>NW_026136721.1:29886177-30626177 GCF_905237075.1 Dicentrarchus labrax
ATTCACACACCAGTGTGAGTTCATTCTCTTCTACCTGTTAGATAATAAACCAGCCCACGTGTCTTTCCCCCTGCAGGTTTTCTCCATGGTGGTGTTCAGCTGCATCGTGAACGAGGGCTACATCAACATCGGCAGCGAGCGTTTGCTCTGTGTCTTCAACAACAACGCAGACGCCTGTAACTACGGTGTTACTGTGGGAGTGGCCTGTTTCCTTGGCAGCATCTTTTTCCTCATCCTGGATGTTTATTTTCCCTCCATCAGCAGCGTCAAGGACAGAAGACGCGCTGTCCTGCTGGACCTTGTCTTCTCTGGTACATAAACACATAAATATCTCTCAGATAACAATAAGACATTTTATTTATGTAGCACTTTTCTTAACAGTGTTACAAAGTGCTTTAAACGAATAATAAAAGCCAGACAAGACAGATAAAATAAGGCCCCGCGAACATGAATATAGTGGAAATAAATCAACAGAATGAGTGAGAATAACCGACTGTTGTTGAACAAATACAAATATGTAGAGAGAATCTTCAAAAACAAAGTTAGAAAAAAGGCAACACGTTAAAAACCACAAATATTTAAAGCAATTGGAAAACACACAAGGGTGCCAGATTAAACATATAATGAAGTAAAGCAAAATACAGTCAAACAAAAGAAAAAAAAAATGTCCCCAATGTGTCGCTCCTCAGAAGCAACTTTAAAGGAATAGTTTGACATTTTGGGAAGTACTCATATTTAGAGAGTTATATCAGAAGATCAAGCCAGCAGCTGGTTAGCTTAGCTTAGCACAAAGACTGGAAACAGGGGGAAACCGCTAGCCTGGCTCTGTTGTCTTTCCAACATAGACGAGCCAGCACATAGCATATCTGTGTTAACCGAAGGTCTGGTCCTGACCGAGGCTTGCTCCACTGTTATTGGACCACAGAGCAAAAAGGGGCGGGGCTTAGGAAGGGTTCATTGAAACAACGTTATGTGTATCTGAAGCAAGTTGCTCTATTAAAAGAAGATTCAAGTAAAAAAATGTAAGAAGAAGTTCAAAAGATGCTGCCTTCCTCTCTCTGTGTCCCGCCTCCAGGCCTTGCCAGCTTCCTGTGGTTCGTTGGCTTCTGTTTTCTGGCCAATCAGTGGCAGGCTACCTCTCCAGACGAGCTGCCGTTGGCCCAGGGCTCAGACGCTGCCCGGGCCACCATCGCTTTCTGCTTCTTCTCCATCCTTACCTGGGTCTGTATGTTTATACTGCCATCTGTCTGTGTGTGTGTGTGTGTGTGTGTGTGTGTGTGTAGGTGTGTAGGTGTAGGTGTGTGTTCATCATCATGTTTGTGTGTATTTCAGGGTTATCAGTGTCTCCTGGCATTGAACAGATTTAAGAGCATTTCCTTCATGGAGGACAAGCAGAGGCTCCTACCTAGAAGCCCTCCCACCCTCTCTCTAGTCTAACACACACACACACACACACACACACACACACACACACACACACACACACACACACACACACATTCACACACTCTCATCTATACATTATTGGTTTATTTAGGGCATGTCTGAGAGTTTTTTCATGTAGCGTCGAGTTGAGTTCAGTGATAGTAGTTAAAGAAGTTAAGAATAACTATATACAAACAGCCAATCTTCTCGCTGATGGTCTTGTTTTCTTATATAGGTGATACAGAGGCATCAGTATTATATTAAGACGGTTTTATAAGCAGTTAAAAACTTGTAGTAGGTTTAAGCTGTAGAATATCAGATTCAGAGTAGGGCTGGGTGATATGGTTGAAGGTACTGGAATTTTACCCAATATTGATATATATCAATATCATGGCCAATGTATTCACCGTGTCACATGTAAGATAATCAAATTGATGCAGAATGCAATGAGCTGTGATCAACTGCTTTGTTATCAGACAAAATCTTTCATACGCGTACAACAAAAACTCATTATGTTTGTTTTTAATTACAGTTTGCTTAGAATAATTAAATTGAACAGTTTTTTTTTAAAGGCTCAAACTAATTTTACACTTCCAAGGGATTTGTTTGTGGTCTGTCTTTACTATAATCAAAACTATAATGAATTTGTGGGGCGGTGGTGGCCTAAAGGGTTAGATTTTGATCCACTGACCAGCAGGATAAATCTTGGTGGGGAAAGTGAAATATCAGTGCTTGCACATCCTTCCATTACAACCACTAATTTGCCCTTGAGGAAGGCCCTTAACCCCAAACTGCTCCAGCTGAGCTGCTTAGCTGCCAACAGGTCAGACTTTGGCTCTACTGGACAGTTTCCAGGTGTGAATGTGTGGAAAACGATGTTCCAGAAAAAGAGCTGCTCTCAGCAATATTCCCGTTGAAATAAAAGTTAAACAAAAAAAGAATTGCAATGCCAGAAAAGATTCCCAGTCAGACAGAGACTGACTGACTGATTTATTATCCACTGATAACTCAGTGGACCCTTTAAACCCATCTATAACCACCAAACCTATTTCAGCCATTCATCTCACTGTCCGAGGATGTGGGGGAGGTTAAGCTGTAATTGTGTCAAGGGTGTAAGGTACGTTACAAAAGATCTCTTTTAGTCTGTGAAGTGATTTTTCTACAATAGTCCAGTGACAAATTAATCCAATATTCTTCTGTGGAGGATTTATGGTATGTGACAGAGAACGAAATCAATGATCTTTTGACTTTGACTACTCTTTACGGAACTGATTTTACACTTTAAAGTCGGTTTATAGGAGCCTGTGAAAACAGTTATATAACAGCTTGGAGACTTCTAACTTTTACTAAAGAAAAATCTACCTTAGTAACTGGGGGCATGAAGTTTGGAAGATAAGGGATTTACCAAGCAGAAAGGGTATAATGCTATATGATGCTCTCCAGTTGCATTTAACACATACTAAGAACGAAAAGTCAGGAAGTCAGGCCTCTGCTGCATTGATTTGACTATTCTTTTTTTTTAATTTGTCTCTTGTGAGGCTCCTAACTTTATGAAAGTACAATACTGAATTGATGGAATTTTAATAGTTTTCCAAAGTCACCTTTTGTATTCTGCTCCTCTAGTTTCTGAATCATCCTCCTGTTTTAACCAAACTGTGTCCAGGTTTCCACTGCCGGGAACTTGATGAAATGTAATGTAATATGTAAATCACATCATGAGTTCTGCTTTTGTTTCCACTGTTCTTTTCACTTTGGGGGATTAGCTCCTGGAACTCAATTTTCGGCACTGCTCAGGATGTAATAATAAATGCATGTTCCTGGAACTTTCAGGATTTGCCACCAGCAGAAATTAAAGATCACAATGGGTCTGGTGGATAAAAATGCAAAACTTTGAAGTGATTCGACACGCCAGGTTCCGTTTTGGGCCACAGACCAGATTGTGTCCGACCCAGCTTTGATGTAGACTCACACGTCGCTGTTTGTAACTGCTGTACACAGCAGACACTGAAGGAAGAGCCTAGACCCAAAGCCTCACACACTTCTTAAAAGTTTAGGTTTTGGGAGTTGTCGATACCACGCTTGAGGAGGCGATATTTTTTCACCTCCTTCTGCCTCTGATTAGCTTACTCTGACATTGTTACCCTAACCAACCTCACTCATCATGCCTAAACCAAACCAATGGAGGCAACGAGTACTAGCCAATCAGAGCCAGAGCAAGGCAGGTCATGATTTCGCCCTATTTATCATATCTCAACAACTACTGGATGGACTGCCATGATATTCTGTAGAGGCACTCGTGTTCTCCAGAGGATGAATCCTACAGACTTTGATGATCCCTTGACATTTCATGTAGCTCCATCTTCAGGTCAACATTTCCATTTGTCCAATATACCTACAAAACGAATGACATTCCCAACAGCACCAGTTGTTCTTTGGGTTTAGTGCAAATGTTAACATGTTATCAAGCCAAACTATGACGGTGAAGCTGGTAAACATTATACATACTAAACATCAGCATGTTAGCATTCTGATGTTAGCATTTTGTTCAAAGCTCAAAGTACAGCCTCACAGAGCAGCTAGCATGGTTGTAGACTCTTAAGGCCTTTGAACACCAAGTCCGTATTTTTAGTCTGAAATTGTCACACGTTTATAAATAAATACGACCTCACGTTGCACTCAATCATATTTACACAGTCTCTGAAACTTTCGTCCATCATTTCAGTTGTCGGAACATGTTTTCATCTGCGGTTTTTTTACCCCAGTCAGAAAATTGAGGATGAGGACAGCACACAGACAGAGGAGGAGGACAGCTCTGCCTCTTGTAGCCACAGGGCCAAATTCAAGATATGGGAAGAGAGTGGCAATAGACCACAAAATCATCCTCATTGCTTGTTTTGTTAATTTCACAAAAAAATGGAATAGTAAAACGCATGGATTAAAAACCACATAGAAAAATACAGACATGGTGTGCAAAGGCCTTTAGCCTGTAACAGTAGTCATGTGATTCTAACTAACTAACTGTTTGTGTGTGTGTTACTAACAGGCTGTACTGACCCTGAGCGCACTGCGGCGCTTCTTAACTGGCAGCAACACAAACTTGTTCACATGGCAACACCTGGATCCTGCTCCCAGCAACGCTCGAGCTACACCGTACCCCATCGCCAATGGAGCTACCATAGTGACCACCAACCCCTATCAAGCCCCGCCCTTTACTGAAACCCTGGACCCCCAGAAACTAACACAGCAGAGACCCATGGCTCCTGCCTTCTAGAGATAGACAGACAGACAGACGGACAGAAAGAGGTGTGAGTTGAACGCATACAACGCAGGCACGGACAACTTCCTGCCTCGCTGATTAGCGGCTTTCCATCCTCTCCTGGGATTGGCGGGATTTTGGGTCATGTGATGTACGATCTGTTTTCACCATGGCAACTGCTGGCTCAGCTTAGTTAGTTGTAACTCTCTTTGTCAAGAATACTGTCTTCTGCTCATGTACACACAGATATTGACGCACGCAAACACAGCTGTACTCTCTCACACCTGGAAACAGATACACATGTACACCTGGAAACACGTGTATATACACCTGGAAGTTCATACACACAAACATATACACACACATACACACCTTGACTGCATGTTCATATGGTGAGGTGCAGATTAACATAGATGTAGATCAGTGATGATGCTCCATCTGCCTTATAAAGGGACACAAGGTCTTTAGTGAAGGAAATATGGAGGACAGTGATGCTGTGTAGCTCTGTTGATCTTCTCCTGTTTGCCCTCAGTCAGTCTGACCAATCACAAGCTGCCTTGCAGACCTATGGCCTCTGATTGGCTGAAATTGAGACAGACGGGCAGCTTGACCAATAGATTGTGAGGAACCGAGTGAGGGTGGCAGAACTTGCAGAAATTGGTACATTTTCTTGGCAAGGAAATAAAGGCAGGATAGCTTAATGCATTCTGAATGCTATAGTGTTTCAGTGTGAAATATTCATGTGATTAAATATTTTATTGTGATATGCTGAAGTGGTTAAATGAAAAAATAAAATCTATCCACCACCACCATCACCGCGACCAGAGCTGCTTTTGTTCACATCATCTTTAAATAATTTCTTCTTTACTTCTTGCAATGTGAGAAACTCTTTTTAATATAAATATGTATTGAGACCAAGAAGGATGTGTTAAGCATATTAATCAACATCTGCTGGAGGACCATAATTAGATAGGGTACTCGAGTTATGTTGAATTCATTAGCAGCAGCAGGCAGCAGCTGTGTGTTAGCTTTATTTTTGGATTAAGCGGCTCACGCTGAAGGACTGTAACCCCTTATACTGTGTGTGTGTGTTTTTTTTTTTTTACCTCTTTATATAGGGGGAAAGGACAGATTTAGACGCAAGGTTATGGAGTCAAATGAAAGTCAGACAGGAAGTGGTTTTATTCCAGCACTGTCCAATAATGTATCTGCAGGTGAGCTTACTGAATGTCATTCCCTGCTTTCATTCTGCAGGAACATTATACAATATTATGAACATTTGCATCATCCAGAGTCATCATTATCATCATCATTATAATCAACATCCTATAACGCTGACGTCACCCATCATCCACCCTCATCATCACCGGCACCAGCAGATAAATTGACATTCAAAAATGTAGAAATTCACCTTTGTAGTTCTCATATCATCCCTGCTGTGTTAATAAAATATAATCTTAGCCTACAAAGTTTTTTCACACCATTATATCACCTGAATAAGCCCTTCTGTACATCTGCTTTTGTCTACATTACAACCCACACCCGTACAGTATAATGTCTTCAAACATCATGGGAGACGGGCCAGCTCCAGCTTCAGACAGCAGGGGGCAATCTAACTCTGCAGACCTCTGATCACATGCTTCATACTCACCTGCGTCTGAACTACCTCTACCCTGAGAATACTAAGACAGAGAAACGGAAAGTGGAAGGGGTGTGAAACTAAGCTGACTGAACATTCGAATGGGTGGGATCAGGAAAAAGCGAGGTAGAAACTACTAAAGCCTAGGTCACACTACACGATTTTAACTCAGAGGCTCTAAGCGCAAATTGATTTTTCTGACTGTCAGGGTTGGGAGGATTCAGGCGTGGGAAGTTTCTCAAACATCACAAAGATGTCCATGTTTTGTTTGGCCGGGAAAGACTGCAATCTGAGAATTATCAAGCAACGTCCAGTGGCAGTTTACTGTAGATTAAGAGGTACGAAAAATAGGAAGATTAGTCATATTAAAAAACAAAACCTCCCACTCAGGTTAGACATAAGATTCTCATTTTGCTCCACTTGTAATAAGCTGCTGTACAATTTGTTTTGTTGGAGGAATAAGTCTCTATTAAAATGTGCCTGCAGCAATCTAAATAAGCGTGCAATTAGAAACTAAGCATTTACATATAAAATTTGTTGTCAGCTTTAACGTTTGTAAGTTTATCACTTAAAAATTTATTTTTCCTGTAAACATAAACTGTAATTTCTGTACCACAGAGCTAGAAATTAGGGAATTTTACTTAAACAGTTTAAGATTATCATTAGACTGAATGAGATGCTGTGTGTTAAGCTGAAAAATTGGTTGGTTAGTTGATCAACAGATATTGAAACTGCAGCTATTTTGACAAATATTTGATGGTTTAAGCCACTCAAACATTAAGATTTGTGGCTTTTCCTTGTCTAAGGACTTTGGACACTGATGAACATTTTTCTATTCTTAATGATTTATAGACGGTTTAAGGTTTAATTGATTTATCTATAATCTGCAGATTAAAATGCAGTCCCTAGTTGTGTTATCTTTTTGTCAATATGTGGATGTGTACACGAGCAGATTAGTCACTAGCTTAATCCGTACTGCACCTTTTGGGTCATTTTGTCTTGTACTCTGACCAAGGCTTGAGGTACAAGGAAAAGGATGAGAGTGAGGGCAGAGGGAGGAGAGCAAGCAAGGGGAAGGTTAGAGTTCGAGTAAATATAGCAGGAGAGTGACCACTATGTCTGAACTAAAGCTAGGACTATGATAGAAGAAAAGGAAACGTCTTCTTGTGTGCATCTTCTGTGCAAATAGCACTAAGGGTCTTTGAACACATACACACTCATACACACACAGTGTGAAAGAGTTCTGCTCAAACACCCTGTGAAAATTTTGTGATTGGACAGGACGAGGTGAGGTGAGGGGCGGGGCCCAAAACAGGAAACATGTATCCTCCCTGTTTTGGATTGCGGCTCCCACCCCTCCCGTGTGCTTCCGCAGCACATCAGGCTCCTCCACGTCAGAGAAAAACCAATCCAGCGTCACTGAGTTTGTTTAGTCGTCCACAGAACTTCCCTCTGGTTGATTAGGAGAGAGGGTTGTGGCATCAAATGATAGAGTCCGCCTTCTCAGCTCAACACTGCTGTCCATTAGCTGGGTTGCCGTAGTAACCGGCTCCTCTCCTGGCGGCGGGCTAACCCTCTGCTTCCTGTTCCTGCCCGACACCGGAGACACTGATTGGCTGAGGCGGCTCCTGTGCTCCCCGGGGCTCGGGGAGAGGTGTCTGCTTTTGTGTGAGGGGCTGGGAGGAAGTTGTGTGTGTGAGTGTGTGTGAACAGAACTGTTAATGCGGCTAACTTCCTCGTCTGCGTCATCCAACTGGGGGCCCGGATCGGAGCCAGGGCCGGGGCTGGCCGCTCTGGAGCTGCAGAGCGGAGCTGATAAGGTGGATTCACCGCTGGGGAACTTCAGACTGGACAGGCTCTGTGGGCTGACAGACCTCTTCTCGACATCTGTTTCAGGCTGCGAGCCACAGATGGCCTGCTCAGGTACATGTTCTTGCCCAGTGGTTTCACTGTGGCTCCGGCTGTGGCTCCTGCATGAGATGACCCTCTGGGGGTGTGTATATTTCAGTGTGTGTACACTGGACGATCGCTGGCGTGGAGGTGTGGAAGAGATGGCGGGCACAGTGAGGTGAGGCTCTGCCAGGTCGTCAGTAGAACCGCTCTGATCCAGAGAGTCACAGCGCACAGCCTCCTGCAGGCGAAACACAAACACACATAGACGACACAATCTTAATTATGTGTTGGGTGGAGCAAGTTCAATAATTTTTTTTATGTTTTACAGAAAATATACAATGTGAAAACTTTGTAATAGGAACAGGATATTTTGCAAACAGTCTGTTGAGACTGTGAGCAAGTTTAACAATAGTGCACGTAGATCATTATTTGTTATTATAAACACAAAACTCACCACTTCCTGTGTAGAAGTACAATTTTGTAAGAGTTTATTATCCAGAACAGATCCTAAACTGCATTTAAAGGGTTTGTGGTTGCTGTAATCATTGCTTGTCCGTACTGATCAAGAAACAATCCCTTCCTAGAGCGACTACACTGTAAAACATGGCAGACAAAATCCTCAGTTCTGTTCTGTGTCTGTCATGTATTCTTAAGTTCATCTGAAGCTAATATGAGGCTCAGTTGCTGAGTGGGTATTTTCTAATATCTATCCATATGCAACTGTTAGAGGAGATATTCCACCGCCGCAGCTCAACAAGGAAACACTGTCAGGTGAAAAACACAAAGGGAATTTCATACATAAAAAGACTGGTTACTGTTATTTGTCTAACTTAGACTGTTGAAGCTTTATATTAGCTCTGTCTGAACGTTGCAATGCATTTATGTACAGTGGATGTTGCCCCCAATGTTATACAGTGTACACTCCGGGAGGGGATTTCTTCCCAGTCAGTATGGAGAGTATGGAGAAGAATTACAGCAACCATTAAGTCTTTCAATGAATATATAAAAGCATGTGAGTGTCAGAAGGACTTAAAAAAAAGTAATCTCATAGACCTTAGTACATTTAACTGTTTCTGTTGTGTTTTAGGTCTTTTTAGGTGTATTTTCATGAATTGTCCTTCCAGGCATCAGTTGGTTTACATTAATTTCCATACAGTATGAAAATTAATTAGCAGATGCCCTCCATCACAGTGAAGACGGACTGCATAAATCATTCTGATAGCTACATCATCACTGAGTGTTAAAACAGTTTCATTGAAAACCAAGTCTAGAACTAGTACATTTTCACACTATATGAGAATGAATGAAAACCAATGGTAGCATAGAATTAGCATCAAAAATTAAAAGCACACAAGAGAAGAGAAGAGACGAGAAGAGAAGAGAAACAAGAGAAGACAAGAGGTGATAATAACACACCTGTCTCCGTAACTGTCTGCTTGCTGTACGGAAGGATGCCGGTCTCTTTAGGACTGAACTATCTGGAACGTAGGAGGGACTCAGCATGTTTCTGTCTAAACTGTCTTCAGGACTGAGCCACTGAGAAGGACGTCTGCTGGCACTGCAGGATGGACTCAGTCTGAGTGAGGAATGTCTGTCTATACTGTGGCTGGACATGAGTTTAGGTCTGTCTGTGTTGTGGTCTGGATTGAGCCTGTATCCATCCATACTGTGAGTAGAGCTGAGTCTGTGTCTGTTTATCCGATGGGCCGGGCTGAACTTATATCCATCGATACTATGAGCTGAGTTGAGTCTGTGTCTGTTTATTCTGTGAGCTGGACTAGACCTGTATCCTTCTATACTGTCAGCTGGACTGAGTCTGTGTGGGGAGTGTCTGTCGATGCTCTGAGTGGTGCTCAGGCAAATCTTTGGCCTCGAGCTGCGTCCATGCCCCAGTGAAGCATGGCTGATGACTGGCAGAGCTCCTGGGACCTGCAGCAGTGAGCCGCCTCCACTGGAGGCCAGAGATGACATAGAGCCTGCAGAAAATAATAACGACAATGATCATAATGGACACAGTGATGAAAAGGAAAAAAAGTACATCACATCTCTGCACCCGATCAGCTTCTTTAATCCAGAAACATCTTACAACTGATGTTATTTTTTTCCAAATACAGTACACAAAGGAAAGTTCCAGATCATTTGATGTCTTATTTTCAAACTACTGCGCAGTTTCAATCTTACGTTTACTTAGACATACTAAATCTCTTTTAAATCTCTTCTTAAATCTTTTCTTTTTGTGCAAGCTTTTGGAAATATTTGATATGTTTATTCCTATTTATTCATTCTTGCTCATTCTATTGCTTTATTACCTCTGTGCTCATGTACCTTTTTTTCATAGCTGCCTTGTGTTTTTATTTCTATTTTGTACAGCACATTGTAACATTGTTAAGAAAATTGCTATATAAATAAAGTTTATTATGTTATTATTATTACTCAACCAGAAAGTCTTCATCTGATTAGAAGTCAATTTTCTCTAAGATACTCTATACTGGAAATATCTTAGGGAACTCTTAACAAGTATAACCTGTGTTAAAGCACGTTATTCCTCAAAGCCACAGACCTCCATGTTGTCCAAAAACTATTGAAAACACATCAGTGAACCACACTGTTGCACTGGGTGACATGTTCCTCCATAACCATGAACATTAACGCTGAATTTTCTTTTGAGTCAATCCCGCACACACACACACCATCCAGCTGCTGTAAATAGTCACTGGAGCACACAATATGTATTACACGTCTGTTTGAGTAACATTTACTAACAACTACAGTGTGTTGCTGTGAACTTCTTTTTTTTAGCATTGAGAGACACATTACTGTTTTCTAAATGTCAACCTATATTTATAATTGTGTTATTTTTTATTTCATAAACAACTATTTTATAGGTCTTGCTTAAGCCCGTTTCCTTCTCTTACTACTCTTATTACTTTCTATTGTTATTTTTTGTTATTTACTTGATTTTAACTTAAACATGCTATTCTAAAGTGTCCCCCAGGGTGATGTCACACGTGGAAACACTGAGGGTGACATGGGATCAGCAATAATGGGAAAAAAGGTCACTCAAGTGCTTTGCAGGACTACACCAGTCCTACCTAAAAATATCTCCTTCTTATTATTAAAGTAAAATAGTACTAAAATAACAGTGCCTCACGTTGTACCACATCACAGCTCAACTGCCCTCTATGCTATTTATGGAGGCAATAATCTTTACAGCAATCAGTTAGTGGTTATAGCACAGTGAAATCTGTTCTTTAATTTAATTGGCTATAAAGAACCAAATTACCTGAGAAGCTGTAGCCAGAGTAGGCCTCATGGCCAATGGGAGGATAAGGGGAGCATCTGAGTGGCTGAACGTAGCTGTCGCTGGGGAGAGACAGCATGCGTCCCATGCTCAGCAGGTTTCCATGGGAACACTCCTCATCCTCAACCTGCACCTGCCACATGAGATCATCACCGCTGTCATTGTTATTGTCACCTCCCCTCCCCTCCCTCTCACAGATGCAGAAATATTAACACGCGCTCCATCCGTTACCTGTGCAGGTGTGTCTACATTTGGCCCCAGGTCTCCGCCCACAGACGCAGTGCTGAGGCGTCTGTTGGCCTCCTCCCTCTCCCTCATCTCTTCCCGCTCTTTCATCTCTTCCCTCTCCCTCTTCTCCTCCCTCTCCTCCATCTCCTCCAGCTGAGCCTCCTTGTTGCTGTCCTCCAGGTGCTTCATCAGAACGGCTACGACCACGTTGACCAGCACAAACTGAGCAGTTAGGACGAAGGTGACGAAGTAAACGGGAGAGATCAGAGGCAGGTAGGTGAGGCAGTGGCGATCCTGCGGGCGACACTCTCGCAGCGTGTCCTGGACGACGAGGGTAAGAGAAGAGGATAGAAATTATGAACGGTGAAGAAGACTTATAATAGATAAATTTAATGATATTCATATATATGAATGCACTATGGTGTACTTCCTCTCTTCTCCAACAGAAGGAGATGTTGCTCTGAGCGTGAAAAGACTGTCACAGAAGAATAATACACTCTCTTAACCCTCTAATGTCAGCAGCTCTTAGTCTGTCAAAAAAACTGTGATCTTCTCTCTTCTTATTGCAAAGCTTGTCTCATAACCGATGCTTTGTGACACACTCATATGCACAGACACATGGACTTTGTTGCCTCTCCATCTTCTTAAAACCTCCCAGAGAGCAGAGGAGAGAAAGAAAAATAACCTTCATAATCCCATTCCAGTTGTCCCCGGTAGACACCCTGAAGAGTGTGAGGAAAGCCATGCCAAAGTTGTCAAAGGTAGCGTGGCGACTAAGACCCTCACATGGGTTTTCATCTGAACACTCTGAAAGAGGATGAAGAGGGGAAAAGAGCGTTAGAGGCAGTAACTGTGAGAGAGGGAGGCGAGGGGAGAGAAGAAAGAGGATTGTGTGTAGATTAGAACACTGATTCTAAATTGACATAATTAATGTATGTAACACAACAAAATTTATGCATCTTATGTAATCCATGGATATCTCACCAGTGTCAGCTGAGGCACACACACACACATACACACATCTGTACCGATTTATATGCATGCACACATTCACGTGCTCGCGCGCACACAAGCTCACACGCACGTGCATGCACGTACACGCACACACACACTAACCCAGTTTTCCAAAGAGCTCAACTCCCAGAGCTGCATAGATGAAGAACAGCAACATGAAGAGCAGACCCAGATTCCCCACCTAGACAGACATATTACACGCACACACAGATATATACAGTATATGATACACAGAAAAAAAGACATGTACAGTATACATCGAGAGAGACGCAAACATGCAAACAAAGAGAAAGAGGCTATAGACAGAGAAGCCTTATTGTATTGATGTTTACTGCATCTTAAAAACTATTAGGAGCCATCATGATACCTGGAGCTGAATCATATCTCAGATTTCAGAGGTGCACGTTCAGAGCCTGGATCCAGTCCTCATGAACCACAAACTTGCCTGTTTATTCTAATTACAAGTGAAATTCACAGGGACTTGGCTTGCCTTCCCCCATTGTAGGAGGTATGGAGATTGTCTAATTAGATGATGGATAAACCTATTGATGAAACTCAGGGGAGAAAGCACTCAGACACCACAGCAAAGACCTGGGTTCAATCCCCAGCAATGATCTGTCACTTCAAAGACAATTAGCATTATTTGTGGGTGGGAAGGCAGAGAAGGATCATTGAGTATTTTGCTGCACTAGAGAATTTGTTACATCTGGGTAGACAAACATGGGATGTAGTGTGGATAGTGTGAAGCTCCATGCGCTATGATTTTGGCTCAAATTACAATTTGAGAAGAACATTTTAAATTCATATAATTTAGCTGCAATTCAGGAGCAGGACCACAAACAGTTGCCCTGAATACATGTTTGTTACCTACATACCTCTCTACTCTCTCATCTCAGCTCTCATCATTCTGGTAGGGTCCCCTGAGGGTCCACTGAGCCCGAGAGCTGTGGTAGATCCTTCCTAAAGCCTTGCCAGCACCAGAGCATGGATGTATTATTAGAACTAGATACCGGACCCAAAGATGGCGCCTATTCAGTCTAATGAGAATTGCTCAAGATGAGAATTTCTGGCCCACTGAAGATGCGCAATAATGTTTCTCCCGCTGGCCCACCCTCGAGTTCCTGCTTGGCACATACTTTACATTATGATGACATGACAAATATTTAACTTGTTTTTCTTGGCTCAAGGAAAGTTATACAAACATATAATCTCTATGGATCAAAAATTCGTATTCATTATTGTCCTTGTTTGCAAATTTGGGGTTTTGTGTCAACAGTTTTATAGCCTTTATAATGGCAGTCTATGGGAGAAATGCTTTCTGTGCTGCAGGGGAATTTTTCACTGCAATACCGCGAGTGGCCACTGGGCAAAACTGGAAGCAAGACTGAGTGGTAGCACCGTATCCAGGTCTAATTAACACATCCATGCACCAGAGCCATCATCCTAGTCCACCGTTCTCATTCCCCATTCACTTTTCACACATCTTATACTCAGTCTGAGAGTAACACTAGCGGTTGGAGGCACAGCAGTGCTTTGAGTTAGGTGCTAATCTAATAGTCTAGTCAATTTCTGAACACCCTTACAATATTAACATGTAATCACAGTAGAGTCATTCATTCTAGTTAATTCCGATTTTTTTTACTATGATCACCATGGTACCATTAGTTTAGTGTGTTAGCATGTTAATTTATCAGCATTTACCACAAAGTATGGCTGAGGCTGATGGGAAAGTCATTAGTTTTGCAGGAAATTGGTCATAAACCAGTATTAAAGTATTAAATTACATTTTTGATGATGGTGCTAGAGGAAACGTTAAGGGATCAAAGAAGTTCATCACAATTCATCCTGAGGGGATACAGATGTGTGCACCAAATATCATGGCAATCCATCTGATAGTAGTACTAGAGGAAAATGATCATTAAAGTCCTTTTGGGACCATGAATATCTGTACAAAGTTTAATGAAAATCTATCCAATAGTTGAGATGTTTCAGCCTGGACCTACAATGGAAAACTGTGTCAAAAAATACAGTATCCTCAATGAGGTGCCCAGTAAAAAAACTTGAATCAGGCACCATAAATCACTTTTGCTGCATCGCAGAGTGATGCTATCTAGAATTGCTCTGCTTTAGCCAATCAGATATGAGAAATTGTCCATACCTGGTAGAATATTTGGTCGTGTGTAGCTTGAAGCATTGTGTTAATTTCACTCGACACCTCGGAAGAATGGAAAGAGAGGAGCTGTGCTGCTGCTGTGATAACTTCATAACTTTTTACGATTCTGCCTCAAAGGAGAATACAGTGCTGCGTGGTGTCTTTTGTGTGATAAACATTCAGACTGGACTTTCTGGTTTTATCTTCTCACACATACCCAGTCGGAAAACAATTGCACCAAAGCAGCTGTGACGTTATGATTTAATTGGTCATTCATAAGCCACAATTAGCCTTTAGCTAAACATGAGGATGTCTTATTGCTTGTTTGGTGGTTATTTGGTTTAATACAGTCTGTTGAGGGGAATCAGTGACTAAATCACATGGGGGCAGTCAGTACCAGTCCTGATAAAATGCTAAATACAAGCTGTCTGCAATTCTTCAGATCTGGAAAACAGGCTAGCAGTTAAAGAGACATTTTATATTTTACAGCATCAGTGCTGACTCTTACCTGAGGCAGCGCTTGCATCACTGTGTCCAACAGAGCTCTCATTCCCGTAGCCATCTTCAGCAGCTTCAGCACTGAAACATTGTAATGTGTCAGCCACATATCATCGTGTTAGAGCGTTTTTGTATTTTAGTGTCACTGTGTGCCTACCTCTTGTTATCCTTAGGACTCTCATGATGCGTATGATGGTGGGGTTGATGGGGAGGGAGGCATTCAGGTCTATTTCCTCCAGTGCAATTCCCATGATGGACAACAACACGATGGCGAGGTCCAGCTGGTTCCATCTTGACACAGACAATCACACACACACACACACACACAGACACACACAATGCCAGTGGATGAAGGACGAAGTTGTATCTCTGTGGGTGTCTTTGTATTGTGATAACTTGAATACCTCTCTTTGAAAAAGCGTCGCAGGCCAAAAGCGATGAGTTTGAGAATCGACTCGATGACAAAAACCACCGTGAAGACGTAATTGCAGTACTTCAGTATCTCCTCAAAGTACTGCAAGTCACACAGACACAGACACACACTTAAAAAAAACCCCACACTGTAGCTGTACTGTACCACCGCATACCGCTTCATTACTATGGTTCTAGGGCAGGTGGTAGAAGGGTGTTGCCATGGTTACCTTAGGCTGGTTGTAGTGCTCCATGCTCATGGTGAGGAGGTTTGTGAAGATGATGATGGTGATGAAGAGATCCAGGTAACTGCTGGTGCACACGGTGTGTATGGATCGACGCAACGGGGAGTAGTCAGCGTAATATGGCTTCTCCTGGGCCCCTGCGTCACACACAGGCACACACACACACACACACACACACACACACACAAACACACACAAACACACACACACAAGTGCAGCCATTAAAATGCTTCTGAAAGAAAAATATGATATGGGCTATGAAGTCACTGACGAAGTGGATGCCAAGTGGCGCACTGCTGTGTGTGTATGCATATGTGTGTGTGTGTGTGTGTACAGACTAAAAGTGCCACCTCAGGGTTTCAGTCCTATCCATCACAGGCACACACACTTCATGGCACCTCAAGGTGTCTTTGGGCAGAAACCCTTGCTGTCTGCTGCCAGACAGTTAACTGACTAAGAAGAAAGCACTACTAGAGATTACACTGCAGCGAGAGAAGGACAGAGTGAGACAGAAATGAGAGAAAGAGAAAGAGTGTGTCTGTGGCGTTAATTGTGTTCCTGTGCATATTAAAGACAGAAATTATGCATGTACTCATGCAGTATGTATGGGGAAAAAAGAGGTTTATCTTGTTTGGGTATTACATCTACAATATATATTCAAAAGTATGTGGACGCCGCTGTCTTGAGTAAGTTTAATCTAGGGAAATATTAATACTACCACATACAATGATGCGTTTAGACAATAGTGTGCTTAACCTTTCTTGTGTCTTGGTGCACAAAGAAAGGTCCACAGACCATCGTTTTTTCCAGGTTGTGGTGGAAGAACTTGACTGGCTTGTACAGAGCCCTGATTTCACTCCATCCAGCACCTTTGGGATGAACTAGAATGCCAACTGACAGCCAGGCCTTATCATTGAACATCAGTGTCAGACCTCACTAACCCTGGATGTCCACTGCATGAAGCTGCATCACATTCCAGTTGTGCCACAGCTCCGTCACGTCCCCGTCACATTTCAAATGTCCACTTGAGGCGTTTTACAAGCCTAATGATTACACATTTGCAACTGATTCTCGATCAATGGTCACAGATAATTTGTGGCTGTACCTTTATTGTTTTAAATACAGCATGCTGTTTTATTTTGATATATGTCTGAAATGACAAAGTGAATAACTAATAAAGGCATCATTACATATCAAATCCAGGTCAATTGCCAATAAATATAGGTAGTTCTGCACCTTTACAATTCACCCTCTGAATTGGACACTGGAAATAATGCTCTTGTGGCTGAATGGAAACAAAACCCTGCAGGCAGGTTCCTAAAATCTTGTGGAAAACCTTGCTAGAAGAGAGGAGGCAGTTACAGAATCAGATTAATGCCAGTGGTTTTGGAATAACATGTTAAAATATCACATATGGGTGTAATGTTCACGTGTCCACATACTTTTGGCCGTATACTCTATGTCTTGCACTCCCCCCCAGTCCCCCTCCTCTCATGCTTTCTCACTTCTCCTCCTCTTCTCCAACCGTCTCTGTCGCTTCTCCTCCCTCAGCCGTGCCTCCTCCTCCTCCTGCTGTTGGCGACACTTGTGAAAGTTTTCCACCACCACGCCCACAAACATGTTGAGCACAAAGAAGCTGACGATGAGGAGGAATGAGATGAAAAACAGCAGCATCCAAGGGTTGTTGTTTCTTATTGGCTGCGGAAAGATAAGGGAAAATGGAGAGAAAATGGAAGAAGAGAGGAGGAAAGGTAGCATGGGGACAAAAAGGAAAAAAGAGGAGAACCAAAGAGTGACAAAAGACCGTGAGGAGGAGTGGAAAGCCAGAAGAGGAGAGAGCA
Source organism: Dicentrarchus labrax (assembly GCF_905237075.1). Lineage (NCBI taxonomy): Eukaryota > Metazoa > Chordata > Actinopteri > Moronidae > Dicentrarchus > Dicentrarchus labrax. The sequence continues at coordinate 29,904,081 of NW_026136721.1, forward strand.
TAAACAAGAAGACAATGTAAATCCTGAGTCAGCAGTGAAACTGCAAGCACTGTCAACTCACATCTATTTATCCGTCTGCCTTTTTTCTTTCCTAACACCTCCCTTCTCTCCTGAAATATTTTTCCCCTTTTCTGCTTGAAACAAACAATATCAAAAGGGTGCCTGAGACTGACACAAAACAGAACCAAAACACAGTGAAATACAATATACACTGGCTGAGTGGTTTCTGTAACTCCCTGCTATTCATTTTTTACTACCCACAACCTCTCTCTCTTCCTCTCTATGTGTATGTTTGTGTGTGTGTGTCCTCACCTGCTGGTCCACTCCGACAGCATCCAGGCCGTCATACATGATGCTGACCCAGCCGTCTTTACATGACAGCACAAACAGTGACATCAGCGCCTGGAAGAGTGAGGAGACACATATAAATCATTGTCATGCTGTCAATCAGTTTCAGCAGGCGTCAGTCCTGGATGTATGTGTGTGTGTGTGTGTGTGTGTGTGTGTGTGTGTGTGTGTGTGTGTGTGTGTGTGTGTGTGTGTGTGTGTGTGTGTGTGTGTGTGTGTGTGTGTGTGTGCATGCACACGTGCGAGACAAACCTGTCCCAGGTTGTCAAAGTTGTATTTCCTTCGAGCCCAGCGATATCCCTCCTCCAGACACTGGGTTTTATTGGTGATGTTACTCACATCGAGCCCGTCACAGTAGAAGAACTTCCCTTTAAACAACTGCATACACAGACAGATGTGTGCACACATGTAAAAAGAAAACAGAACACTGTAACCTCAAGGTAATGTAAACAAAGCTTCATAGAGCGAGATAAGATGGATGTGTACAGTAAATTACTCTGCGACTGCCTACGGGCTTACTGTATGTTCCAGCTAAGTACCATCTGTTCCAATCTGCCTCACAGTCATTACAAGCATAGAAACACTTCAGCATCAAGTTTTCTCCCCATTAGAGGATATTCCAGCAATAGTGTGTTTTTGAGAAATACATACCTGTGTGTTAATATTGGTTTCAGCATTCATCTAGCATCTTTTCTCTTGCAAGTCTTCCTATTAAAAATATAATTTGCAGTGGAGACTAGTACATACCCTAGAGGAGGAAAGCTTGCACAAGGCAATTACATTAAATGGCTTTTAGTACAAAAATATAATTTAAATAAACATTTGAAAATATTATTGTACCCACTGGTTTCCAAATTTGTTTGGCCTGTGACTCCTTAAAGGTCCAGTTTGTATGATTTAGAGGCATCTAGTGGTGAGGTTTGCAGATTACAACCAACTGAATACCCCTAGCCTATTTCTCACCCCATCTTAGTGTGTAAGAGAAAATCTCAAAACTCTCAGAAATGCTAAAGGCCCTTTCTAGAGCCGGTGTTTGGTTTGTCTGCCCTAGGCTACTGTAGAAACATGGCTTACTCCGTGGGAAAAAAAGCGGCCCCCTCTATAGATAAAAACGGTTCATTCTAAGGTAATGAGAACACAATCCTTCATAATTTCAGGTGATTATTCACTTATGAAAAGCCATGATTCTGCCACTGGTGCATTGTGGATGTGAGGATTTCTAAAGGATTTTGAGGCCTGAGGAGGTGAAACTACTCAGTATTTCACCAGAAACAAAAAGCAATTATTAGTCAAAAGTAGTAATAAATTATACATATTTTCGTGTTACAGAAATCAAGCACAGCGTTAGTTCAGGCAAGCTCTCAATTCCAGCTACATCAGCTGATTGCAGGTGATAGCTCAGCTGATTCCCTTTAAGCATTCAATTGGCAAATGTCATTCAGGGCGCCTTATTTAAGCTGCTTTAGCCTGCCTACCTTTGCTGCTTCCTCTGCAAGGCGCTTTGCAACCCGACTCCACCCCAGCTCCTCCTTTAATGCTGTATCTGATTTAATCAATGTCATTTCTGTTGTCATTGATGCTTGCTCTGTTCTGCACCCTGGGGGGTCTTTTGCTGCTGCTCTCCTTGTCTTAAGCTTTCCATGTATGCACATGGAAGGGCAGTGAGGTGTGCTCTCTCCTTAGGTTTTCCACATATGCACATTTTTCTAACACTTATGTTAATTATTTGAGACTCCTCGGATTTATCTTTGGACCCTGTGGCGGGTCCCAGCTCACAGATGAGGGAACCACTGTTTGACAGCATTATCTTACTAATTTAATTCGTCAGTTTGTTTTGAATATTTAAAAAAATGATAAAAATGCATACAATTAATAAATGTAATTTTAATTTCATTAATTTTTAGTGAAATTAATAATACAAAATTACATTAGAATGTAATTAAAAAATACATTCTCAGCACAATCCTTCTGTAGTTGAACCATTGTTTTTTTAATTACTTCCAGGGACTCTGGTGCATAATCACCTCCTCATTTGCATTTCCTCCTAATTTTTCTCTTTCACTTTTTATTACCTGAAGCATTTTCTAGGATGTGCCTCATTTATTTTAAACCTCAGTGATCAGTGTCTTCTTGCAGCAGAAAACACAACAAGCTTTGGATGTTTGGGCACATAAAATCGGGTGAAAATAAGTTTAAGCCGAGTATTTTTCTATGAAAATCTGCAAAGAAAAATAAAACACTGAGGCTTATCTTCAACCAACAGAGGATGAACAGGGAATACACAATATAAATGTTTACCTGGACTCCCAGAATTCCAAACACGATGAAAAAAGCGCAGCAGATGAGGACAATATTCCCAATGGGTCTGAGAGATGTGATCAGAGTTTCCACCACTAGTTTTAGACCAGGAGCTCGACTTATCACCCTGCGACACACACACAGTCAAAGGCACAGTCACGGTCATGCTACATAAGTAATCCAGATAATATCAATGGAGTAAACACAAGAGAAAATCTTCTGTACTCCTACCTTAGAGGTCGCAGTGTGCGGAGCAGACGAAGCACACGGAGGATACCTAAGATCCGATTACCACCTGCTGATGCGATGGAGACCAGGATGTCCACCATCGACACAAACACCAGTAGTCCGTCTAAGATATTCCAGCTGCTCTGCAGGTAGACGCCATTTCCAAAGTACAGACCCATAGCCACCACCTTGACCCACACACATACACACAGATCCAGTACAATTACTCAAACAGTAAAATAATATGAGGTATAAAATGAGACTAAAAGCAATTCTGATCCCCACCCAGAGAGAAAATTGCCCTTTTATAAGTAATATGAGAAAATGACTTTGGAGTGAAGTGCTCATTCAGAAAACGTGTCTTGTTATGGTTACCTTGATCATCATTTCACCCACGAAGATCACAGTGAAGATGTAATTGGACACACTGAGGAACACCCGCTCCTGTCACACACACACACACACACACACACACACACACACACACACACACACACACACACACACACACACACATACACTTGAGAGTATGCACAGACACACGCAGAGAAGCTGTGAGATTCGTCAATTTAAGGATTTAATGTCCCAGTAGCTTTAGCTTTGATTCTGGACTCAAACTAACTGCGACGTGTTACATAATGAGCTGAAAACAAATCCATTACGACTGTAGAAACATAATAAAAACATACTGAGAACAGCACATGTTCTTATAATGACTCCCAAACGGCTCTTACATCAGCAACAAGCAGATGAACGCTATAGTTGACAGCTTGTGTTGTGCTGTGCATGTGTGGTGTGTGATCTTGTACTTCTATCTTTGTGAGGACTGATATTCAGTTTTCAACGTTGACAGTGAGGACATTTTGGCTGCTCCTCACTTCTTTAAGTGGCTGTTTGAGGTTGAGACTGGATGTTAAGGTTAAGGTTAAAATCAGATTTAGCTTAAGGCAAGGTAAATTTCATTGTAATGCGATAAACCAACAATAAAAACACAATGAGGTTGGAAATAATATCAATACAATAGACAAGACTAGAAAAGGAATACAGTTTTAATGTAGAATTACAAGCATCAAGTTTAGGTTAAAGCTTTAGGCCTGTTGTTGTAAAGAGGGAATGTATGACGTCAATGAGGGTCCTCACAAGTGTAGAGAAAAACAACATGTGAATGTTTGTGTTTGCGTGTGTGTGTGTGTGCTACCATGCTGTTGGGCTCTATGTCAGGTCTCTCCAGGGCAATGGTGATACAATTAAGGAAGATGAAGAGGAGGATGACATGATCAAACATCTTGTGACCTATGACTCTCTGACACCACAACCTGAACCTAACGAGAGAAAAAGAGAAAAGAGCGTCATCAGCTACTCCTCTATTTTTCAAATGATTTGCACTTATCACTTCCATCACTGCACATGTCAACATAATGTGTATGTTTACACATGGCCAGATTTAATTGATAAAATTGAAAATTGTATTACTAAAGCCAAAGCTTTATCGTTCACACTTCAAGTGTGAATTTTCACACATCCTGTGGCTTAAGCCACCCAGGCCACTCAGGAGGATATCAGGGGCTGTGTGTAAGTGTGCGTTTGTGTGTGTGACAAAGTGTGTATTTACCGGTTGTGTGGAGCGAACAGATAAAGAGACCACTCTTCATGCTCCAGGCACCACTGAGGCTCATATGGCTCCAGAATCTTCTTCAGCTTCTTACATAAACTCTAGAAGTAACACATTGCATTATGACAATATGCATACACTCACATGCTTAAATATACAATGAAATTAGAATTACTTTTTAGGTTTCTAAATCATAATGTCCACTCATTAAATGGAATATTTTTAATTTGTGGTGGAAAACCGTGACCTCATGTTGTTTCAGTACGTGTAGGGAAGAATTCACATCACATGTTTTCAGCAATGTTCCCGATATTTCTTCTTCCCATCTCATTTAAATTCAGCAAATTAAATCAAAGTTACATTAGTATCTAAGGTCACTATAATTAGAATGTATGCCATCACAAGATTAATTAGCAGCAGTTTTTGAACTTTTGAACATGCTAAGTTCTGTTATTAACTTGTTTTAACTGGAAATAACCAAAGCCTTTTCCCTCTGACTATAACAGTAAACACCTAACATCTTTACTTTTTCATCCGGGCACATAAATCTATAACAGAAAGGCAGAGAGCTGCACCTCCTCAATCTCGTCCTCTTCCTGATCACTGTGGTAATATGTGGTGAGGGGAGCATCGTCGTAGCAGTGGTCAGGGATGTGAAAGGTGGTGCCATTGCAGTCGGGCGGCTGGAACATGGGCACCTGCAGGTACTCCGGCTGGTCCAGAGATTGCTCCCTGCTGCTGAGGTTGGAGCTTGTGTGTGTGTCGGACAGCAGGGACTCCATCTCCCCCGACTGGCTCTTCCTGTGGAGGCTGGGGGCTCGGCCCATGCTGGTCCAGCTGGAGCGACGGCTCTCTGGCCCACTGTCCCAGAGAGACTGTGAAGACAGCTGCAAACAACAGCGACAACTAACTGAATTTCTGACTGAGTATGCATAAAGATTTAATCCTTCATAGATTAGATGTGGAGGTTTTGGCCAGTAGCGGTGCTGTGGAACAAGGTTGTTGTTTGTATCTTGTGCTCTAGTGAGAACAAACATTAGGGCTGTACAATTCAGCAAAATGCTAAGCTTTTTAGGAAAAACAGCATCAGGGTCATGCAACTCCAGCAACGTTGAGGAAAAACAAATATTTTTATCCACCTCGAATTCTGACAGAAACGCTGTGCTTATACTTAAAAACGATGTGTGAAGCTGGATTCAAAGATGATGATGACAGTTAAAAGCACATAAGCAAAAGCAACAGTACAAATTAGTACAACCAGCTGAAACATCATTAAAAAGGCCAGGAAAACTTTGGTAGAAAAATTCCACCGCCAACCACCCAAACATACACAGCTGGAGGCGAGGCTTACGTGTGCCTAGGAATTGTGGGAGAAAACCTGATCTCACTTATCAGTGGAAAAAATTGTGATTCTCATTTTGAACAGAATCCTGCAGCTCCAACGCACAACAGCAACAGACCCCTGCCAACTGCAGAGGGCGGTAGAGCAAATGCGTAGTGCATGCTAGAGTTCTTAAAAATGTTAATTTTCGAAAAAAGAAATCCAATTCAAATACATTCAGACAGTCTGAAACAGACTTGATCCAAAATGCGAGCAACCTGAACAGACCCTAACAGAGGGGGAACACTGACAGCTACCCATTAAGAGGCAGTGACAGTTGGAAAAGAGCAGCAATGCTTGTCATGTTTCCCTGCACTGCACAGGTTACACTCTCTGTCACTCTGTTCAAATGCCTCTGTAAATCAACTTTATTACTGATAGTTACTGTGGTGTTAATATACTGTAGCTAAAAGCATGTGTCCAAGGCTCACCGGTGACCTCTGCTCAAGGCTGTTGATGTCAGTGGAAGCGGCACTCGCCCGGCGTGACTGGCCGGAGTTTATGGTGGGCGTGGCTGCAGTGTGTGTGATCACCGGCAGAGGAGGGGGAGGGTGGGGCATGGAGGCTTTTGGGTTCAGGAGACCATTGGGGCTCAGCATCATGGCCTGGATCTTAAGCTCTGCACAGACACAGCCAGACACAAACAAAGGATAATTCCAGCTTGTTAAAACTTGGGACTTATTTTTGGTTGTCATTTGTAGCATTTATGATCAGGGCTGTAGCTACCACTGAAGACAGAGGTCAGGTCAACCTGAACAGAAGATTACATTTTATATTTTAAGGACACACACAAGGCAGATGCCAATATGTTTTAGACATTGTTGTTCAAATTGGCCATTTCCAGGCCAAGAAAAATAAAGAAAATACATGAATAAATTTATACAGTTGACAGTATTCATTCTTGGCAGAATATATAACAAGTTTGATTATCCTGGAGGTTTGATTAAAACCTGTATCTCAGCAATTAACTTGGTGAGCACACTGTAATTATTACCAATAAGAAGGGTGAATAAAACAACAAGACTCAAGTTGTAATAAACCAAAAATTATCTTTTAAGGTAGTTAGAGTATGTTTCCATGTACAGTTTGAAGTTGATCTAAGAGTTTCTACCTGCAGCGTACAGCTCTCTCAACTTCTCCTCGTCCTCGTAAGACAGTGATTGTCTCTCGTCATCTGTCTCAGATCTGTTGGCATCACCCTAAAAACACAAACACACATACATCACACTGGGATCACCACTATCATAATCTTCATCAACATCACCTTCCTTTTGTCACTCTGTTGACTGTTGTAAAAGCGACAAATATGATCAAGTCAAGAGGAAAAGACTGAGGGACAAAGAGCGGGAGGCAGACGGGCAGAGGGAATCTCCAGTGTTCTCTAGTTGAGTTATGTGCATGGCTTTGGCAGCGATCTCCTGTAGTCACGCCAATAAAGCTTTACTGAATTTAATTAAAATTCACGCCAGAAAGATGGAGGCAGACGGCTTTGGCAAAGGGTATCTGTATATGTGTGTGTATGTGTGTCTGTGTGTGATAGAGAGAGAGAGAGAGAGAGAGAGAGAGAGAGAGAGAGAGAGAGAGAGAGAGAGAGAGCAAGTGCTCTCTGATGCTGGAGATAAAAGATGAAAACTAAACAACAAAAGCTCACCAGCTGTGAATGGCAGGCGATATCAAACACATCCCTACCCTGGAGAGTATGGCATGTATGTGTGTGTGTGTGTGTGTGTGTGTGTGTGTGTGTGTGTGTGTGTGTGTGTGTGTGTGTGTGTGTGTGTGTGCCAGCGAGAAAGAAAGATGGAGAGAAAGAGAGAAAACAGGATAGAAAGAGAGACAGGGACAGAGAGAGGGGATGGGAGGACAACTGAGAAAGAAAGAGGAAAAAAAATTGATGGATAAAGAGAGAGAGGGGAGAAACCACACAGGCAGGATGGTAGAGATTATTCTCTTGTAAGCAGCTTTGGTATCATCAGCACAACAGAGCTCAATTAGTCTCGTTCTCTCTGCCTCATTCTCTAAGTAGCTCAAATAAAACTGCGTCTTTGCCCTTACTTCGGCTTGAAAGCCCTCAACCAAAATGGCTACAAGCAAGTTGAAGAGGACGTAGTTGCCAAAGGTCATTAGGGCTACAAAATAGAGGGCAGCCAACGGCGTGGTAGAGGCCATCCCGTTATAGAGCACCGCGTTCCAGTCCTCCTGGGTGAGGATCTGCACATGGGAGGAGATGTGAAGAGAGAGGTGGGGAGAAGAAAAATACACTGTCAAACATTTCTAGTAGCTATGAGCATGATAAGAAGAATAATAAGAGTGAATTCCTCCTTAATATCTCATTGTCAGTTGAACAGTAATGATGCTCATCAGTGTTAAATGAGCTCCTGTGGAGTGTGTGTTTCATTACTCTTCCTCCCCCTCTGCTTGTGAAGCGTATCTTACCTGCCCACTGGGAGAGTTTATATATTTTGTTGAAAAGAAGAGCTTGAGCACTCCGAAATTGGAGCAAATGAAATAATGGAGATCATCAGTGCTACTATTGGTGACAACAGCAGCTGCTGTTTGACTCTCATCCGAATTAATTTTAAAATGCCACTACATTGATAGGGAAATTCCTCCAAATTAAGTATTGCTGATGTATTTGTGTGCTCATACACATCTGTATGTCTGTATTTGTGTGAGAAACGGTGCATGTTGGTGTGTTTGTCTAACCTGAAACACAGTGACAGTCGCCCAGAGCAGAGAGTCAAAGTTTTTTCTGTCAGGTAAAGTGTCTCCACTGTCTTGTCGCAAACCGAATTTACAGCCGAACAGATGCATACCCAAGATACTGCAAAACACACATACACACACACACACACACACACACACACACACACACACAACAATGAGAAAATACATTACTTCCATTACATGGTAATTTAATATGGAAACTGTGCAACAAGATGCAGTAATGCTGCCTGTGTGACTAATTGTGTTTGTGTAAAAAGGTGATGATACATGTGGTAATATGTCCTCTAACTGAGTAAGAAAAAGGTCAGTATTAATGATTATGATTTTTGTGAGGTATAATCAATACCTGAATATGAATATAAAAAGCATCAGCAACATGCAGAATGTGGCCACATTGTCCATAGTCTTCATCAGCACCACCAGCTGCCTCCTCAGGGCAGGAAGGAACCGGACCAGCTTTAAAACTCTCAGCAGACGGAAGGTACGCAGCACTGACAAGCCTCCCTCTGCCTCACCCACAATCTCCCACACACTAAAACGCACACCGATGACAAGCAGATTATGAACAGAAAGTTAAATTCACATTAAAGCAAACAACAATCAATATGTACTTAACCTCAGCTGTAACTCTTTTGAGGTCAGCATTAGCATCACCCACAAAAGCATCCCTTCCAGGTAGGGAAACTGCTAAATAATTTTTCTTTTGACATGTGGCAACTGAAAAGAGGAAATGGGCCAATGCTGTTTACAACTTACCAGCCAATAAAGAAGGTGCAAGCAGTGTGCACTGGCACAGTAAACAAGCGAAGCCTTCAAGCACAGATACATAATTCAGCTTGTAGTACTACATAATGGAGTGAATACAGGGCTCCCTGGACTAAGAGTGCAACCACTTGGCTTCACTGCCAGAAACAGCATCACTGTGACAGTTTAGGGAATGTAACTGCAGTGCTGACTCACGGTGGGGACTTTCCAATGACAAGAGGAATATCTAAAAACAGAATTCACATTTTGGGGTGAACTTACAGAGACCCCCCCCCCACCAAGCCCCACCTGATGATGACAATGACACTGTCGAAGCCGTTGTAGGGGTTCTTGATGTAGCCAAAGAGCCCGAGAGCCAGGACCTTCAGCAGCATCTCGAGGCTGAACAGACTCGTGAACACCATGTTACTGATCTCCAAAATATCCGTCAGCTCCTGCGGCTGAAGAGGTGCAGTGTTTGAGGAGAGAAAAGTAAGAGAGATTGATGTACAGATATTGGACAAGCACACATAAAAATGAACAAATAAACAGAGACAGGCAGACAGACTGGCACTGAGGAGCACAGTAGAGTCAACGTGTTAGGAATTTCTAAAAATGCTAGTCAAGACTCCAGTGTAGGATTATAAGTATAAAGTCTTAGATACAAAGAGAGAAGCTGCCCTAGGATGCAGGTGTGTTTTTACCCACAATCCTTTGGAGTAGAAAGAGTGCACTTTTAATATTAATACTATTGATACTACTTAAAGCAGTGGTTGTCAAACTTTCGAGCGGGGCCCATAGAGGAATTGGAGGAGGAACTGGATGACTGGAAGGAAAATTTTGGAACACATTTAGTGTTGAGTTAATCTGATTCATATCAGTGTTCTCATGTGAGCAAGGCTAGATTTATTCAGAACCCAAAAACACTTCAAACTATTTTTTTTTTCATTAACACAACAGTAATATGAGTTCTAGATAACGATATTTAAATAAAATTAATCTGGCTTGTTTTGTTAGTAAGTTTTACAATATTATCACTGACTTAAATGGTAAGGCTGGCTTTTTTTAAGTTTTAATATTATAAACAAAACTTAAGACGTATTCTATTGTACACATAAACAAAGTCTAATATATCTAATATATATGTGTAAAGAGCTTTACCATGGCAATGGGTGACAATACTTCATTACTATGAATACAAACGTTGTGGTTTATTTCTCCCAGATTGTAAAACCAACAAAGCAGTGTAAAAAATAACTCTGAGCATGCTCAGTGACATCTGCCTGACACAGAGCTATTCTCCAGAGATTAAAAAACAATTCTCGGAGGTGTTTCAGACCAAACTGCACCGCTCACGTTCACTGAAATGAGGGAATTTCACACAGTTAAACAGTATGGCTCTTTATTTGCATTAAGTCGTTTTTAGATGAGAATAGATTTCTATAATGGAGGGAAAAAAAGCTATATCAGGCTTTGGTAACATATTCATATATTACTATATTCATTCATTCGTTTTCATTGTTGGTTTCGGTCTCTTTAGAAGTTTTATTGATAATAATAAAAGGATAAAATAGTGCCGGCCTTATGCTTAAATATTAGCCATTCAAGAACTTAAGGCCATCCAGATCTGTCATATTGTTCAGGAAATGGGCCACATGCAATCTTCCCCCATTCCCCCACAATCTATGCCTGCCTTTCAGCCAATCACAATGTCAGATCTGTCCTCCTCCTCCTCCTCCTCACTCCTCCATTTGCTCTTGCTCACTTCTCTCACTCTGCCCCGTCTCTACACCGCTCACTCTCTCTCTCTCTCTCCTATCCCAGGGTCACGCTTTAATTAACACTTCAGGTCTTATGAGTTTCTCCATCTCCTGATACATGCGTGCACACACCCACACACAATCTCTCTCACACACACACACACACACACACACATACACAGATACACGCACGCACACACACACGCACACACACACACACACACACACACACGTTGTGATCCCATATGCTTGGTGCTGTAAGTGTTGATTGGAGGGTAAGTTCATTGACTTCACCACACACAGTGATTAGCACATCCATTTTCAATCAAACGGTAGTCTCATACAATCTGCAAGAGGCACGCACTTAGCTATGCACGTGCACACACAAACATGCCGCCTCCTACACGAACACACACACAAACATACCTGTTCATGGTACTCTATGCCCATCGATAGTGTGTTAATAAGGATGGCAATCATGATTCCTCTGTTGAAGTATCTGCTGCCAACAATGAGATCCAGTTTAGTTCGGAGTCCCGCCCAGCAACGCTCCCACAGCCTTTTCTTTGGCTCAGACACCTGGGCATCACCGCCGCATGGGCTGCTACAATGGCAAGGGCTGTTACTGTGACACGGGCTGTTGCCATGGCATGAGTAGTACCCATGATGCTGGTCTTCAGTCTGCTCATTAAGAGTTTCGCTGTCACTAAGTTGGTTGTAGTAGATGCAGTACGGGCATACTGAGGACTCTCCTGGGACTTCACCTGGCAACGGTAACGCAGGATGCCCAGCGCACCCACCTGCACAGACAGAGGGAGGAGGTGATATAGACACAGGCCACAAAAATCATACATGGGCAGATCAAACAGATTCTCTGTGTTGCACATTCTGTCATTCAATATATTCTCTGCCTGGTAAAGGAGAGCACCTTCATTTCATTTCTGGGAGACAAAAAATTCAATAAAATGGAAGCTACTGTGCAGTTGGGATGCTTTTGTGCAGAGGGGGAGTTCTTTTATTAGAACAGGGATGTATGTGTCTGTGTGTATGTGTGTGTGTGTGTGTGTGTGTGTGTGTGTGTGTGTGTGTGTGTGTGTGTGTGTGTGTGTGTGTGTGTGTGCGTGTGTGTGCGTGTGTGCGTGTTGGGGGGAAGGGGCGTGGAGTGAAGCGGGAGTAAGATTTCAGTGGAATTCATTAGCTAGCAGCTCGGGAGGAATGCTCCAATGACATAACAACAAACACTAATCTAGCATGAGCAGTTCACTTGTCATCACAATTACAACAAATTTGTGTTTCACTGGAGACTGATATAGTAAATCCAATCTAGTCGTTCTGTGGTGTGTGTCTATAGATAATGTGGGCTGCAAGGAAACTTTGCTGAAAATGGCTCTGCACTAAACATGCAAAGAAATACACTTATCTAGAGCTGTGATTTTCAGAGTTTTGGCCCAGGATCCCTCGTGCATGTAACAGCATACTGAATGATTTCTACTCAGTTTTTGTGTCCCAGCTGCAATTAGAATTCATTACTAAATTGTATTAAAATGTCAGTTTACTTATCATCGAGAATCTGTGAAAACAGTTGTACATCCTCTGAGACTGGAGGATCTGAAACAGCCCCCGATGATGTCACGAAGGTTATTTTGGCTTCGGGTAGGAGAATTTTTAACTGAGGGTGTGGAATTTGATGGTGTTGTGTTTTTTGGAGCATTACTCAGACAAGAGATTAAAAGTCAAGATGTCTTTGCATCTGCTGCTTTGATTTTTACCATCTATTTTTAAATCAATTTTATGTAAGTCCAATTTTATGGAGTACCCCTTGAAACCCTTCACATCTGGGAAATCAACACCTTAAAATCCTTAAGGACTCAGTGGGAGCCATTTTTGACAGTTTTCAGTATTTTCTGTGGTTTATCCAGAGTAACTTGACATCGTCTCTGACAGGACACGCTGCTGTTCAGGTTTTTTGAAAATGTATTGTATGATGCTTTGAGGAACTGCCCATGTAGCAACTGTGAACAGTGTTGTAAATGTGGGTATTATTCTCAATCTTTTTGGTCCACAGATGCCATGGGACTACAATACCCCAAGTATGAGCTTATGTAAGGCATACCCAGATGTGTTGCCTTGGGGCTAATTGCCTGGTATAAATACACCACAGTGTTCTTGCATTCATTTTTATATGTAGGCCTGTTCAAGGTCTATGACCAAAAGCTTGTCAATATTTAAAAACATTTGGCAGACTCTTGACTCTTCTTTCTGTGATATGCAGGTCTAAATGTATGGAATCAGGTGAGTCTCAAGACAGAGAGATTCACAAATTATATCATTCTTATCTAATTATATATTTCTTAAAATTAAAAATTAAAAGTAATAAAGAAAAGTTACCTAAATCCCTCTGACAAACTCAACCTGCTAATGTTGCTCGAATACAGGGGACTCAATGCCAGTTTTCTGCCAAGGGCCTCCAGATCTGTGCCTCCACAACTGTAATGCCCAGGTTGACAAGTTTTGACCTAGGGAGCACTCAGATTCACACACACACCCCTTCGTTCTCACCATGATCCACGACTACCTGCGGTAGTCTGTTGACGGTCTCCGCAGCAACCAGCCTCTTCTGGTCATGGCCCTTTGCATCCAAATGACTGAAGAGGGGCGATATGAAGGGGTAATTAAAGCCTTTTCCTCCATTACTGACAGTAGGCTCAGACTGAGGGTGATGATGCTGGTGATGATGCTGGTGATGATGCTGGTGATGGTGATGATAAAGCTGATGAAGGTGTGACAAGTCGTTGGGCGCGTGGCCTGAGTGCCGGTGAGCAAGTCCATTCATTTCCCCAACTCCGCCCCCTCTGGCAGCTCTACCGCATCTGTCTTTCTGGCACACGCACACGCAGTGAAAGTGTGTGTGTGTCTGAGTGAAGAAGCGAGACAGTCGTCGCCACGCCTTGCGACCCAGGTGCGCCACGTAGCGTATGATCTCCTCGTAGCAGCTTCCCGGTTGGCTGTCGCTGGCCAGTGTGGAAGCTGATTGGTGGAGCTGCCGGGCGCGCTGCTCCGATTTCATTAAGGCGTGTTCTCTCTGCTTTGTTTCAGAAAACTGGGTTGCTATGACAACCAGGCACAGGTTGATCATGAAGAAGGAGCCCACCTGATTACGACAACACAAACATTAGACACTGTTGTAACACACTGTACAGTACATGTCATCTAACTGTATGTGTGTGTGTGTGTGTGTGTGTGTGTGTACTTACTATAATGAGGAAGATGAAGTAGATGAAGTTGTAGAAAGAATGTGCATCCATAACGTAGTACATGATGTCTACCCAACCTTCTAGGGTAATTACCTGTATGAAAGCACACACACAGACCCAGAGTATTCACAGTAAAGTGCGCTGTGTAGTGTGCATTGTGTGCGTCTGTAGTGTGTGTATCATTCATTCATCAAGGTGTTTCCCTGTATGCAAACCCATCAAACATTTACCTGAAAAATGGCGATCCATGCATATCCAATGTTATCAAAGTTAATAGCTCCTTTGTGTGGGTTTATTTCCCCGGCTCGACACTCATTGTAGAACTGGTACCAGTTTACACATGACACTGGTTCATCTATACTAGGTCCCATCTCTGGTCGGGCCTCCTCAGCACCAAGGAAGCAGGAAGTCCCGGCCACACGGCGGCGAGGCACGTCAGAGCAACGAAGCATCCCATTTTCTCTTTCCATTGAGCAGATGAAAGGGTGGTCATCAGTCCCATCTGGCCGATAGTAGCCACTCAGGAAGGAAATGTTATATTTCCTGGAGAAGAAGGTTATAAGGTGAATGAAAAGAAATATATATTTAATTTATTACACATTACACAGAAATATTACCTAATATGCATTAATTAAACCTAACTGAGGAGCCAAACAACAAATCCCCTGAAAAGACAGAAAGCAACGATGCTTGAATCTGTTTCTCAGTACTTTCCTACTTCTTTTTCCTGTCTGTGGCACTCGGACAGGAGTAAATATTGCATTTGTTGGGAACTATTTTCAGCCATGGATTAATAGACATTTGGTGTGCTGGTGAACAACATGGCCGTGTATGTGAGACTGACTCAAAATAATTGAATGAACATTTCAACCGGTGATGGTGTGGCTCACTAGTTTCTTTAATAGTTTGGAGCTCTATGGCACACAGGAATAAGCTGTATCCGGCTTTGGCTACAAAAACAATTTGTTATGTGAATCAATTCGTTTGATTCTGGTCTTTTCATGGAATTTGTTGACAATTATAAAAATATAGAACATTGCCAACCTTACACTATAAACTGCTCCCACAAAAGGGCCTATAACACAAACAGCACAATTTCAAGTAAAGTTTGGACAATTCTTGGGAAGATAAATCGTTTTGTCAACCTTTTGTTTGTGCACAAGGTCTATTTTCTGAGAAAGTAAACCCAGAAAGGAACGCAGTATGAAACACACAAGGGTACTGAAGGAGGAAATGAAGAAACAGAGAGAGAAAAACAGATGAAGGGATAAAAAAGAAAAGAGAGAGGGAGGGTGCAGAGGCGAGATAAGCAATCAATCATCTGTGCGGTAGAGAGGGGTCACAGGAGCACTGCTCCCTCACTTCTTATTAGAAAAGGTCATTTTGTTTGTGAAGCAGAAAAAAATCCAAATTGCCATCTGAAAATAAAATCTAGTCTAAAGGATTAGGTAGGTAACATGACCATGAATGATTAAGGCAAGAGCCAATATGAAAAATTAAATAATAAAAACATTTTTGCTTTTCAAGTCCGTTCATCACCTTTTGTCAGCGCTGATGGGTTCTGTTTTGTCTGTTTTTGACATAATGATTTCTTGCAGTCCATACAAACTGTTTTCAGTTCTCCAATGTGACAACAGAGGCTGGCTAGTAACCACAATACCACTGTCAGGGATTATTATCTAAGAGGGACGGTTGAGCAGATGTGAGGCCATGAGGTGAACATGATGTTATCTGATGTTATGTGATATCATATGATCGTGCTTGTGAACATGTGAGTGGGAGTGGGTGTGAGAGTGATGGTGTGACGGCGTCAGTTAGACAGTGATTGAACATGGCAGGAAGGATCATGTAGGAGAGAACAGGAGTGACAGTGAAACACTGAGGGTTTGTGCTGAGAAAGCCACTGAGGGTCCTTGAATAATGACACACAAAATTCATTTAGCCTTCTTAAACCCTTGATTTGTGATCTCAAATGCTGGAGGTTCCAGCAGGAGACACATTTGCACATTTACTTTCTCCCAGACGGGAGCTGATTAGAGAAGAAACCACATCAGACTATCTGTGATATTGATCCCTTCTTAGAAATAATAGCTGGGTGATAGAAGCTCATCAGTGGTGAGCAAACTTTTGAGAGTAATGCGGTCATTGCGTCCCACTGTTGTGGCAACTGCCGGTTATTATACTAACTTACATCTTGACATCCTCTCCCATGAAACAACGATTCCTCAGTAGCCCTGCCCACAGCTGCACACCAACGATGCCGAAGATGAAGAAGACAAAGAAGCACAGTGCCAGCACGTTGCCCAGCATGGGAAGCGTGTCTAGGAGGAGGGTCACCAGGATACGCATACCTACCAACACACACAAGCATAAACACTATAGGCAATTGCGCACTTGACACTACAGACTAGCAAAGATATGCAGCCTAAACCTTAGCAAAATGTCAGTCACAGTAAGCGTTGAAGGAGACATCTCTTAATGTATTCTGCACAAAACTGGAGCAGTGCAATTAATTGAATGGCAAATAATTAGAGTTCAAACACTGATAATTGCCCACCACTCCACTATGTTGAAGAAGAAAACCGTCCTCCTTACTGTTTCTACACTTGGCTACTTCAAACACGCTCTCCAATTTTATGAGAACTCAGTCTGAGCTGTGCCAAGGTCACAGAGTGTAGTAAAAAAATGTTAGGTTGGCTGGCCGGTTTGTGTGCCAAGCTGTTAAGAACAACACAAGCATCACAATGATTTCCATGACTTTGTTCACGGTCCATGTTTACACATGCGTATATCACAAGGAAAGCTGCTGTTGTTAATAGCTGGGGAGCTGAAGTGAATTTACAGTGCAGTCATAGAGTACAAGGACTGTGACACATTTTTCATTGTCTTGGCTGTGACTAATGAGGTTGCTGACTTTCAACTCAGGGTGTGGTGAACAGTGCAGGAATTGCATTCAATTTTATACACGGTCCACCAATTATAGGGAACAGAAAGTTGACTGGACAAGTTAACATAACCTGAAAGAAGTCTTGCACAGTCATCATATTTAATATTTAGTTCAGTCAGTGGCCTTCGGAAGTCTTCAACCCACAGAACGAAGTGCGATCTTCTTCGCTGTCACTTGCTGGGGCAGTGGGCTGAAGGTCGCAGATAACAACAGACTAAACAAGCTGATTAGGAGGGCCGGTGATGTCGTGGGGGAGGAGCTGGACACTCTGACGACCGTGGCAGAGAGGAGGGTGCGGTCCAGGCTTCAGTCCACAATCTTGGACAATGTCTCACACCCTCTCTACGACACACTGGCCCAGCAGAGGAGCACCTTCAGCAGAAGACTCCTCTCACCCAGATGCACCACAGAGCGCCACAGGAAATCATTCCTGCCTGTGGTCATTAAACTCTATAACGCCTCCCTCAGAGCGTCAGACACCCCCCCTCTGTAATCTAACTCAAACACGGACAATAATTTTTTGCACTTTTTGCACATTATTAAACTGTACATTTTATCTTTTATCTTTATATATAGTTATATATATATTTATATATTTGTTCGTAATATATGTTGTTTGTATATCTGGAGTTTGTTACAAAAATAATTTCTCCCTGGGCTTATTAAAGTATTTCTGATTCTGATTCTGAACTCATCTTATTACACTTATTGTCTTTCCTGCTGATGCTCTGCCACTCCGGTACTACAGTCATCTTCACATCTTGCTTGTTTCGGGGGCTTTTTGCTTTCAGTCTTGTCTTCAGCAGAACAAACACACAATGAGTTGAGTCGCATGTCAGCAACTTGTCCAGTCAAGAACGTTATACGATTTGACCGTAAAAATCTCCTTTGTTGCCTTCTCTCTTCTCTCTTTACAATCTCTGACCTGCTGCACTGTCCTAAAGTCAGGAGAGTCCTATACTGTTCACCCAAATTGGATGTGAACACACTTTAAACAATTTCTAAAGTCAGCGCTTTAACCTCACAATCAATTTTAATTTAAAATTTAATGTGTTTGAGCACAGTGCCAAAACACTGAAAGACAACAAAAAACTGTAATACTTTCTGAGTGCAGTGTATGTTGGAGGAAAAAGGAGAAAAACTCACTGGGAACTCTGTTGATGGCTCGCAGTGGGCGGAGAACCCGGACGGTCCTGATAGCTGATAGGCTGACGTTGTGTCCATCAAGTGAGTACTCCAGCATTCTGTGGAGAGGGAAAGCCACCGCTGTGTCACTGGCATCCTGATCAGCCTGACCTTGGCAAACCCTGAACGTCTACAGGGAATCCAGCAGAACGCAGTGCACTGTCTCTGGGATACATAGCCTTTTAACTACCAATCACCGAGGTCCCTGTCTCTCAGGACTGAATGATGCCATTGTCATTCTACGGAGCTGTCTCACACACACACACACACACACACACACACACACACACTTACGTTGAGGCACGCGCACTCACACGCTTGACATTTAACTGGCATTAAACAAGTGTCTAAGCTTTACACAAAACTCACACATACACACACACTTTTGGCTCATATTTAATGTCAGATGCGCGTGTGTGCGTGTGCGTGTGGGTGTGTGCGTCTGTCAAACACTCACCCCACTATAACAATGAAGAAGTCCAATCGGTTCCATGTGTCTCCTAGGTAACCGCTCTGACCTATGACCCCGAGAGCCACCATCTTCACCACCATTTCCCCAGCAAAAAACACAAAGATCCCATCATCCAGAGCCTGCACACACACACACACACACACACACACAAACACACACACACACCCCAAGGATTAGTGTAAACTGATTAAGTGGGGAAAAAATTAAAGCAAAAACTTTTCAAACCCTTGATAATAAAGTCTCACAGCTAAACATAATTAGTTTGTAATTTCAGATTGTGAGTGTGTGAATGTGTGCGTGTGTGTGTGTGCTTTACCTGCAGCAGGAAGGAGGTGTGGTCACAGGGCTGGAACATCCCTAGAGTCACACAGTTCAGCAGGATGGCCAAAATGCTCACACGCTCAAACCATGTGACACAAGGTTAAGGGTCGAAACCACAGCAGAGTTTGAACATTGATTACAATAATGATATTCAACATTGGTACATTTCATGACAGAGTCTCAGCTAATTAGAACAAGCCAGGTAGAGGGCTGGTTGCACAGCAGGTCCCATTCAAGCAGCTAAGAGCCAAAACAACAGTTCCACGAACCACCACTTGAGGTTGGCTGCAAAAGTGAGTCATAAACCCCCATGTCCAACTTTATAACACAAGTAAACATGTTTACAGCTCTGTCTTTCTCTTTCTTTGAGATACCTTCTGCTATGATTTAACACTATTCAAATAAAACTGAATTGAATATTTTTTTTAAAGGTTTTGGTCTCTATAGCTAATTTTCCAGTTCACGACAACCGTACTGTTTTAATTATATCGAACATAAAGATACGTATAGTTAGGATGCGCCCACGTTGAGTGACACGTGGGAGCCATCACATTCATTCAGGCTGCCTCAGCTCCACCCACACTCCATGTCTTTGTCCATTTTTGAATTTTAGCTGGGAGCCAGCAGAGTCAGGAACTCCCAAGATGGCCACAGGCAGAGCCAGCCTATGTGTACAGTCATAGAGACTATGTCCATATTTTATACAGTCTATGGTCCCACTTCACCTCCACCTATGTCTCATCTCCTTAACCCAAATGAAGAAATTATCTGGCTCTAGTACCTGTTAAGATGTTGGTACTTAGTAAACCCAAGTTTAGGCTGTAAACATACCATTAGAAATCAGTGGATGAGAGTTGCTGCATCCATGTTTTTCTAGATTTTATTGAGTTGAGTGTTAAGATTTGACTAATAGAATTACAAGTTGGTGACATCTTAAAGAGAAAACCAACATAAACTGTCTCAGTAAGGTGTTAAGGCACGAGAAAAATCCCATTGAGATCTGGTGACTGTAAAGAACAGAGGAAATGATTCATAGTTTTCATTCTCATCAAACCATTCAGTGACCCCTAGTGCCCCATGTTGAGTCATCTGCATTCATTATATCTCCATTCATTTATTCAGGGTTTTCCTTTCATTTGTCACCATCTGTATCCACCCAATGGTAATGTTGTTAGCAACCCAGAGGAAACCCTGAGGAAACTGACTGGTAGACAATAAAGGTCCAGCCATGTCTATCTTGCAGTGTACAAAACATTACCAAAGTGTAGTTTCAAAATATCTATTTAAGCACACACACACACACACAAACACACACACACACACAGTCCATGTGTGAATTTTGTGCCTCGCAGCTTGTAAAATTGAATTCGCAAGCACAGTACTGAATGTACTAACCTAAAAAAAATGTTTATAAGGGTAGAAACTTGGGATAATAAGCTTAAATATATCAACTTTAATTTACAAGCACAACTTGTGACAGGACATTTTGACATATTTAATATTCACAACTACAAAAGCAAGACAGCTACCATGAAACAGCCGCTGAGACGTCTGAAGTCAGTTTAAGTGTAAATTTGCGTATGGTGTGTATTTGTGCATCTGTGTTGCTTGCTAGCTGTCAAACTGGAAGACGGAGCACGGCTCAGAAGTGAAAAGCGGAGAGGTTTAAAAGGGAAAATAGTCTGAAGTAGAAAGTTAAAGGAGAAATTGTGTTTGCTTCATATAAACACAGACACGCACATACACACATACACATACAGTTTTCACATTTGCGCGCAAATGTGAAAACTGCTGAATGGGTGACAGGGATGTATTCAAGAGCCAAGGACGCATGCATAACAAAGCCCGGAGCATGCACATGGACACGTACACATAGACACATGTGCACGCACACACACACACACTCACACACAGAGTCCCCTTCCCGGACACTTTGCTCTCGAGAGGGCGGAAAAATTAATGAGAGTACAATCCTTTATCACCCTTGAGACAGAGAGAGAGAGAGAGAGAGAGAGAGAGAGAGAGAGAGAGAGAGGTGGGAGAGAGAGAGAGAGAGAGAGAGAGAGAGAGAGAGAGAGAGAGAGAGAGAGGGTAATCCAGTGTCCTCCCTTTGCTGTGGTTGCCATGGGAACCCCCATCTCACCGTGGGAACTGACTTCTGAGTTTCACAATCCGCTTGCATCCTGTCTGGACTGGAACACAATTAATACACACGCACAGACACAGACACAGACACAAACACAAACACAAACATAAACACACACACAATAGAAAATGGTTTCCTTCAGCACAACTCTTGCTGAAGCATCTTTCCTTTCCCCAGTGCTGAGGAGGGTCATTTTAATCCTGCTCCATCTGTATAAATTACAGCAGCTTAAATAACCCTGTGTCTCTATAAAATACACACTCACACACAGAAATACACACAGACATATACATACACACACACACACACACACACACACACACACACACACACACACACACACACACACACACACACATACCACATACACACACACACATACCACATACATAGTTAAACAAGGGATGGGGCAGGGTCAAGGTGTGAGTGATTGATGAGATGGGAGTATTTCCACGTTTGGCCCATCATTCAACATCAGTGATGAAACACAGGGGGAACGTCCTCTCCTCTGTCTCTCTCTCCGTTGCTTTTCCTTTATCTCCCCTCATGCCAACCTTTTCCTCTATCATCTCTCATTTTCCTCTACAGCCTTTTCCCCCCTCTCTTTGGCCCAATTATTTTTCTCTTTGCTCCGCTCCTCCTGCTCTCTGTCTCCCCCTCTTCCTTTATATAGTGTGGTATAATTTCCCATCTTCATTCCGTATCATTTCTCGCATATATTTTTTGCCTCTCCCATTCTCTCTCGTGCACATATACTATCCTTTCTCTCCAAACTGCTTTTTGCTCTGCGCCCTCCCCACGTCTGCTTCATCTCCACATATGACTGCCCTTGGGTAGAGCTTTAGTCTCTCTGTCAGAAACCTGAGTCTCAGCCAACAGATAAACTACAACTACACTTAATAATTAACATTGCCAGAGAGATGGAGAGGCAGAGGTGAGAGATAGAGATATAGATACAGCAAGGGAGAGGTGAAGGAGGAAAAAGGAGGGGGCATTTAGAGATGAGGTGAAAAAAAAATGGCTTAATGCCTCAGTAAAAAAAAAACCCAGCTGAGCAGCAGAATGAGAGTGGTTAAGACCCTGATGATTCAAACTTTAAAGTGTAAACAACAGAAAATGTTACTTGGCCTCCATGATTTTCTCTTCTCTTCCTAATTACTCTCATCTTCATCATTATCTCATCAATTTTACAAATAAAGCTGACTTTGACTTTGATTCATCTTCTCATTCTTCCTCCCGCTCCAAGAACCACAACCTCCCCCGTCCTCCTCCCTGTATCCCATGCTCTCCCTCTTAAACTCCCTCTCCTCGAGTGCCAACACAGGTAATAAAGGTCAGGCAGACATTATAAATCAAATCAGATCACATCACCCCGATCTTTCTGGCATCATCCTCCACCCTTGGCTGGGACACACATGCTAAGGCCAGCATGAGGAAACATTTTCATATTCAACGTTCATTAACTTAAAAGCATCATACCACAGGGACACACAAACTGTTTGGACACACTCAGGACGTGGACAGATTTATTTATTTTTTCTTCATGCATGCTTGAGAAGGTTTAATATTTTCCAGTGTGGTACCACTGTGTCATATAGCACCCTTTATAAAAGGTCAGAAGTTGTAACTTATAACTTTATATATCAGTTACAAACCATTAAGAAGAACAACTTTTGGGCTGCCAGGTTGTAAAAATCTCTTATGGTGGTGTAATATCCTCCTCTAGCTTGACACTTGCTCTGACATTTTAACTAACTCTTAAGTTCATCCACCTGTCCAGTGGATTCTTTGACCACTTAAGTTCTGCAAAAGCTCAGCAGAGAATGTGGACCAAAACCCATTTATCAACAGCTTATTAACATTTACTTGCAGCTTACTACTTAATGGATTTCTGTAAAATCCCTTTTCTAACGACTTAATAACATTTATAATTGCAGATCCCCTGACGTATTACACAGTGAGAAACCTGTGAGTCCTCATTAATGACTTCTTAACTTTTAGCTGCACTGCTCTATGGCTGGAGAGGTCAGTTGACTGGTCTACCACTTTGGTCCAGTCTGAAATATTTCAACAACTACTGGACAGGTTGCCATGATATTTGGTACATATATCCACGAATGCACTATATATGAGGTTCGCATTTTCTGCTTTGAGTGACAAGTATCTAGAACTGTAGGATGTTCCAGTGGATGAATAGTTGTGGCACATGGCCATCCCTGGTTGGATTCCAGCCAAGGACCTGTGTTGCATGTCATACACCTCTCTCTCCCTCTTTGTTTCCTGTCTGCCACTATACTGGCCCATCCAATAAAGGCAAAAAAAAACTGCCTTGAAATTTGGCACACACATTCACGTCACCCACAGTATGAACTGTTATCACTTGTTACTTTGGTTTACGACCAAATGTCTAAATGGAAAACATATGATTTCTGTGTTATGGAGAAACTAATTAAAAAAACAGCTCTCAGTATAATGTTAAAAGGTTTATCAAGCTGCGTTTCTATATATAAAAAAAAAAAATCTAATACAGGGAAACCCCAGGGAGGGTTTTTGTTCATGAACGTTCTTTACTTTGAATTATCTGGTTGTTTTTGTTTTTTGTAATGTTTTTTTTTCGTTCTGATTTTGTTTTGTATGTGTGACGCTGACACAGTATTAGAATACATTGGAATTAAAAACTGATTTACTCACATTTACAATAGCAGACAGGATTTTAGAAAGAGATAAACTCATGAACCGCATTACATTTGAGTGCAGTTACAAATGTTAGTAAGTCATTAATAAAAAGTAACAAGTTTGTCTCATTTACTCTCTTGTAAGCCATGAAGTCTGCAGTTGTTTTATTGGTATGTCATTAATTTAAGAGCTACCTTAAAAGATAAAGCAAGTATATTATAATGCCCTTTTCATCAAAAGATCTCAAAGTGCTACAGGTTAGAAACAAAAAAGATGAGCAGTTTTAAAAAATAAGAAAAGGAGAAAAAGAATAAAAAATAAAAAAGTTTTAAAAAAAAAAACATCTAAAAGGGACCATAAGCTTTGCTAAAAAGAAATGTCTTAAGATACTACACTGATAAATGATTAATTACCATTTAATAAAGCCATTAGTTACAACTTATAAACCCTAAAAACGGTACCTTGCATAGAAAGTGGCAGTAACTAATAAATATGCGATCTGGGTGGGAATCCTCAAATGTGAACTACTGCGTATGAATGAGCAACCTGCTCACTAATTTCCTCATGCTCTTTGCTGTTTGGACACACACTCTGGAATCCATACACACAGACTTGATTAAACATAACCTACTTAAGCTCAAAGTCCATCATGTGCAGCGTGTGCAAGAGAGACGAGGAGAGTGTCTGAAATGAAGAGGGGCCAAGTTAAGTTACTGTCAAGTTGTCAAGTTCTCTGGCTCCACCCCCCAATGAGTGAGACAGCTGGTAACCATGGAAACACCTGCTGGAATCATGTTAATTGGCTGAAATGATTCTGACAGCTCACCCTACTTTGAGTAAGACCTCCTCCTATCCATCGTTGTCTTCTTATCAACCCTCACACACACACACACACACACACACACACACACACACACACACACACACACGCATCAACCCAATTAAGAGGGAGTTTAGGAACAGGAAAAGAGAGAGGGATAAATAGTGCGGCATTTGATTGATATTGAGGAAAGAGGGATGACAGATGGAAGAAAAGAGGGGAAGAAAGAAAGAAGAGAGGCAGGCAGAAAGGTACTTGTATAGAAGTGACAGATACAGCTTTTCTCATCTTTAAACAAAAGGAAACGCTCTGAATGTTTCATGCACTGCTGAATAAGTTATGTCCTGTGTGTGTGTGTGTGTGTGTGTGTGTGGTGTTTATATGTGTGTGTTTATGCAAGCACACACACATCCCCACGTGTGTGCATGTGTCTGTGTGTGTCATATGTTACACTTTAAAGGACTGTGATGATTGCCACATGGAAAGCTCAGCACTTCACAAAGTGCGCAGCTTGTTCCACACTTATAGTAAATCCAACGTCTCCTCTCAAAGAAACAGGAAATAACAGAAATCAATGTAGCATGAAAGGAATAGAGAGAGAGAACGTTACATAATAGCAAAAGCCAATCTTGTTTTTGTTCCAAATAAATTTGTTAGATGCTGTAGGGTGGAGGGATATACAGTATGTTGTAAACATGGCACAAAGGAGGATGGCTGTGTTTCTAAGAGGGGGGAAATGGAAGGAAAGGAGATAGGAAATTAATTTGTAATATGTACTGAGTGCAAAAAAGGCAGAAAGGAAGGAGGGGTCACCTCAGGAAAAATGGGACTTACAGCTCTTGGGGACAGCCAGCACCCGACCCCACCACGCACCCCCCCCCCCAGTGCGCTCACATTAATGTCCCTGTCGAACAACGTCCACCCACATTACTTCCCCCGCAGATCACTCACAGTAACGCACACACAAACAGACACAGACAAATACACACACACACACACACACACACACACACACACACTGTAAGTACAAAGTATAGAAGAATATTTGAATAAACATAAAATGGGACATATGCCTGTATAGCCGTGCTGTATGGACACACACACGAATAGGAAGACACACAAAAACAAACAAATACTGCAATCGGAAGTAACCGGGCCGTCGGGGCAGAGCTACGCTGTTGCCAGGCAACCAGGTGATTCCTCTAAAGAGCCTCTCCATGGGAGATTCCCTCGTTTGTGTGAGGGCATTCACTTGCTTGTGTGTGTGTGTGTGTGTGTGCGTGTGTGTGTATGTGTGTATGATCGTGAGTGTTTGTTTGTAAGTGTGTCCAGTAACTTAGTGCTGACACAGTGAGCGTACAATGTTCTGGGATGCGACCATGGTAACAGCCCAGCAGGCTACAGAAGAGCCTGGTTCATGGCATTTGTAGTTTTTTCTTCTTTTCTTTTCCTCTTGGTGTACATTTTATTTATTCAGCAATTATGTATTTATATTTTATAGACTACACAGAGTGCTGACGGTGGCAAATACTGACAGACGTGCACAGACAAAAGCACGCACAAACACAGGAGCACACATACACAGGGACGCACACATAGAGTCATAAGGAGTGGAAAATATTCAATTTGGAAAGCCTTGACAAATCCCTGAGGTGCTGCTGACGTGTATGCATGCTTCGGAGTATTCATAGCTGCTCTCACACACACACATGCTACAGTGCTGATAACTACACGTATACACACACTCACACCTTCACGTCTAGCGTTACAGCAAAAGTGGATAGAGGTTGAGGCAGAGACTGAGAGACACGGAGTGGAATAGGAGGTGAAGACAGACGATGAAGACAGAAACAGAGCGAGGTTCGGGAGGTGACTTGAGTTTTCACTATTTGTGACTCCTTCTGCTGTATAAATGGAGGCCAGTAACAATGCTACTGACAGGCGACTGTAACCCTGGAGATTCATTAGGGCTTGTCACTATGGAAACCTCCAATCAGGGAAAAATGTTAGCCATCTTTTCCTACAGCTAATGGGTCCAAGGAAATACCTGAAGTCTTCCAAACACACACGCACACACACACGCACACACACACACACACACGAACATGCACAACACTGACCTTCTTCCTGTCTCCCTTGTGTTTAAACATAAAGTAAACATCTAGGCGCTAGGTGCCTTGTAGGTACAACGGCTTTGAGAAAGTACAGAGCCGAAACACAAACAGACAATGTCTCTCTCACACTATAAACAGAAACACACTCATGCTCACAAACGCACAAACGCACACACGCTTGCAGTGCTTCAGGTGCACTCCCGGCAGTGAAGGATATGGGTGGCAGACAGCTCGAAGGCACCAGGAGCGGGGTGGGCTGGTTTGGGTCAGAGCCAAAAGAACCACTGGTGCAAGAGTGGGGTACGGCAGCTCCTCCTTTTCCTCCTCCTCCTCCTCTTCCTCCCCGTCCTGTTCCCTCTCCCCTCCCTCAACTGACACATGCACCTTCTCCCCCTCCTCCTCCTCATCCCCTTCCTCCTGCGTTGGTCCTCTGTGCTGCTCATGCAGGTCTGGCTCCTGGGTGCCCGTCATGGCCGTGCTGTAAACAGCCTGAACCTAAAAGAGGGCGCGGGGGGGGGCACCAGGCAGACTGTTCAGGACACAGCAACATATGGATGCATGTGCATGTATTTGTGTGAATGTGTGTGTTTCTGCTGTGCTGCCTTGCGGCTGGCACTGCAACTCCGCAAAACAAACCGGAACTGCACCGACTGTCAAGCCTGCCATCCTGTCCACGAGGACCCTTCACCCTCTAGCAAAGCAGCATAAAAAAAGAAATAAAAAAAAAAGAAAATCCTTCTCTGTTTTTCTCTGAAACAATAACCGACCTTCAGGAGAAGAATCACAGCCAGCAAGCTGCCCTGCGCAGGAAATATAAATCTAAATAAATCCAAACAGAATGAACTAATAGACGTGAGGAAAGGTGCAAAGACAGAGTCAGTGCAGACAACAGGAAGCACATGGATCCCCCCCACCCCAGCCCTTTTAATATAATCCTACAGCTGTACAATTCAGTGATGACAACAGGCCATTACTGCTGTCTGTATGTCCAGATTGTTTTAATCCAGACCGGCTTTAAACAATCTGGACATACAGAGAGAAAATAGCTTAGACTGCCTTTTCATATTGCTATGAAAAGAATAAGGTGTGGGGTTGAGTACTGATTGTGCGGGGAGGGGGGGGTTCTCCACTCATGATAGTTAGTGTTACTTATATGTAAATTTTTCCTTCAGCTTTAATTTAATATAAAATCTCATCAATCACAGTGACATTGTCAATCTACTGCAGCCTGTGGTTAATTCTTATAAGTACTGACTGGAATTTCTTGAAGCATTTGAACATCATGTAGGAACTGTCAAATTGAATGATAATCTCAGTTTAAATTAAGAGCATGATCACAAGAGCGGATTCATTTCTTGGCTTCAAATATCTTTTTTTAATTTCATCACATTTTCTGCTTTATTGGGCAGTATGCAGTGGAGTTTGGCAGGAAAAGACGGGGAGTTGGAGCATGTATTGTCACGAGTACACAGCAAACGCTCCCCACTGGTCCACCTTGTGCTCATTCCAATGCTTATCGATCCCCTGAGATTCTGGCAAATTTATTCCAAAGCTATACCAATTTGTTATTAAGTGGAGCAAGAGCTGGATTATTTGGATATCTATCATAAAGAAGAATCGGGACAAAAGAAGTGTGGGCCAACCATAAGTCCATGCAGGCATATATATATATACGCTGCCTACCGTGTGACAGGACAACAGGAGAGCTGGCATGCAAGTTCACTGCGTGGAGAGGAGTGTATATGTGTGTGTGTGTGTGTGTGTGTGTGTGTGTGTGTGTGTTGATGAAAATAATGAGATTGAATCTGCCAGTATCCTTCGTTCCTGTGTTATTTTCATTTTGGGCACATAGCCTAGACTGCATGAGGAGTCCAGGGCCGCAGAGTTTAAGGCTTTTTGTTGTGAGTCAATAGTAGCTGTTGGGCAGACATCAATTAACCATTGAAAAAAAAAAGAAAGCTATTCTTCAACACACTTTAAAAAAAACCCACAGATGAGTCCTTTCAAAACATTTTAAAAACTCATTATGCCTCCCATGCTAGCAGCCAGGCCATGTGGAAATTAAATAATCCAAATGAATCTCAACCAGTAACCAGAACAAAATATATTCATACTTCCATAAGACCTCTGAAACCCATTAAGATTTATATTCATACAGTGCACTCATTATAAATGCATAATTTCCCCGCAAAAAATCTTTACCCAGAATTTACATCAGCTTAATGCTCAATGAAACCTGAGCAAACAATAAAACCTCCAGAAATTCAAACATTTTCTTTTAACTCTTAGTGTTATACATCCTTCTGAAGGCCAACCAGTATCATATATCGACGACATCTATGAGGCTATAGCATTCCCCAGAATTACTCTGGTTCGGAGCACTCAAACGAAAAACAGTCTAATTAATCTATAATCTATAATAAACTGTAAATTATATTTAACCAGAAATCTCAAAATAAGTCTCAGCATTTTGTGATCGGCTATTATATGATGTAAAAATACATAGGCCTACCAGAAAGTGAGATAAGGTCATTAACTTATGATATAGTACTACAGGCACTTTATAATTACCTGTGAAAATATCATTTTAATTCTTCCTCTTTGTGGAAGACACATCGCCATTGACAAAGAGCGACATCATAGGCATTTTTCTATTGTGCCACGGACATTCACCCAGCACCGTGCCCGGGACAGGAGAGCAAAGAAAAAAAGTACATTACAGCACAAAAACCAAAAACTTTGTCTGCCGTCCTTACCGGGGAGCAGCGTCCATCCACTAGCGTCATTCACTCCGGGTCCGCCGTGCGCCCTGAGCTCCCGGAGCCCTGGTGCTCCATCTGAGAGCAGCCCGCTGGTCCTCTGCCTCCTCCTCCTCCTCCTCCCCCCCTGCCGATATCCAAACTCAGTCCGTCAGTCGGGAGGAAGAAAAAGAGAGAGGAAAAATAAGAGAGGAATGTGACGCAGAAGTTTAAGCAACCGGGAAAAGTAAAGTTAAACAGGACCAAGCGGCTTCCCGTGCGTCTGCGTCCCCTCATCCGCTGGACACGCTCTGCGGTGTCAGGTACCGGAGTTCAGGCGCACCGGGGAGAGGGAGAGCCGCGTCAAGCCTGCTGGAGAGAGGACCGGAGATACTCGGGTTTTACCTTCAAAATAAGACTACCTAGTCCCGGAAGCTACACTTCATTCCTGAGAGATACTAGTAGTTTGATGAAATATCGGTTAAAATAAAAAACAGCTTACCGCAGCTTACCTGGTGGACTAACGTTAGTTTTAGTAGCTGTCACGGCTTTAAGCCAACAAATTCCTCTTTGAATTTGTTTTTTTTTTTTAAACAGTTAACGTTAGGTATATACTGCTTATAGTGCCTTTCTCACAGCTTTTAATGGTTAGTATAAATTAGAAAACAGTAACTTAGAAAGTTATACAGAATGAAAAAAACAGCATATTTATTGCTTTACTAACGTAAATTTTAAATATCTGCCTCAAACTCAACTGTTAGAAACAGGGCACTTGGTTGCCTTGACAACCCCGGATGATTAGCTGCTACTAGGCTAGACTACATTATGTAAGCATAATTAGGCAGTGTTTACTATCAATAACCCACTATTTGTAAGGTAAAGTATCTCATTTCATTCTGACTTTTTGATTTGATTGTTTAATTGCTGTTGTTGACCTGAATTACCTTTTTTTTTTATTGTCCTTATAGCTTCCATCTAGTGTGAAACTGCCCCATCATACAGTCTAATGGTGAGTGAATATGCAAAATGTGTTACTGTATCTAACTCCAGTAGGAGTTTTATTTTGAAAGTTGTAGCTGGAGAACTTTATTCTTAATTCTGGATAACTTGACACTGATGGAGCAAGTCAGAGCATGTGACTTGTCCCCTCTCCTCCTCCTCACAGTACACCCCATTCCCAATATCCTTTCTTTCTTTCTCTGCCTGGCTGTCTCACCAGCCAGCGACCCCGGACAGTGTGTGTGTGTGTGTGTGTGTGTGTGTGTGTGTGTGTGTGTGGGCGGAGGGTGCTGCTGTCAGAGAGATGATGCTCCACAGTCACACTCAGCAGGCATGTGGATTCACTAAACCCAAAGGTGTGGCAGAGCTCCAACACAATACCTTTAAATCAGCTATGTCAGGTTTCAGTGGACAAGGAGTCACTAGTGGCCGATACTGTACAACATAAAACAACGTATTCATAACAGTTCAAGTTGTTTAAACATATAATGTGTTTATTATTACTGGTGCATCCACATGTCATCAGCATTTTATTGTCTGGTCAAGGAGGATTTATTCATGTGGGTTTATGGGAGATGATTAGCAACTATAGCTGTCAAATGGGCCAAAATGTAGGCGTTTCCCCTCTGAAATGTAGTGGAAAACATATATAAATGGCATAAATATTTAAAGAGTACAAATACCTCAAAATTGTACTTGAATAACCTAGTAAATGTACTTTTGTTACTGTTCATAATTTACCTTCAGTTCATTTAAATCCATATTATAAATAATATGGGTTTTTTTTATGAAACCTCAAATCCAAGATAGATAGGTAGATTTTACAGCAGGTGAGACTAAGGTGATACCAACAAGGCAGAGAACGAAAAAAGCAAATTAGGCATTCTGAAAGTCTTCAAATAGTGCTGAAACTCAGCTACTGCTCATTTTTCTGGGGGCTCTATCCAATTCCCTGAAGCCCCCCCTGGCAGTCCCTAGATCCCACTTTGGGAACTAATATTAGTACTACAGTATACAGTAGGTCTAAGCAAACAGCTTTCAGGGAGTACTAGACTTAAATACTCGCTTGCTAATTTTTTTATAACTACATATGCCCTCTTAATATAATTTTCTGGGGATGTTTTGTTTGATGTTTACACTCCATTAGACAGAAAACAAGAGTCCCACGGTAATGTCTCTGAGAGGCTATAATGCTCATTACACGCTTGAAAACAAATTTGGATGGATTAAAAATAGACTGACAACTTTGATATTTTTAGAGCCTACTTGCGTGGCAATACATTTTAGTTTTGCAGAGGAAAGCTATGTTGTTGCCGAAATCAAAAGAGTTTATCCTCTGTGCAGTGGCCGTTTTCCGATAATCTCAGACTTAGCTTATTAGGCTCAGCTCTGCATTGTCAAGGTGTGTTCAAACCACACGTGAAGAAGTGGGTAAATTTGCACAATTAACGCAAGCTGAAAATATTATCAGTGTGTCAGATCAGTCTGTAGATAAAAACAGCTCATTCTAAGGTAATGAAAACACAATGATTTCTACAATATTTATATTTATGTTTTTATTAGTGTATAATCACCTGAATGTATTCCATTTCTGCCAATAGATCCTCCTAAATGTTGCGCACTGGACCTTTAAATTACAACTGAGGCTGATGGGAATGTAGTTTATAGTGTGTTTATAGTACAAACAGGTGATGAATTAAAACCCTTAATAAATGATTGGAGAAACATAACAAACAAAGGGTCACAAAATGGTTTACTGAGTAGAGTTTTAGGCTCTTAAAGCTTCTCCAAGGAGCACATAAGCTGTTTTTGTGGTGGGCCATTACCTGGCTGACAGACTTCATGTTGTTTTTTATTATAATTTGTCACTTATATCTTCTTATAACTTAAAGTGGACAAGTGGAAAGTCAATCTGCTTCATCCTTGACTTGGACTTTCAGACTGACAGACCAACAAATTCCCCACTGGTGTGGCTAAAAACGGAGATTAGATTTTCAGTCAGAGTAGGGAAACACCGTGCAATACCCAATCAACAGCAGACAGACTCCTCGCAGCTATCATAACTCTTACAGCAGCAGCCAGCAGTAGACATCAAACATTTAGTGTACAGTGTTTAAGTTATCTAGGACACATTCAACACACAAAAACTCACACACACCTCTACGGCTAACATCTTTCTCTCCCCGAGAAGAAATCTGATGAGCGTTGTTGGAAGCCCCTGTGTATGTGTGTTTGTTTCTCTGTGTGTACGTTGGTAGCAATCAGTTGTTATTGGGTCTCCCACTCCCACTCCCATTCCTTCCCCCCCTCCTTCCAGCTCGTCTCATCCTTCTCACACTTACTGTCTCGTGTAACTCATGCAAGACTCTTTCTGCTCCACAGGATCATTTCATGCATTTTTTACTCCAGCTCTGTCACTGTGGTGTGTTCAAATGATGGTTTACATTAGTCACTGAAACTGAAATACACACACACACACACACACACATACAGACGGGCAGAAATACATTTCCTCTGTTATCGGTTGAGGATGGGTATCTAGGCCAAACATTATTATCAGTGTGTGGTAGGCGCCCCTTGGGTGTGTTTCCATGGTGACCATCACATAACATTATATATGGGGATGTGTTTTATTCCATGCCATTGTCACGGATACACACACACACACTGTGGGAATCAATTACAGATCAATAATCCTGATCAGTTATTGAATTTGCCATGACAACCACCTGAGGGCACATCCTGATGCAAAGCGCAGACACATGCATACTGTACATGTACAGAAACACAGGAGCACGGTGACACTGAGCCTGCCTACTACTTTACTTGACCTGGTTACATTAGTAGTACAGGAAGAGGTTAAGAGAGCACGCGCACACACACACACACACACACACACACGCACACACAGCATGGTCAACGGTGTCGGTGTCAGCATCTTAAAGTTTCAGTTTTCAGAGCAGGGGGACAAAGGAGACAACAGTAATTATCCGTCTCTGTTGACTGTAAATTTGTCTTTTTTCTGCCTCTGTCTAAATGTTACCTGGCACATAATAAATAATTACAGGGTATATACAAGAGAGCAATCAGAAGAGTAGGAAAAACAAGGTAACAATACTGATGTTTTGAGAAGGTATGATATATTTAATTCAAAATTACTAGTAAAGAAATACACTGTGATAAGTATAGTATGAGATGTTTAAAGCTATAATTCTTGGGTGTCATGTGGTGTTTGAAGATGTTAATCAGGCGTTTCACAGCTTTGTGTCCAGGCTGACATATCTTTGCTATTGGATGGATTGCCATTGACATTCATGGTCCCCAGACAAAATTAACTAATTAGGAATGACTGACTTTGGCGATCCTCTGACTCTTCCTTTAGCGTCACCAGGATGTAGACATTTGTGATTGGTACAGTCATTGATGTTCCTCTCAGGACAACTTTGGTGATGAACTTTTCATCTAGCACCATCATCAGGGCAGAAATTTGTCCCAAGCTTGGTTTTTGATCAAATTCCTACAAAAGGAATAACTTACCCAAAATCTGCAGCTGTATTTTGTGTTTGATGCTAATTACTTGTACACTGATTACACTGACTCTCAGTGTTGTTATATATACTACAGTATATGGTACACCTAGCTAAAACTAATGCAGTCTTATACAACAGTCGTGCAATAAATCCTATCTTCATGAAGGTTATAATGTTTGTTTTTTGTTGAAACTTTAGAAGGGTACTGATTCAACTTTATGATCATTTTGGGAAACTCAAGTTTGTGGTGTATTACATTATACTGAGAAGTGTTTCTCATATTTCGTGTACCCTCATTGATATAAATGGGTTATCTGCCATATTACCCTGTAATGATATTACCATGCTGTCTTATTATTGTATCTGTAGTCTGTAATTGAATTTATTAAGTCTCTCTTAAATACAAAGTTGTTACGCCCTTATTTCCTAACTTCTTCTCTTCTTACCATGTCCCTAAATGTGCCCTCGTACGGACACCCAGTAATGTTTTATTGATACATGTATGTGCGTGTATGTGCAAAACATTTGCACGTCTAAACTAAAATGTTACTGAATTTGTAGTCACAGTAAGACTTTCATATAGAAAGTTATTGTTAGAGCCACAAATCCAAGACACCAGTAATTTCTTCACCAACATAATAGGCTGCTCATACTCATATGTTGCTATATTTTAGACAAACAACTGGAGGGATTCTACCATGCAGCAACATTTCTGACTCATCCTTTTTATTAGTTCCAGGAATCATATGAATCTGTCAGACAATGCATTTCCACACTCCACTCCTCTCTCTCTCTCACAGCTTTTTTTTTCACTGTGTTTGCAAGCATAAATGCACAGTGGTCCATACAAACGCATGGGCAGCCATGCACACATAGCCAGCCTCTTCCATACACATTACATTTATGACAGAGGATAAGAGAGAGTTAGGTTGCAAACCAGTCAGTGGAGAAGCATCTTTTCTGACAATCGGCAGAAGTGAAGTTGCTTAGCAACCTTTGGCCTTGATGACAGGATATGATGTCATGCTTGTAAGACAAAACACAAGCAGACACACAAACACACAGGCAGAGAACAGGTGCACACATGCACACACACGTGTGGACACCCAGACACACGTATGCAGAGTGAACCTTGCAGGATGGTAGATGGAAGCAATAATGAGTTGTGAAGATAATCTGGGCAGGGGTTAAAACAATATATTAATCTTCTCTAATGGGCTCACTGATCTCTGAATCCATTAAGGATGACCTTACATATATATATACACACACACACACACACACACACAAACACACCCATACAATGCATGGACTTAGCAGAGAATGTGCTTTTATGTACTGCTGTTTGAGGAGAAAATACATCTGCTGCTCTCTCATTTCTCAGTGTTCCCTCAACTCGTCTGTGAACCCATCTCCTGCCTTCAGCCTGTTTTATTTGTGATCCACCAGTCACGCCATCTCTCTGACTAGGTACACACACTAACAACATGCACACACAGACACACAAACACAATGAAGCTTATTGCTGTGTGCTCTGGGAGAATGAGAGAGAGGTACTGACATGTAGAGCTGTATTTTTGGAGCTGAGACATATAAGAGAAGATTTTTATTGTTTATCTGTTTCCCTTCTATGTTAAAAGTTGTAGGACTTACAGCTCCACACAGTGTTCAGTCTGTCTCACTGCACTCGTTTCCTTTTGGGACGTTTTGTTTTAATTATTCATGTTTATAAAGGAATGGGCTGCCAAAGACCCTAAAACTCACCACTCTGTCAGAGGAACTGCTTTCGAGGACATACTCCATCCTCTCTGATCCAGTTATTTTCAAATATATCTGATTCGCTGAAGTACATCTTTGTTCTTTTATCACCTAATATGTCTATATATTTGTCCTAAATGTACTTTGGGCTTCTTGTAACAAATTTCAACAGTAGCACATAGGGAAAAAAAATGAAAAGGCCCAGACATTATGTCCATGTTGCTGTAACTGCATGGGAAATAACACATAGAAAAGTCTGTTTGACTTCTTAATTAACAAAAATATATAAATAGCAAATTTTAATTAGTGCAATGCACCTGTGTTTACACACTGATAGATGGTGGGTGCACAGAGGAGCAAAATGTGCACTGGAACGCAGGAAACTAATGTATCGTGACACACAAATGACAGCCCAACTAATTAAATTCAGGTCTCAACTAGTAACATGAG
Organism: Dicentrarchus labrax; assembly: GCF_905237075.1. Lineage (NCBI taxonomy): Eukaryota > Metazoa > Chordata > Actinopteri > Moronidae > Dicentrarchus > Dicentrarchus labrax. The sequence continues at coordinate 29,940,586 of NW_026136721.1, forward strand.
TGTTATAATATTAAGAGCACAGAAAAAGGTGCAATATTCACAAGGAGCGAAAGCAGAAAGAGGAGCCAACTGTCTGTTGACAAAGTTTTAAGGTGATATTCACTGTCAAGTTGAGTTAACTCTTCTAAGATTAGAGGTCAAAACAGACATCATAGATAAACCTGTATATGAGCATGTGTTCTCCAGTAAGACGATTGCACCCTTAGTTACTGTAAAAAGTGGAGCATAGTTTACTTTACACTGCGGTCAATTCTATATTCTAATAAGAATAAACACCACTGTATTGTGTTGGGATGTTGCAAAGCAAGTTTTATCATCACTTCAGTAGGTGAGATTTCATAATCACCTTCAGCACTTTTATTGTTATCCACCGTTTAAGTAGCTTACAGCCACTGTTGGTTTACAAGGGTCAGTACCAGTTGAATTGAGGAACTTATGTGAACCCTGAGTTAACTTAACGGTTATTAATGTTGGTTCTGATTAAATATTTAAAGATACTGTAGGATATTTATTAGCCACAGCCCAGATGAATTCAAGGTTACACTGTGTTCATGAAAATTTTAACAGACAATATTTCTACGTGTGTGGGTTGGGAGAATCTTTTTACTCCATATAAACTTATACTTAAACATTGTTTTATCATTATTTGTGTTGAAAAAAAGTGCTATATAAATAAAGCTTTACTTACTTACTGTTACGAAGACCTGAAACACTTTAATGTTGCACTCAAAGGTTAAAGATTCAAACACATAAAATACTCCAGAGACTTTTTCATGAGGTCAAAACATTTTAATTAAAAAAACAGAACAACTCATTTGTAAGAACACTAGTCCTCCAACATGTCCCAATTCTGTCACATTTCACTTTCACACCGACACACATTCACTCACTCAAACAACGTGATAGACAGCTACTGCACCTTTGGAACAAAAACATGCAGACTGATTTTCCATTATTAATAAACACATCCTAAATTTATACAATCCAGTGTAGCACGGATGCATAAAGGTTTGTTTTAACTTAAAAGGACCATATTGGTGATTTTGCAAGTGTTAGCACATTAAATCGCAAATACTGTACTGCTGACCATTCCCAAGAGTTTTATACTTTCCCCAGGTAGCTACTGCAGCTATCCATGTTAAATTCGGTAGGAAAATCAATTTGCAAAGTCTAACCTTGCTCAGATAGGTAATCCATCTGGACACATTTTTTCACCTTCATTTTAAATTTACATGAACTTGGACCACAATATCAAAACAAAACGCTGTACTGGTATGAACTGAAAACAATGGCTGCATAAGCATGAGATTATAAATGTTGAAAATGGTTAGCAGTAATCAAAATTATATATTTTCTTGAGTTAACGTGCTAAAAACATGCAAAACCACAAGTACAGTTCTTCAAAAAAGAGCTTACAACAGCCCTCATAGCGATGAAGGTTATTCAGCCTTTAAGCCTTGAACAGCACGCAGGGATGTGAGCAAAATAAACTCAGGAAAAATTATTGTGTGAAGCAACAGTTAATCTCTATTTACAAATTAATCAGAGGCAGAGAAACAGCAATTCCTCCTCTACAAAGAAGCAATCACATCCCTGAGTACAGTAATTGTTATTCCAATCATTTAGATTGACTGCTGTGTGATCCGTTTTTATCATAAAGTCCTTTCTGTCGGCTCTAGGTTGATCACAGTAGTGCAGAACAGCATTTTTCCTGACCCAAAGTCACCAAAGACGCTCACATTGAAGATTAAAGAAGCCTCGGCAGCAGTCGTAATGCTGCAATCCAGGCACAACAAAGTACCGTGTCAGTTTCTGCAGTGAAACTGAGTGTTAGAATAACAGCCAGACAGCCCTTCTTCAGATTCACGGACAATCAAAGACACACATTTCATCCATTCCCTTAGAGTGGCACATGGAGCAGCATGCCAGTGTTAGCTGATATTTGTAGGTACATCATTATCTCCTTATTAACAAAGCAGCAGTCCTAGCTTAGCCCCCTGTTAGCATGGAGCCCCTTCCTCTGCAGTCTCCAGCTTCTCCTCCTCTTCATCTCCATCTTTGCCTTTGTTCTTTTTGTGTTTCTTTTTCTTGTGTTTGTGCTTGTGCTCCTTGTGTTCCACTTCTTTGTCCTGGCCGCTGTGCTTCTTGTGCTTTTTGTGTTTTTTATGTTTCTTGTGTTTCTTCTTCTTCTTGTCCGCTGAGGTGGTTCCCGAGCCACTGTGGATGCTCAGGCTGGGGCTGTGGGAGGCTTGGCTGAGGGACGGACTTGGGCTGCCACTCCTGCCTCGCTCCGTGTCCGAGCCTTCGCCTTCGCTGTAGTCGGGCACAAAGGCTGCCTCATCGGTCTCGCGACCCAGGTCAGAACACAAACGCTGTCTCCTGGGCTCTGGGCCACGACTCTCCTCTCGTCCTCCTCCACCTCCTGCTCTCTCCTCCTTTCCTGTCACACCTCGGCCCTCCTCTCTTCCCCCTCTCCCCTCCTCTCTTGCTGCAGCTCTCCCTTCCTCCCTCACAGTTTTTGTTTTGGTTGGTTTGTCAGAATTTATCTGTGCCGCCCTGCCACCTTTACCCTCTTCCCTCGGTGCTCTCCCTTTCTTCTCTTCTCTCACTACTCCTTTCCTCTCCTCCCTTGTGCCATCCCGGCCTTCGTTCCTGACAGCTTTAGGGGCTTCATTCTGCACCTCTCTGCCTCGACCCCTCTGCGGCACTGGTGAGGGCTCCTTGGGTGCACTAAGACCGTTTTCCTGGCCTTCTTCGTCATCTTCTCTCTCCCATTTGGAGCGAGGAGGAGGCTGAATGAGCGGTTCCTCCCTGGCCGGGCTGGGTGCTGGGCTGATACTGGGGCTGCGGCCATGGCTGTTCACAGGGCTAGATTGGGGCTCGGCAGATTTGGAGGATACACTCTTCTGGTCTTTGTCTGAGTCCCGCTTTGTTTCTTGAGTTGACCTAGAGCTGAGGAAAAAACAGACATATTTGGTACGGAACCAATTTAACATTGCACTCCTAAAACACTGTTGGAGTTCAAAACAAAAATGGTCAAAATTAATGTAGTGAGAGGATGTAGAGATATTTTAATTTCACAAATTCTTCTATTTGTGAAAACCTGCAGCCTATATTACCCACAATGCAACTTGACCCCTGGTTGGTTGCTTGGTTGGAGATGTGGGTGTGTTCTGCTGGTAGCAGCTTATGTAGCCATGAGCCACTAGCAACTAAATGTTTAACTATTTTTTAGATTTAGTCTCAACACTAGTTAAAAAACGTTACCCAGCAAGACATTCAATGCTACTGACAGGGACTGAGTTTTGATATCCATTCCTAAAGAACAGCTACAGAAAATGTCAATTCATGTATTTCCTATTGCCCTGTTAGCTATCAAAAGCTGACAGGAAATAAACTCACACAAAACATGTCCTAAAACAGTGGACAAACTCACCTAGTGGAGCCCAAGTTGGGGCTCGTCAGAGCCTTACGGTTGATCCTGGGTCTGTTCTTCACAACAGACTCTGCACCATCTTTCACTGCAAGAGAAGGAGGGGGAGGAGAGGAAACGAGTTTAATCAATGCTTAATTAGACACACGCATTGGCACAAGACAAAATCAGAGTTATCATCTCGCACACATACAGAGATTCAAATTACCTTCTTTGTGAGCAGCAGCTGGTTTTTCTCCTGAGGGGACAGTCCTCTCTGTTCTGTCCTTGGACACACTCCTGGGAAATGAGACAATATAATTACATGTATTAACAACTGTGTTTACAGAACCACTATAAGTTACCTCTATATCATGCTTTCTTTCAATCATGGATATGGATGGTGGTTTGACAAGCAGCAGGGAAACAAATGTGACCGACCTGTCAGATTTAGCAGCTCTTTCTGATCCCTCCCCTTTCTCCTTAGACGATATGCTTGGTTTCTCCTGATGGTCTACCACTTTCTTGGTGATGGCTGATTTCTCTCCGATGGTCATTTTATCCAGAGAGACAGATCTTCCTCCTGCACTTCCACCGCCGGAGTTCTTTCGTTCTGTCCTCATCGACCTCTCTCCTTCAGCATCTCTCTCTACTGTAACTGCTACCTTTTGTGAACCCGACCCAGAGACTCTGTCCCTCTCTCTATCAGACGCCGTGCCTCGGTCTCTGTCGGATCCTGAAGCTCTGTCTCGGTCAGATCCTGAAACTTTGTCTCGGTCAGATCCTGAAACTCTGTCTCGGTCAACTCTGTCTCGGTCAGATCCTGAAACTCTGTCTCGGTCAACTCTGTCTCGGTCAGATCCTGAAACTCTCTCTCGGTCAACTCTGTCTCTGTCAACTCTGTCTCTGTCTGATCCTGAAACTCTGTCTCGATCAACTCTGTCTCTGTCTGATCCTGAAACTCTGTCTCGATCAACTCTGTCTCTGTCTGATCCTGAAACTCTGTCTCGGTCAACTCTGTCTCGGTCTGACCCTGAAGCTCTGTCTCGCTCTCTGTCCACTCCAGAGCTTCTGCTCTGCTCTCTGTCTGAGCCCTGCAGTCTCTCTCCAGCACTTCCTGGTCTCTCTCTAGAGACTCCCCTCTCAGCAGATGCTGACCGCTCCTTTCTTCCAGCACCTTCAGCTGTACTGCTGGGTCGGTCTCCTTCAGAGATGTTAGCAGCAGCTGTTCGGTCTGAGGTGGATGTAGTCTTCTCAGAACCCGACAGGGCTCTGTCAGAGGTTGCTGTCTCAGTGCTGCCTCTTCTCCCCAGATCTCTGTTTAACTTGATACTCCTCTGGGGCAGTGGAACCTGAATGTGGATGAAAGCATATACAACATGTTACAAGGAGGTTAAATCAGAGAGAGTCTACACTTTTATGGCAATGATATGTTCTGAAATAATAATCAACTAACAACTATTTTTAATTATTTATCAAATAAAAACACCAAAGATTCTCTGGTTCCAGCATTTCAAATGTGAGGGTTTTCAGTTTCTTAAATAATTGAAATGTGAATGGTTAAGGTTATGGACTAAAGAAAAATGCATTAAACTTAAAAAAATATTTGATTATCAAAAAATTAAACATTAGCTGCAACTTGGTAAATACAAGAAAGCAACTGATTTAAAATTATTGCAGATAAACAGATCGGTAAATACCGTCTCTAAAAACCTTTCCTAGTGTTTCAATAAACCCACCTGAAGCTCCCTTAGAGATCTGATGGATCCTCGATCTGTGTCTCCGCGACCCATCTCACGGCTCCCTGGTAGGGGAAGAAGACCAGGCCTGTCTGAAGAGGGTGGGAGTCTATGGAGTGGGGGCTGATGGGACATATGCGAGTGGGAGATGACATCACCTCCAACCCCGAGCCCATCTATTCTCCTCAGCTTTCCAGGAGGAGGTCCGAGTAAAGAACGACCCTCCTCTCCCATCCTCCTCCGACTGTCTACTGGGGAGGCTGGTCGGTGGAGGAGTGGGAGTATGTGTTGATGGGGGATGGGAAGGAGACCACTGCTCTGTGGAAGATCTCTCCTCCCACGGATGTCGTGGCCCGGTCGAGGGCCGTCATGAAGAGAGGGATGATGTAGAGGCAGGCTCTGGGGGGACAGTAAAGGGGTCTTCAGCAGGGGAGGCCTCACTGCGGAGCTTTTACCCTTTTCCTTTTTAGGGGTAGTTGAGTTGGAGGCATCTTCTGGTTTGGCTTTACTGGTCTTTATCGGTTTAGCGACAGAAGAGGAGGAGGAAGATGAGGAGTCTTTCTTTTTGGTCACCACTACTTCCGCCGTCTTTTTCTTCACCTTGTCACTCTTCGCCTTTGTGCCCTCTGTCTTCACTTTAGCTTTGACCTTTTGACCTTTTGAATCTTTCTTAGCCTTATCCGACTGAGTCTTTGATGTTGACTTGGTTGAGGGCTTAACAGGTGCAGCAGGGCTTTTAGAGGCTGGGGCTTTAGTGGTCGCAGTGCCAACCGGAGGCTTTGAGGAGATGGGAGGCGTTTTAATGAGTGAAGGGATTTCGTCCATTGGTTCGTCTCTGACAGGAGTTGCATCACCTCTGTCCACTGACTGGTGCGATGTTTCTGAATCCTCCCCAGTCTTCTTCTTTTTTACTTTCTTTGTCTTCAGGACTTTAGCGCTGGACTTGGTCCCTGATGAGGAAGAGGATGGAGGATGGTGAGGTGGAGCGCCTCTCTCGTCTCTCCCTCTTCTTCCTCTGCCCTGGGGGGAGTAATCTCTAGATAATGGGGACATTCTGTCCCTCTCCCTGTCCCTGCTGCCACGACCTCTGTGATGCAGCGATGGATGTTGGTTGTCATAGTCTTTGTAGTATTTGTTGTACCAGTCTGCATACTCCTTCTCCCACTGTCGGTACCTTTCTCTTTCCCAGCGATCATGGCCACCAGGACTCGGACCCTTCAGTTCATATGGTGCCAGCTCCCGAGGAGGTGGCTTTCGTCCACCAGGGCTGCGGCTCCGGAAGCCACCAGGAGAGCGAGACCGTGACCTAGACCTGTAGGGTCCTGCTCCTTCTGGTCCCTCCCATCCTCCTCCCCCCCGGAGGGGGGGGGGAGACCGTGGTGATCCAGAGCGCCGATATCCATATGACCTCGAACGAGAGCGGGACCTTGTCCGGGAGCGTCCATAGCTGCGTCCATTGCGTCTAGAATAGGGGGAGCGGGGATAAGACCGGCCATGGGAGCGTGAGCGGGAACGGGATCGACTGGGAGAATAAGAGTAAGACCTGGATCTTGATCTGGATCTTGATCTAGAACGAGAGTAAGAACGGCTGAATGGAGAGCGACTGTATGACCGCGACCTAGAAAAATAAATGGTTGAGAAGACCAGAAGGAAACAAGGGGAGAAAGAAAGCAGATTTTACGCAAAAATGTAACAAATGGAAAATGGCAATGTAACAAGGATGCATGCGTATGCATATGTAATTAATTTAATAACTACAACCCATTTTAATACAACATCTTAATGAAGTTACCTGGAATAAGACGGTCTCCGTCTCTTTGGCGCATTTCTGTACTTCATAAGCTCTTTGTGGAAGTCTTTAGTAAATTCATCCAGTTTGGATGTAACACTGTGGACACAGACAAAAAGAAAAACTTTAAAGACTACTCCAGTTTTTATCTTACTGAATCCCTTACTAATCCCAAACCAGAGTGATGTTAAGTGTAAATTCCACATAAGTCATTAGCTGCCTTTATAGCGGTTTAAAGACCCAAAAAGAAAAAGAAACGACTTACTTGTCCTGCCGGTGGTGGCGTTGTCTGTAGAAATCTTCCTTAGAGAGGGGGGGCTGAGAGAGGGAGGGTGGAAGAGGGAGAAGAGGGGGCTGGGCACCAGGGGCAACCCAAGGAGGATTGAGCACTGGTGGTCCAGGGGCATAGACAGGTTGTGGCTGGTAACTGATGGCAGGGGGAGGAATAAGGCTAGGACCAGAGGTGTACGGAGGGGGGTAGGGCTGAAGTGGGGGCGGGTACAGAGAGGGAGCTGGGAACACCGGAGGAACAGGTGCAGGAGGTGGAGCTGTCTGGAGGTGAGGGGAGGGGTGCTCTCCTCTACCTCTGAAAGACCTGGTACAAAGAGAGGGGGCAGAAACCATTGTGAGAACCACATATTACAATACAAAGTTGTGATGGATTAGATAGTCCCATAGACCTTACCTCTCCCAGTGTCTGCCTCCCCCCCTATGAGAGTGGTGGGGCCGTGACTGGTGACCTAATTGAGCATAGAGACAGTTTGTTAGTGGCTGAATGTCTTTCCTTCAAGCTCACTTAATCTCCTTAAATAACCTAAATTAAACCTCTTACCTGAAGGATGAGGCGGCCTCACCGGTGGCGGGTGGCCAACAATACTTAAATGGTAGTTCTGTGGGAGAAATGTAGTTACCTCATCAGTTTCTCAGGTTCAGGGATACAAAACTATGTGCAAAGGACATTCAAAAGTCTGCAGATTTTCTGTTTAACTTGGTGCAAAATAATAACAATAATAATAATAATAATAATATTAATCCTTTCCTTTAATATGCAGCCCTTCTAAACAGTGAAATTCAACCATTAACTAGTCAGAGAGAATATGAAGTTATTCTGTTTTACTATAGCTTTTAGACGCTTGTCAACAAGTAGATAGGACGTGTCAATAATTAGTCAATATTTAAAAAACAAACTAAGGTTATTACAGTATAATAGTAATAATATACATTTATTTTCCTCATCACATTTGTGCAATTGTAAGATTAATATTATTGGTTATTGCATCTATATCAGCCACATCAGCTCTCTTAGCCATAAATTCAGCCCTAACAATATTAACAATGAGCTTGAGTTGTCAAATTTATTTTTCATCAGGTGACTGCAGAAAATTAGCCGTCACTTATTTCTTTAGTCATGTTACTTGTGAGGATATCTGGCAGTACACCTTTAACTCAGGCGATGAAAGCAGACTCACCTGTGATCCACTTTCTGGGGTTCCCGATGAGTCTGGTGTCACAGTGGGTTCTGGATCTGATTCTCTAAAACATAAACAGACACATACGATCAATTAAAAGGGCTCTTCCCTTCAAACATCACTTCTTTAGACACTATCTTAGACTCAACTTACCCTGGTGGGGGAGGTTCACCCTGGCTGGTGGAACGCATAGGAGAATGGTGATCAACAACAGGTGGAGGGGCTGGTGAAACATCTTGTCCTTCAACGGCAGCATGAGGAGGAGTTGGAGCAGAAGGAGCAGCAGGAGCAGCAGTAGTAGCAGCAGCAGAAGCAACAGGTGCAGGGGGCGGGGCCTGTGCCGGAGGGGCAGTGGAGGGTGCGCTTGTAGAAGGGTGAGTGACATTGGCTAGAAGTGGGTCCTGTTGTCTTGAGTGCAGAGGCCTGAGCAACTGGGGGCGTGGTGGAGGCGGGGCTGCATTTTGGAGCTGCTTGCGCACATGTTTGGTGTATCCAGTCTCATTCTTAAAATTGTTCACAGCCTGCAGGAGGGAAAAACAGATCATTTAAAAATAAATAAATAAATAAAATAAAATACATGCTTTTTTTCTAGTTTTGTTAGTGTTGAGCTTTTAACTCAAGTAAACTTAATCAAACAAAGCAAAACATCAAAATGCATGCATTTGAAGGGGTTACCTGTCGAAGAAACTTGTTGGCAATGAGATTATCCGGTGAAACATCTGACTGTTTGCATGTGAAGCAGATGTGCTCCTCTGAGTCCAACAAGGTAGTCCTGATACCTGAAAACAAACAGTCGCTAATAAGGCAAAACCACACTATAATAACAAAACCAGTAAGTATTTACACTTTTATGATAATGTAAATATTTAATGAAAAGAACTCCTCCCTCAATCTGCCTCATCTACATATATTTTAGAGCATGGTTTTCTACTAGTTTTCCAGAGACTGGGCGTGAAATCATTCCAATACACAGGAGCAAGATAATTTCCAACATTCAAAAGCTAAAAATTCAACAGCTACTCAAAATTAATAAAGCGTGTCCTGGGGCTGTAGTGCTCTCAAGAGGCCACTGCTGGATAAATGAGTATTTCTGCCATTTCCACAGTGGGTTTTCCCCTAAATGACTGTTGAACAATTGTACAGTATGAGAAAAATATGAAGTGGAACCAAAACACATTCAATAATATATTGGAGCTAATTTTGGGCTTGGCAAAGACTAGTTTTGACTTCCTACTTTTTTGATTTGTATTAATTTTGTGCCAATTTAGATTTGAATTACTAATGTGTAGTACAAGTAACAACTCACAATCATCGCAGTAACTGTTTCCACAGCAGGGTATAACTACAGCATCAGTCATCAGGTCATTGCAAATGGGACACAAGAGTTCATCTGGGATCGGGTCTGAGTCATCCTCAGATGATGACTGGTCATGTGGAACAAACGGAGGACGCTCCTTCTTTCCCTGTGCATACGCCTCCCTGTATTAACAGAGATTCATTTTTATAAGCAAAAAAAAAAGCAGTAAACCTATTGTGGACACATATAAACTGGGTTATGACAAAGACAAATTTGACACTACTTAAGGTGGTACATAAGTATATTGAACAGTGTGTGATGTCCTTGGTTGACACGTACGCATCTATAGCAGGTATAGCGTATTCTCCAGTGCTGGTTAACATGGCTCCCTTGGTGCCTGGCTCTGCTTTCACCATGAAGCTCTGGGGAATGCCCTTACTAATCCTTACTTGCTTGGGACCCTCCACACTCTTATCTTGGACCTAAAAAGTTAAAAAGTTGTTAATAACAAAATAATTATCCAAAAAGCAAATATTATTACTTTAGACAGTATACTGCAATGTAGTTAAAGAGTCTCTGAAAATCAAATAATGCATGATAATTACCATCAGCAAAGGGCATTGCCTGATGTAGTGACCAGCCTTTCCACAACGATAGCAGGTATAGTGAGCAGGTGGAGGTCCAACTGCTTTCTTGGAGTAACTATAGAGACAAGTTCAATTATTCACTGAATGTTTAGTATACCAATTACTGAGCTCAAAACAAAGAACAAGTATGTGTATACTAACTGTATCGGGTCATATTCATGATTGGACTGAGACATCATGGCTTTAATCTTGTCCTCCTCTGATGCATTTGCGTCAACCAGGTTAGCAGTCTAAAACGCATAGTGGAGAGAGCAAATAAAGAGAAAAGAAGGATGTCAACCCCACAGGAATAAAATACATACACAAAATGCAAGTTAAATGTTTTCTGGAAGTACAGCCAGCATGTGTAGAAACAGTACCTTGGCGAGTTGGGCAAGTGACATAGAAGGAGAAGAATCAGTCTGCAGGAGAATCAGAGTACAGATATTAAAAGGGTTAACATGATATGTAATAGACATACAGTGGAAGATAAGAGCCCAGATAGTTCCCCACCACATCTGTGTCCATTCCCTTAGAGTCTCCATTTAAGTCTTTGCACCAAAATGAAAGCCTTTGATGAGTATTCGAAGTGCATGAAATACTGCCTGGACACGAGTGAGCATTTAAATCAAAACATGATTTACTAGGCTTGTGCTCGATGTTCTTCCCTCTGCTGACAGCATTGTGTCATAATCCTTTAAGAAAATCCTCGGGTTGTGTCTATTCAGAGCCGTTTGTATTAAAGAGATCGGAGTTCAGAGAATTAAAAAAAATTACACTAACAGCGATGTAGTAAGGTGACTTTAAAATGAAGGAGTTTTATGCCTATTAATTAACTACTTGTATACAAAATGCAATTATTGTGCATTTAGTTGCTAGTTTCAAAAACATTTACTTATCCTGAAGACTCAAAATCATTGAAATGACATCCGTCACTGTATGACAATCCTAGAGCGCTTTAACACTGCTTAACTTACTCAAACCACACTTCCGTATATACAAGTCTCGATCTACTTATATTCTGAGCCTTTAAGTTCTTACTATGGTAATGTCCAATGTCCAAGAGAATCTGCTTAAACACTTCAAACCTTGCACGCTATTTGGCCTTCATCAGCACATTCAAAGTATACACTACTGGCACATCCCTCTGTAGGGATAAAGCTTCTCCTGCTATGGTAGGGAGAGGGTGTATTTTCTCAAAGGAATACTTGACATTTAATTTTAGCATGCAGTTTTCCCTTCACCAGGCTGCAGTGATTTAAGTTTTTTTTACCAGCTTGTCAAAAGAGGTTGTCATAACTCTCATCAAAACCAGCTCAAGACTGCTTTCTGTAAACTAATGGGGTAGCAAGGCGTGGCGCCAAGCTGTTTCAATAAAATAAAGCAAACTGTGTTAAGTGTCAAATATGTAGAGCTAACAAGACACAACTGTAAAGCTGTTCTTTGAAAAAAAAAAAAGTGCTTGATGAAGAAAAAACGAAACTAACAAGAGTTGTCAAGTGTTCCTTCAAACTGTTCCCTAAAACAGCCCCTACAACACTACAGAGTGAAGGGTGAAAGCCAGCGGAGGGGTGTCTCTGTAATGCAGGCCGGGAGCCAATGAACCATGAGTCTCATGCACGGACAAAAAAAAATCATGTTTTACAACAAAAAAAAAAAAGTCTGCTCTGCCTAATTCTTGTAATAATTTTCTTTAAAGTAAATAAACTGGCAGGGTGGGTTGTCCAGCATGATATGCAGGGCTCGGAGGAAACACTGGGTATTGCAGAATGCTGTGGAGGGAACACACAGGGATCTGGTGAAAGCGGTTCTGACACTGAACCACTGAAGAACTTTATTGACAGGTTCTGCAGCTTACAGCTTACAGGACACACTACACCAGTATACGTCTCACTGCAGCAACCATGGAAGGCCTCCAGAGATTGACAAGATATTTACTTTTACTGATAATGTGTCATAGTACTTTGTGATCATGTCACAACATTATACGTCAGTGGCCAAGTCACAGCATCTCACTTATCAAAACTAGCTTTTTACTGATCCCCCAAACCACAGTTGTAACAATACACTTTGAACTAGTACCTGCATCTTTGTAAAACAGACAATTGGATATCTGAATTAATTCAAAGCATTTAACTCATTAGGATGAAACCTGTGAGCCTTTAAGGTTTAAGGGTTATGTGCAGTCCATACTCAATGCAGAATAGAACATCTTTATGATGAAATTGTACAGGACAAAACAATTGACATTGGCAAATGTTACTGAACAACAGACTTGAGTATATTAAGGTTTAGCAGGGTAAGCTTTCAAAATAAAAATCACTGGCGAGTCTCTTCCACTCACAGAACTTAAGTCTTGTAATTGTAATCAAAGTTAATTACAATAAAGCCCAGCCACACTTTACTTCGTCGGGTTCTTAAACCACATAATAAATAAAATATTTTCACAGAAAATAAAATGACAATGAATTATAAATACAAAAATACCATATTTTCCTTTTACAAACCCCTTTAAAATACAATTGCCTGGCCTGAAGCAGGCTACAAAACCATTTCATTATGAAATACAGTCATTAACAGTTTAAATGGTTTCTCAATCAATTATAAAGTGGCAACAGTTCGACATTTGGTCAGTTCAGAGCATTCAAAAACAATAGTGGCTAGTCTGTTGTTTCTCATCTCAACCTCATCTCAAAACTTTAATCTGCTAATTTCAAAACAGAAACACAGGGTTTTTAGAGAGAAACAACAAACTATTTTAAACTGTGGTAACTCCAGGAAACCCTCCCAGAAAGACATCAAATAACATATAGAGGTTGAGATCTCATCACAAATGTAGCCAACACACAGTGAACAGAAGATACACACAACTCAATTATTGTTGACAGAATGTTCTCAAGAAAGGTGACTAAAGCCAGAAAGAGGGGGAGAGGGAGAGAGGTGAGAGGAGGAGGAGAGTGTGTTGATTTTGGGTTTGTTTTACATACGGGTCTAGAAGATCCCACCACAGCTGTGTCAGAACGATCTCTGCAGAATCAAAACACAGGAGAGGAAGAAACCATCAGCTTTGGCATAACTAGACTGACGACAGGATCAAGTTTATTTATATTTTTTCTATAACTGTTTACAGAGACACGTCTGATCTATACACTAACTGTAGAAAACCTGATGTAAACCTATTTTCCAGTAATAATTTTATATTTTAAAGTATACATACACAATGAACGTCCTGCCAGCAGGTTTTACTCCACCAATCGGAGTGCGGCGGACGATCACGGACGAGTGTTTCGGGATGTGGGCTTCATCGTCTGTGTATTCTACAAAGAATGAGAAACAAGTGATGAGAAAACATTAAAATATGACTGCCAACACTACTACAGTATAAAGGCATCGTATATCTGTGACTTGGGTCAACTTAAAACATCACATGTATAAAAGTCAATAAGAGGTTTTACAGGTGGAGTCATAACACAAACTGCCAAAGCAATTTCCACCACATTAGATGTAGTTTGTAGGTTTGTTAGTTTACTATGATAATTAAATCTTTTAAAATAATAACGGTAACATAATATAAACTGATATAAATCTTTTTAGCATCTTATTTTAATTCATCACCTACTAGATTGGGTAAGCTGATACCCATAATATTAAACTGCATGTAACTACGATATTCACTCAGCATTATAACATATTTAGACCATTAAAAAAACAGTCTATTGGTATTAATTAGTGAAAAGAGTGATACTGAGCTGAAACAATCTATTGAAAAATCCACAAATATTTTTAAATATATTAAATAAGAGCAGAAATTCACTGGTTCTCGCTTCTCAGGGGTGTTTTTAAAATTAGTTTTATGGTCTTTTTATTCATTTATTTAGATTATTTAGACATTATATTGGGTACGGGGAATTTGCAATGGTCATTTTCCCCTACCTTATGATTTATAAAGACCACATAACAAACGGTACAACAATCTGTAAGACAGATTTGAGCCTGACTTTAACGAAGAGTCCTGAATTTGGTGCATCACAACATATATTCACACTTAAAACTCAACCTCATCAAACTTTCTATTCAAACAGGCGACACTGTCCGCCTGTCATTCACTCCCACTAACCCCCCAACAAATAATGGATGACATATTTTGTCACACATTTTGTAGTGTGTCAGCTGATAACGTACCTTCTCGCGTCTGCGCATTGGTGATCTGCAGGTCGCAGTCTGTGGCCTTGAGGCGCTCTCGGCCCATAATCTGCCTTTTAAGCTCGCTGAGGGTGATATGCAGCCCATCGAAAGTGACTGTGTTGTAGTCCAGTTTGGAAGAAAACTTATAGTGAACACACGACATTTTTTTTTTTTTTTTTTTACAGGTCTAAGCACTTAAAGTCAATCAAGCACAAGGAGAGAGAGAGAAAAAAAAAAAAAACACAGGCCTGGTATGATAACAAAATAAAACAGCGTCAACACTGAACACAGGAGGCTAAATCTGTTGATTTTAATGGGTAAACCTTCTTTATATTCGCTGAAACACTGTGGACAAATAAGAGGACTGAAATAAGGAAGGGTTCAGCTCGCAGATGTCGACAGATGAGTCCTTGTTATTGCCAAAGAAAAATAAGCGAGGTGCGAGGCCGGCGCGCCATTGAGCGGCGCAGTGTGCCTCTTCAGTTCTTTAAAGGTCCGTTAAAACACAACACGGTGCCACCAAATCCAACACAGTCCATCCAGCACCGAGGGGGAAACCCTATCACATGGATGTAAACGAGGCCAAGTCCGTCGTGAGTTGTCCTTGGTGGAAAGCCCCGGGCCGCCGCGCTGCAAGCCGCTAGGAGGGAGCTAGCAGCAGGCCTGGGGTTTCCAGTGAGTGAGCAGTCCGTGGGTGGGGGAATGTTGTTGCCTTTTGGTTGGAACAGTTCTTGTTTTTAAGTCAAGACAAAACACTACCGAGCTCAACAATAAAAAACAAAAAGAGAGAGAGAGAGAGAGAGAAAGAGGAAAATCCACAAACTGTGTCGGAGCTTCCGCAACGAGTCCACGAGTTTTATGTTATCGTTGTTTTCACCTCCCCAAAAAAAAAAAAAAAAAAAGAAATATAGTATTATTATTATTCTGAAAACTCGTAAATTAGCTCGTCACCTCAACACCACATGAAAACACTCTGCTAACAAAAGCTAACGGTTAAATGCTGCTATGCTAACAATGTTGCCCAAGTTATCTGACGGCTAAACGACACAAAACCCAGCAGTTACGCAGCCAGGACGCAAAGATTCCTCTTCGGTACGCGCTTATTTTCCATAATGAAACGTTGAAAGTTGTGTATCCAGATTAATCTTCAATTTTAATCCATATTAAAAAAAAAAGAAATCCATTTCGATGGTCCGAACTGCTTCTCTCCTCGCTGTTTCATCAAAATGGCGCTTCGACCGGAACCGGATGTATCCAGGGTTCTGCCAAAGAGTACACACGAAGGCAAGAGGGATAGCTTCCGTCTAACTTGTCGTTATTCTTTGTTATAAGCTGTAGGTGCTGATTTAGTGCATATGTCCTCTACTACTTCATAAATCAATTGATCCAGCTACAACAATTCAACTTTTATCCCAAATGTGTCGTTGTATCGCACATCCTAACCTTTATGTTGGCATTAGCAACACAAAGGGTTGCAGGATATATGTGAACTATCTTGGTTTCCTAGTGTTCTTTGGTTGTTTCCATGTTATTTTGTAAGGATCCTTGTTGTATCTTCAGTGAAGTTATACGGCGAATAAAACAGAAAGTAGAATCTCTACATACCCTCTTATATTATCTACTTTATATAACTCTACCTCTATCTATATAACTTTACTATTCCATATGGACGGACCGGAAACGGCTCTCTTTTGTTTAGATTTATGGGTAGCGTGGCCGAGCGGTCTAAGGCGCTGGATTAAGGCTCCAGTCTCTTCGGGGGCGTGGGTTCGAATCCCACCGCTGCCATCAGTTTTAGATATATGTATCGGAAATAATGCTACTGGTCGAAGGGCAATACTTGAAACCACACATTAAAGGAAAAATGCTGACTGTTCCGTATGTGACACAGAGGAATACGATATGAATATGAAAACACTGGAATATTCTGCTTGACACTCAAATCACTGACATGGAAACTGTTGTAGTTGTGTATCGAAGTATGTGTAATGTGCAAGGTGACTAATCCACAAAATCGGAGAGAATTATCGTCCATCTATTGAGCGTTTTATCGTCTTTCAGCTCACTGTTTTGGTTTTACAGCCAGACCAACTTCACTGTTTTGGTCCAGTCTCACTGCTCTCATCAAACCCATTTCTAGAGGCAGTTTTTTTACAGCAAAAAAGCTCAGGTAAACCCACTGTTATTGGTGAGAAAGACAAATAGAACGTAAGATGAATATGGATATGAACCCAATAATATCAACTGAACCTATTAAAATCAAATGTATCGTTGTATCGCACATCCTAACCTCTATGTTGGCATTAGCAACACATGGGTTGCAAGATATATGTGAACTATCTTGGTTTCCTAGTGTTCTTTGGTTGTTTCCGTGTTATTTTGTAAGGATCCTTATTGTATCTTCAGTGAAGTTATACGGCGAATAAAACAGAAAGTAGAATCTCTACATACCCTCTTATTATCTACTTTATATAACTCCAATATTCAACCATCTCATCAATTTACGGACCGGAAACGGCTCTCTTTTGTTTAGGTATATGGGTAGCGTGGCCGAGCGGTCTAAGGCGCTGGATTAAGGCTCCAGTCTCTTCGGAGGCGTGGGTTCAAATCCCACCGCTGCCATATGTTTTAAATATATGTATCGGAAATAATGCTACTCGTCGAAGGGCAATACTTGAAACCACACATAAGAGGGAAAAATTCTCAGTAGGCAATATACACTGTGGAATATGATATGAATATGAACACATTAAAATACTCAGCTTGACACTCAAAGGCAATGTATGATTGACAGGGAAACTGTGGTAGTTGTGTATCGATGTACGTGTGATATCAGAGGTGTCTATTGGACAAAACCAGAGGGATCGCCCTGCTCTGTAGTCTGTCTATTGAGCGTTTTATTGTCTTTCAGTTCACTGTTTTGGTTTTACAGCCAGACCAACTTCACTGTTTAATGGGTTCAGTTGATTTAAACCCACTGTTAGTGGTGGGAAAGACAAGTAGAACATAAGATGAATATGGATATGAACCTATTAAAATGAAATGTATCGTTGTATCGTACATCCTAACCTTTATGATGGCATTAGCAACACAAGATATATGTGAACTATCTTGGTTTCTATGTTATTTTGTGAAGGATCCCTGTTGTATCTTCAGCGCTGTTATACGGCGAATAAAACAGAAAATAGAATATCTACATACTCTCTTATATTATCTATTCTATATCATTCCAATATCCAACCTCTAAATCAATCAATCTGGATTAAGGCTCCAGTCTCTTCGGGGGTGTGGGTTCAAATCCCACCGCTGTCATCAGTTTTAGATGTAGGTATTGGAAATAATGTTAACAGTCAATGTTCAATACTTGAAACCGCACATTAGAGGAAAAAATACTAAAATACTTTGGCAATAAGCACTGTGGAATAGGATATAAATGTGAACCCATTTAAAAGTAGTGCTTGACACCCAAGTAGTTTGTTCAGTTCAAGACTCCAGTCTCTTTTGCGGGTGTGGGTTTGAATCCCACCGCTGCCAGGATTTTAAATATCTCTGAAACAATACCATCATGCAAAGAACAAGGCTTGAAATCATACTTTATATTCAATATGTGTGGTTTCCTCCTGTGGGCAATAGACACTGTGGAGTAAGATATAAGTATGAACTCATTAAAAAGGCCCGAAACTGTGATGTGGTTTGTACAGTTGACATGGCAACTATATTATGATGTTGTCAGGTAATTTTCTTGTGTGGTCAGTACACGATGGCACTGTGAGCGTATTCATCACAGCTGCCTTGAATGTTCTCCTGAATGATGCTGCTGCCATAGTAACGCATCAGGTCTCTCAGTCGGCCTGCTGCTCTGCTGTTGTACGTCTGTGAAGCTGTCCTGTCATCATCTCTAACACAGCTTACTCATGCATGTCCACACACACGATGCTCACGATCGTTTTCAGTACAGGTGGGTCAATCATTTTTTGATGAATTGTTTGTATATTTATACTTGGCATGTACATTTGCTTCTGTTCCCACTTATGCAAGGACAGATATTTGAATATTCTCTCTTACACTCACAGATACTACACCTTGAACCACACTTATTTCTCTCCAAACCACACATTGTGTTCATTTATATGCTTTATTTGATGTAAACAGAGACTCACATAGGTAGGACATAACTGCAAGGGCAGAACATTTTGTTACACTTAATGCTCACATGCTTACGCAATACACACTCGGACACACAAACAGACACAGTGAGAGACAGTAAGAGTCAGTTCCAACGCATTTAATGGGGTTTCCATTTTGAGCTTAGGTCCACCAAAAAGCAGGACAGGAACAGGCCATAGTTAGTCATGTCATTCCCACGTGTGTTTATGTGTGATAGTTTCTTATTTTCTAGAACAGCCCCTTCCTTTCTGTCTCTCTCTGCTGACTGTCATACACACATGCCTTTTACTATACACACTAATTCGCACACACTACAGATTTACTGTAGCTATAACTACTGTAATAGCATAGCAGAATGACATACAAAGAGCACAAACCATATTGGATCTCAAAATTGTGTTCATCTCGTTTTTTTCTTAGAGCTTGTCAGCAGTAAATCTTACTTAAATTTGGAGCTGGAATAATTAGGCGATTGATTATTTGATTGATAATTGAGTTATATTTCAGCTTCTCAAACACAAGGTTTTGCTTCATTTACATAATTGTAAATGGAATATCTATCCATTTCATAGAATATGGATTGTGGACTGCTGGTCAGACAAAACAAGCAATTTGGAGACATCACACTGGGCTCTGGGAAACTGTGATTGTGTTTTTTGTTTTTCACTATTTTTTGACAATTCCTTTTTTCACAGCAACTAATCAAAAATATAATCAACAGATTACTCGATGCAGACCTATTCCAGTTTCCAAAGTCTTTCCTTTTTCTTTACTAAGAATGTCAGAGGATTTTCTCTTATTTAATGTTTCTCTTACAGAAGTCCCTCTTGTGTTTAATCACTGCACATCTCCCTCCTCCCGTTCCTCTCCTCTCAGACAGGCGTGGTCCTTCTGTTGGCAGCACAGTTTCCAGGCAGCATGTCTGTGTTGTTGTGAGCAGCTGCATTGGTTAAATCATCCACAGCCATGTCAATCTTACCGTCTTTGAGAGGCGAGGCTAAGGTGTAGAGCATGAACTCTGACCCCACTGTCACTGATGTTGGCAAACCTGCCATGACTTTGGATTCAGCGGAGATGGACGGCTCTCGGTCTCGCACCATGGATGCTCGAAAGGAGTCCCCTGCACTGTGGTTGCTCCTGTAACTGTATCGGCGGGAGCGGTTCTGGTAGTAGCGGTTGCGGTAGTAAGATGAGCTGCGGGAGATGGGAGGCTTTATGAGAGAAGGCCGGCCTTTGGTGCGCAGCTGTCTGTGTTTTTCTATGAACACGTGCACTGCCAGGACGCCCACCATCTCAGCCAGCACAAAGGACAGAGCTCCAAAGTAAAAAGACCAGCCGTAGGAGTAGCTCTTCTTGTTGTCACTCTGGCTGGGGTCACCTGAATTGGCTGATATGTACACAATGATGCCAATTATGTTACTGAGACCTGGAAGAGTTTAGGATGGAGAGGGTCAGATAGGTGACAAATACTGGAGCCTGGGTGCATGCACATTAGATGTGTGTGTGTTTCTGACCTGCAGAGACAAAGAGTATACCCGCACTGAGGATGACATTGTAGCGTGACTTGTAGAACTCGCTGGCAGCTACACACACACCTCCGAGAAATAACAATCCCACACTGAGGATGGGGAAGAGGCTGGAGGCTCGTACCGCTCCTGAGGTGGCGAGAGGAGAGTGGAACATTTGAATACCTGAAACCGCCATTATAGTTGTTAGATCTCACAGTTATATGTGCACATTTGTTACCCACGTAGTAAATACTCTGCCGCATCCTGCTCATAGTCG
Source organism: Dicentrarchus labrax (assembly GCF_905237075.1). Lineage (NCBI taxonomy): Eukaryota > Metazoa > Chordata > Actinopteri > Moronidae > Dicentrarchus > Dicentrarchus labrax. The sequence goes on from NW_026136721.1 coordinate 29,961,055, forward strand.
GCATCTTCAGCAAAGTGATCAATGTCTTTGCAGACGCCCCGAAATGTCCCTGCATAAAGACACAGAAAAAGACAACAAAATACATCACAGTACATTCATTCAATAACTAAATGACTCTGCATCACTCTGCTCTGTATCATTTTATCACACGATATACAAACTGTATAATTTATAGAAGTCACAGTGTCTTTGACCCAGTACACTTTGCATGCTCTCTCTAACAGTAACTTGCATAATGTTAAATGTGATGCTTACCATCTAATGGGCTACACTGTATTGATCTTTTGTTTGCTTTTATACGATCCAGCTCCAAGCTCCATCAAGATTTCAGACTAAAGCTCAGAGAATATTTGTCTGAACTGTTTTCTACTGAGTTGCTGTAGGAAGTTTGTCATTTATTGTGTACATTCTGGACATAAGAGAAACACTGGTGTGGCTGATTTAGGTCAGCAACCTTTTTGGCTTAAAATTAAACAATGCCTACCCATCATCATGACATGTATATTATGGACAGGAGTTTTGAGCATTTTAATGAAATCCATAATTTTTCTTCTCAGATACTTTAATTTGGAGCATTTTTAGGGACCTGAAGGGGTCAAACTATTGAGTATTTCACAAGAAAAAGGTTAAAATTTAAGAAAACTAGTTAAAATAACTTCTTTTGTAGCAGAAATATTTATTTTTTATCTCTCATTCTTCAAATTATCTTAGGATTTTCTCTTGGGACCTCTGACCCATACTGACCCATAGGTTAGGAATAACTCATTTAGATAATTCAGCTCTGCAGAAGTCAATTTATTTGATCTAAATCAGAGTTCATTTTGACAGCAAATCATAGTCTTTTGCTATTCAGGTTTAGTCATATTAAGTCAGCTTTAACCATGATTAAGGACAGTGTTTGTTGTATTTTATGTTAAGTGAAAACACACCAGGTCAGGTTTGCTGTTAAAAGAACATCAGCTTGCATCTCCTCCCTGCTACACAAAGAGATTAGTTCTGATATCATCTCATTTTAAGCTTAACATTTTAACATTTCTGGTTTTTATTAACTAAAAAAATGTCAAATTATTTTCTATTTACAACAAAAACTAAGACAAAAATGATTAGCTAGAATTTAACTAATCAAATTTTTACTTTTCTAGGAATAACAATCAATTATACAATAACAATCCAGCATGTCAAAATTACATAAAAAAGCAAATGCTAAGTGAATGTTTTCTACATTTAAATTTACCATAAGAGCTCCATCAGCTCTTCACATTTCAGTTTAAAAGCATACTCAGGGGACCTCAAATTAGTGTCGATAATGCACTTATTTATTCATTGGCCTTAACAGGTAATTATGTAAAAAAAAAAAAAAAACATGTTCTACTCTATTGCTAACCATCATTCAGGGCAAAGTAGTAAGGACTCTAAATGGTTTAATAGCAGACAAACTACAATTTGAATTTGTACACAGACTATTTGAGTTTCCAAGACCTGATATTTCTGCTTGAGCTGGCTCAGTTATATTCACATGGTGCTAATGTTTATGTTCCCAAATGCAGTTTTTTTTTCTTCATAACATCTTTATTTCTCCCAAATTGTGGTAATAACCTTCACATAAGAAGATGAGCTGTCAAAAGCAGTAAAGAGAGAAAATGTAATAATGCTGTTGCCAAGTTTAAAACGCATTGCAAACCAGAGTAGCTGCCATTCAAACAATGTTTTTTGTGTTCCTCAGTCCGCTGAGTGCTCTTATTTGTGCATATATTCAGCATATTAAATTTTCTCACTTTTCTGCATTTGACACTTTATTCCTGTGATCGCTGTTATTATTCAAAAGCCCTTTTCCACTGTTTCTTGTGTATCTGTATAAATATGAAACATAGAAGAGTGATATTAAACTAGTACAGGTAGTATCTCCTGGCATTATCACCCATCATCCAGCATCCAGACACACAGACTATCACTATCATAACCTATAAAGGCTTTAATGTATTTTAACATGATCCTGTGTAGATCAGAAATAAGCTGCACACATGTTTCCTGCTCTCAGTAACCTTTGGCACAGCAGTGCCTTTCAACATTTGCACACACGGGGATATATTGATAAATGTGTCCCTATGTGCTGCACTGATTGAACAGTATTGATGATGGGACTCAGGTCGCCATGGTTACCAAAACAAAACTCATTCAGTACTCTACAACTCGGCCACGGTGAACAGATCATAGGGAAGAGCACAGTACATAGGACGCGTTTATTCAAATTAATTTCAGGACACCAAGAGAGGTGAGGTAACGTGTGAAACTAGGATTTTATCTTTCTCCTTCCTCTAAGCAGGAATAGATATTTTCTGAACACTTCATTATGCACCAGCTTTGTACCATTAGTCTTTCTTCAAGCTGTTACTTTGGAGGACAATTTAGTCGTAGCTTGACATGAAAATAACCGAGCTCCTCTGCCCCTCGACACTGGAAGACACTAACTGCGTCTTACTATAAATGACTGTCTGTGTTTAGTGCACACAGCTATAAGTCACCCTGTCGTCCTTTGTCTGTCCTCATGTATTATTATTTTGTATCTGTCCTTGTTATTCCTGTCATGTCACTATTTATTATTGTTGTATTTTCCCTGATAGAAAATAAATTCAAATCTTACAATTATTTATTGCAAATAGTTCACAGACGGCCTTCAGCTTCCTGTCTTTGTGTCTGCCTTCGGCTTTTTGTGATGCAGGCTGACGGACACACACGCACACACGCACACACACACACACACACACACACACACACACACACACGCACAAACACGCACAAACATAAACACACAGGACTGTTGAAGCATTGATGTCCTCTGCATGCTTTGTTACCTCTCCATTAAACCATTTTGGAGCTTAGAGATAGAGGGGCAGCGGCAGAGGGAGGGGCTGAGAGGAACCGTGTATGAGGGAGAAGCTGAACGTTTTCATTTCATTCAGAAAAATTAGCTAAACACACATCTGATATAGGGTAAGAGACAGAGTGGTGCTATTATAAAGCTATAAATAATTAAAACTGTCATTTCCATCCATCACTTGTCCAAAACTCATCTCCCCAAGATTCATCTTCAGGATTTCAAATCAAACCATAAATCCACCTGAGCCTCAAATGTAGTTAAAATGACCATTATGGGCTCAAAAGGCTGGTTAATAAAGTTTAGTTTATGTCTGTTTAAGCCCAAATATTGTGGAACAAACTCACCCTCAGCTCACCCAACTCTGTGCCACTGATTATAAAAAGCTTTTAAAAACACTTTTTTAGAATTAACAGAATTACCCCAATGTTTTTGTGGCTTTGTCTTTATTTTGTTTATTACTTCTGTTTGTGTGCTAAACGTGGTGGAATGTCAACATTTACAACTCAAGTACTTAAGTACAATATTGATCCACTCGTACTTTACTTGAGTATTTCCATTTCATTACTTTATACATAACATTCCACTACAATTCAGAGGAAAATCAGGTTTCTTTTACTACACTACTTTTAACAACTATCATTACTTTACATTAGAATTGTACAAATAAAACATAATTTAGAAAATATGATATATTATTATTGACTAAACAACTCAATGGTATATAAAATAGTTTCAAATATTTCTAAAATGCTACTTACACATAAAATAATAGTAATCAAATGATAAAGTTTATGAAAATAAAAAACTTGCAGGGGCCACTCTTCTTCTTCTTTTACTTTTACATTTGATACTTATATATACTTTATATAATAAGTAATTTTTTGACAATAATACTTACATAACATTTTCTATCATTTTTTCTATCTGAATATCTGATCTAAATACTTGACTATATATATATGACCATTTATAGTTGGTTAACTTTATTTATTTATTTATTTATTTATTTATCTATCTCTCAATATGTTGCAGGCCAACATTTTCTCTCATGTGGCAGTAATAGGCTTGATGTACCTAAAGGAACTTATAGTTTATCCTTCACTATATATATATATATATATATATATATATATATATATATATATATATATATATATATATATTTTTTTCTGTGATGTTTACAAATACTCTCTGTTGTAGATACCGGTGTAACGGTGAACTGTGTAAACTCAGTGTTGACAGTACAGACAGTTTATTTCCTACCCTCGGTGCAGCAGGTCCTCCACAGACCGGAGTGGGTCAGGACCTCCTCGTTCTTGCGGACGGTCTCGTTGTCGTTCTGGCTCTTGGAGCGGCACATCCCTCGGGAGTACAGCCAGTAGTCCGTTCCCACGGCGATGGTCATGAGGCTGAAGGCGCAGAAAGCCCCCGCCGTGGTCAGCAGCATCATCACACCCCGGTTACACAGCCTCATGTCGGCCCGGCCTCCTCCTCCTCTTCCTCCTCCTCCTCCTCCACGCCGAGGAGTCCTCCAGCGGTAACAGAGCAGTTTAGAAACTGTTGAAAACTTTCTCCCGACGTCTTATCTTAGTGTGGATCCACTCGGCCGAAGGAAACTCAGCTTTTGTGCACATCTTCTGCAACCTGCGCTATACTTGTGCAGTCGGATAACTGTGCAGGTTTCGGGACACTTTCCCCTAAGCTACGCGCATGAGACCTGGTTCACTGAGTTTGGATGTTTCCATGTCGAGGGCGCAGGAGAGGATTACTGGATGTTGCTGTTTAGTCAGTAATACAGTTGAAGAGTTAAAGAGAAAAAAACAAGGTCGAGAGGAAAACTGTGGAAATAGCCTTAATCTATATCTAATATACATAAAACAAAAAGTTGTTGGGAAAAAAACAGCGACAGCGGCGCTCTTCTGGACACCTTCTGGTTTGTTGTAGCTCAACTCTGTTTGGTGCTGACTGCAGGATAATCCCGCCCTCCAGTGTGTGTGTGTGTGTGTGTGTGTGTGTGTGTGTGTGTGTTCCTGTCATTGAGCATACATGGTCCCTGTAACCGGAATCAGCCCACCAGTTCAGCACCATGGACAGCAGCACAGCAGCGATAATAAGAAAGCCCCATAAAGTGCTGCATTAATGCACTAATCCAATAATAACCAGATACTTTTTGATCAATATTTGTATTAGTTTATATAAATGATGGGGGAAAGAGACTTGTATGTGAAACTTGACATGAGGGATGTACTATTTAGTACAATTTCCTCCATTTATGATAATTTCTTTTGGCTGGATGATTATGAAAAACTTGGGTTGTGCTTCAGGAAGGGGATTTGCTCGGAGAGAGAGAGAGAGAGAGAGAGTGGGAGAGGCTGATATCATAGCTTATAATTCATCCTTCATATTAATGTGCTCATCAGGATTCCATCCACCAGCAAATGAGAGAGGAGCTAGGCTCCTTCATATGAATGAATAAAATAAATTAATGAGAATATGAATATTTAAAGGTTTGAATATAAAGTGAGTGAGCATATGTGAAGAGGTCAAAGCGGTTAAAATCAACAAAAATGTGGTTTCCATTTTAAAGGAATTATAGTACATACATTAGACTATAAAGTCTTCATATTTCTGAAATATCTACATATATTTCTTTATTTCCAGTAAACTAACTGTGATCAGGTTTCCACTTGACATCTGTTTGGCAAAGAATTGAAGGTTAGTACAAATATTTAATGTTCAAAACCAGTAGTCATGTTCAAAATATGAGGTCTGAGCTGAACTGTATTTATTTTGTGTTTAAAGTTGGATTTTTCTTGAAACTTTGATGTAATAGAAAGCAGAGATCAAAACTCAACCAGTGATAAAGATTAATGAAAGAGAACAATAAACTTCAGTTAAGCAGAAACAATCAATAAGCCAGCAACTAATGTGATGATTGATTAATTGATTACGGTATGAAGCAAAAATGCCAAACATTGTGCAGGTTGTGCTTCTCAGAAGTGTTTGCTTGCTGCTTTCCACTTACTTTATATAATTGTGAATTGATTATCTTTAGCTTTGGACTGTTGGTTGGTCAATATGTGACATCTGACCTTAAGCTATGAATTATGGTCCAGTTTGCAACTTAAACAAGTGTGATGTAGACACGTGAAGCTGCCAGTGCACATACACACAGAGAATCGACTACAACAGTGAAGTAGGAGACATCTTGTGTCCAGAAAGAAAACTTCAGAAATGAACAAAATGTGCATATTCATAGATTCTGGGATTTTCAATGAGGTAGAAGGAGTAGATGCTTAAAAGGATTCTTGTTTCCGATCAACATATTACTGGTGCAGAGCCTAGGATCCAACCCAATGCCAAACCAAAAATGTCACAAGAATGTCATCTTATAGTATCTTTTATTTATTAAATCAACTACTTTTACTTTTTATAGACCAACCTGTTTTTTTTATTTTTTATGCAAACTGTTCATCTGTAGGTTTTTGCAGTTTTTAACTGAATTCATTACCTCACACAGAGCCATAAACATGTTATTGCTTATGTACCGTAAAACTTAAATTAAAAGCAGTGTCCCAATTAGATGCGGGTCCCATAAAGGCAGGTCTCAATTAGATGCCTGGTCTGGAGTTTATAGAAATTCTCTGGATGTATAAATCCCTTTTAAAGCCCACCAGGTCGCCCGCTCCAGAGAGTTTAAGCTAAGCTAAGATCGCCTACACAAATATAAATATTTAAACTAGTCAAAATGGACATGTTACACATCGTTAGATCAGTTAGATTCTCTACAATTCAAATCGTTCAGTTCATTTTAAGGAAACCATGAGCACCAAAATATAATTGATATATGTTATTCAATAGCCTAATTTTTATACAAGTAATATTTATACTGGTTTAAATAAACAATTTGATAGTAGAGTAAGAGTTTTGTGCAAAAGAAAAGAAAGACATGACCTGTTTTAAATACAGGCAGGTTGAGTTCAGTGATTAAAGCAAATAAAAGCCAGGGCTATTAATTAAAGTTTTACGGTAGTTACACTTAAAATCTTTTTCAACTCGACGTCAGCTGGGTGCAGAAAGAGACTGCATCAATCACCAATCAGCACAGACCTCAGTGTCATCATCATAGCAGGATTTCATCCAGTAGTAAAACACAAGAGCCAGAGTTACTGAAATGGTATTATGATAATTCACTTTAATGTAGGTATCATACTGTAAGTGTCTCTCACGCGCAGGTAAACACGGCGCATGCAACACATGTATACTGTCCTGTAACACAATTTATTCAGGTTGCTTTATAAAAGTTGCCTTCTTCCCCTCTTCATCTTCTTCTCCTGCATTTTGCATAGTAAACACTTAATTCTCCCCCCTCTTTTCCCCCTCTCCCTCTTGTCCTTCTTATCACATCTCCCACTTTCATCTCCTTAAAATGTACTGGTGTGAGACTTAGTTGGGGACCGGGGAGGACTGGAGAAGGAGGAAAAAGAAAAGAAGAGAGAGGAGGAGAAGGGGAGAGATAGAAATGGGAAAACAAAGTAAGAAGTGACAGCTGAGTGGGTTGGTAGGGATAAAGTGCAGAGAGAAAGGGAGATGGGGCTGTGAGGAATAGTGTACGATAACATGAAAACCACTTCTAGCTCTAGATCCCATTCCTATTTACACATACACTGAAACACAGGTCATATAGAATTATTACATATACTTTAAATGTTCATTTCACAAAATCTCATATTTTCTTGTGCAGGACAGCAAAACGGTCTTTGCTCCGTGCTTTTGTAAAAGCAAACTCTTTAGCCACACATATTTTGACACTAGTAGAGACACAGCATTCTGAGTGGAAACTAAAACTCTGAGCATGGATATTTCAAAAGTCACTTGCATCGATAAAGTCAACACACCAAGTTTTTTTCTCCTCCGTGATGTCAAAAGCATATCTTAAGGAACTACTGTACCAACAAATATGGCATGCATAGAGGAGCTGCACCACAAAGACGGTATAGGCCTACACAGCACTAACCCACTGCATACACAGTGCCATAGAGAAAAGAGAAAGAGAGAGATTAAGCAAGAGAAAAAAAGACAGAGACAGTTTTAAATATCGCTGCCAAACAGGCATTTGGGGGATTTCTCTTCTTTTTTTTCTTTTCTTTTTTTTGCATCAATTTGGAAGACAAGACGTGCTTAAGACTAAGTTCAGGACTAACTTAGACATGAGGTTATAAATCAGGACTTATTATCATTCAAAACCTTTCTTCCTTTCAAACGTCAGCCTGCACAGACACGTGTGTGTGTGTGTAGGTGTGTGTGTGTGTGTGTGTGTGTGTGTGTGTGTGTGTGTGTGTGTGTGTGTGTGTGTGTTTGTGTGAGAGAGAGCACATACATGACATATTGATCATGGAATGTTCATGACGTAACTTTTACAGGTCGAAGAAAATCAAGTAAGCAAACACACACACTGCTGTTGATCGATAATAGCACATACATACAGTTACACATTCTCTATGACTCTTGATTGCCGGCCTTTGCAGCGACGTGCTTCGCCACGAGGTCCTGTGAATACTACACAGGCCTGGAGTTTACTGGCCTGTTAGTGGTCCGTGGTCACTGGTCAGACTCAGTTCCACTGTGACCAACCAGCAGCTAAAGCCATCTGTAGTTTGTATTTTATTCTGCCGCTCGTGTGTTTGTAGATGTGCATATGTAAGTGTGGTGGTTTATGATTATTGTCCTGTTTAGATGCTGGTGTGAGCTGAGGTTGAATGAGACGTTGTGGCTTTAGCTTCAGGGATTTGAGTCTAGGTGGTGCGATGAGATGCTGGATGAACGTTAACTGGGCTGTATGAGCTGGAGTAAAGTCTAGTCCGGGCTGCGTCTAACCAACAGGAACTCCTCAGACTTGTATGATGAATTCTGGGTTGGTGTAGGAGAAGCCTTGGAACTCGTTCTGGTCCAGATTCATAATGAAGAGCTTGTCTGTGGGTGTCAGCTCCACCACCATCTTTGTGAACTCCTTGTCGAAGTTGCCGACGTCGCGGCGAGATTTCTGCCACAGAGAGAAAGGGAGAGAGAACGTGTTGGAAAAATAAAGCCGAAGAGAAGTTTGTACAGCGTTTAAAAAGGCAGTTCAGAAGAAGGTTGACAACAATAGAAGCACAGAGATGAAGGTAGAGAAGGAGGCAAGGTACAGTTTCAGCACACGCAAAGACACAATTTAATAATCTGCAGAGGTGGGACAAAGTCATTGTGGTGCAAGTGAGTCAAGTGAGGCAAGACCAACAAGTCAGAGTCAAATAATGGTCCTAAATGTCTCTTCAGAGTCCAACACACAAGTAACTATGTGCCCTTCACCTGATGTAATGACATTTTAAATCTATAAACAGTTAGTATAGCACACAAAAGCCTTTTAAAATGTCAGTGTATTACTTTCAATTCAATATTTGAAAGCAAAACTATCAGGTATATCTTGGCGTGTTGTTCTGTTTTGACTGCTGCATGCAGGGTAGTGGGGAGAATTTTAGAAATACTGAGGTCAGGACGCCGAACTCCTCCCATTCAACCCACCAGTAACCAAAAAAGCTTATAAAATGTTCATATTCTTTTACATTTTCTTTAGACTTCAGTTAAAGATCCAGTGTGTAACATTTAGGATGATCTATTAGCAGTAATGGAATATAAATTATCAGCAGGTAATTGGAAATGTATGTTATTATGAATTATCAGGATAATTAAATTACTGCCATTATAAAAATGTATTGAATTCTAATGCAAAATGTTTGATTGGCTTTATGTCCTATGGAAGACAAAGAATATTTTTTGATTAACTTTACAAGAAAAAATAAACAAACATTTGAAGAATCAGAACTGTTGTTTGTTAGATTTGGTTCAAACAGAGCTGTGGAATAATAAATTATACATCTTTGCTTACTACATCTAAGCCTTTCTTACCATCAAGTGTGTAAAAACTAAAAAGGTTATGAATTTTTTAAAAAAGGAAAATGTTAAATTATTGGTTATCTTATCGGTATTGGCCATGAGAATCATGTAATTATCGCTTATTGTATTGACTGAAAAAATATCCATATCATGCATCCTTACCATTTCATATGTTTTCATTAGTGTAATATCACCAGATAATAGGAATCGTTGTGTTTTTGTTACCTTAGAATGAGCCATTTATGTCTACAGAGGGAGCGGGTCTTCGTCTACGAAGTCCGCCATGTTGAACCACCATGACGGACAAACACTGGCTCTAGATGGGGCCTTTGGTAGTTGACCACTGTAGTTTCTCCTTTGTGCTTGTTGAGTCAAGGGGTTTCAGTTGGTTGCAACCTCACCACTAGATGGTGGTAAATCCTACACACTGGTCCTTTAATGCTACAATGATCTATTCTGTAAAGTTTAATTTGCATATACATTCTATTTTAAAGACTTGTCTACATGGCTACAATGGAAGAAACTAGTTAAAATACTGACTTGGGAATTGGGAAGGCATCTTTTAACTAATATGAACAGGATGAATTATTACAGGAACCTGTTTCAATGTCCATATGAACACCTGACAATTGTTTTAAGATAAACTTGAATATTTGTGAACCTATCCTTTAAGTGTCAGTGAAGTCATGAGTCTGGTGTTGAAAAAAGTCAAGCTGCTTTTTGATTTTCTCAAGTCTAAGTACAGTCTAAGTCCACACCTCTGATCATCTGTCGGTACCACAAGCAGTCTAGACTCAGCAAAACACACCACTGATTCCATACAGGACTGGGGGGGTAGAAAGTCGACAAAAAACAAACACACCCTGCCGACAAACCCAAGAAACACAGTCAAAAGGATGAAAAAGACCGACCAAAAACATTTCAACAGCACAGATGCAGAACGATCCAAGACAAACTTCCAAAGCCAGAGAGAGGAGATGTTCCAGTACAGAACAGACGAGGATCGATAAAAACAGACCAGCTGCAGACCAAACCACAACCGGAAAGGATTTCACACAGGGAAGTGAAGCAGTGAGCCCCAGGCAAGACACATGTATCACACACACACACACACACACACACACACACACACAAAGCATTTAGTTTCCTACCTCCTCCTTTTGTCTCATCACAGGGCTTCCAGCTGAAATGAGGAGGGGCTGGAAACCTTCGCACCTCTACCATTGGTCCATGAATTCACCACTAATTCAGCTCATCTTTGTGTATGAGGGAAGGTGTGACGCAGCATATTTCATCTCTGCAGTGTGTTTGTTTTATTAACATTTTATTTTATTATGTAGTTTCTTTATCTGCGGTTCATAGCAATTAATAAATGGTTCATAACTAAGATTGACATCTTGTTATCTGAAAGCAATAAAAGGGACTTTGGGAGTGTTATAGTTTAATTAATGTATCTGCCAACAACTTTAAGTCCTATGAAGCATCTGTAACTTGTATATAAACATTTCATTTTCATTAACGCAATAACACAGCTGTAAGAACATAAAATATAGATTCATCTTTTACATTAACATAAATTATGAAATATTTGTTTATTACATGTATTAGTTATTTATTTAGAAATACTTATTCTCACTCCAGGACAACTGAAAAACACCATCCACTGATGAATCTGTTTGGGTTATTTGTCTTTTTGTGTTAGTAAACATACATACACACATACAATACATTTTATTTAGCATTACAGTTTTCCTATGCTTTTGTGTTATTAAGCCGTAGACCTTCGTGGGCTAAACGTTAATGGCTCTACAAAAGCGTTGAGTCCATGAGTGAGTCGAGTGTCTGTGGTTAGTTTAGATATGTCTGTAATAATAGCCGGACAGAGAGAAACGAGCGCTGTACAAGTTGTCAGACAGCCGAGGTTACAGCTCAAAAACTGGAAACATTTGTTATACTGGTGCACAGCTGAAAGAACTGCTGTAACTCTTCAAGAGGCAGCCATACTGTTTTTGCCATAAAGAGCGCTACAGTCGGGGGGGCAAGCTGTGTAACGTGTATTGAGAGCGGCCTATTAACTGAAAAGCCAAACAGTCATAACTCTATAAAGACGACAATTAATAACCCACAACTAACTCCTTCACAAGCAAAACACTGCAGTGGTACACAACAATTTGTTTCTTATTTGTGCAACATTAGAGAAATATCTCTTTCAATGATTAAACACAAGTATCTTACATCAATTTATAGTGTTTATTGGTTTTAGAAGCCTTCAGTATATGAAATGTTTCATATTCTATGTACTCCTGACAGAAAAGTAAGCCCCTATAAACCTGCTCAGTCAGCCACTCAGAGAGAACGAACACACCAGTTTCTGCCATTCCCTAACCCCCCTCTAACTGCTGATACACTGGTTATGGATGCTTCATAGGAGAAGTTATAACTGTTGACAAACGCATTAATAAACACTTAAAATGTCCTAATATCTGCTTACAGTTACATTGATGCGTAAGTGTTCACATACCGATTTTAGGAAAATACACGTATTGGTTTTCTTGCTAAGAGTTAGATGAGAAGATCAATACCACTCTCATGTCTGTCCATCACATCTGAAACTACAGCTGGGAGACGCTCAGCTAAGCTTAGCTTAGCATTATGAATGAGAGCAGCTTTAATACAAATTAAACAAACAACACGTAACGCGTTTGGCCGGTTTTTCCGTTTCCAATTATTACGCTAAGCTAAACTATAGTCTCCTGGCGCTAACTTAGCTTCCAGATATGAGAGCAGAATTTATTTTCTCATCGAACTCTCAGCAAGAAACCAAACAAAAACATATCCCAAAATGATGATGAACTATCTCTTTAAAGTGTAACCATTTCGGGTGTAGCAGCAGTAACAAGGCAGACACAGCAGAGGGAGTCTGGTAGGCACCAGTGAGTATATTATCAGTTTCCAGTCATACAGGACAATTACACAATCCACAGGAGCATCTCTCTCATCCAGAACAATTTATCCAAATATCTCTCTGATATAGAACTCGATATATATATATATATATATATTTTTTTTTTTTATCTCTATAATATCTCTTAAGTCACCATCGATTCATCACCATTACCATCGTCACAATAAGTGCTTGCTTCTTTTTTTTAAATCCCCCCTGGCAGAATCGTCGTCATTATCAGCGAGCATCTTTGTATAACAGAAACCAATCTGAGGTGTCACCACGCTGCCGCCTCCCTTTTTGATACGAGCTCAAAGAACAAGATTTGACACATTGTTACTAACCTGCATCGTTACACAGTTACAAAAGGATAATACAACCTGCCTCACAATGAAACACACGTCTTCTCAGACAATTCATTTTATACATGAAAATGATTTTCCAAGGGTATTGTATTGTTGGAGAACAGATAAGCTATAATGCATATTCTAATAATTATACATGTACTGCAAAATGGCACAAGATGGCTGCCCTTCATCACAGTTATTGAGGACAATAGCTTTCTACATCCTCGTTACTCTGAACCCTATTTTGGCACTTTTGGACATCCTGTTTTTGTAAGCTAACAAACTACCACCTTCACGAGACTCGGCAGGGCTTCGTCATATGTAAAATCCTCCAAAAATGTTTGTTTACAAGCTAAGAGATATGCCCTCTGTCATTAAAAACACAGTGTAATGTGGTGAATGTTTTCAGTAATGAATCAGGAGAAAAATAATGAGCTTTTAGTCAAAAATCACTAAATTGACGTAGGCTCTTGCAGACTGCCTGTATTAAGACTTCTATCCTCTGACTGGTTAAAAATTAAATCAGCAAAAAAAGCTCACCACAACACTGACTGAACATAAAGTGTAGAAGTATTTGGTCCTATAGACAAAAGTAAAGTCAACATTAGGAAACTGATTAGTACTCAAACAATCATAGCAAAGCAATTGGTCAGTTTTCACTTACACTGTATGAATATTACCAATATGTGATCATAGTACACTCATCAATATCACTGATAGGTCGGCATAGTCAATATGCAATTACAGGGAGGGTGACACAGAGACAGAGCAGGTTCAGGTCGGCCCTGAGGTCGGATTCCAACGTGAACCTGCTGGTGTGAGCAGCCGGGCAGCATTCAGGAGCAACAATTCTGCACTAAAAGATAGAAATACAGCCAGCAGAGCTGATATGAGAGCAGCAGTGTAACATGACACGCTAAACCAAAGTAAACTGAAAACAAATCTAGGTCCTACTGGCAACTTGACACAAGACTATCTGATTATTTCTCCTGATTGTTAGCATTTGAGCACCTGTCTGCATTTCCATCTGAACGTTATGGAAAAGAAATAGTTTGACATTTTGAGAAAATACGCTTATTTGGATTTCTTTCCAGAAGTTGGATTGATCATCGACATAGAAAAGACGGATGAAGCCAAAATATCCCAGATACGGTCGCTGCCATGTTGCGCTGATTACGTTATTTCGGAGCCAGAAACTGTGCGGTAGTGAACGTGGCGTGGTATCCATGTCCCGCCTCAAGGACTGGGCTCGTCTGTCAATAATGACGTGAAACCCCCTTTTTATAGCTTCAAATAGGCTAACTAATTTAAACCAAACCAGTTGGAACACACTTCAACTTACTTCAGTGTGATAAGAACTACATGAACTACATAAAATTACAGAAACCTTCTTTGGGAAAAAAATATTTGACGTGTATTTTGATTTTATCTGCTAAGAAGGAGGCAACAGGCTTTATACCCTATTCGACAGTCAGCCACCAGGGGGCGATCAAGGTGTTTTGGCCTCACTTTAGGAGAGCTGTCATGTCGTCCATCTTTATACATATATATATATATATCTCGATGGGATTGATATCACTCTTATGACTGTGCATTAGGTACAGTTCTGGAGCCAGGAGACAATTAGCATAAACACTGGAAACCAGGGGAACCACCTCTCCTGAAAAATAGAGCAACCAGAACTAGTTTACTAATTAAGACATTTTATCTTATTTGTTTAATCCACACACAGAGACACATTTTTACAGAGCAGACTTTCGTGCGACCTGCAATGACCCGCAGGAGGTAGCCGCACTAGATTACCACTAGTGAGCTAATCTGCTAGCATGCTTACGGCTGGCTTACTACGACTGGTTGTTGCAAGCTCTTAACTGGTGCAAGTCTTTTGCTGCGCGACAGACCTTCACATTAAAGAATCTGACAAGACACAGCAGCTCTGTGAGGCTGTGTGTAGGCACAGTGGTGCTCTGCGCTAAATGCTGACATCAGCATGCTGACACGCTCAAAATGATAAAGTTAACATGCGGATGTTTGGCAGATTAAATAGGTTAATAATGTTGACCACGTTCACCATCTTTGTTATTTACTAATTACGACCAAGCACCAAGTACAGCTGAGGATGATGGGAATCATTTGAATCACAGTGATAAGGTAGGCTGCTGCTGTAAAAACTAAACAGAAAAAGATTTACAAGCGTGACAGATTTTTTTCCTTTGCTGTGGAGATTTTTTTACTTTTCAAAAGGCAGTTGTTTTTTTGTGCTTTATCCCTGACAAACTTCTTGCGCTACCAATAGACACACTAACAAAAAGTAGTTTACTGATGCCTTCAGCTGTGTCCGTCTGTCATGTGACTCTAAAATTTCCCGACTTTAGGAGCAGTTATATAGTGTAACTATGTTTTTTTTTTTTTTAAATAAACTAGATAGAACATGTTTAGAGGTTCAAGTGTCTTTTTTTTAATCTTTGAAGAGAGCCAGGCTAGCTGTTTCCCCCTGCTTCCAGTCTTTATGCTAAGCTAGGCTAATAACCTTCTGTCTCCAGCTCTGTACTTCATGCACAGACAACAAGGTTAATATCTATATTTTCATCCAACTCTTAAAATATAAAGCGAATAAGCGTATTTCCCAAAACATGAACTATTCCTTTAACGTTTCAACCCTGCCGAATGCAGCCTGGATATGACATCATGGTGATTTTTGTATTTTTATGAATTTTTTTAATGCATGTTTCCGAGGTGTGGGGGATTACTAGTGCAGCCCAGTGATATGTGGCATGGTCAGTGAGTTGTGTGAGGGTACTCAGGGTTAACAAATGAGAAGCCTTGGAATTCTTCCTGGTCCAGGTTGGCTATAAGCTCCTGATCTGGGGGGGTCAGCTCTGGGGGGTGGCGTGTGAAAAAGCGATCAAAGTTCTCCGCATCACGCCCACACTGCCATGGAGAGGAGAGGAGAGGAGAGAGGAGAGAGAGAGAGAGATGGAGAGAGAGATGGGGGGGAGGATGGAGTGAGTTTGATGAGGTAATGTGAAGAAAAAAAGGACAATAACAAACAACAAAGAGAAAAAAGAGAAATACAACTAAAAACATGGTATCAACCAATAAAATCACTCACAGCCGAAACTGTGGATTTCCATTGGTCCGTATGTGAGCCAGTGAAATCTTAGCTTCATCATTGGTGACTACACTCACAAATCTCAGCTCTGCATTTGTCAGCGTAGTGATCAATGGCAGGCGATGGTTGGGTGCGGGGGATGAGCGATCTAATCGTTTCTATAACTTACCTTGAAAGTTTGACTAAGCATGTTATTTCCTTCCTTACTGTGACTAAATTCTGAGTTAATCAGTGAAGTTCAGGTGATATTCAACAGCTGAAGATGGCGTGTGTGTGTAAAATACTCACAGCTTTAGGTTTGAAAGGCGGCTGGACCTCTTTGTTCTCCAGTTTTTCCCAGTCTATATAGCGGAAGAAGGCGTGTTCCTTGATGTCTCTCTCGCCCTCTGGACCACAGCCCAGACGCTTACCTGGGTGCTTGGTCATGAGCTAAAAATCACACACAGATATACAAGGTGAGAAGAGTTTGGAGGAGTGTGTGTGTGTGTGTGTGTGTGTCTGTGGCCATTTTCCAAACCAACCTACACATTAGCCCTTCACTACAGTTTGTCACTCTGCATGAAGTCATACTCATGGCTGTGAAGGGCACGCCACATTAAGGGGGAGGTGGTAAATAAGCAGGTAAACTCCATTAGGGCTGGACAATAAACTGAATTGATTGAATTACCAAAATTAAGAATCTCTTACTGACCTATATTTAAGTCTGTCTACAGGTCTTGAGGAGTACTACTGCATATGTGTTGTCTGCAGGTGTGGGAAAAGAAAGAAGCGAGCTTACCAGACATCTGTAGCCCACTCCTGATCTCTACCTGAAGCAGAGGCTACGTTAGCTACTACTACCATAACACACCTGAACATAGGTGGCGCTATCACTGAAAGAAAAAAGTGACTTTAATAGCTACCTCAGATAGCTATAGTGCTGTCAGCACCACACACTACACTGAGTAGCAGACCTGTCATTCAGTATCCCCACATTGGTATTTAATGTAGGGTAATCAGGCTGTCCAGAGATCAGTGGGGAAGTTTTACTCACATGAGCACACCTTGGACAATGCTAAGTCAGCTGTGGTGTAGCCTCAGTGTTGGGGTTATTCTTACACACTTCAAACTAACAGCCCTTAATGTGGCGTACTCTCCAGTGTTCGGAGTGGATACAGAGCAGGTTAAGGGCTCCGATTAGGACTGAGTCTCTGTGTATATGTGCATTTGAGCATGTGCCCTCACCCCCTTGCAGATTGCAACAGCTTCTTTGGACATGGATTTAGGGTAAGAGACATGATGCTCCATGATCGACTGGAACAGCTCATCTTCATCCTCCCCGTCAAAAGGCGGCTGGATGGGCACAAATATACTTTCAATCATTCTCAGTTCTTTATTTCTCAATAAAAAGGTTTGATACAGTGAATTAATACAAACCTGTCCAGCAAGCATTTCATAGAGCAGCACTCCAAAGGCCCACCAGTCCACAGACTTCCCATAGGGCTGATAAGCTATGATCTACAAGACACAATGGTAGAGTCTTGAGTCTTGTTCACAAGTTAAAAGATTAAAAGAAAAACAGTATCAGCCACCTCTCAACATGTAAACACACCTCTGGAGCGATGTAATCTGGTGTTCCACAAAATGTCTTTGTGGTAATTCCATCATACATGTTCTCTTTGCACATGCCAAAGTCAGCTATCTTTATATGGCCTTCAGAGTCCAGCATCACGTTGTCCAGCTTCAGATCTCTGAAAACAAACACACACACACACAGGCATTTCTCACACCTGTATTCTGAAACGATTGTAAACTGCACAATCGGACTGGAGATGATTCACTCACCGATACACAATGCCTTTGGAATGAAGGAAGAAGAGTCCAATGGCAATCTCTGCAGCATAGAACCTAAAATACAGACAAAAAACAGTTTCTAACCATACCTGTATGTCTGCATTGATGTTGATACACAGTATGGTGTTGAGCCTTGTGCGGGACTGGATTCTAAATCCCATTTCTGCCCATTCCCGGTGGACTTTCACACACGTACAATTAAATTATTTAATTTGTAAAAACCTGCTTTAATCTTTTTTTTTTCAACTTAATTTGTTGCCTCAGCCTCCATCACTGTGGTGGGTCGAAGCTAAAGCCCGCTCCCACCCGCAGCATAGTCAAAACCGCCTGGACCCTAACCCCAAAGCAATCCTCTATTATGGTGCGTCCATATTTGTGATGTCAAAGTTGCCCAATATTTTTCAGTTTAAATTAAGTTATTATGAACTATTTAAAGTTCAATATCATGGTTAATAAAAATAATAGAATTGTTGTAGTCACCAGCATAAATAATAAAGCAAGTGACTTAATTATTTTCTAATTAGTGCAACAGAAAGTTGCTGCAAGCATGTGACAAATTCAACTGTCTTGTTAGCCGATAACTGCATTCAGAAAATACAAGATAGAGTTTTGCAGGTATGAGAATATTGTTACCATCACATAAAATGTCCTATAATGCAACTCTTCTGTGTATGTGTGTATGTGTGTTTGTGTGTGTGTGTTTGTCTGTGCGTGTACTCACACAGCATGAGGCTCCTTGAACTTGCCGACCTGTTGGATCTGGTACATAAGATCTCCTCCATTTATATACTCCATGACGAAATACAATCGGTCCTACGAGACAAATACAAATTCAAAATATATTATTCGGCCCTTCAAGGTGAAGCAAGTGTGCAAACAGATGTACACATAGACAATTAATTTACACACATAAAAATAATGTAAGTATGACATAGAGGACATAAACAAGGATTAAAATAAGGTCAAAGTGCAGGTTTATCTGTCAGTTTATACACACATAGACCTTTTCTTGTATTGTTCATAAGTCTAATAGCTTCTATTTGTTTTACATACAGGCAATCTAAAACACATTCCTGATGGCAGCAGGTTAAAATCGCCACAGATGACATGTGTGGGGTCGTTTATGATCTTATATGCTTTTCTGAGGACTTGTTCGGCATAAAGCTGAACCTGTGCTGTGTTTTACCAAAAATTTAACACATAAATAACAACACCTTACAGTCCGTTCTTGAGATGTAAACCAGCAGATAAATGAGAAAAACATTGTCAATATTCTTTGATCTATTCCAAAGGAGTTTAATTTGCGTAGACAGCAGAGACGCTGCTGAGTCACAATGACATCTGTATTTTTAATAAATCTCAATATCGTCAAACACAAGTTTTTTTGTAGTTGTGGACAATTTCTGCAATGAATGACTGTTGGAAGATGAAGAGGTGAAGAAGGAGCGGAGGATAATGATAATCAGTCAGCACTGTTGTGAGTTGTTGTGTTTCTGTATGTGCTCGTCTTTGTTAATACAAGATACCCTACCATGGTCTGGAAACAGGAGTGCAGCTGAGTGAGGAAAGGTGGTTTTCCAGAGAGAGCGAGGACTCTCTTCTCCACCATGGTGCACTCGACATCATCGTCCTGGATCACCACGTCCTTCTTCAGGATTTTGATGGCGTACAACTCATCTGTACCCTTCCTCTCGGCCAGCATCACCTGGGTGAGGTCAACAAAAAGGAAACACATGAGCTTTTGAGTCATTTCACGTTGTTTTCCAGCCACTGCCTCCAATTTCTCACCACAGGAAAACATTTGTCTACTAACGTGCATCACCTTGCCAAAGCTCCCCTTGCCCAAAACCATGACGAAGTTGAAGTCGGAGAGCTTGACCCGGTCCTGATTGCCATTGCTGTCATACTTGCACACCGAGGAGGAGGAAGAAGAGTCTGTGGGCTTCCCTGGACCCACTCTCGCCCTCTGGAGAGAGAAGGCAGAGACAGAATAAATAACCCTAATATTTAAACATCATAAGTTAACCTGTTTTCATTTTCTTTGTCTCACCTCAAACTTTTGTCGCAGCTCCTCGTTACCTTCCTCTCCCTCCGGCTGCACAGGAACATTAAAGTATTCCCCTTCCTCCTGAGACAGCATCTTAAACCTAAACCACAGAATGAAACAGAGCAGTGTCAGATCAAATCCAGAATTATTACCCGACTGTGACAATAAAGTCCTTAAATATTCACATCCCTGTTTCCTCTGCCTTTGTTATTTCAGTCTCCACCTGTGTAACTTTCCTAATTATCCACCATCTCATATTTCCTCATCTCGACATCTTACCATCCATCTACCCCTTGTTTTTGTAGCTCTGAGATCCCAAAGGACAGAGATCCCATGAAGTCGTTCCTGCTGGTCAAATCCCAGTCCCAGACCTCCACTGACAGACGGCGGTCCTTGTCACTTTCTTTTAGGTTGCTAAGAAATTAGAGAAAACAGGGACAGTCAGAAGAAGTCAATTAGAAAACCGAGATCACATTTTGATTTTATTAAAACTACTAAACACCTCCGCAAAAAATGAAAATGACAGTTTTTAATGCCTGTGCCTTTTCTAGCAGTCACAGCAACCCAGAATAGCTTCAAGCAAAAAACAGGAAGAATGGGGACAGGGTCACTTGCATGAGCTCCAGTTAGCTTTGTGCTTTTGTGACAGAAAATGGGGCCAAGAGAGAAACCAAACAAGTTATACTCCAACAATGCCAAAAACAAGATCATTGTCAGGTGGGAGGTATGGTACAGAATGAGAGATGTCTCACAAAACGAAGGTCTCGTTCCAGGTGGGGTTGAGGCAACATTTGATGGTCTTGGTCTTCTGCTTGCTCTCACTCTTGGGATCTGGGATCAGCTTGAGTTTGACGTAGGGGTCTGACAGGCCATTGGGGTCCATGGGCACCAGGTTTTTAGCCTCTTTGACTGCGAGAGGTTGAGGAAATAGTTAAAATGTCAGAAGAAGAAAACATCCCAAGATAATACACACTTTTAGATTGTTTTGTGTTAAAGTCTGGATTTGTCCTTTCCAGAGGACAGCGGGATGTGAAGCTGTAAGTGTCCCATTCTGGCTGCCCTAAATAACTCTGGCTACATTTGACAACACTTAACAACAGTTTAGTTTCTGTTCCATAATCAATCCACAGCTGTCTGAGAGAGAGAGAGCTGGCACGTGGACGCATGTCCCAGTGGTGATGTGGGTCAATCGTTGGATCATTGATCGACTAATGGACTTTCCAGTTTTAGTCTTAGTTCTGACAGAGAGCTTTGAGAGTTCGCTCAGTGTGTGTACGACAGAAGGAGAGTGCACTCACTGGTGACGGTGAGCTTGTCCTCAGCGATGTGAGCAGAGATTTGGATGCGTCCTCTCCTCTCAGTGTGATCTGTCCCACACAGACTCGGGACGTTGGCCACACACCGCTTGTGGATGTTCATCATACAGTCTGAACAAGAGACACACAAATATGCACGTCAGTCAAGTCAGTAATTTTACTTATATAAACCATCTTCATAGGTTTTGGACATTCCCCCCTCTCTGCATAACTTCTGGTTGGAAATTATCTCCGTCCCTGTCAAACCATCTGCAATCACTGCTTTATTCTGAGCCACCCTCACGCCTGCGATATCGAATTATATGAAGAACTTTATAGCTTTTGTAACTCTCATGGCTCGGTGCCTGATTCTTATCATGTGGTCACTGTTTTATGAGTCTGTTGTGGCCAGTGCGATCTTCTTCGCTGTCACATGCTGGGGCAGTGGGCTGAAGGTTGCAGACAACAACAGACTAAATAAACTCCTCAAGAGGGCCGGTGATGTCGTGGGGGAGGAGCTGGACACCCTGACGACTGTGGCAGAGAGGAGGGTGCCGTCCAGGCTACAGTCTATCTTGGACAATGTCTCACACCCTCTCTATGTCACACTGGCCCAGCAGAGGAGCACCTTTAGTAGAAGACTCCTCTCACCCAGATGCACCACAGAGCGCCACAGGAAATCATTCCTGCCTGTGGTCATTAAACTCTATAACGCCTCCCTCAGAGAGTCAGACACCCCCTCTCTGTAATCTGACCTCAAACACGGACAATCCTTTTTGCACTGTTTGCACATTTTAAACTGTACATTTTCTTAATATATTATGTTGTATGTATATCTGAGTTACGAAAGTAATTTTCCCCTGGGATTATTAAAGTATTTCTGATTCTGATGTGAAAAATCTTCCGCTCCACCAACCCGTCATTCTTGGAGATATCTTCCACTTTGTTAAAATTAAAAAATTTAGGATAACAATTTTAAGAAGACATGGGGACCATTTTTTGCTTATGCTGATAAAGTGACCTTTAATACCATCCCAGAACTCTTTTTCAGTGTCCTAATCTGCTACAAGTGCATCTTATTTTTGGCTAAGATTAAATAAAAACATGTATTAAAAGTTACGTAGCCTCTCGGGCAGCTTGTGACATGGTCGGGACCCGTTTCGGGAGCGCTAAAACTAGAGGACCCGTTGAGATGTACACAGGTTGCGAATAGCGTGCCCACTCAGGGGTTTTTGTCTCAGACCTAAGAAATGTGTCTGGAACAGGTAAACTGGGGCAACAAATCTTGTATTCTACACTGGCCCTAACTGGCACACGGTTTATGTATTTGTTCATGCCTTGTAGTAAAATTTGAATTTTAAATTTGGATTTGACTAAAACAGTAAATTAATTTAGACAGTAACAATTACAAAAATCTACAATACTGTGACTTTACTGACTAATGATGGCAATACAATTTTACTAAACTACTTTTGGATTGTTTTAGATTCATTTACATTGAGTACAAAGGTAAACATAAAAACCGGTGAACACTGAAAACAATACTCAAGCACTCTTTATGTAATTTCTCACTCTGTCCACTAGGTGGCAGACTGCTCTGATGCACAATGCTCCACATTTTACTCGGTTCACTGGAGGTGGTGCAGCGGTGCAGAGTGAGAAGGTAATCTTTTGCTGCCTGTATGTTTTACATTCCATGACAACTTCTTTTTATAAATTTATTTCATATCTCCATCAGGCAGTGTGCTAAACATGTGCAACAAGTTGATATCTGGGTCCACCCAGCTACACTTTCTATTAAAACAAGTGCAGAACAACACATCTCATCATGGTAGCAAATGTAAAATATCTAAATCCCTCGTTTGTGTTTTAAGAGCTTTGTTACCTTGTTTTAAGTCCTTCTAGTACAAAGCTCATAATACAGAAAGTTAGCCAGACTTTTGAAGAACAGGTGAGAAGGTCAATGTGGTCTTGCTTCCTACAACTGAGAAACTTCAAAAAACAAGTATCGGTGTTTGACAGAAGTTCATTATTGCTTTTCCAAGTTGAAATTTAACTAGTGCCAAATCCTAACCAAACCATTCTTATCCCCAATTGTCCTCTTATTCTGTACAATAGGATATAAAGTTAATAATTAGGCAAATGGATTTCAGGGACATGACTACATTTCCATTATTTCTTGTGTAGTCTAAATAAAAACCACATTTGTTAATATGAATAAAATTTGCAAGAAACTCAGAGCTTCCTCTTGCGGTATTTGTTTATGTGGATTAATATATAACCTGACAACACCTTTGTGAACTCTGTTGAATAAGCTGCTCCAATATTTTCAGAAGAAACACGAACCATCCATCCTTTAATGTGACTTTTTACGTACATCTGATGAGTAAATATAAATGTATAAAAACTGCTGCAGAGTCGGAGCCCATCAAACACTGTGTGCTGCACACAAGTACAATGAGGAACTGTCTGCCCACTAAATGATATTTGTCATGGCTGGACACAGCATTGCAGAGATATAGCCCTCTTCCTGTTTGTGTCTTTGTTTCCAACGACAGGCAAATGGTCAGCATATATATGACACAGCAGCATGAATGTAAAAACGATTCACTCTTTGTTATGAGAAGCTGATAATATCTTTCCAAATTGTCAGTCATTAAGCAGTATATATATATATATATATTCAACTGTCTCTCATTGTGACTCATAAGCAGATTGATGACTTTAAATGATGTATGCAATATAAATTCAGAGATCGTGATTATCAACGACAAGCAAAATGTGGATATGAACGTTTAAAAAGTAATAAAAAGTCTAATTATTTCAGTCAGATTTAATTTTAAGAAGCCATTTCTTTGTTTTCTGACCCATGGCCCAGATACCTGAAAGTAAAAGTATGAAGTTTTCTGAAATTAAAAGCATCACAAAGACACTTTTCACATACTATATAGTGATGTTTGGATGAAGTTTAAAATAAGCAAAAACAAAAATGTGCTTTTGACTACATTAATGTAGTCAAACATCACATTGCCAAAGGCAAATCAGTATATAAGATTATATTAAAGAGGCCATATTATGCCTGTGTGCTTTGAATATGTTATATAGATCTTGTGCATGTAAAAGTTCTGAGAGGTGACAAAGACCATGCCAGAGGGAGTTACTGTCACCCAAAGAAAACACTGCTCCTGCACTGCCCGACACGCCTCGTTTGTATTCAGCCTTTTCTTCGGTTTCTGTGTGACCTCATAGAGAAACACAGCACACCTATAGGCTAAGTGACACAAAGATGTGGAAGGTACGAGCAAACACACCAATTCCTCTCGCGCTCAAAACCGAGTGTGTCAGACAGTGAACAGAGGTAAAAAAATAAAAAAATTAAAAAAAATGTAATCTTATTATAGTAGACACCAGTATGAACCTGAAAATGAGCATAGTATGACCTATTCAAAATTCTACATCTATAAAAGGTTTGTCAACATGTGAGAACAAGGGTTCATTTATGTCACACACTCAGTGATCTTATCTCTCACACACACACACACACACACACACACACACACACACACACACACACACACACACACACACACACACACACACACACACATATATATTTGTGTACGTACGGTCACATTTCATGCCCTGGTGTATCAGCCCGTAGAGGAGGGAGCCACAGTGGTCACAGAAGGTCGGGCTAGAGTAGGTGTGGACCTTAAACTTGTGTTTACTACGAGGATCCTGCAGAGGCATAAACAGAGAGGAGAGAAAGAGAAGACACATGAATTCAATATTTAAGTAATCCAGTTAAACTGTTAACATTACACATCATCCATGGTATTGATAAATTAACTAAATGTTAAGTCTCCTTGCTCGTTGTTCTGACACATTCACAGTCATTACCACGCTTGCTGTTAGTATTTAACAGGCAGCTGTTAAAATATAGCTAAATGTGTATTTAAATAATTAAATTAATATCATAAACATGCAACGACTAGTCAACTACTAGCTTTAAATCACTACTGATCGACGAGGAGTATCTGGTGTCGAGGGGGCAGAACAGCCACATGTGATTATTGAACATCTTACTCTTAAAGCAAGTGAATTATAATGTTACTACAATCATAATAAAACCATATATCGCAGGCTGCAGTGATTTCCTCCCATTCAGCTAGAGGCTCATGTGACAGATTGGTCACTGATGTTGGGTGATAAGACCTTCAGTGCAGGCCAGTCAAAATCTTTCACACCAACTTGGAAAACCACTTCATTCTGGACCTTGTTATGTGCACAGACCCATCGTCACGCTGAAACAGGAAAAAATCTTCCCCAAACTGTTGCCACTAAGGCTAAACAGTTCTATAGTCCAAAATATCTTGTTGTGCATCGTGAGGATTTCCCTTAAATGTAACAAAGAGGCCTAGACCTTAAACCATAAAAAACACCCTGAGATTAAAAGTAGATCTGTCCTGTTGTACCACATCAATACAGCAGAGGTGAAATAAATTTATATTTTCCTTCTATTTTGGGTGAACTGATCCTTTAACTATTGCTTCATTATGACAGATAGCAAAAGTAAAAAATATTAAGAGAGAGACAGAAAATGGAGTACTGATTGAGAGAGTTTGGAGGATGCTCAAAAATAGGGAAAAACAACAGAACAGCTTTCGTGATGTAACAAAAACAAAGAAAAACAGAGGAGTTACAGATTAATAAACATCAGTCATATGACTTCAAAATCCATGCTGACTCACAAATTGTGTGTGTTTGTTTGTGTGTGTGTGTAAGTGAAAGAGAGATACTGGCTCATTAACCTGAGGCAGCCAGGCAGCACATTCTCTTTTTACTGACATGTCTCAATGTGATTTGGGGCTGACAGCTCAGCAGGAGAAAGGACAAGAGGTTACATTGTGTGTGTGTGTGTGTGTGTGTGTGTGTGTTCATCTAGCAGCAGCAAATACAGGAACTACATGGAAGTACACAAACACCTACAGCCAGTGCTGACCTTGCTAAACAAGCAAAAACAATCACTAACCATGTGCATAATAAACAGTTAACCTAAAACACATGGAGCCGAGTGATCTGCTTCACTGTGGATTCCCTTTTAATTACAGCAAATTAAATAAAGCTAGTTGTGTAGCTCTTTTCCAGATGTGTGTGTGTGTGTGTATGTGTGTGTGTGTGTCTGTCTCTTCTTTTCCTTACGTCGGAGGCAGGTCCCTTGTCGGCCCCCGGACAGGAAAAGGTGACAAATTCATGACAGCGCTTATGGACCACAAAACAGCACACTGTGAGAGGAGAGAAGACAAAAAATGTATGTTAACTCAGGCTTCCTTGTGATGCCAAATAAGGCGACACAGTAGCAACAAAGAGATGAATCAATATGTCAATTATGTGGCATTTAGTCATTGCACAATAGGCTACTCGTATTTCAGCAGTTCCCATTTGCTCCTTCCTTGCTGTCGACATCTATATTTAGTTTTATTGCTTCAGTTTAGATGGTTTTATGTTCAACCAAAGCATGGTGGGATATCTCATAATCACATAAACATTCAAAGGTGCCACAGGAAACTTCCCACAGAGGCAGCTCCAATGGCAGCAGGCTCTGCACTTTGATTTGACTGATTGAAGTTGTGCTAAAATAAATATCATGCATGCTTTCTGCCCAATATAAACACATGGTTTCTGATCCCAACCCACTTTTCTAAAGGAAAATAAATAGGCAAATAAAATTAAAAAAAAAGGTTAGGCTTTGGATTAATGTTCACTTTCTGGTGGTTAAGACAGAAACACACATACACACACAAAAAGGATTAGTGGTGGACTGATATAATATTATATTTAGACACCGGGGCTGCGAAGAGCTGATACATAATGCCAATATCAAAACAAGGAATCTATGTCATCTATAATTATTTTCTATTCTGTAATAAGGAAATATGTTTACACCAGGATGCATGAAAGCTCAAAACCAACTCTTTCACTGCAATTCCCAATCTCTCTCTCAAAGGGGAGAACGCCAACGTCGTTCCACAGCAGCCACACTGACAAGCCCGCCTGCAGATGTGTGTTTATCGGCCTCGTGAGTACAGATATTAGCTGATATGGCAGATAATCGACCGAATTGGTCCAGTCAGGTTTTTTGGAGAATGCATGGGACAAAGTCTAGTATTGCTCCATTTACGACCATCTATGTATGTCAAAAGCAGTGCTGTCGTACTCGAGTACGGTCTCCGAGACTTTATTTCTGTTCTGACTCGTGTTTGCACTCTGACTTTGCCTTTGGCCTCACAAGATATTCTAGTTGGTCTCGGCTCAGTGCAGCAATATATATGTTAGACTTCCCCACAGATGAAGCGCGCTTGTTCAGAGAATTATTGGTATTGGTATTAAATTTTTTAAAATCCATCTAGAACAGGCATTGACACTGGCTGCCTGGTAACCATGGTTAGCAATCAATGTCACTTGCAATCGTATGCCTGGCTGCCGAAACTCTCTTCAAAAGTCTCTTTCCTGTTGACTTTGTGATGTTTTTGTGTGTGTGAAACAACAGATTGTAGCAGTGTGCCCGAGACGATTTTACCCTCTGGGACAATAAAGTTCATCTTGTATCTCTATTTTATTGGCAATGGCAAAAGCATTATTTTCTTCTGTCTAGGCCTTGACTCTGTGTCTCTCATTTGGACTCGGCTTCGACTAGTCCTGATCCTGGACTTTGACAAAGGTGGTCTTGACTGCGGCACTGCTCAAAAGAACAGTTATAGATTAAAAGAAAATCAGTAATAACATTTTGAATAATGGGAACTACTTTGCAACTTTTGAATCACGCACAGCAGATCATTTATTGTCAATTTACTATATTATAAGTTCTCCAATTCACTTCTTGTTTACCTGTGCAAACAGCCACAGCAGAAACAGTTCCAAACCAATTGTTAATATTGGGATTTTGTGTGTACTTAATTAAATTAGCAACTATTTTTGATCTCCAGAAACACTGAACATCTCCTTGTTCCAGCTTCCAAATATTAAGGATTTTGTGCTTGTCTCTGTTTTATATGTTGGTAAATAAATATTTTTGTTTTTTGTTTAAAAACCAAAAAAGCAATTTGAACACATCATCTTGGATTTCAATAAATTATAATCAATTATGTGATAAATATGCCAAATATTCACTGATTCTAGCTTCTCAAATGTGAATATGTTGCTGGTTTTCTTCTTCAATGAGAACAAACTGAATTTATTTTGGTTTCGGACAGTTATTTGTATATCAGCTCAGGCATTAGGGAATTGTAAAAGAAACTAAACTATTAAATCGAGATCTTTTGATGGTTTACTGCAGGCTTAGTAAAAAGTAAGAATAAGTACATAATAAGACTTAAACTGCACACACAGTCAGAAGAAACACATCCATGAGTGTGTCTCACTCTGGGCCAGATGGAAATAATACAGTACAATCCATGCCTTTAAATTTTGATCAGTTCGCTTCCTACAGACGAATACATGAACATGACCAACACCAGAACTCCATTTATATAAATAGAACAGGTCAATGCTCTGTACTGTAACCCGGATATGTGGTTTAACCTCTTATCACTGATGGGTTTTTTTTACATAAAAATCTAGCACACTGCTGATTTAAACCACTTCCACAGTAAAATGACTTGCAGTATTAACCAAAAAATTTAATTAAGACATCAGTTTGGTTTCACATCACCACCAAACTGAAGTACATGATTACGAAAAACATTGACACACGTTTCAGCAACAGATATTTCAAATGAAAAGAGAACAAACCCTGCACACGCACACGCACACACACACACACACACACAGGGTGACGTTACGCTCTGGTTTAATCTTAATTATTCACATTCTCGTTACATTTTCATGAGGCACTGTGGTGGCTGACTGCACTTTCCACAGGTTATTAGTAGTTAAGCAACAGAGTGCTTGTGTTTGTTTATGTGTGAGTGTTTATTTGTGCAAGAGGGACACATCAGTGGACACCTGGACGACCTACATGTACATTAGATTTCAGTCAGTGCGAAGTGTGAAGACGGTAAACAGGTTGAACTCTGTCCATCTGTAGCACTATGTAATGCAAATGAACAGACAAACTGTGAGGACGGTGACTGAAAAAGGGAAATGCAAGGAGAAAAAAGAAGAAGATACAGCGGGGAGGGTTGGGAACCGAAATATGGTTCCAAATTTAACCAAATCCAAAATGCCTAGAATTGGCTACTCATACAAAAACTGTATTTTCCTTCTGCTTATCAGTTTCAAAATGTGTTAACCCTTCGTTAATGCAAACTTAGGTGGCACGTTATGGTAAAAAAAACTTTTATTGGGGTCTGTACAAAAAAAAAACATATTTTCTTACAACTGGAGAACAACATTTGTAGGCCAAAGCATCTCTACAACAATGCTGTACTTTATTATAATGCTGTTGTCTCACATTTTACCTTTATCAGAAAAAAAGCAGCTTCTATGATTTAGATATTGCACTTGGTCATGTTGTGATTTCGATTAAATTCCAATTAATTGTGCAGCCTCTATAGCAAACACAGGCTAATATCTGCAAAGATGTGGCTATCTTCCAGGACCTGTCTACATCACGCATCAATGCAACAGCGTGTCAGTTTGCTGTATTGTGATTGGCTACGGGGCGGGAGCTAGCGAGGAGCAGGTGGTTGAGCAAAGAGGGTGAGTAAGCAGCAGCGACTAGCAGAGCTCTGAGAAAAGTGGATGAAATGGAAGAGATTTTGAGGCGTAAATTGAGTTTTCCAGTTAAAACTCTGTGGAAACTAGAGTGTGTTGAGACTGTAGACGAGTGAAATCCAGGTGTGTGCACTGCGAGTAGCGCAGGAGCTGATATTGTGTAGTTACCTGTACTTCAGGGTATTCATGGCTCAAGAAAAAGTACATTAAAAGGTAAAATATAGTAACACAATGAGGTAAAAAGGCCGTAAGATTAATTTGTGTGAATTAAAATGTGTTTGTTTTTGTGAAAGGTCAGCAGAGAGCTATTATTATTGGTTTACCGTATTTATTTTACCATTTATTTTTCTTGATAATTTTTCTCTTTTTGAGTTTATTTGTAAGGACTCATAAACATAACCACTTTGAAACAACAAAAATAACTAGTTATTGATTATTAAAACAAAATTAATTTAAAAAACACTGGAATGAGGGTTTAACTTAAACAAGGAAATTAACGATAAACTAACAGCGAGAGAGGAAAAGAAAGAATGAAGAAGAAATGAAGTCAAACGGCGAGAGATTGCGTGTGTGCGTGCGTGTTTGCGTGCGTGTGTGTGTTTATGTGTGTGTGTGGGCAGGAAGGGATGGGGGCACAGCTGGGTTTGAGGCAATGTGAGGGGGTGGAGAATTCATTTGTGTGTTTGCAGTTTGTCAGAAAGACAGAAACAGAGAACTGGAGCAACAGAAAACACAGCGAAGGATGCAGTCACACTTTTGAGCTTTTTGTACATAAATCTGCACTGTCACTCACACACACACACACACACCTGTGCGCGCACACACACACACACACACACACACACACACACACACACACACACACACACACACACACTACAGAAAGACAGGCCTAGTGACCTGCCAAGGAGGTCTTTGCTCTGTTGCCTAGCAACCAGGCTGAGCCCTACAGTCGAGTCTACACACGCCGCCCCGTTTTTTATCCGACTGACAGCGATAACAGCAAATCAGAGCCGGCCCAAAAAAGATCCCCGCGATGAACTGCCAGGATGACAGCGGGCCGACAGTTTCACATCAACAGAGCCATCAGGAACTTCCCTCCATCTTGGATGATTACCAGTCCACAAACCACAGAAGGAGACACTTGTTGTAATCAGCGTTCAGGCCTCAACAAGCCTGAATAAACTGAAACGCTGAGATTAGAGTCTGCTACTGAACAGCTCCCTTAAGACTCAGGCTAATGCCGCCGTTCACATCATATCGTTTAGTCTGTAATTAGGTGGAACTGAGTCGGAAAAACCGGTCAGTCAAAATTCAGAGGCAGAATTTTCTAACAGCGGTAATCTCTCTCTACTTAAAGTGTCAACAAATAAGAAAATGGCTGCAAAACCTTCATCTGTTACATCTGAAAGAAATCAAATATTAACACTAAAACAATCAGTTCAGCTCATTTGAAATGTGCTAGAAACAAACAAACTGATATAAAATCATTAACACTGAAAAATAAGTCAATTTACGGTTATTTAAACCAGAAATAATAATAATGTGATGATACTACGATATACTGCGATTCTGTCAGCAAGGCGATGTTGCGATTTCCTTTATTAAATCTAACTTTAGGAAAACTGTCATACTATAAAGAACAGAGAGAACAGAACAGTTGGATCTGCATTGGTGTTTATCACTGTAACATCCAACATCACAGCCCAGGGTTTACAAAAAACTGTTTTTTTTAGAATTTATATAATATCACGAAACTAAATATAGCGATATGACATTTTCTTACACCCCTATCAGCAAACAGTTCTTTATTTAAACATGCAGCAGTTACACATTCACATTACCATTCATTTGGAGTTAAATATCTGGCTCTTTAGTCGCTAAATGCTCCAATATGTTTACCAGCTAGTCGCTAACATTGTCTGTTCAGTGGGTTTTTAGAGTTTTTATACTAAAAACAGCTGCTTGCTTTGGCCGAAAACTTCGCTATGAGAGCCGTGAGAGTGAACCAAAACCGTAAAGTTATGGATCGGACGGCTAAACAATGAGCTGAAACTCTCCTGAAGCTTCATAAAGCCGAGGGCAGCTGCAGACTCACATCGTTTTCACATTGTCATTTGATACATTGTTATTACAAAAATGTTGATTTTTACTAACGAGCTATGTGGGATTAACATTCTTTGAATTATGAATGAACATTAGACTATTCTGTTGACACAGCATAAACCCAAATCTGTGAACTCAATCTGCCTTTGACATCGGATGATATAGCCAAAAGATAAAAGATCCTTTTTAAGTTTGTGGTCGATTTACAATATAACCCCCAAAAATGTCATCATGATTTTAAGATTTTATTCATTTATTTAAATTAAATTTTTGAATCATATCGTAATCTGTCAATATGATGTTTTTACCATATCGTGCAGCCCTAAATAAAATACTTTCACCACCTACAAAGTTGTCAATATTATGATTCAACATTTGTGTTGATGAATTGATGAGAATATAAATAAATATCTATGAAAAATGATTATTAGTTGCAGCTCTAACTATCAGCAAACCAATAATCTGCGTACTCCTAAAAGTGTTTAAATAAATAAATATCCATAAAATACTAAACCCAAACAAATGGTTCATGCTTAAAATCCATCTGTTGTCATTTTCTGTGATTTGTTAATTTGATTTGTTGATTGCATTCTGTGAAGTTCTCCATCCAGTCAGCCATCGGGACATCTGCCATTTTCAGAATACTGATGCTGGAAAGATCTGCCGACTTTTAAATTCATTGTGAACGAGCTTACTGAGTGGCGGGCGCTCCACGGGGGACAGGCGTACTCTCAAATATCGGTTTGTTTTCTCAGTCACAACCACAGTGTCACCAACGTGTCTTATAATCAATATCTTAGACTGGCAAGCCTGTGATCCAATCAATAAGAAAGATACAACTTCAACCACTGATCAGTCAATGTTCAGGATTAAAAGCCAACCACAGCCATAATCCAATCAATAAGAAAGACACTTCAAGGTGAGGAAACACATCTTCCTGTATTTGAGTATTTTCCTTTTTGAGTTGTGCTCGGTGAACTCTTGCAGGTAATCAAGATTTCCACATTTGATCAGCTATTTCTTCTTTGAACACTGTTGAAAAGCAGATTACATCTGAGTTGGTTGAGTCAGTGGGGCGTGAAGCGGAAAGATCACAGACCTCCTCACAAGACAAAAACTGTTTCGCTCTAATCAACTTTTGGTGGAGTTATAAGAGCAAAATTCAGTCAGATATGACACACCTGCAAACGCCCAGTAAGAAGATACAGTGTGATAAAACTCTCAGTTCAGTTAAAAAGGTCCAGTGTGTAACATTTAGGAGGAACTGTTGGCAGGTATGTTTTCATTAGTATATAATCACATGGAAATACATGTCATGTTTTTTTACAGTAGCCCAGAACAGAAACTAAACACTGGCTGTAGATACAAAGGCCTTTTGCATTTTTCGTGCCCACTGCAGTTTCTCCTACACACTTCACAGCCAGTTCTCATTCCCAGGTCGTCAAATACAGACACCAGCAATCAAACCTACACACTGGCTCCTTTAAAAATATACATCGTAGTAGCTGCTTTTTTTAGAAATCTCTTGAATGACAGTAAATTAAAATTTAAACTTAGGACATTCACATCAGCCTCGGCTGGACTTTGTATTAAGATAAGATAAGAAGTCCCTTTATTGAGCCCCTGTAGGGGAAATTCACATTGGCACAGCAACAAAGGGCAATATAGAACAAAGACTAAAGAAAATACAATAAAATACAATAAAATATATCCACTATAGACAATGACATAGAATATGATAAGCCTGTGTATATGCATATGTGCATCGTTTCTGAAGGTATTGTGTATGTGTGTGTAAGTGTTGATTATTGCTAAACGTTATACATAACGCCAGCATGTTAGTATTATCATTGTTAACATGCCGATGTTAGCATTTAGCTCAAAGCACCTCTGTGCACCAGCAATACTGTAAAGCAGGTATTATACTTTCCACGTCCACGAGTACGTGACGGTCAACTAGTGACGCCAGTTTCATTGTCAGAGGGTGTACGCGTACCACTTGTGCTTCGGGGACATTTTAACATGAAGATGGCTGAATTCCATTTAGCTGCTTTGGTTTTAGGGTCCTTGTCTTTTGCATTAATTACTTTTCATTTCAATATTTCACATAAAAATATAAAGATAAGATTTTAAAATATGACACATTGTTAAATATTAAACCTGTGCCTCCCGAGGCTTTTTGAACCGTTGCTGTTACATTTTCTGCCCTGAAACTTCTCACATGGTTTCATTTAAATAACTTTGAGGCCTAAAGAGACATAACTCTCCAATGCTTCACAAAAAGGCAAAAGGTTAGAGAAAAATAACTCTAAATTTATGTAGCAGAACTTTACGTTTCTTCCCTCCCCATTAATCATCTCATGACCCCTCAGATTTATCTAGTGACTCTTTGGAGGGGCCCTGAACTATCAGTCACAGAGGCTGTTTTTCTGTGCTTCTATCTTAATACTTTAAGTGCATTTAGCTGATAATACATCTATACTTTCACTGAAGCACCGTTTAAACAAGCCTGCAATACCTGTAATGAAGTATGTCTGTATTTGCACTTAAAGTTAAATTAAATTAAAAGGATCTGAGCTCTTCTTCACACACTGCAAAAGTATACACTTTTCCAAACTGGAAAAGTGGTTTCTGCTTTTCAAAATTAGAAACCCTCTTGTGAAACTTTCCCGTAACTCAGATATGATAACAGAAAAAGAAAATGGACTTTATAAACACTCAGTCCAAACTCTGATCAGACATCTGGATCTTTCTTTAGCAGGAAATTACATGAGGGTAACTTCCTCTTTCTGCCGTCAGCACACACACACACACACACACACACACACACACACACAAATGACAGCCAATAAAAGAAAAATCTGAAGGCAGGAAAGAAAGAAGAGAATCTTTTACCTGCAGAACAGGTATTCAAACACACCCACAAATGCCCAGACAGCACCTTTGTCATACAAACACACATACAGAATAATCTGCCCTACATGTCAGAACAGGTCTTTCTCCAGATATCTGACATTCCGTCTAACCAAGAAGATTGTTGACGACTTGCATGTATGTTTGAGCACCTCCCATTCCTACTGAACGGCACCTACACCCTTCTAGTTCCTCTAGTTCTCCTCGTAACGCCACACAGCCCTCGCTGTTTCTTGTTTACAGAGCTCTCACTTGTCTCTCACGTCAGGTAAAATAATATAAAAAATCCACAAACTGCATATTAGTCATTTAAACTAATATGACTCACAAACTGTTTTTCACTCTTGAGGTTTAAAACCAGGTTAAATTTGGTTGAAAATTGAAGCTTTTTTTTTTTTTTTTTGGGGGGTGGAGGGCACAAGTGAGGCACTGACTAATGCAGGGGCATCATGAAGTGTCTCAGCTTTCCAGTCATTCCCAGTTTATTCTATTACAACACTGTTTATGGAGCCAAGTCTGCAGAAATACTCAAACACACTAGGAGAAGATAACACATTTATACAACATGCGTGGGTTTCCATAGAACCCTTCATCATTCAGATATCTTGAGGTCAGAGGTCAAGGGATCCCTTTAAGAAAATGGCAATGCCAGTTTTTCCATCGGCTAAATTAGGAGCGTTTTTTGAGTCCTCTTCCCAAAACGCTAGCACGACATGGTTGGTACCGATGGACAGAGCGGAGTGGAGGAGGTAAGAATAATAGGGTGGCACCCGATTTGTAAACAGCTGCTGACTAGAAGATGAAATATAGTCATCAAATGCTGCTTAAATGACGCCTAAAGAGCAGACCGACTAATGGACCCAGTGGAAAGATTGTTTACTTTACTAATGTCTCTGCTGACTCTCATATTACTGTAGGTCAAATTAAGGAAAATAAAATCCAATTTGATTGATGATGCATTACACCAGTGGCATCTGATTTAGTGATTTGCAGGTCAAAGTCTTATTGCAATGTAAAGTAAAGTGTTATTGTCATTACTGGTTAATCTGTTCATTATTTTATCAATTAGTTGTTTAATAAGCAAACTGTGCTTTCTTTGAATGTCTTGATTTGTCTGATCAATAATCCAAAACTCAAAAGATTCTTAGTTTACAGTGATTACAACAGACAAAAACTCACATCAAGGCAGCAGGAAAAGCCCAAAGACACAAAACTTGATTTATTTTCTATGAACTAATCAATTAATTGACTGATTATTTCAGCTCTAAAATGAAGCAAGTCATAAATATGAAATACAGCTGTTGAAACAACAGTGTAGAGTAAATTAAGAGAGTTAATTATATTTGTGTGTCAAACATGAAAACAAAACAGCAGTTCATGTTCTGGTCTTTCTCCCCAAAATACAGACATCAGTCATCTTAACATTATATGCACACAAACATAATTTCAGGTAACATATTTAATAAATATGTTATTTAATTGACCTGAACACAAGTTCAAATAAATTGTGCACCGAATACCAGAAGACCTTGAACTTGAAATTAACATATTTGTTTATAAATCTTACTATTTAATTCTCAGGTTATTTAATAGGAATGTCAGGAACTGTTCTGAATTGTGAGTTGGGTTTATTGTTACATCCCTGCTTTTCAACTACATTCATTAGGTCAAATTTATTGTGCTAAGTTAGCCACATTTTAACTTATTTGTTATTGTTGATTATTTCCTCCTTAATTGATTGAGACAAGGGTAAGTTTATTAAATGTCTTGTTTTTTTCCCCAAGACAAACAGCAACAAAACCCAAAAATAATATTTTATAACATAAAGGCAAAGAAAATCAGCAAATTGTTGCATTTGAGAACAAAATCTGGAATTTGTGCTATAAAAAATGACTTAAACAATTCATTGAATATCCAAAAGCTTTCTGTCAATTGGACGTATTGATTTATTTGTCACATGGGTCTGTGTGACATGAATTTCTTCATCTGCCAAAGTGTGTGAGGATCCTCTCGGAGCCCGGTGGGGACATTCGCACGCAGCCCAAACTTTGTGACAGCAGCACGCTGACTGTGCACGCAAGTAGAAAATTAAACTGGACGCCTTCGTGCACTGTATTTACGTACTGTATTCCCCCGTCTTTGGTCCAGTTCTTGCAGCTGCACACACAGTTTCCTTTTTCTACCTTTTTTTATGCTGTTCATCTGAATACAAACAAATGAGCTCTTCTTCTTTTTCCAATGACAGCTGAGCAAATCTACGAGTCATATCATCAACCTCATTGTGTTTTAAACTTCTCTGCACACTTGTTTACTGTATATAGTATTTAATCATATGTTCATATTTTCTATTGTATTATATTTTAAGTGTATTCTAGTCTTCTCTTCTTATTGTCTATTCTATTAAGTTATATCTTATATTTATGGAGTATGCCAAAGTTTTTTTTAAAGCTCTATTTATCTATCTATATCTTTCTCTATGTGGTTGAAAGCCACCAAAAACCTATTTTTTCTGTGTCAAATTTAGCCCAGGGTTAACTTAGATGTCTCCCTTTTGACCTGCAAATCACCAAATCACCAAATCACAGTGGTATTTTGATCACGACTAACAAACAACCCTTAAAACCCAGTTGAGTTGAGTAAGAGGTCATCTCCGAATCACTGAGTTATCAGTTAGCTGTCGGAAACTCACCACGAAACCCAATCTGACAGCAGCTCTACCTGTGCAAGGCTCTGATTGGTCCGTGCTTTCTAAAGTGTGTCTGCATATATGTTATCAGGTCAGGGTAACTCACCACACACACATAAGCTCACTGTAGTCCAGGAGGCTGAGCGCACCAGCTCCAGCATATACAGTGTTAATTTTCTCTACCCCCAATGCATTTCCTGTATCACCACCAGAGCTGTTGACTGCAGCCTCAGGAGACGACGGGGGGGGGGGGGGGGACGACTTCAGCTTTCTACTGCTATTAAAAATTACACAACCTCACACACACACACAACTTTTACACAACTCTTCAAAATAAATGAAGTCTTAAGCAAGAGCATAATGTGGAAACTCATGTGGTCATTTTCTCTGTTAACCCCCTTAAATGGCTGGTCACATGACAGGAGCCAGATGAGATTGAGATGGGTGTCTGAGATGGATCAGTGAAGAGGAGGAAGTGAGACTGCGAGCAGAACGACGGTATCTGCTGCAGTGTGGTAACGTTCATGTGAGTGAGGGGTGTCACTATACTGCTGCAAGGGCCTGTTTATGAAAACCATTCCTGTGCAGAGGTCCGTGTCTAGACACCCACCCGCCACCACGACTTGCCGCCCACCCGCAGACACACATCACCACCCATCCACCCACCCACACACACACACACACACACACACCCACACACACACCATTTTACAAATCCAATCAGATGTCAGACTCAGCGTTTAAGGGACAGAAAAAGCTCAAGAAATCTAACTTCCTGGTCTGTCTTCCTCCCATTTCGCCATGGCCAAAACCAGACATCTCAGCTTTCAACCACTCTGCCGACTCTTCTACTCTTACATCTCACACTGTCTGTTCTGCCTGAGCCTCTTCAGAGTGTTCTCACTCTCATTTATCACTGCTGGCAAGCACCTGCTTTGAGTTTGACACCTGCCTGCCAACACCAACACGCCGTCAAAGAAAGAGCCAACAGGTCACTCTTTAACAGTGAGCAGACCAGCAGCCCTGAATACAACAAACACACACACACACACATAAACACATAGCAACACTCCTTCAGACAGTGAACATCCGTCCACACACCCACAACCATATGCAGCAGAGGGATTTGTGAATGAGCCACTGCTCTTACCTTGGCACTGGAATCCCTGTTTCCCAAAGCCCCTGCGGATAGAAAACAGAGATGTGAAATTTGGGGACTTCACAACTGATGCACAGACAATGATGCATGCACACACACATATACAATAACACATGGACACCTACACACACACAGACAGATGAACACACACACACAGACAGATGAACACACACACACACACACACACACAGCTGCAGCAGCAACAGTGGGGCCCTGTGTCTGTGTGTCTCCAGCTGCATTCCTCCACCAGACCTCCAGTTTCAGAGATGGGTGTCGGGTCGATGCGGTAAACGCCGAGCAGCGGCCACTGCTCTGCGGCTGGCCGAAAACGCGCATCCCCCTCCTCCTCTTCCTCCGACAGGCCTGGCTGTGCTGTCGCATTGTGGGAAAACTGGGGAATGGCGCATCGCAGTGTGTTGGTTTTTTTTGTGTGTGACAATGACAATGAATGAAACACTGCGGTGTCTGAACACTGTCAGTGTGGAAGGAGGCCGATTAGAGCCGCAGCAGCAAGTGAATCACCTGTGTCCTTTCCCCTCTCTCTCTCTCACACACACACACACACACACACACTCACCAGATGAAGTCCGTGCAGTGGCTGCAGAAGGTAGGCTGCTTGAAGAAGCGCGCGATGAACTTGTGGTTCTTCACCTCGTGCACATTCTTCTGGCGGAGGGCTCCCTGACGGGCGAAGCCGCGCGCGCTCTCCGGTACCTCTCCGTCGCTGCTGGGGTCAGCCATCTTAACGAGGAAGCGGCGGCGGCGGTCCGAGAGGAACGAGGGGTGAGGAGAGCGACGACAGAGAGGGAGACACGATGGAGGCAGCGGGGGAGAATGAGTCGCGATACATGTGCCTCCTCCTCCACCTCCTCTCCGCCCCTCTGACCGCCTCGGTGTCGCTCGTGCTGCCGGTGTTTGTGTCGGTCTGCGTCCAGCTCGCGCTGAAGCTGCTGCTGCTGCTTCTTCCGGCGGGTCCCCGGGCCGCGCGCCTGCTTCCCCGTTCTCACCAATGTGTTGCTGCTCACTACTGTCTCTCTCTCTCTCTCTCTCTCTCTCTCTCTCTCTCTCTCTCTGTGTGTGTGTGTGTCCCTCTCTCTCTCTCTCTCTCTCTCTCTCTCTCTCTCTCTCTCTCTCTCTCTCTCTCTCTCTCTCTCGCTCAGATAGTCACTGATGCCACAACTACCACATGTGTGTGCGCGCAGTGTGTCACACCTACGAGGCAATCCTTCACTGTCGATAGCAAGACAAGTTAAACCACATGTACTGCATACTTTCAGTAGAGTGTGACTGGACACACACACACACACACACACACACAAGGCCCAGGGGTCCCAGATTCAGAGGCCCCCCGAGGCCCCATGTTGACTTGGTTCTGGTAATTTGATTAATAGCACATTTGTTATGTGATTTGCGCCACTTAAAGCTCTAAACTAACAGATTGCTGAGGGAGACAATATGTCAGAGTGTGGTTTTAGTTATGCATGTTTCTAATAAAGTTGGGTTGAATCAAACGTTGCACTGGAATTAAAGGAAGAGTTTGACACTTTGGGAAATACTCTTACAGAGTCAGGTGAAACATTAGAACAGCTGTTAGCAACCTTTACTAAAAAAAGAGTCAAAAAAAATAAGTAAGGAGAACAAATATCTTTCTGGCATCAAGCAAAGTAAACAAATCTGTCAACACAAAATAAATTATCTTTGAGAGTTGTAATCCATAACTAGCGTACAGGGAGACTCGAGGGTAGTAACCACCACTGTTTAAGTTCTGGAAATATAGAGGATGTAATGTATGCTGCAGATTTTGGTTGATTACATTACTTTAGGCCTACAGCAAAGGATAGATAAAAAAGAAAATGTTAAAAGAAATAACAGTTATTCATTTCTATATTTACACAGGGAGCTATAGAGTCTCCGGAGTCGTTGCCTGTACCCCCTGTGTTTGCACAATACGACAAAACCATAACTTTTCTCCTGTTGTCGCTGTGAGGTTGCCAGGCAACCGGCCAAGACTCCAGGAAGTTACTGCTCCCGGCCAACAAATAGTCCCACATGCAAAACCCCCCCCAAAAAACACGACATTGAGTGAGTTTCACAGTTTTGGTTTTGGAGGAATTAATTGAACAAAACACTTGAGAAATAGGACCAGTATCCAGAAAAATCCAGTGGTATACACATTAATAGAAATGTATCCATATCTGTATATCATATTATATCATATCATACAAAAAAAAGGATCTGTTTGTATCTTTGTCAAATACAGATGTGTCACCACCTTTGATAGTACTGTATTTTTGTGCATTTATTCCAGTGAAATTTAAAAGAGGTAGTGTGTAATATCCTGTTAACGCTTTCTCTGGTATTGTAGTCTTGCTGTTCATACCCATCGTTGGCAGGAGAAATAGTTTCACCTCTCCACATTGCTGCCAACTTGAGTTCAGCATTGTGGGTTGTTGGGGGGGGGGACCCGGCTTATTCTCACCAGAAATGAAAACACAATATATCGACACATAAACACAGACAGAACAACCCACTAACCTAACAGACACATGGAGATGGCAATGGAAGTTGTTCGCTGTAATGTTGTCTAATTTATAAGAGGAAAACTTGGGTTACTCAACAAATCTTTAAATATGAGAAGAGCTCATAGAAAGTATTTTATATGGAACAGGATAACAGATTTATAAATAAAATTAGCAATAGATATTGCTCGTCCTTGTTTTCTGATGTGGGAGTTATTTTATATGTCTTAAATTTCCTAAAATGTGCTTTTGGATTTAGATGCCGGCTGTAGCTTCGTATTTATCCTACAGATATGAACCAACCTTCCCAACCAGAGGGTCGGGACCTCTGGAGTGGTAACAAGATAAATCAGAGTGCCAACTATCTACTCAAAGAGTGACTCTTATCTCAAAGAAACATTCATAGCTGCAACAGCCTTCTTGCTTTATGTCAGCACATCTGATATTTAATAATCAGTGCAACTGAGACATCAAATGTAAGAGTCGAATATCAAATATACCCTTTAACCCTTAAGTGTTAAAGTGTTCAAGTGAGTGAAGTTTATGATACTGTGCTGCCTGCCACAGACCGGAGGGAAGTGAATTAATGATCACCGATGAATCACCCTCATGCATGATTAATACATCAATAGTAGCCTAATTTTAAACATGAACCACAGTGATGAAGATACAAAAAAATAGAAATACATGGTAAAATTAGCACATTGTCAATATTTTATAGACAAATCATGTTTTTTTTAGGGGAGCTCGTGTCTTAATAAGAGGATCCAAACTCCCTCTGGTTTCCTGTAGTTCGCACCTTGGTATTGAGATGATTAA
Organism: Dicentrarchus labrax; assembly: GCF_905237075.1. Lineage (NCBI taxonomy): Eukaryota > Metazoa > Chordata > Actinopteri > Moronidae > Dicentrarchus > Dicentrarchus labrax. The sequence continues at coordinate 30,003,361 of NW_026136721.1, forward strand.
CCACAACCACACATACTCATACGGAAGAGTAAGTAAAAAAAGTCTTATCAGTCTTTATATATATATAATAGTTACATAACTTGATTGCTTTCTGTTTCGGATTACCTCAACACCAAACATGCAAAAAAAACGTATCAATAAGATGACTTTTACAAGTTCTATAAGACAACAGAATAATGTAACCTTAAGAGGACATGGAAGAAGATTTTTAGTATTAAAAATGTGTCCTTTGCTCAGTTTATGTCTAAAGAAAAACTTGCTTTTCATTAAATAAATTCAGGCAGTATAACTTTTAAAAGCAGGAAGAAACATTCCTCTTACTTAAAGTTATATTCTTGAACAATAAAACACAGTCTTCCTGGATTCAGTACAATCATGGGTTTTCCTGCTGATTTAGACTTTAGTTCATCTGTGTTTTAAAACTCCTGCCAAAATATAATCAATTGAATTTAAGTGGCGGGTTGTCCCTCTTGATTGCATTTAGATTAAGGATTGTGCCTTTAATATCTCTGGAATGGTTATGTTGTGTAGGAGGTTATGTGTGAATGACCGAAACCGCTGCCTCTTCTTGAATATGTGAACCTGTTATGTCACAGGTTTAATGTGAGAAAGGGGCTTTAAAAGGTATTCTGTCTGTCACCTGCCCACAACTATAAGCAACCATACCAACAATGATACCATTAAAGGTCCAGTGTTTAATATTTAGGAGGATCTGTTGGCAGAAATGGAATATAATATTCATAGTTATGTTTTCATTAGTGTATAATCATTGTGTTTTAATTTCCTGACAATGTGATGCAATACTGACAAAATATATCAGGAAAAGATTGAGAGTTTAATGCGCTCAAAGGTCCCTGCAAGGTCCGGATAACTTTTATGCACTTTTTCATGGCTGAAATTAATCAATCAGTATAAGAAAATGAATATGAACTGGCTTGTTGTGTGTTATTACTCTTATATTGTCCATTATGTTGATCTATAATACACCATCTAACAATAGCTGGCATGGCACTTCTCTGAGAAACATTATAGGTATTAAAAGGAAATAAGCTTTTGTTTTTTCAAGATTAAATAAATTAATTACAAGCCGGCTGTCATGGGAATTTAATTTGTTCCTCTCTTGAGAAAATTAAAGGATCAGTGTGTAGGATCTAGTGGCAGCGAAACGTGCAAAAAATGCAAACAACCCTATATAGTTAATGGTTTCTAAATGGTCTACTTTAATACACTGATGACAAGGCTGCCATGCAAGGCACCAACTGCTTATCACAAGCTGAAGCGCATTCCCACACATTCATACGGGAACAATTTGGAGTTCAGTAGCTTGCTCAAGGATGCTTTGGACATGCAGACGGAGGAGCACAATCCATCTAAATAGTAAACGACCCACTCTACCTCCTGAGCCACAGCTGCCCTTCTGGGCTACTGTAGAAACACGATGATTTAACATGGTGGCCTCCATGGAAGGTGACCCGCAGCAACTGTAGACATAAAAGGCTCATTCAATGGTATCAAAAACATAATTCTTATTATTTTCAGGTGATTATACACTAATGGCAACATATTTATGTGTTTATATTCCAAATTCTGCCAATAGATCCTAGTAAATGTTACATACTGGAGCTGGAGAGGATGAAAAGATTTATGTGGTTTTGAGCCAAGAGAGGCTTATAAAGAAATAAAGGCTCATAGTAATTTAAACAGGGGTAAAGTTTAGCTTCTCAAACCTGATGGGCATCTGATATACAGTAAAGAACAAGGTTGTGCAACATGTCAGCAGGGTCTAAGGATAAAGGTAAATTTGTAATATTGGACTAAATAAATAAAGCTGACTTGTGGGTGTGGTGGTATTCTGTCAACAAGTTGTCATTAGTTGCCTTTACAGTTAGTGCTGGAGAGAAACTCTGTGCACACCTGTCCAGGTTGTTGTTCTAAATTTGATCCCAATTTCTGTCACGCTCCCTCTTTTCCTCTGAAGGCACACTTCCTCTTCGCTGCTGCCAACGCAGATGTGACGGTGCAGTTCAACATGGGCCGTGGTGGCAGAAACGGGAAGATGAAAAGAAGAAAGAATTTGCGACGTAGTTGGAGCTTTGCCAGTTTCCATGCCTGTGCTCAAATGACTGTGCAAAGTGGGCGTGCTTTCTAGAGCTTCTAAACAGCGATTCCTTTTGGTTTGTTTGGGAGAAACACAAACCTTCTTTTAGTGACATAACAAAGCCCAGTGTTGGTGACATAACAATCAATTCTTTTAAATCAGGAGCTGTTATCCCAAAAAGAGCTTACGTTTCTACTAGGAGGTCTCTTCCTTATATTTCACTGTGATTGTACCTTATATGATTACATGTGACAATTAAACCTGACTGATTTTGATTCAAATGGCTCTAAACGGTCTCAGCTAAGAGATCCCTCTGAAGAGACATTCACAAAGCTGCTAAGAGAATCTTTTTGTGAGATACAATAAGATCTCCTGCCAAGAGACGGGGCGGGATTTGACATGATGTTTCATGAATGAACTTCCTTACTGTGCCCACAGAGAGTTGTTGCCAGGTGACTGGTCTGTGTCAGTGAATTTTCCGAATCCCTGATATGATGAGGCCCATTACCTGCAGCACACTGCTGACTGTGAGCAGGTCTCAGAGGCTCTGAGCTGCCTATAACTCCTCTCAGGTTTATAATTAAAATGCTTTGTGAATTAATTTATTACACCAAAAATGTATTAGACCTATTTTTAGGAGTTTCTCTTAACTCAGTGAGCTACTTTTAGCCTGTTTTGTGAAGCTCCAGAACGACTTTGCTGTGCTGTTTGTTGAGGATGTTTCCCCCTCTTTTAACCAATGGTCAACCCCTGGTTTAAATGCAAACTGGCCTACTTATGTTCTTCACTAATAAGTCTCCTTTTGTGTTAATTTTGATTATGGAAGCCTATAGATTGTGAACCAGTGGTGGAAGAAGTACTCAAATGTTTAAAGTAAGTAAAAGCTCTGTTGTGAATAGATTAACTTTTGTGATTGCTCTCAAGTAACGTTACCAGTAGTATTTTTGGGGGGAGGTGGATAGAGAGAGAGAGGTAGAGGCAAAATGGGCATGTGGATGCTTCCTTGCCACCCTGTGCCCTCTTTCTCCCCCTCTTTGTTTTTCTTTCTTTATTAAAATATGTCTATTTTGTTTATTTGAATGTTTGTAACACCTTGTGGATAAAAGGTTGGTCCCCAAAAAGAGGAAATACTCTGTAAATTCAAAGTCTTAACAACAAAAGAAGGCATATAAGCACCAAGATATACTTATCGTACCATAATAGGTATATAGTATATAGCCTATATTATAATATTGGATTATAATTATTCACAGAATATGTAATAGAGACCCAACAGTTCCCACCCTGAGCAAGCACTTGGCAACGGCGGCGAGGAAAAACTTTCTTTTAAGAGGCAGAAAGCTTGGACAGACCCCAGCTCTAATTATTGATGTGTTAATGTTTAAGCTTCACTCATGTTGCAGCTGGTAAAGGTGGAGCTAATTTAAACTACTTAAAATCCTGTTTGGTAGTTTAATCCATGAAAAAATGCATCAGAATTTCTTAGTTGATCTTTGGCTAAGTAACTAATGTTGTCAAATAAACGTAGTGAAATAAAAAAGTACAATATTGGCTTCCAAAATGTGGAGTAGAAGTTAAAGTAGCATAAAATAAAGTACAAGTAGTGGACATATCATTGAAAGGACAATGTATTTGGGTACTATTTACGACTATTTAATGATTATATTATTTATTATATTATGTATAATTATAAGGGAAAGAAAGAAGGTTGTTACTAAGTGTCCCTCCTCATATCCTGTCAGTGTTTTATTATTGGGTTATCATATTATTATGTAAACGCCACTTTAATGTGCAGTTGTATAGTTGGTCTTTGCTGATTTTATAAGATGATTCTATGTTTTGGATGTAAACTCTTAATCCAAGAAGAAATTAGTAGTTATAGCTGTTAAATAAACGTAGTGGATTAAAAAGTACAACATTTTGAACTGTAGTGGAGTAGAAGTATGAAGTAGCATAAGATGGTACATCATAATTACACAGTACAGTACTTATATTGTATATATATATTTAATTACTCTAAACCATTGATAATATAAAACAATCTATTATTTTAATACATAGCCTACTATGACACACAGAACCAAACAGTTTCCAGTCTAACCAGTGCCGAAAACAATGTTTATTTAAGTAAATATTTAATCAACCAATGTAAACTACTGAGCCCAGGAAGTTGTCCAGGAAATTACAAATAAACTAGGGCAGCCATAAAACAAAGCGTTAACGGTTTATTTGACTCAATTTGCCCACAGGTGGACATACCTTGTCGTCATTTCCCGGATCAGCGTGCAATACGCTTGCTTATTATCTAATATCTCGTAATTATTCAATCATTATTTGTAATTATCTATAACTTCTGCAACACCATGAACTTAAAAGTCTAATCTTAAACTGTTAACATTTACATTTACTTTGTATATAGGCTCGTATTATCTTATTATATCTCTTAGGCTCTTATTATATTTCCATATTCATTTTTACTTATATGTATATACCCATATATTGTGTTAGATATTGTAATAGAAGTATTATTTATATTCTTTAACGTTGTGTGAGTAGATAAAGTCTGATTATGTTGCGCCCTCTTGTGGCTGAACGGAGGAATATCAGTTTGTGTAACCAGCTGAAGCCCCGCCCACCCGCTCACATCCTATTGGGCAGCGCTTTGCATAGAAACACCTGATTGGACAGCGTGTGTGTGTGTTTGACGTCACTGCATCCGGAAACAGCGTTTGGCACATGAAATAATTGTGTAACTGTACCGTCGTCCCGTCCAACCAAACAGCCCCGTACAGTAAGTATCACTGTTTACACCCACTCAATGATCATTTTAATGAAGCCACAGAGTGTGCTGTGAATGTGTGCGACGGAGAAAAACATTAAAACGAGACGTTTTCATTCAATCTGGCTCCAGTAATGCCGACGTCTCCTGTTAAAACCCGGATCCCTCTCACCAGTTTCGGTCATCTCATAACGGAGGTGAAGGTAAGGACAGGATTTGACTTTTTGCATGTGTAGTCTGCAGTGGTGGTGGAGGGAATCAAATAAGGATAAGTCGGTTAATAGAATAAAAATTTATGTTTTTTTTAATACATTTTGAATATAATTTGTAAAATATAATAAAACATGAGTCTTTATATAGATAATAATAATAATAATAAATAATAAATCCCTGTTTATTGTCTGTCTAACAGGGTTTAATATCCTTTGTGTTTTTGACTGTTGTTTAGACAAAATAAACCCTTTTTAAGACATTGCCTTCTCTTTTTTTCCACATTAGGTGGTGCACTTTCAACAAACTGGAAAAAATAGTCTCTTTTTTCTGCTTTTGTTTTGATATAATAGGATGAGCACCAGATGAAGCCTTATTCATATCGATATCTTAGGCCATATGCAAATTGCTGTGCAAATATACAGTGTTTGTGTGTTAAACAAATGTTGTGGTGAATTCATATTACACACTCACATTTTTTAAAAGCATTAATAGTGCAATCGATAATGAAACATCAATTGCTGGATGCAGCAGATTGAGGGAGACTGAGGGTTTTTGAATTTAAGGAAAGTAATCAAATGTACACATACTTCCACTTGGGGGCAGCAGAAACAAGTTGTCAACACACAAACAATGTAAACAGTTGTTTACACATCCAGTAGTCACGGAGCAAGATTATCATTCACTTGGAGTTGTGTTTCTGACCACCTGACAAACTAAAAATCTAATATTCACTCTCTTTTAGCTCTAGTTTTGGTGTCCACCAGCTCTTGCGTATTACTCCACTCCTACTTTCACCTGTTAAATATTATTCCCTGTTGTTTGGTTTCAGCATTTCTTTCATTAAAACATCAAAAAGCAGCACAAAACTCTTTCGTTTTCTACGATTTGAACTAGCCACTAGAACAACCCCCCCCCCCACGCTTCAAGATGGCAGCAGCAGAGACACCTCTCACAAGCAAGTGGTAATCAGAGCTAACCAGCCGTGAGAAGCTACTGCCAGACTCCACATTTCTCTCCTGGAAATACAAGGAGTCTGGTGGAGCTTTAAAAAGTCACCAGAAGCACATTTGTGGCCCCAGCGTGGAAGCAGGGGCCAGAAGAAGAGAAGCTCTCCGGTTTGTCAGTACAAAGCTGTAGCCGTGCTGTTTAATATGGTTACTGTTACGCTTTGTCAGCCCTTAATATCTTGTTAAGCTCAGCATATAGCAGTTATTTGCAGGCCCATGTGTCGTGTACACTGCCAATGAAGAGGAGTAAATCTCGCTCATGTACGTCAGCACTTATCAGGCTTGTTCATGCTGCCAGCAGCTCTGAACGTGAGGCTGGCACACAGACTAGACCTGATCATGCCTGTTGCGTCACAGTTGGGGAGTGACTTTGGCTGAGCAAAACTTGGAAATCCAAGTAGATGGGAAGCAAATTTTGAGCAGAAAAAATCAGTTTTTACACACAAAATGTGTTTTGTTGGAAAAATCCCCCACATTAATATCATATAGCAGCAGGACTCTGTGATTACAGCACTAAATGTAGTGTGAAGTAGTGTTTATGAGTAAGGTTGAAGGGACGGCTGCAGCCTATATTAATATAGCAAATATAAACTGCTGGACCTGTTCATGCCGTAGACTCAATCTGTGGCGTCTGTAGGTAAAAACGGCTCCTTCAAAGGTAACAAAAACATAAAGATTCTTATCTTCAGGTGATTATACACTAATGAAAACATACCTATGAATATTATATTACATTTCTGCCAATAGATCCTCCTAAATGTTACACTGGACCTTTTTTAAGAGACATATTGTAGCCTAAATAATAGTTGGAGCAGCCGTTTTTGGAGGCTAACTGTTTGTTAGTGATATTCCCAATACTACAGCAACCTGTTGGATCCCTCTAACATCACCGCTGTCAGTTGTAGGGCTCCTGCTTCACAGCCACTTTTCACTTATGTGAAGTGGCTGTAAAGCCCATGTGGGATTTACAATGAAGAACTGTTAAATCATAGTCTCTAGTAACAAAATCAACGTCACAACTGTTGTTTCTAAATCATTTAAACAGCCATCTTCTAATCCATCCTTCTCCAGTCCGTGATGGGGGTTTCATGTAGTCGACTCTCCACGAGGGGAAAAAAAAGTATTTCTTCTCTACTCTGCTAATGTCATTACCCGCTGTAGAATAAATCAGCATTACAGAGCAGAGCAGTCTCTGCAGCACTCTGCCGTCGCCCCCGGCAACTTCATGTAAGTCTGATGTTCATAATGGAAATTATTTCTCTTTTCACATGAATCCTTATATTCTGCATTTCCCCCTCGACGCTCCAGATGAAGTGCATGATGGTGCTTTTTTAAATAGTTTTTTTTTAAGAAGTTTTACTGTCGTGTAGCTCACATAGACGTCCCTTTTTAAAGCAGTGCAGACCCGCAAGGGGGCGCCAAAGCTTCACAGGGGGTCACGAGTCACGAGGCCTTCTTGATTTTAAGGGGGTCTAATAAAACTAAATGAAATGAAATTTAAAGTTGATATTATTATTTAAGATATAAACTTTGAAGACCTGAACACAAGCTATGTTCACAGAGCCTTCAGTCACTCCTGCATTAGAAAAGTACGCAGTTAAAACAACCAAAGAGCTGATAGAATAACAAGAATAACTTAACAGGAAAACCTGTTAAGTATGTAAGTATAAGAATCTCTGATGCAACATTTACAGGAAATAATCTGCTCAAAATTTACACAAACTTCCTGCAGTTATTGTGTTCACTGGGTGGGTTCATTGTTCAGTTGATCAGTTGTTCTGCACTGTTATTGTAATGCATAGAACATAATAAAGGAATAATATAACATGTTGGGAAACACACAATTGAAAATATTAATCTAACTCTGATGTCTGTAGCAACAAGCATGAAGCCGGAGTCACAAGACAGTTTGTCTTATTTTAGCACAAAGACTGGAAGCGAAAGCAAAAGCACATAACCTACATAACCTGTCACGTCCGTGGCAGCTAATGTTGCAAAATGTAGATATATGTCATCGGTATACGCATTAAAAGGAGCTCCTCAACCAGCTTTTAAGCTTTCATCACACAGTCCAACTCACAAAGACTGTGGAGAGTCTGTGCTGCCAGCAAGTCTGATGATTAGCTGGACCTCCGGCTGATGAATTATTCAGTTTAATCTAATTCAGAGTGTGTGCATGACCATTAACCTGTTTCTCACCACAGTTCTGCCTCGTCATGCCAGTTTACCAAACCGCCTGTTTCAACATGCTTCTGCATTGTATTCTACTCGTGTTTTTGGCATCATCCTTCAACTACAATGAAAAGAAATGGCTCCTCATCATTTATTGTTTCACATTCATTTTGACTTGGCATAGCTTTCAGGCTGATTGATGAGCTGGGTGCAGACAAAGTACAGCACTCCTCTACCATAACAGACAAAGCGCTGTACAATATCGACTCCGTCCTTCACCCATTCACCCATTCATGCACCAATATTGGCGGAGCTGCCAATGCGAAGCTCAGGCCTGCCTACCTAGAGCAACACTTAGACCTCAACCCTGCAATAAATGCATGACCTGCGCTACCTCCTGAGCCACAGGTGCTCGCGGTTTAATCATCTCACTTTGGGTTTTGTGGTTAACAATTTTCTCTGTCATTTTCATTTATGTTTATATTGTATACCTTTTTACCTGGAGGGAATGTTAAATGCACATTGACTATACTTGAAATCTTTATAAACAACAATACATTGTCTATAATCCCCTAACACCTCCTCGTCCTCCTACATTTAAATATAACCTTAATAATGTGACAAAATGTGTATGAATATCAAGTGTTCAGCGCTTCCTCTCACTGTGTGCGTGTTTGGGGTTTTTTGTGTGTGTTTCAGAGGCAACTGTTCGGCATCGAGGCGCCAGCTTCTGTGGAACTGACTGGCTGGAGGAAATACTTTAATAGCTATACCCTGCAGGGTCGCCGAAATGTAGATAATACACACACCATACACGCCCAGGCTCCATTAAATAGCAACGTTTAGAAAGTTTTTGTTACATATGAAGTTTCCTCAGTAAGAAATATGTCTTTCTCCTCTCTTACAGTGTGTCTTGGTCACTTATGGAATCTTTGCTGCAGGAGCTGCTGCCTACTTGATGCACAGGCAAAACAAAAAAGAGAACCAGACATCTAGCTCCACAGCCTGAAAGATCGACCTCTTACTGCAATGTTTATACTCAATAAGCATTATTTATACTTCACAAGTGTTGTTTATGGTGTGAAGAAACAAGGTGCTACTACCACCGAGTGAGTGGAACTTTAAAGTTGTACTTTGTTAATAAATGCTGTGTAAATGCTCGATGCTGTCTGATGAGTATTCAGTGATTTTATGAGACCTCACACTGGTTACCATGGCATCAGAGAGTGTCCTTGTATGTGTGTGCAGTAAAATTGTTTCCCCACAAGTTCTCCATTTGCTGCAGAAGAAACTGAAACCAATGCAGAATTGTATTTTTATTTGTTCATATAATCTATTAAATTATCCATATTAAATGTTTTTTATAGGTCAATCACAAAAAAGATGCAATACGTTGTTAGACTTATTGCACGAGTTGATGAGCAAAGCGGGATTCTGATACTACGTTTAGCTTTATGCAGGTTTTGATAGACGAGGCTCACCCTCTGGGTCCGAGAGCATCTTCTGCAAATTAAAATAGATGTAAAATAAGCAGTCACCACAACACATGGCATTAAAAATTAAAAGAAAGGTACAGTGAGTTACTGAATGCAACCCAGATCATTTCTGAGCTTGCAGACATTGTTCGAATGTGTGTATTTGCTGCCTTTTGAACAAGCTAAGAGATTATTTGCATTTGAAATTTGAATGATAAAACAATGCTCGATCCTGCACATTGAATGTATTTTCCTTTTTAGTGGCATCTAGTAAGGTTTAGTTGCAGATCACCCTTCCCTTTCGAGCACAAAGGAAAAACTACGGTGGCTGTGAAATGTGCAAAAAACGGCCGTATCTGAAGCCTGTGTTTGATTTGGGTGTTCTGGGCTACTGTAGAAACATGGTGGCCTCCACGGAAAGCGACACCTGGCGTCAGTAGATACAGAAAAAGCTCATTCTACACTAACATATTTTCAGGTTATACACTGATAATAACACATTCATACATATTCAACCTCTGCCAATAATCCCTCATAAATGTTACACACTAGACCTTTTAACAGATGTAGTTTAATGTTTAACAGCCTCTATTTTTTATAATGGCACTCATTAGAGCAAAGTTATTGATGTCTCTTCATGTTTATGCTGAGTGTGTTCCCATCATCTAACGTTTCACATTCATTTTGACAGGAAGTGTTTTGCATAGTTCTGTTGTTACTCATCTCCATTGAAAAGTTGAGTTCTTTAAAAAAAAAAAAAAAAATGCAAGCCCGTTGTCCTCGCACACGGAATGCATTGTGTTTCAACCCTATAATCATTTGTGCCTCGATGTCTAAAGCACTGAAAAGCCAAATCTATTTAAATAAATAGGCTGTTAGTGCGCGCGCGCACGCTCACGCGCCACTCGTTGCTCGCAGATCACGTGATTTAAGAGAAATCCGCAGAGCCGAAATGAAAGCGAAAGCTGCTCTGAACACCTGAACGTTTGTGAGGTTTTTTTTAATTTTTTTTTTTTTTTTTATTGTAGTGTGTGGGTAAGAAGAGCGTCTCCCGTTGCAACAGGACCGACCGTAAACTGACTTGTCGCCAGATATTTCAAACAGCGGCCCCGCCTCCGGCACAGAGCAAACTTTAACCGAAAGTAAGATGTTTCTTCTCAAGAAGAGCTGCGACCTTCGGCTGGAGAGAAGCTGACAGCGGCTCCGACAAGCTCCAGTCATTGTAAGTCAAACTCGGCTTTGGGTTTAATTCATGCATTGTTAAAATAAGAGTCATTTTAACAGATGTGTGTGTGCTCGTGTCAACTCAACCGGTACAACAATTGTAAAACCAGAAAACACACACATGGATCTTTTTTTTGTTACTGGAGGCTCTTATTGTGTGATAGCTTTAATATTTGTAGGGTTTTTTTAAAAAAAAAACACAAATTAAGAGAAGATTTTTATTTCCCCGTTAGGTGTGGAGAGTGACAGGCTAATGACTGTGAGTAAGGCTGTCATATTGCCTAATTAAAATTACACAATGTGTAGATTTGTGTTGCAACAGTAAAGTATGCAGTACAAAGGGTTTGTCTGTACAGATGTTGCTCAGTTTTTTAACACTTTTGCTGCCTGTTAAACCTTTGTTCCTGCAGTGCAGTCTGTCAGTATTTTGACATTCAGCCGGTTTTTGATGTGGTTTCTCTGACTCCAGGACTCTGGTGAAACATTAGGCTTAAAGGAGTGACTTGCAGCTTTCATTTCAGCGTGTTTACGTCCACTTTGGGGTCCGCAGTGCAGGAGTAGTATCCCAGTCTCTGCACTGCCAGCTGCCAGCTGTAACAAAGGTTTTTTTTTTTACGCAACTAACCATTCAACTGAAAGTTAAACCTCATAGTCATTGTTTCATTTCTAATCTAGTCGTTTTTTCTAGTGCGTAATAGAAAATATCTTATTACAACAGAAAAGGTTCCACACAGGATACTTTAAACTGAAAGAGACGCAGCCTGCCTCTTCAGAAATAAGATATGTGATTATATGTTATATGATAAGTTTGTATGATTTGAGATTGAGGATGTTGAACATGTGTCGAAGCGACATTAAAGCTGATTATTTTTAAAGAAATAAATGCTCAATATGAAGAGCATTCAAAAGAACAATAAAACAGCATCTTCTTGTAATGAGGTTGCAATTATGTGAGTAATTAAACCACTATAATCTATGTATTAAATATACTAATTTAATGAATATTACACTTAATAAGGAACTTAAAAGTTAAGTGCTTTAAAACATAAAAGCAAAATTAAGCAAGATTTTACAAAGTCCATTACATATATACATAACAACAGAAAAAGAGATGACAAAAATATACTTATGTCCTTATATAGTTATGCTACATATTAAATTAAAATGTTATTAAGTTTTTGTTTTCATATATTGTATTTGTATTTTAGGTCAGTAGCTTTTATCTTTCATTTGATGGCACTTTACAGGCTTTACTCTGGAAAGCAGCCGTATAAATAAACTTTCTACAGCATGTATGCACTGACATGTAAAGTAATCTTACACAGATAAACATGAAGAACAATGCAGAGGAAATCGGATCCAGTTCTTTTTTTGGGGTCTATTTTTTTGTCTTGCTTGACTGAGAAAGTGAAAGCGTTCCTCTGTAATCGTCATGTTACATCCGCCCTTCCCAGCGTTACACAAACGTGTGGTTTATTGGCAGTCACATGACCTATGAGTCTGTTTAAGGCACACACACACAGACTGGATTGCATGTGTTGCAAAGTATGCTGTGGAGTTAGCGCAGATATTATCAATGGTTTTATAACAATGTTTCCAATTACAATGTGAAATGGGTCATTCATAGAATATATATCATATGAATCTGCAATTTTTCCGGAGCTTTGTATTAGGTTTCAGCTCATTGTTTAGCTGGCCGGGAAACTTTACTGTTCTGGTTCACTCTTACTGCTCTGTGATTTTTGGCCCTAGCTGGCAGCAGTTGTCAGTGAAAAGACTCTAAAAACCCACTGTGCATTACGTGCCCAACACCAGAAAGCAGACGGACACAGTTAGTGACTAGCTGGTGAACACAGTGGCATGTTTTGCTGCTTACAGAGCCATATATTTTCCTCAGGAGTTGAAAACAGAGCTAAAAACAGTGCCTGAATTGGACCACAAAAGGTGGTAATACCCCAATTCTACTGTTGTTTTTTTAAAAGCATTTTAACAAGGACATTTTCAGTGCTGAGACACAGATAGGCGGATGTTTCGGATTACCTCAGCAGTGCACAGTACGCAGGGTTTTAGAAATACAGAGGTCAAAAACTGAACTTGCTGAGTGGGTTTGGGGACATACATCAAAGCATCAAAGTTATTTTTATGGGAATTGCTTCACGACTTTTATGGTATACCCCTCGGAAACAATTCCAAGATCTGGACCTCAGAGGTGGTGGTACTCAATAAGAAGTAAGGGTACTCATGTGGACAAAAATCAGAGGTGTTTGTACTTAGTGCTTTTTTTTTAGCACTGGCTAAAAGAGAGTGAATATTGGACATACATCCGTCAGGTGGACACAAACACAATTCCTACGTAATGATTATGTTGCTCCGTAACTGCTGGATGTGTAAAGAAGCAACTGTTTGTCCCCCCGAAGCGGCCAAAAACATCAGTTAAAGCAGGTTGAAGATGATGTGAAATGTAGAAGAATACAAGATTCTGACTGTGATTGTCTGTGTTCCTCTTTCTGGGTTTCAGCTCATCAGATATTGTAGTGATAGTTCCTCAACGGAAGATCCAGACTCTGCTCCCCTCCAGCACTTTGTGTTAATGTTGATAAAACTTGATTTAAAATCTCAAACAAACATGGAGTCTCAAAGAGGACTGAGCAGCAGATGACCGACCAGAGAGGAGTCAATGATGGAGGATCTGCCGGTGAAAAGTGGAGGAAGTGGTGCAACAGGCAGTCAAGAGGAGGATTCTCCATTGTAGGATGGTCAGAGACAATCTTGATAAAACAGTAGTACAAAGCCAGAAACAGAACCACACAGCTGAGACACAAAGACAGCCCGCTGAAGAACACACAGGACCCGAACGCGCACAGAGCCCAGAGAGCGTTAACCCAAAGAGCCCAGAGCCGACAGAGAGGCAGCTAGGTTTACTGCACTGGAACAAATTCAACTTTGAGGAAGAACCTGAAACCTGGCGCCAGGTGAGTACTCAAAGGTTGCTCAACTTGAAGCACAGACTGGAGACTTTATTGCTTTGGGATATTGATTTTTAAACAGCGGACAGATGGCTGGAACAAAATAAAAACAGAAATCAAATCGATAAATGCTGCATCCAGTGGAAAATCTATGTGTAAAAATACTCTGTTCCAAATAAAAGTCAACTTTTTAGGAAGTAAAAGTACAAAAGTATTATCATCAAAATCTACTTAAAGTACCGAAAGTAAAAGAATTCATAATGCAGAATCAGAATAATATAAATTACATAATGGGGTTATAGTTATTAATGCATTAAAGTATCACTTGAATGTTGCAGCTGATGGTTTACGATGTTATAGACGATTGGGTAGCTTTTTCTATAATAAAACACCATCATGTATTTGTTAATCATATTTTGCATTAATAATAATTTTATCAATCAGAGTAACATTTTACTACGGCTGTCAAACAAGTGTGGTGGAGGTAAAAGTGGAGTCAAAATAGAAAGTAACATAAAATAGAAAGTACAAGTAAGTGCGGTTTATTGTTCAATCTACAGCGTAGTAAACACAGAATATAAAAATATAAAAGATATCTTAACAACTTTAACATTGCTTCCTTTTAAACATTTTAAAGCAGTTGTATAAGCACTATAAACTGACTCAAATTTAATTGTAAAGTGTTATGAAGTTAGAACCATTAGTAAGAAGGAACGCAGTAATTAAGGCGCCACTATCCATGCACAGTTTGCCCCGACTGTAGCACTCTCCACCACTAACAAGTGTTACAGAAGTGGTTTCAGCTATGCAACAGTATGACAGTATATGAAAGGTTCATATCATACTGGACATTAAATCCAGCTCTAACAAGTACCTCAAAATTGTTCTTAACTGTAGTACTTAGTTATTATAGTTATTTTCCACCAATGGAAATCTTTAATGTTTATTTTGGGGAGAAATGTGCTTCCATATATACATTTTTTAATTAAATTTAACATTATTATGAGTTTGACATGATTCATCACTTCAGTAGTGACAAATAACAAAGTTTGGGCTGAGCATATGTAGGTTTTTGTTCCAGTCAAACCCTTTGTAACATCATCAACAACAACAACAACAACAACAACAAGGTCATTTATAGTATTATTATTGATATTTTATAGATTTTTGTTCCAGCCAAAGACTATGCCAATAATAATGTGTAAAACGTTTAAGAATTGTAATAATACAAATGAACCACAAACATGTAATAGAGGTGTTTCCCCCCCACAGTCGTTATCACTGTCAGCTAGGTCAAATATCTGAGTTTATCTTTGGACTTTGAATTTTGGCATGAGAGTTGTTTTTCTTTTTCTTTTTCTGAAAAGTCTGACATCAGTGTCTGAACACAGTCTCTAATCTGCAAGTTGTTGTTATTATTATTATTATTATTATTATTATTATTATTATTCATACAGTACAGCATCTCTCCAAACAAACATTACAAGTTGCTTCAGAGACTTTCAAAGCAGAATAAATAAAATATGGATAAAACTGTAAAAAGCAACAAGTTAATGTTGGAAAAGTGAAACTAAAGTCAATTGAAATGAGTCTCAGCAACCAGTTGAATTTATTCAGGGAGGTTCTTCCTGAATTCCTGTTTGCACTTTTTGTCTTAATGACAAAGGGAAACGAGTCCTAAGTTTTCTGCGAGAGGCAACAGCCGTAATTATTATTATTATTTATATAGTTATAGGCAAGACAAGGAAGTTTATTTATAAAGCACGTTTCATACACAGAGGTAGAATCAAGTTGCTGTACAGTGTAGTTAAAAACAAGACAGTTAAAATTACAAAATCAATACAATTATTTTAAAAAACATACACTATAAAAAGAGATACATCTATATACAAGTAACTTAAGATTAAAAACCACCACAATAACAAGATCTTTTAGAAACATTATAACAGACTGTCATTCACATAGTTCATGCCGCTGTCTGTACATGGTGACTGATTATTTCTAGTACCTTCTCTGCTGTAGCCACTGACTGGAGCTGATGCTGAGAGCTTGCCCACACATCTCCGTCCATTCAGCAGCGCAGAGGAGTATAAACTAGTGAAACACACTTACCTGCAGCTCCAACACAGCGGTTACTACTGGGGAGCGATGACTATGGAGGAGGCACATGGAATACTCTCACAGGCACCACTGGGCACCTTCCTCATCAGGTAATTACTACTTTTTACAGTTGTTGTGTCGTTTTATTCTGTTCTTTTTATGCTCTTGCTGCAAAAGGGTACTTCATTGGTTAAAATACTTAAGTAGTTTTTTTCAGGTACTTTCGACTCCTTACATTTTCAAAACAGGCTTGTTACTTTAGTTTTAATTTTAATTAATTCATTCATTTGACATGACGAACACGAACATAAAAGGTGTAACGAGACGAAACAGACAAGAGAGGGAGACTTGGCCCTATTTGAAGTCTCAGCTTTGCACAGAAACCGTCGGTAGAAATCTCCTTCAGAGGAACCAAGAGAGTAGTTTTTACTTTAATACTTGGTGTACATTTCAGAGCCTGTACTTTCTCACTTTTACTTGAGTAAAGAAGCTGAATCCGTACTTCTACTTTTACTGAAGTCTTTTTTTACCTTTGAGTAATAAATGTGTGTACTTTTGCCACCTCTGCCACCCAGTGCAGTCTATTAAAACTGATATCGAGTTGATTTGTAGCTCATTTTTTATGTATAACTTGTAGTTTCTTTATCTCCATTTTACATTAAAAACATCTTAAAAGTAAAAAAAAATGGATAAGCATATGCATATATTGTGCTCTAATACGGTTTCCCTCTTCTACATGTCCAATAAAAAGCATTATAAAACGACATTGAGTGTGCACAGAGTGACTGTGTGCTCCTGTGTTGTTGCAGAGACAGCGGCCAGCCGGATGTTTTCTTCACTCTGAGTTACCAAAGCGAAGAAGGACCGACCAGCGTTCGCGTCCAGCTGAACAACCTGCTCTTCAGTCTGTATGGCAGCCACAGGACTTTTGCTTCACTCTTCTCTCTGCTCACTTATTACACCGGCTCGTCCTGTAAGCTGACGGTGCCGTATCGCAAACAGCGTCCGGAGTGCCTGAAGCAGATGTGCAGGAGGGCTCTTACGCGCGCATATGGAGCAGAAAATATAAGAACCTTACCTGGACTCAGCACTCAAGTTAAAGACTATGTTCATGCATACCCTTATTGTATATAGACACGTGTGTGGCCAACAAGTGCCTGTTGCTGCGTCAAGATGTTGTTATTATAAGTAAATACAAATGTTGTGTATTTGTATTGCTTAAGTATTTGATTTGTTGTTCAAGTTATTGTTCGAGTTATTTGCACACAATATGAAAATGGTATGTGTCCCTCAGTATAGTATGCATGGTGACACGTGTTATCGTTTGAATTCCACATTTCTTATCTACGTATACAGGACACGGTTTCAACAGATCCCGTGTAACAGCTGCACCACTGCCTTCATGATACATCAGTTTTTAACATCCAACAAATATACAATTTGCTGCTCTTTTAAAGCTGCATTAATTAATGTTTAGGCACTGGGGGATAGAAAGATACCATAAGAAGCTGACATATCACCAGCCTTTTAATGTTTTAGCCTTAACAGAT
Organism: Dicentrarchus labrax; assembly: GCF_905237075.1. Lineage (NCBI taxonomy): Eukaryota > Metazoa > Chordata > Actinopteri > Moronidae > Dicentrarchus > Dicentrarchus labrax. The sequence goes on from NW_026136721.1 coordinate 30,020,945, forward strand.
ATACTGTTTCTCTACACAGGAGGCATGAAATGTCCAATTTACTTTTACTTTGTTTTGAATGGAAGCCATGAGCCGTCATTGTTGCATTTACGTTTTTTAATCCTGTTATCTCGGGATTGTGAGTTCATTATCTCAAAACAAAAGAGTTGTTTTCTGGTCATAATGGGTTAATTATCTCATTATCTGGGGGGGGTTCTGTGACAAATGCCTGATCTTCATGAGAAAGCAAAATGTTTTTTTTGATGGATTATGAATGAAATTAGGAAGCCTTATTTGAATGAAGAAATTTACCTTTTGTTTTCTAAAAATAATTTACTCCTTATTATGAGAATGCAACTTTGTTAAACTGACATAACAAGACAAAATAGCTGCAACAACAGGCACTCTTTGGCTTCTGTAGTTTTGGCACCAACTCTTAGAAAATATCTGTGACATAGCTGGATGCTTAACTTCCAGCCGGAGAGTTACTATTTTATACGTATAGTTTTTGCCTTCTGACAGCAGCTGAGACTTAGAGAGTTGATGATTATTCTCGGTGGGTGGGTCACTAAGAACGACCCCTTTCCCATTACATGTAGCCATTTGAATTATAATATAGAATATAACAGTATTGATTAATGCAGTTTTAACTACTCATCTACACTTGAAATCATTTTATATGCGTGGTTGCTGTCCTGTGAAACGAGAAACTATTTAGCAAATCTGTGTTCATGTTAGTAAGTTAAAATCTTACAGCATGGATGGTTAATGTGTTTCAGTAGCATTTTGTGTTGTATTTGTTGAAATACCCCTTTACATCCTGACAGCAATCAATAAATCAAATGCTCTGGAAAAAACAAAACAAAGAGAATCCGGTACCTGTTGCTGTCGCAGCCCTTCTGGCTGAATGAAATGATTGGCTACTGTGTATGCATTGTGCATGGAGGAGTGGTTTTGGAGAGGAAGTGGGGTTTTTTTGTTGTTGGATACTTTCCAAAGCTGTCTAAACTAAATTATAAGACTGTACTGTAATTATTATCACAGCTGGTGGTGATATTTACATTCTCATCTAATTTATGAAAATCTGCATTTCACGGGTTGAAAATGGCTCAGCAGGCCAATGCTGACTTATACGCCACCACCCTCGCCCTCTAACCAGAGGGCTGCACTCATTTTTTAAATGTATACTTATCGAGACACATCATTCACCAAAGTTGATGCCTTTTTTTGCTAACCCTCAACTTTGTTTTCTTGGACAGCCCTGGATGATGATCCAATACCCTAACGCTGCATTTACGTGGATTTAGGTAGACAGACAAATACCGTATGGATGGCATGAGAAAACGAAACATGCATGACGATGCGTTGCTGTGGTGATGTCTTGGTAACATAGAATGAAATAAAATATATTAAATACAATTATTTTGTGTCTCTTATTTTATGTAATTATTCTAGTAATGCATGTAGCTATAAAATGCAGCTTTATCTATATTCTATTGCAAACTTAATATCAAAGCTAAATTCCCTCCGAGACTTAAGATCATTTAATTCATTTCCAATGTGGATAGTTAAAGTTTCTCCTTGTGGGAGGGAACTACGTAACATCTGCTTGGAAATAATGTTTCGGAGGACAGGAGGTATTCGCTGTCGTCCGCTAATATGATTGAGGAGGTCTGCCTGAGTCCATATTAATGCTGCAGTCTTGTTGGAATATGCATCACAAACTTCCTACTACGTATTAACTGTATAAAATATGTCTAATATACTTATCTTTAGTATGCTGTTTTTAAGTTTTCGGGTTGTCTGTCCATCCATCCGTCCCATTCTTGTGAACGTGATGCCTCGAGAGGAATTTCTTCAGATTTGGCTCAATCGTCTGCTTGGATTCAAGAATGAATTGATTAGATTTCGGTGGTCAAAGATCAATATCACTGTGACCTCTCGAAGCACATTTTTGGCCATCACTCAAGAATTGATTACCATTTTTTTTGCAGTTGTTGGGACAATCAATTGGTGACGCTTTTAACTCAAAGGTCAAAGGTCACTGTGACTTCAAAATCACCTTAACAAACACGTTTTTGGTCATAACTCCAGAATTAATGCAGCAATTATGACAAAAATGTCACACAGATGTTTAACAACACTTCACTGTGACATAATTATGTCCTGGGAAATTCCTTAACTCAGGAACAGAAAGGGAGATTGAGACCATATTTCACAGTTGGCCACACAATGAATTAGTGACAGGTCAAAGGTCATTATTCCCTCAAAAGATATGTTTTTAAGCCATAATTGAATAATACTGAATTTGAGTGAGTAAGTTCACAGAGAGCCGTCACATATAAAAGTGCCAGAAGAAAACAAAAGCCCCACATTTTGTGTAGCTCTACTCTATATAAGAATTTATCTTTACATAATAATAATAAAGTACTTGGTGTAATGTATACTCACTGGAATCATACATATGTATCATCAATTCAACTTCTATTTAACAAAAAGAAATGTGAACCAATGTGGTAAACTATAGGAGGGATGGATGGATTGGGGAAGGGTCGAGGGATGAGGGAAGAAGAGGTAGGGGAAGAAAGGCTGAGGGATGAATAGATGAATGGATGGAGGAGTTCGGCAAGACGGTGGGAGGGAACTGAGTGGGTGATAAGACTCTGAGTGGGGGAGCCTTCTCTTCTCATCTCTTAAAGATCCCCAGTGGTTCCTGTATTTGGATAAGAGAGAGGGGGAGAAAAAGAAAGGCTTTGGAGGGAACTGAGTCAAAGAGGGAGTGAACAGATAAGGTGTGCTTAAGTACGTTTTGATAAGATGAGTGCAAGGCGTGGTCTTTATTGCCGAACCTAGTTATAAAACTTATTGTATGAGTCTGGACAGACATGGATGTAAACTTCACTGGTTGGCGGCGGCGGACAACTGCGGGGTGGTAATAATCATAGTTAGTGTACAAGAAATCAACATTGTTTTTTTTTTTATTGTGTTGTTCTAAGAGGACACAGTAAATGCACCATTGAATGTCAATAAAGCCACATGTCAATCAAAGCTCACAATGAGGAAACAAAATGTTTCCTCAATCATCGTTTTGTTTTCCATATTCTTCCTGGAGCTGTGTAACCATGATTTGCAATTTATTTTAAATAAACACTCTGAATTCTGGGTACAAGTTACTTAAAATTGCACTTTTTTTTGTGCTGTATATGTAGACTGACCTTTTTGAGTAAACTTCATTAGATTTTGTATAGACTATGGCACTGGTACACAGCTCTATTTATAACAACTTAACTATTTAAGTGGATACAGTTCATATTCCCAAATACATTTTCTGTCTAATCTAATTGTAACGTAACTCAATTGTTGCAGGGTGCTGAGCGGAGCAGAGGCCCAGCATTGTGCCCTTAGAGTCCCCTTTAGTTGGTTAATCCTGTATGACACCAACTCTCAGCTGAACAACTGTCTGCTATTACAATCTGATGTGTCTGGCTCTGTGTCTGCACCACTGAAGCATGCACATACACACAGTTTTGATTTCTTTTATCAAGTACCAGTCGCCTGTCATGTGTTCCACTTCCTGTCCTAAATCCGACTGGCGATGGCCCCTTTAGCCTAAATTAGCCCTGCACCAGGGACACACACACACACACACACACACACACACACACACATATCCTGCCCTCAAATTATCTCTGTCTCATTAACCTTAAACACGTTGACGTGAAACCATCACCGCTGTGACACATATACAGTAGACGTGAGATTATTTGTGTCTATCTTTAAACAACAAAGCAATTAAAAGTGCTTCACATACGACATAAAAGGGGATAATTAAGATAAGATAGTAAAGTAATATACACATTAAAAAAGGGGATTTAAAAAGAGTATAATAAAAGATAAAAATTAATTGGAATAAAACAAAATATGGAGAATGAAAGTGATGCTCCAGATATGAATGAATAATACCGGATTTAGTTTAAATAAGAGGCAGTTTGTCTCCACGTTGAGTGTCTCATGGGGTCCGCGCGATCCCGGACTCTGCCTCCCACTGTCCCGCGCTCTGAGTGCACCTCATTGCACGCGACTGAGAACATTATTATTACGATGTCAAACGACCTCTCTTGACTTCGCCGCCCGCACGCGCGGAAACACGCGGATTGGGATTACAACAACTGGAGTGGCGCGCGCACTAGTAGCTTGTGTTTATGTAATGCCATATGTGACTGAGTGTGTGTGTGTGTGTGTGTGTGTGTGTGTGTGTGTGTGTGTGTGGACTGAGTGTGTGAGTGTGTGTGTATGCGCGCTGGAGCTGGCGCGAGCTGGTCCAGCACCGCGGCGGCGACAGCGGTCACACGTTAAACATCAGCGACCCGTGCGTGTTATTCTGCGGATTGAGAGCTCGTGAGATTTCAGCGGGTGCGGATTTGACCCAGCATTTAGGAGGGCGCTCGAGCTCCACCGTTTTTCACGCACGGCACGCACGTAGACCCGGTGAAATCGTCACGCGGATAGAATCTGTGGAATCTGTCGCAAGTGCTCCTGCGCGGCCGGAGAGCATCCCGACAGAGCGCGAGGTCCGGTCGGTCCGGTCGGTGGTCGGTGTGGGTCGGTAGCACCGCGTGGAAGGGGGAGGCAGAGCGGGACTTTGCGCTGGACTCCTGGCCGAATCGGAGCATCCCACTCCCGGCAGCATCCATCCATCCCTCCGCGCCTCAGCTCCAGCGGGAGGCCCGGAGCGGCAGGCAGGATGTAGCAGCGGATTAACGGAGGAGAGAGGGGCGCTCAGAGGAAGAGAGCGGGACCGAGCGGACCGAGGCGGCGGGACGGAGGGGACATGGGGAAGGACCAGGAGCTGCTCCAGGCCGTGAAGACCGAGGACTTGCTGACAGCTCAGCGGCTTCTACAGAGACCTCGGCCAGGGAAAGCCAGTCAGTATCCGTCCATCCTCCTGTCACACACACACACACACACACACACACACACACACACACACACACACACACACCGTCATTACCAGGTCAGCACAGTACAGGCTAAATCTGATGTGATGCCATTTAGCCTAAATGGTGCACTATGTGTGGGTGTGTGTGTGTGTGTGTTTTCCTGCATGCATGCGTGTATTTATGTGTGTGTGTGTGTGTCTGTGCTATGACGTTGGGTGTGTGATAGTGATGACGTTGCACATGTGTGAGATTGTAATTAGACATTAGAAAAAGCTTGTAGCCCATTTCCCACCATTGATCATTTTTGTCTGTGTGTGACTGCATGGCTGTGTGTGTGTGTGTGTGTGTGTGTGTGTGTGTGTGTGTGTGTGTGTGTGTGTGTGCGTGTGTGTGTGTCGGGGTGGGGGGGTGGGGTGTATGTGTGCACACCAGAGAGGATGTGTGTATTTTATGCATGTGTATGTGTGTGTGTGTGTATGTGTGAGGGAGACAGAGGTGAAAGTACACAGAGGTCCTACACTGCTCTCGGGACAGGAGGATTATTGGTGTGTGAAGACACCAGATGTTGGTGGTAATAATGTGATGATTGTAAGTACACACGTGCACATATGTGGCGCTCCGGTGTGTGTGTGTGTGTGTGTGTGTGTGTGTGTGTGTGTGTGTGTGTGTGTGTGTGTGTGTGCGGGTGCTTGACGTGTAGTCAGCTGGGACTTGAGGTGATAATTAGATTTCAATTACAGCCTTGAAACCGTTCTCCTCCTCTCCCATTTCATCACCAGGCCCCCTTTTCGATTTCTCCACTCGGAATTTTCCTCTCTGCTCCGTTCCTCCCATTTCTTTCCCATCTCATCCCTGTTTTCCTCTCTCCTTTTCCCTTTTTCATATGTCCTATGTTCCTCTCCTCTCTTAACCTCCTCCACCTTTCCTCTCCTCTCTCCTCTTTCAGCTCCTCCTCTCCTCCCCTTTCTCCTTTCCTCTTTTCACGTCCTCCTCTCCTTTCCTCTGCTCTTGTTTCCTCCCTAGTATCCGCTCCTCTCTCCTCTTCTCTCTTCTTATTTCCTACGTTCCTCTCCTCTCCTCCTCTCTCCTCTCCTCTCTTCACCTCCTCTCTCCTCTCCTCTATTCACCTCCTCCTCCTCCTCTACTCTCTTCACCTCCCTCCTCTCACCTCCTCCTCTCCTCCTCTCCTCTCCTCTCCTTTCCTCTTCTCCTCTCCCTCTCTTCACCTCCTCCTCCTGCTCTACTCTCTTCACCTCCTCCTCTCACCTCCTCCTCTCCTCCTCTCCTCTCCCTCTCCACTCCTTTCCTCTTCTCTCCCTCTCCTCTCTCCTCCTCTCCTCTCTCCTCTCCTCTATCCTCCTCTCCTCCTCTCTCCTCTCTCCTCCTCTCTCCTCTCCTCTCCTTTCCTCTTCTCTCCTCTCCTCTCTCCTCTCCTCCTCTCCCCTCTCCTCTTCTCTCCTCCTCTCTCCTCTCTCCTCCTCTCTCCTCCTCTCCTCCCTCCTCTCTCCTCCTCCTCTCCTCTCTCCCCTCTCCTCCTCTCCTCTCCTCTCTCCCCTCTCCTCCTCTCCCCTCTCCTCCTCTCTCCCCTCTCCTCCTCTCTCCTCCTCTCCTCTCCTCTTCTCTCCTCTCTCCTCTCTCCTCCCCTCCTCTCTCCTCTCTCCTCCTCTCTCCTCCTCTCCTCCCTCCTCTCTCCTCCTCTCCTCCTCTCCCCTCTCCTCCTCCTCTCTCCTCTCTCCCCCCTCTCCTCTCGTGTGTGTTTGCCTCTGAACATTCCAGCAGTGCCATGGAAAAGAAAAATGCTTCTCCTCAAATGCCAGAACAGATCAGCTCTGAGCGCTCAGTCCACTGCACACTGACAAAGAGAAAGGGGGAGGTGGGTAGAGGGGAGAGGGTGAGGGGGGTGAGGGGGGTGAGGAGGGCTGGTGAGGGTGAGGAGGAGGAGGAGGGCTAGCATTGGAGAGAAAAAGTGCGAGAGTGCAGGACAGAAGGAGGGAAACATGGAGATACGAGTGCAGACAGGAAGTGATGGAGAGAGGTTAAAGGGTGAGTTATGAACAGTGTGTGTGTGTGTGTGTGTGTGTGTGTGTGTGTGTGTGTGTGTGTGTCACTGTGTGAATGCAGGTTTATGTTTGAATAATTGAACAGGAAGCCAGGTGTCTCTGCTAGAGAATCACTGCCATCACACACACACACACACACACACACACACACACACATATATAAACACCTCAAACACACACAGTTGCAGGTGAGCATGTAGAGAACGTCAGGTGTTAGTCATGTGCCTGACTGCCGTTGTATTATTAACAATATGCTAATGATGGAGGAGGGGAGTTGCTGTAATGATTAAAAGGAACTGAAGTGTTGACAGGACCATATAAGGTCATTTCACCTTCACTTGGTCACTGTGGGGACAGTAAAGCTGTTGTTCCTTCTTCTGCTTCTCCAATTAATTAAAGATGGGAGGAACGGTGGCCCCTTCCTTCATGTCTGTATGGTAAACATTACAACTTTAGCTTAGCTTAGCGTAAAGACTGGAAACAGGGGGAAACAGCTAGCCTGGCTCTGTCAGAAAATTCCATCTACCGACACCTCTAAAGCTCTCCAATTAACACGTTGTATCTCATTTGTTTAATCCTCACAGGAAACCAAATTATAAAAACGTTATGTTACAGCGGGCCTGACTATTTCTTGGCCAGGAGCAGTAACTTCCTAGAGTCTTGTCTCTGATCTGCTACCAGTCAAAAAAAAAAACATAACAATTGTCAGTTTTATTCTCCTGTTTTGAGCATTTTATTTAAAGTAATGAGAGCTTCTCTGTCTGAAATGTAATTTCCTTGAAGTGTCAACAGGATCTCGTGCAGAAAGTTATTTTCTCTCATAACATATTCACACTTAAAGAATCTGTTAAATGGAAAACCAACTTGAAACAGATTCAACTTGTTTTTCTGATGCCAGGAACAATTTATTGGTGGTTTTGTTACAAAGGAATACACTTACAGTATATCAGCTTTGGCTACTCAGGCGACTTGTTAGACTCGTTAGACACTTGTTAAACTCAAATTGGCTTAAGGCTCTTTGATTGGTTCTGTCATTGGTTGATAATTGGCTCTTATCAACCAATGTTTCTATTTTAATTGTATATGAACGAGTTGTTTTAGTTGATATGAAACAACTAGAGTTTGACATCCTTGCGTTAGAGAGATCACTTCATCGTTGGTTTTGGTCTTTCAGTGAGAAGACAATAAGAAATATATATAATATCACCAGACTTATCCTTTAAGTTTATAGTCTCGCTGCAATCACTGCAAACACATTCTGTCAGTGTTTTGGCTCAAAAGTTGATTTTAAAGTTTTAATGAACCAGTTCAGACAGAGAGAAGTCTCTGGTACACTTAGATGAACAGACACAAAGTAAGTATTTCTGTTCCATTTGGTAATGGTGTCCTTATCTTTGGCTCAGTTGCAATAAAGCTCTTAATCTAAGAGATATGAGAACATCCTTATCGTAATTGTATCTTTTTTAGGTTGTAGAAAGAAACTGAAATGGGCACTAAGTAATTTATACGTTGTATTAGCCCCTATCGACGATCAAGGAAGTGCAACAACACTGACAGTCAGTATTTCACCACAGTCGTATGGAAGTACAAAGGTCTGGTATTCCCATTACATCAAGTAAAATACTGTATCTAAACTCAGGAGTGCTGTGATGGACCAACAGTAAACCAGAAGAAATATTAAGAGACAACATGCAGCTGTAGCACACTGCAGTGGGAATGTTTTTTATAATAATTGAGAACAACATGAAGTGTTGATGATCGCCTCCTCAAAACACTGTCCTCCAACTTTAAACAAGACAATACACTGAGGGACGGTCCAAAGTAAAGTCATCAATAATTTTAATCGCTTCTCAATAGAGTTGTTCAGATACCGATACCAGCATTAGGAGTTCCTCTGCCAAAAGTGCAGTATCTGCGAGTCAGTGTGTCTGTGCACTGATCAGATACTACGTGATTTATTAGCCCTGAAGTGTGACTCTAGTACTTCCCAGCAGAGTCCCGTTCACTGATGTTTTTCCCAGGATAGTGAAGTCATGACCTGCCCTAACATGATCCGGGCAATGCAACAATTACCACCATACAGGCTTAGTAGTGTACGTTGTAAGAACGTTGAAATATTGGTATCAGCCAATACACAAAGTTTAGGTATCGGGAATGAGAAAATAGTGTTGGAACTTCTCAAATGTATTAGCCAGCAGCATAATTATTGTATATGCAAGGTATGCTGTTGCATAGATGCCCGCAGCAGTCCAAGGCCCGTCACTGACCCCTTGTATCTGCACCACTGCTATTATCTTGATTGATATGAGCTGAACCTGCATCATACGCAGCTCATCAATTTACATGTTGTTGCGGTAGGTAGTTATAGTAATCAGTGAGCAAAGGTTACTGATTTAGTGTTTGTAATGTGTGCAGACATGAAACATTTTGTCAGTAATGTCAATGTGGTGCGCCGTTAATCAGCATTTCTCCTATGTGTCATTGTGCGCTGTCACTAAAGGCATCGTGGTTTCATACGTGTGAAGGTGCGTTTTAATCTTTTATGGTGCTCCAATACTGATTTGGTTAAGTAGTCTAGTGTATCACTGTGATAGCCTCATCTCTCTATAACATGGCTATCTGTTTTCATTTAATTTAGGTATCAACAGTGCAGTGCATTTTGCTGTTTCTGGTCGTTTTAAAGCTGCATGCTTTCACTTTAATTCGCCACTGACGTTACAGCATGTTACATCTGACTGTGGTCTGTGATCATCTTGCATTGGGGCCCGGTGCTGACTCGTTACACTGCTGGTATTAGCTGCTTCTTCATCTTATATGTTGGTAAACTGAATATCTTTTGGTTTTTTGTATTACAGAACAAGCCATATGAATATGTCAAATTTCGTTCTGTGGAATTGTAATCAGCAGTTATTTTACATCATATTTGATCAACAATGAAAATAATTGTGAGTTACAGCCCTACAGATTTGACTGAATGTAGAGTTAATTATTTTAGCCACATAGATTGGAGTGAAGGGTGTCACTAACAACAAGCCAAAGGAGTGTTGTCCTCTGTTATATGAAATCTTTTAAAATGCCAGTCTTCTGCCATTACAGAGGAAATCAAAAGGAGACCAAACAAGGCCTTTTCTCTTTGAAGTTGTAACCATTATGGATACTAGACTAGCACTGTGTGTCCAAAACACATCCATTTCCAAAAAGGACTCACTCCAAAGGGACTGATGTCTTTCTAAAAAATTGTGTTCTTTCCGGAAGAGTGCAGAAAAATCTTTGGCTCTCTTGTCAGTTCTCCAAATTACCACTACTGAGTTAAAGTCAGTGTAAAAGCACTGAGTTTGATCTGTATCTTCATAAGCAAGTAATTCCATTTCCAAAGGTTTACCATGAGAAGTTCTGCTCTTATTGTCTTGACTGGTTCATAAAGCTTCTTGGGCCTCAGACTAATTAATTGAGAGCTGCTGGTATAAGTAAAGGAACAGTTTTAGTGATGCATTAACATTTGCAACAGTAATTTTTAAACACAAAATCTTCCAGAATGCATAATAATACAAACTAAGAGTAAAGAATTTCAAAATTATACATAAATGGTGATCTTGTATCATGTCATATATCTGTCCTTTTGTTCTTTTGATGAAAATGTGATATAGTTCTTGGACTGTTTCCATATTGTGACCCAGAGTCCAGCCAGTGTAACATATGTGCGCAATCGTCTGAAAACAGAAAGAAAAAGTCATGTCAGCGATGGCATTTGTTTTAGGCTACATGTTACACTCAGACTCTAAATGCATGATGACAGGCAAAGTCAGAGGTGGTGGAAACTGGACCTCGGAACATTTCTGGTAATGAGAACCCTTGAGAAACCCTCCACTTCACCTCTCCTGAGGTTTGGGGAATCTGCTCTGTTACACCGAAGGTTGCTTTGCCGGTGACTGCGAGCTTGTCGGTACTCTTTTATTAGGATTGAAGGGTTTCAAATTAAACTTGAACGACAGGATTTCACGTCAAATAAACTGTAAAATAGCTACAATTTGAGGGATGTGCTGCAAAATAATATCATAGTAATCCCTGCCAAGTGATTGACAGTCTGTGAGAATGGCACATTGAAGGGGTTACCATGGTAACCGGGGCTCGGTTGCAGTGTTATGCCTAAAATTATCATAAAAAATATGAACCCTGGTCCAAGGACACCATCAGAGAAACGGTAATGCTCTTAAACAAACTGTTCTTGTAAGAGAAGGAGGAGGATACACACATAAATCTGAACATTTAAGGTAACACATTTAAGTAACGGACACAATTAGGCAGATGGTTATGAATGAGTGCGAGTTTGGAGATGAAAGTCGGCTTTGAGAGCGATCGCTGTGGCTCCGGAAACAAAAGACAGGATGAACTGTTTGAAACCCCCGTCTTACTCAGCTGCAATGGAGTTTTAGATTAAATATACATCATGGTTTTGGGTCAGACGGGGAGAATTATTAAGTAATGCCAGCATCCAGACCTTTGTGCAGTAAAAGATAATCTATTGAGAAAAAGATAGAATAATTGTGGGTGTGCTGGATGTTGTGATCCTGTCATAGGTTTGTGGTTGGGGGTCATGTGGCTCTCTCTTGATAGTCTGATGGTGACACAGATATCTGCACTCATTGATTCATCTGCTGAAAGGGGGGGACGGGGGTGGGATGGGGATGGATGGTTCTTATTTTTAATCCAAGATGGATCGGGGGAACCCACATGTGCACAAACACACACATGCAGGAGAATGATGTCAGCCTGCAGAGTGTAAACAGATGCAACAGAACTACCAATCAGCACGCGCTCTTTAGCAAATTACAGGGAAAATTAGAGTGTGAGAGCGAGGATGAAGGGATGAAGTGCAGATAGAGCTGCAGAGAGAGGGAGAAGCTTTTCCCCAGATTACAGAACAGCTACAGATTACGGCCTGTGGATTATGAGGGTTGGAGCAAAAAAATAAATAAAAAAAAGTTAAGGCGGAGAGACAAACAAGCCGCTTTTTCTGTGTCCTCTTCTCTGTGTGTGTGTGTGTGTGTGTGTGTGTGTGTGTGTGTGTGTTGGGTTTTTGTTGATTGTTTGTGTCTGCGTGCTCCTTCCTGCTGTCTGGTGTCTTCATCCCTCTGATGCTCCTGTCAAAGATCAAGGTTATCGCATAATCACAAGCACAGGCGCATATATATACACCCCCAAACATACTGACCGTACAGATATCAGAGCGGTGTCACATCTTTCCTCTGAGTCTCGGAAGGAAAGCAATTAAGCACATTTCCCAAAAGGTTTAGCTGTTCCCTCAAGTTTATTAATTTTAATTGCTGGAGGACAAAATTAACCTTGATCTACTGAGATGCATCAATGAACAAAGATACTAATGATGTATTTGATTACACGTATCTGTAATTCACATGTAAACAACATGTAAAGATTACACAGTAGTGATTATTAAACACGAGTGGAATCTGCTATTTCTCAGGTTTTTTTATAGATGGATTAACACAATAGGTGGAGTAAAACAAGCCTATTTTACAATTATATCATCTGACAAACACAGAAATTGCTGATTTTTCACATTTTGCATGTGAATATAACTCAAAATGATGTTGTCGATAAAGCACAGAATGAGCTTTTATAGGTTCCTGATGAGTTTCCAAGACTGGCCTCTGTTTGCCTTTCTTACTTTATCACTTCTCCTTGACCTCTGTTGTTGTTGCTGGAGTGAAGAAGAAACTTGTAGAGTTCACAGGTATTAAAGTGTAGCTGTCAGCTCTACCTGCAGGGAATGAAACATTAGAGTACGTACAAGGAGAGAATACATTAATCACTGAATCCTGAATAGATTTAAATTTGGACTGTTTTTGTAATGAGTTTGTTATCCTCCTTTTTGCTCTCTCATTCTCCGTGTCTCCTTCCTTTGAATGTTTCAGAGCTCCTCGGAGCAGCAAAGCGGGTGAACGTCAACATCCAGGATGCAGATGGGTGAGGGACTACAGCCCCTTTAATTCATGTTGTCTTCGCCATTGTCCCACATTGCCGTCATACTTTTTTTAGGTTAATTTCCTTCATCTTTTCCCTGCCTCTTTTTTCTCCTGCTTTCCTTTTTGTTCCCTTTCTTTTTTTCTGTTTTCTTAACATCAACAACAACAGTGTTATTCATTACGTTGCATCGTAGCTACAGAGTTGAATCCTTACATCTTTCTCAGATTCAGATTTTTAACTAGATTCAATGTATCTTTCAACTGTTCAAAATATAAATAACTTTTGGTGCCTATGCTGTATTACAAGGGGGCAACATAGTATTTAGGGCAGTGGTTCCTAACTTGGGAGTCCCAAGGGCTGACACAATACATCTGAGATACTTAAAATGCCTATAATCAAGATTTTTATACAATGTTTCAAATGACAATGTGTAAACAATGTGACGATTTCAAAGGGATTGCTCGTATTGATGAATGTACACAGAATTATTATGCAAATCTGTAGTTCTCTTTGGATTTAGGGAGCTTTATAGTAAGCATCAGCTCATTGTTTAGCTGTCTGGCCCACAACTTTACTGTTTTGGTTCATAGTGTAATTGTGGGCCACAACAGGGAGCTGTTTTCAGTTTCATAAGCTGTAAAAACCCACTGTTCACTACCTGCTCAGCAACAAACAGCAGAGAGACAAAGTTAGACATAGTGCAGCTTTTAGCATTCAGGAGTTGATGAAGACCAAAACCTGAGCTAAAGGAGAGTGAATGTGGGACAAACACGACTCCAAATAAATGTTAAAATTGCTCCGTAACTGCTGGATATGTAAATAATAAACTGATAACAAGTTTGCCATAGCAACTTAAAGAATAACTTAAGACTAACTTAAGAAAAATGTTATTTATGCTGACCTCCAGTGGTTTAACTTTTCACCTTGCTGAAGAGATGCACAGGTGTACTCCAGGACCCCATGACATCCCTGCACCAAACTCTTACAAACCTCTGAGACTTTATTCTGTAGCTGACACACATTTTGATTATCCAACTGATGGGCAAGTAAAAAGGGAAAAATCTCCTTCCAAGATCAATATACTATCAACCATATCATTTTACACATTACCCACAGCTTAAATCTATCCTTGAATAGAAGAACTCAAATCTAACAACTGTAATTACCTTAAAGGAAAGCCTCTCTTATCAAATCTCAATGTACAACTATGGATCCTGGCTATATTTAGACTCACGATTGGTTAAGCTTTTTATGTGTGCACATGCTTGGTTTGCAATTGTATTCCATTTGGCTCCATCAGATAACAAAGATATTTTTATTATGTTGATTGGAATCAGATAATTGGACTCAGCTCCTTGTGTAATGACTGATGATTCGTTGATTTGACTCCAGGGCCCGGCCCTTATATTCACCAGGGATCCATTAGACACACACACACAGAGAAGCACTGTGTGTGTACGCTGGGCTCCGGGGTAGAGAGATTGCTTATTAATGGAAGTAGGTCATTTGCCCCCTCCTGTCTCTCACACAGAGCTGAGGGGCGGAGCTGCTCTACGCTGAAGATTATTTCAGCAAAGTTATGCTCTGGTTTTACGCTACATCTATGAATATGTGTATTTTTATACATAATCTGTGTCTGTGTGAAGGTTGTCACCGCTGCACCATGCTGCGCTGAGTGGTAACAAGGAGCTGATCTCTCTGCTGTTGGAGGCCCAGGCAGCAGTGGATATTAAAGACCATAAAGGTAAAAAAAAAAATACACACGGATGTTCACAGAATACAGGTGTCCTTACAACTCACTGTGTTACCCTGGAACAGGCACAAAGCACACAAGGCTGGCATGCAAACAAAACAATCACAAAAAACTGGAAAACAAACACATTTCTGGCTTTTCCTGTGTGACCAATAATACCATCTTATGTAATAGAAGGTGAGCTTGTTGGAAACGCAATAAAAAGTAGTGTTTATGAGAAGTGACAGATTTGTGTGCGCAGCAAACAATAGAAGAGGAATGCTTCATGGCTGCAGGACTGAGAGCCAAGTGGAAGCAGTGCAGCAAATATCTCCATCTCTTCCAGAAGGAAGAAGAAGAAATCTCAGGGCAGATGGGAGATGTAATCCCTCCAGGATGTAGGCCTACTGTCTGTACACCCCCCGTCAGTCATGCCCAGTATGTCTCGAAATAGAGGAATACAACTGTCAGGCATCCTTACCATGTGTTCCCACCTCCTCAACTGGTTTCTCTCCATGGAGGTGTGCAGGGAAACCTTAAATCATTCCTCCAGTATCCACTGTATACTACCAACCCAGCACCAAACAACATACAAACAAAGTGAGCGACTAGCTGGTGTAGCATTTAGCAGCTAAAGGGGAAATATATTTCCCTCAGGAGTTGGTGGAGACCAAAACAGAGCTAAAGGGAGACTAATGGACTTGTTTTGGCAACTGTTTCTTAACTAGTTAGCCATATCCACTTAAATATGTCAATGTTGTGTTCAGAGTTTGTTTTCACTGCCCTTGAGTGGGAAAGAAGTCCATTATTGCAGAGTTAAGATCAAAAGAGCAAGTTCAAGTTCCAATCTTCATCCAGACAACTTCACACCAATCTTCAAAAATGTTCCTGTGCAAGATGCCAACTAGACTGGGACATCCTGTAGGACTGGGCTTCTGGGTTTCATATCCTGTCTAAGAAATAACAAATCTATTCAGCAACGCTGCCAGGATACACCTGGCAACACAGTTGAGGGTATTTACAAAATGAGAAAAGTGCTGTGAGCCCTTTATTGTTCTTATTGGTGTAAAAATAACAAGTAGGCCCATTGTTGGATGACGGTGATCATGATCAACATTACTCCTCCATAATGTGAGGATGCAGTGTTCATAGTGTAATATTTCAAGACCACCACTGGCTGCCAAATCAGGGTTCCCAAGCATTGTCGTAAACATGGACATTTGAAGACTAGTTTTTCAGTCATGGAAACACCTAGAAGTCACAATCACAATATCTCAACAATTGAGCTTTCAGAATTTCAGGATGAACAACCTGTTGACCACTGAAAAGGTAAAGGGCTCACTTCAGCAATCCTCCCAAAGAACCTCCTGAATTGAATCAGTGTTCATTACATCAACAAAAATACAGAGTTCTCCTGTCATCTTCAAACATTTGACTTAAAAAAGTCATGTTCAGTGTCTCCCTTTCTCTGCATCTCCTTTTCCCATCCCATCTCTTCATATACTCTGGCTTTAGCTTCTGTAACTACTACAGCCGCTGTGCCTCTTCATCCTGGCAGCACCTCTCTTCTGAGTCAGGACTCCCTCATGCCAACCAGGCCTGGAGGGTCTCTTTTTATTCAGCTTGATGATGTGGCTCATCGCTGGTATCAAGACTGGGGGTCTTGGGTTACTGCCATGAGAAACATGCTCACTGCTACAAAGTGGTGTCTTCTGGTTTGAGGCACTGGTAATGACTCAGTGGGGGATTTTTGTGCTGCGCTCAGGTGAACTTTGGATCATCTTGAATTTCCTGCATGGCTCCAGGAGTTGGCTGCAATGTACAATTTCCTGCAAAGTTCTCTAAGGACTTGTTCAGCCACTGATAGGGGATTTCTTGTCTTGCCCTTTGTCTGAAAGCAGTTTGTCTGCGACATCTCCTGAGTACACTGGATGCACAACAACACTTCCACGGTCACAAAGGGTCACAAGCATGTCAGTCACATAAGATTGCATTTCCAGGAGGGATACTGAGAGTCTGTGTCTAAATATGTTGGAAGAGTAAATACAGAAATGCATTTACATTATGGCTGCAAGTAGTGAGTGTTGGTATTATTAATAATTAATCTACTGGTTGTTTTCTCGATTAACCAGCCATCATTTGCTCTATAGATTGTGAGAACAAAAATGTCCATAACAAGTTCCCAGGGCCCCTGTTGTCACACAGAAAACATACAAACTTATTAAATGACTTAAACAATCAATTCTCAGTATAGTTTCTGTTTAATTTTCTGTCAATCGACTAATTGTTTGAGCTTTAATGCACATTTCTATATTTCCATTTTAACTTAGGGTTTAATTGGTTCTTACAGCATATTAAGCACAATTGAGTAGATTTTGTTAGTTTAAAGACAGTACAAGGAGTTTTTAACTGGTTATGAAACAGTCTCATTTCAATACGGTTGCCTCTATATGAACTACATAAGCACACCAGACCATCAGCGAGAATATAGTTATGCCACTTTGTCGGATTTAGGTCGGATTCCCCTTGAAATCAATGAAACGAGGTGGAGGAAACACTAACACTTTTGTCCATAGGGGCCGCCAGAATCAACATAAAATGAATGTTCCTTGTAGGGGTTTTAATAACTGTTTTTAGTGATTTTACTGTGAAATGTATTCAGAAAATTTTAGGTATTTTGCCTGCTGGATGGCCACTGGCGAACTGGTCTGTCTATAAACATAACAATAACAGAGTGTGTGTCTTTGCATGCATTCATGTGTCTTTATATTCTCATTTTTTGTATGTGTCTGTGTCCATGTGCTTATGGGGTCTTGTATGTCTGTGTTTTATTGTGCTGTCATCTTTGGTTGTGTGTTTCTGGATGCGTTGTCTCTGTGTGTGTGTGTGTGTGTGTGTGTGTGTGTGTGTGTGTGTGTGTGTGTGTGTGTGTATGTGTGTGCAGGGATGCGTCCTCTGCATTATGCTGCATGGCAGGGGAAGACTGAACCAATGAAAATGCTGCTGAAGGCAGGCTCATCAGTCAACGGACAGTCAGATGAAGGACAGATCCCTCTCCACCTATCAGCTCAGCATGGACACTATGATGGGGTAACTGTGTGTGTCTTGTGTGTACTGTAGGTTGTTTGTGTGCTTAGTGTGTATAGTGGCCACGTGTGTGTTTTTGTGAGGTGTGTTTATCTGATGATGCATGCATGATTTGTGGCCGTTATAAGCTCGGAAATTCAGAAGCACCAGTAAGATGTGTGTGTGTGTGTGTGTTACAGTCAGAGATGTTGCTACAGCACCAGTCCAACCCGTGTATCTCAGACTCAGCTGGGAAAACACCATTGGACCTCGCCTGTGAATTTGGACGTGTCGGAGTGAGTAATAAACACACCAACTTACATTTTATTTTTATTTTATTTAACGTGTGTTTGACCAGGAAGGCCTCACTTACAGTGCAACTGAAGAAAACATCATGGGAAAACAACACATCTCACTTTGCAGCATTAAGGAAAAATGTTACAAAGTGAGAAAACTCAACCAAATACAGAAATGTGCTGCAAATAGAGAACAAAAAAAACCTTAAAAATATATGTATGACCAACCAAAACAACTATTTTGACATTGTAAAGTAGCGTTGGATCATGGGAGTTGTCTTCACCACCATTGCCGTCATTTCTTCTCCCAGTTAGGATTACTTCAGTGTTCATCATTCAGGAGGTTTTTGCCAGGATGCGAACTATCCTCCTCTCCAAATTAAACAGACCCGGTGATTAGAAACGGGTACAAACACTGAATAAAGCAGTTTCACTGTCAGTGTTTCTCCAGTGCTGTTTGGCAGACAAAAGACATCCCGAGGGCCTGCCAGCCGAGCTGCAGCTAACGTTAGCTCAGCTTGTTTCTCTGATAACTCTGATAAAGACGTTCTGGAGGTTTTTACTGTCAGCCAAAAGATCTGCAGTGGTCTCCTCCTCTCTGAAACAAATGGACCTGGTGATTAAAACCAGTAAAAACATGAATAAAGCACTTTTATCTTAAAAATACAAACAAAGTATAACATAAGTCTAGTGTTTATAGACATTTTAATGCAGAAATGTTACATATTATAGCTTCAGTAACACATTCAGATCCTCAAACATCAGTAGCCAGAAGATAGATAGATAGATAGATAGATAGATACTTTATTTATCCCGAGGGAAATTCAAGCATCCAGTAGCAGCATACAAACATAAATTAGACATACATTAGACATACATTTAAATTAAAATTAACCTATAGCACAGTAGCCATACATTAAATTAATTAAGAGAGAGCAATGATTCGAATCAAAAGTTTCCACACAGTGGCAGCAGCATACATACAACCATGTTTACGTAGTTCAGTGCAGACTTTGGGAACTGTTAATCGAAATTACTCCATACTATACATATACATGATATGTGTCTGTCTGTTGTAGGTGGTCCAGCTCCTGCTCAGCAGTAACATGTGTGCAGCCATGCTGGAACCGAAACCCTCCGACCCCAACGGAGTGTCACCTCTGCATCTCGCTGCCAAGAATGGACACATCGATGTCATACGGTCTGAAAAACTTGTCCTTGCTTTCAGTCTGCGTCTCTCAGTGTGTGTCTGTTTTGTTCAGGCAGGTTAATTTATAAAGATTTTAATTCTACAGTGGTTTTGTCAAGATTGTTACTTACTGTTATTTTATTTATTCTATATACGTGCTGTGATGACATTATGTCATGAAGGATGTTATACAAATAAAGGTTAATATTAATAATATTGTGTGCTGCAGGCTGCTGATTCAGGCTGGTATAGATATCAACAGACAGTCTGAATCTGGCACAGCGCTACATCAGGCAGCCCTCTGTGGGAAGACAGAGGTAGTACGCCTGCTGCTGGATGTAAGTCTCTCTGCCTGTCTCTCTCTCTCTCTCTCTCTCTCTCTCTCTCTCTCTCTGTCTGTCTGTCTGTATGTTTAATGTGTTTACAAAAGCAACCGTTGTTAAACTGCCTCCCTCTCCTCAGCTGAGCAAGTTTACACCTCAGCATCCCACTGAGCTGTGTGATGAGGCCTGTGGGATATGTTAGCTTGTTACATAAAACTGTAGCAGACTGGCTAGCATCCTACCTGTCATGCAATATTCAAACCAGATCTGTTTTGTTCTTTAATCCTTTTGTCACCTTCGGGCGAATAAGGATCTGAACAGGGTCAGCTCTCTCTTACCCCACTGTATTTCACTTTTGATGATGATGATGTAACAGATGTTAGCAGCGGACATGTACACACAGACTGACACCGAATGCACAGTATGTTCCTATTATGAACTCAGTGTGACACAATTTCAATTTGCAGCTTTAATATTTTTTCCATTTCCATCCAGAGTGGCATTAGTGCAGGAGTGAGAAACACTCTGAGTCAAACTGCCCTGGACATCGTTAACCAATTCACCACCACACAGGCCAGCAGAGAGATTAAACAACTACTGAGAGGTCAGTGCACACAGTAACACTTAATGGAGTCATAATCCAATACCAAGTAACACTATTGCCAGATCACCAATATTGATACAGATATTTTTGAATAAACCTATTACAAGTGCTTAATTTACTATGATATTTTCAGTCATTAATAGGCTACTTCTGAATGTATTTTCATTCCCACCAAATAGTTTGTCAAAGAGTTTCTTTTTGGCTACGTTCGCACTGCAAGCCTGAGTGCACAATTCTGATTTATTGCTCAGATCAGATTTCTTTTTTTGTTTGGCTGTTCGTATTATTGTTTTTAAATATTGGCAGGTCACAGTCCTAGACTGACATGCATTACAAATGTAGATCTAGAGTGACCTAAAAGTCACATGAATGATGATATAACTGTTCACACTTACGTAAAATCAAATCTGTTTTTGATTTGGACCGCATATGAAAGTGGCCCAAATCGAACACTCAGATCTGGTTCCATGTGATTTGTTCCCACTGTCAGGAAAAAAAAAACAGATCTGAGTCACATATAAGCAAAAAATAATCAGATTTAGGCCACTTGTGCCTGTAGTGTGTAGTGAAGTGTCTGTTATATTGTATTAATTCAACAGAATCAGAGAGACAAACAGTGCATGCAACCCAACATTACTGCCTTCTGTTTCCAACTACCTGAAAATATCTGCTGTACTGTTGAACACTACTTGACTCCATTCAACTCTACTGCTCACTCATACTGTACTGTATGTCTTGTAGATGCTTCAGCTGCGATGCAGGTGCGTGCGCTGAAGGATTACTGCAACAACTATGACCTAACCAGCCTCAACATCAAAGCTGGAGACATTATCACGGTACATGGATCTAATAATCGGACCGACCTACGATACATTGCTGTGCCTGTCAACTGAAATTCATCAGTGAATGCAGAAAATATATATATTATGATATTTACAGATGTACATAAGCATGTGATTATAGTTTTTATCCCTTGCTTTTGTATAAATTTCACTACCAGGAGCCAGTTGTACCAAAGGTATGTTGAAGTGTTTACCAAGTGGAGATGAAAACGTCATTAAATTAAAATGGGATTGCACCATTCAAACTAGTTCTTAGAAATACTACAACCACTACTAAAAATCACTTCTGCCAGGTTTAACTTCTACATACGTAACTGAAGTAACCAACAACGCTAACATAAGCTTGCTATTGTAACCCATTTAGATTACAGATCAAATGAGATAATAGTATATGGTTGATATATTTAACATGACACTTAAAAATATAAAGTGCTGTTTAATAATAATGGAAACGTTGCACAAAAATAAAACAATATACCCATACTAATTGCAAAACGTTGTGCCAATGATGTTAGCGTCCGCCAGGTTAGCATAATCTGATATTTTCTGCTCATTCTTAAAGCTGAACTACACACAATTTTTGCTTTTACACATACATTTTTGTTGACTTATGTTAATACAGGTTGGATTTTTCCAACAAAACACCAACATTTCTACTCAAATGTAGCTTGTATGTCCCCATAAAACGGAAGTTGTGTTACAGCTCATGACCTCCCGTTTACATAGCTCATTACTTTTGACCTGTTTGTGTTACAGGTGCTTCCTCGCCACTTGTTTACACATTAAAGGTGTGTTTACTAGCAACCTACCTAAAGTTTTAATGGTGCTAAACCAATATTGTAAATAACTAGTCGGAAACTACGTATGGACTTTCACACAAATGCATTGAGGGGTTTATATTTAGCTGGTGCAAGTAAACATGTTATAACGTTATTTTAGCAAACTGTATGTGTGTGACAGGTCTTGGAGCAGCACTCTGATGGCCGATGGAAAGGCTGCATTCACGACAACCGCACAGGGAACGACCGTGTGGGCTACTTCCCCTCCAATATGGTGGAAGTCATCAAGAGGGCAGGTGACCACCCACATCACAGCTGTGTGTGTGTGTGTGTGTGTGTGCGTGTGTGTGTGTGTGTATCTATATGAGTGGGCGGATGTGTGTGCTTTCGCATATATGTGAGTTCAGCAGCTGTTCTGTAGCTATAGCTAATCATCAGTTGTAACGTTAGCTAGATGCAGCATCATCGGCCTCTTTAGGCAGCCCATCCGTCTTTCCCAACCTGTCAATCATTTCCATTGATCAAATATTATCCCCCTATTGGCTGTTGACCCTCCTCCCTTCCTCTATATTTCTGCTCCTTCTGTCACCCTCCCTAAATAACAACCCTGTGTATTCGCTCTAGATTGTGATGCTTTTGTTCATATTGTTTGTTTGCTTTATTGTTATAGTGATATTTTAATTTATAGATATATATTCCCTGTGGATATATGGATGTATTCTTTTCTTCTTTTTCATATTTTGATTTTAAAAAGTTATTATTTTATACATTTTCAGATCTGATTAGATTTGTTTTGTTTCAAGTTGACTGATCAGTTGTTGTTGTTGTTGTGTTGTTGTTGTTGTTTTGCACCTCCCTCCTCCTGGCTCGTGTCCAGGTCACTCCCCCTCCCAGCAGTGCCACACCCTCCTGCTCCGCAGGCCCAACCCCTGTCCCATTGCCTCGGTCAACGGACACTCATACCCACCCACCAAAGTCCTCCCCCTGCATCTGCCACCCCCTCCTCCCCCTCATCCCAACACACAGTCCCTCCCTCGGTTCTCCTCCTTTGGGTACGTTCCTCTTCCCATCTCTCCGCCTTCTCTGTCTACTCCTCCTCTGTCCACTCCTCCTCCCCCTCCTCCTCCTCCTCTCTCCACTTCTCAGGAGCAGCAGAGTCAGACAGGTACATACTGTGGTATCACTTTAATTCACAGATAAGAATCCTTTCCCGGTGTTTGACAAGACCACATATAGAATATATTATCAATCTGCTTGTTCCAGCACTTCACTGCAGCTACATATATATTATATATGTGTGTGTGTGTGTGTAAAGTATGTAAATTATGTATGTATATATAAATATATTAAAGGATCAGTTCACATTAATGAAAAAAAAGGAACATTTCCCCACTTACTCCTAGTGGTGTTTAGCCATGCTGATATTTTATTTCAACTTTTCTCCCAAATGTATAAAAAAAGAAACAGTTGAAACCATCCACAGATAAGTCTGTAGATTATTCTAATTAAAGAGTAACTAAACCCCCTAACCTTTTTTCAGTTGAAAACCTATGTATATGGGTGAGCAAGCAAAGCGCCATGTTTGCTCTTAAATAAATCACCGTAAAGTCACTTCAGCAGTTAATTCAGATTTCTGTGTATATGAGTATTAAGTAGTGTTGTTGATCGATTAAGGTCCAAATCTTGACATTTTAGTGCAGTGTATTTGAATTCTACATATTGTGCTATAAATTTGCATAGCGACCGCTCCCCTACTGGTTGAAACCAGGTTATTTCAATAAAATTTTGCTGTTGGCTGATCTGGAGGCAGGTGACGTATCTGGAGGCAGATTTCGTCAACATACCAAACCTGCCTTCTCACCCGCTCCTATAAAACCTCTCCAGACTCTGCAGACTGTGGCCTTACACGTAGTGGTAGCCTGACATAGGCGAGTTAGCCTCTTTGAGCCACTACCTTACCTAACGTTACAACACAGGTGCCACACAGGAACTTTTGCGTTCGTGGATGTGTTTTTAGTGACTGTAAAAGCTCCAGCAGACTATCTATGGTATGGCCTTAAGCAAGTGGCCGGTGTTACACTCCAAGCTACAAGGCCACACCCCCTATATGATTCTCTCTGCTGCACATTAGGGGTTTAGTTACACTAATAATAAAACATATACATAATAAACATATTCACTTCCATTGTAATAGAATAGCTTTCTTGTAATTTGTGTGAACTGACCCTTTAACTAAAATTTTCAATTTTTTCTATAACTTCACATACTGTACATATTATAGAAAACTGAGGTACTTTATATCCATTTTCCTATAATTTAGCTTGAATCTTGATATGTTTTATTTAAAATAATGAAATTGTGTTTTGAACAGTGCGGTAGTTGTTAATATTGTGCAGACATGCACACAGTGGTGAACCTGCCTAAGGGTCTGTGGGGAAGTCTCAGAATTAGCACTCAGAGGTTTTACAACCAGTATAAGTAATTATGTATTTATGAATGTGTGAGTGTCATTTAAAAGTTAAACACATTTATATATTATATGTACAGTATAGGAAATATACTATACCGTATATATAATACTATTATAAATTATACACACATCATTATATGGGTCTGTGTTATAAGAACTTTCAAATATAGATTAAAATAGTGCCAATAACAAGTGTGTGTGTGTGTGTGTGTGTGTGTGTGTGTGTGTGTGTGTGTGTGTGTGTGTGTGTGTGTGTGCGCGTGTTGTGTGTGTGACAGGTTCGCGGACTGCAGAGCCGAGTCCTCAAGGCTCTCCAACTTTGGGACAGCAGAGCAGCACCAGTGAGGATATCTGGGTGCTACGCAAACCGCTGGCAGGTAAAGTGTGTTTTCAGGTGACAGTGTTAAACTTTGTATGTGAGTTACTGTTCTCTATGTAATATATGCAATGTGTGTGTTTGTGCGTGGAGGTGGCGAGCGCAGTGGCAGCGTGGGCAGCATCGGCAGTGCTCGGTCAACAAGTAGCTTGCAGAGCTCGGGAAACACACACGTTCTGACCACCCCTGCACCCAGTCCACACCCGGCAACCACACCAGGAGTCAACACACACGGCCTTAACGCTCCGGGCCTGCACGCACAAGCTGAAGGGGTCAAGGTAAAAGAAGCTTTATTTGTGTGCACATGTTTGCACCTGTTTACTTCACATCTCTGCTGGATCTTTACAAAACAGCAAGCACGTTGTTTCTGGGAAACAGCAAAACATTTTCAGGAAACAGTGTAGTTACCAGGTTAACCACAATTCTGCTTCCTGCTTGTTCTTCCGTTGGAAGGATAAGCATCTCTTTCTTTTTTTTCAACAGTAGACCAGGTGCTTCAAGATTATCACAAAGTAAAATCTGGCCTGTACATACCAACACTAACCTTTTCTGTCCGGACAAACTGTAACAGCCAACTTACTTACTGTATCTGTCCCTGAATATTGTGATGTGATTGTGTAACAGTATATCTTGGTAGAATTATACAATATGCAGGTGGAATTTGTCAACATGTATGTTTATTACCAAATCCTGTGTGGAAAAGTTACAACAGTGAGTTGCTGTGAAGTACAGACTGAAATGTGACTACTTTATTGTAATTTTTGTAACCTTATAATGTGCTGTTGTATTTAGTATTTGTATGAATTGAGTTGGATATTTGCACCACGAAGTTTTAAAAAAACAGCTAGCATGTGCCATGCTTGGCATTTGAGTACAAATATTATATGTGTTTTTAAGAAAACAGATGACTGACGCAGCCCACGCAACAACACAAACTTGAAAAAAAGAGTGTCTGTGCATAACGTTAGTTACTTTCATTTTATATGTATGATCTGGCCTGCTCTTTAACACCCTTAGCAGAGTATAGTTTTAAGTGCATTGCCAGATATAGCAAGTCTATTTTAGGGTAGTAAAATACTGAATTAGCGATTAGCCTACATCAGTATTGGTAAACTGCAGGAAATGTAGGAGGAAGAGGGTCACAAGCCAGAATGTGTATGGTAGTCCACTAAGCTGAATCACAAGGCACCTTTGGGATTCGAATGATTATGCTTGAGTAAGTTGAGTGTGTGTGTGTGTGTGTGTGTGTGTGTGTGTGTGTGTGTGTGTGTGTGTGTTTGTTTGTATGTTTCTGTGTTTTAGCTCCTGGCCACCGTGCTGTCCCAGTCGGTAAAAGCCAAGGAGCATCTCTTGGAGCAGTCGCAGTCTGTTGAGCAGTCCGCGAGTAAGCACACACACTCACCCAAACACAACATAAAAACAATATCTTATATCAATATCTCTGGATTAAATGTCTGTTTTGCTGCTGCCTCCTGCTGATTGAGCGATCAAACACAGCTGTGGTTTAAACAAATACTTTAAAGTTTGTCCTGACTTGCTGATGAAAAAAAGTTACACCTGTGATCCAGTCATTCTGTCTGTAGAAGAGGGATAACAATTAAATCAAGGCGGTGTTCACCAGTACAACAAGCGCCTCAGGGTTTATTTGTATCGCTGCATTTATGATCACTTTTTCTTCATTTCACTTTTAGTCAACCTGGCCCTCTAAAGATCATCTGTCTGTTCATATCAGACAAAAGCAGCATTTCCCACCCCCATCATATAATAGTAATTTAAGTTGTGCTTTATTTATAAAACTTGCTCTATAACGCTATTCAGGGATACGATGCTCTTTCTTGGGAGAAATCTTTTTTGGTCCTCAGGCATGTGTGCTTTTATGCTTAGTGATAGCCACCATAGATGACGAGACAGACCGAAAAGATCCAAAAGCTTCTATCTTCTATTCATCTAAAGACAAATGAAATGAATGAAAAGCACAAAAAATATAAAAACTAAATCTGCGGTGAGTCAGCAGATAATGCCCTCTAATTGTTTTTGACATGAGCTTGCTTTAGGTTTGTACTGGTATATTTTGCTATGAGTCATTAACCACAACCTTTATTTAATAACTTTGCTCATGATGATATTGGATCAGGGCCCACTTGTAACTTGTAAACTTCATTCCTGGTAAGGGATTTACACGTTTACATTCCTGTAAGCAGCTACACGCCTGTTAATGGTTTAATACTTGCTTGGGGATACAGAAAGTAGTACATTCACAATGTGTCTATTGAACATGTTTAATGTATTTTTATATACAAACAGTGTATTGTATAGACATGTAAATGGTGTCTCTGTTATGCCAGTTAAATCTGTGATGTGTGCTTGGTGTTGATTTACTCATTTCTCTCTGAAAGAAGCATATAAATTAGCATATTTTAATCTGCTGTCATTCTACTAGTTTAAGTGATATGTAGGAAGTGTAGTGCTAAAACAACACCACAAAGCCAGCCAAGCATGGAAGCTGTTACCAAAATTATTATGAAGGACCACATTGGCAATAGAAACCTTACTTGATTTAATTCCTCCACAGCTTCTCACCCTCACTAGATAACACCATTTACTGGCTTTGCAGCATTTTAAGACACAAACAATGAAGGCGTTTTCATCTCCAGGTTCCTTCATTTCTTAATAATTTACTAGAACAGAGCTCTAGTAGGAATTGGTTTCTGAAGAAGAAGAGTTCATAATTAAATAAAAATACCAAGCAAACATCTCCCATTTTCTATAAATTAGGTACAGTAATAAGTACTTGCTTCCATTTTCACAATAACTAGTAAATAATTAAATGTACAGTTATAAATAAACTGTGAAGAAACTCCAAGACCCAGAAACTAAAGCACTGCCAAGATACGCATTTTATAAATAACTAGTAATAACATCACTGCATAGATCTTACTGAGGACTAATGGCCACTGAAGGCTTTTTAGAATTAAGTGCATTTTTACAAAATTAAAAGGTTTGTTAATAGAAATACTTGTGTGGGTAATAGTTTATGTACAAATGTCTAGTAATTAACAAAATACAAAAGACTGAAATAACAAAATTGTCATTTCCTGTTAAAAGTAATATATTTTATTCTTTTTCCTTTCTCGTTTCTTTCCCTTGTTTCCACTTTCCACCTCCAACCCAAGGCTCTTCCAGTTGCACGGTTCATGAACAGCGATCGTTTGAGCGGAAGGCAGAGGAGGATGATGGGAAAGTGAGTTTTTGGATGGCAGATTGGTTCACTCTGGGACCTCCTCTTTCTGTTGCTCCTGTTTCTCCCCAACCTGTGCTTTGGTTTGAGAGAAAGACATCTACAAGGGTGGGTTCAGTGGGCACAGTGAGGTATCTTCCCGGGTGGCCGTGTTGCACCTGAACAGACGACACCCTGTGGATGGGCATGCAAGTGTGTCACCATGGAGACAGGCAGAGTGACAGACACATCGAGGAGTCAGTCGCTGTCTTGCCTTCTGTCCCTGCACCCTCCCCCCTGTCCTCACACCACACTGAGACACCAGGCACCCACATGCTGCTGCTCTGCTCTGAAACCTGCCAGCAGCGTTGTGTGTTCTGTGAATCTGAGGGCTACATTCTCTGTGTGTGTTCTAGAAGCGAGCTGCCGCCGTGTTCTAGAATCAAGCGTTCACTGGTTGCCAGGCGACAGCAGTGTTCCGTCACAGGAGCAAAAAGCAGTAGTGGTGTGTCCTCATTCTTTGACAGTAAATTCATTCACAAAACATAGCTAGAATTCCAGTGGTTTTTAAAAAATAACCCTATTACCTGTAATAGGGTTAGACAACCCAAATTGACCTAAATGGTATCTAGTGGTTTCGAGCCTTACTGGTAGTTTCAGTTTCATTTGCAGAGGCGAGAGGCGAGAGCTCACCACACAGGTGAATGGAAATTTATTTGTGGTGACAAAACTGACAAACTTCTTCTAGAAACAGAAACTTCTACTTGTAGTTTTTAATCCACAGGCCTCACTCTGAATGGTTTGCTCTATTTTTACCTTCAGAGGAAATTTAAGAAAACCGTTGACAGCAAGGTTTGTGGAAAAAAACAAAAAACAGGCAGGACATGAGGTGATGCAAGTTGGCCTTTAACTTTTGGGTCGGTTGTGGTTCAATCCCTATCTCCTTCTGTCTACAAAAGAAAAAATCACTTTCACAAAAGTCACTTTGGGCAAACAAATACATGTAATGTGATTACACTTTTCCCATTTATGGAAGAATACTGCTGAAATGCAGTGTTTCAATGCTATGAACACCATGAATTAACTTCCATTTACCTCCACTGTATTGTGGTGGTGGCAGAAGTGGCAGCAGTAGAGATCTCAAAACCTTTGCAAAAAAATCTTTAGTTTTAGTTCCAACTAGGGGTAACTGGGGCAAGTTTTATGTTCACTTAGTTCTTAATTGACCTGCCCCTGAGTCCCCTTTTTGCTCTGTGCTCCAATAACAGTTGAGTTCAGGTATTCTGTCAACTTTCTCCTTTCCAGTACTTAGATGTATGCTAATGTAACTGAAGGTGTGACCATATATGTTGCTTATATGTTGCTACGAGCCAGCAGAGCATATCTAAGTCCTGGAAAGGGAAACGTTGACCTATGTTCCAAAAGGAGCGGGACTTGGGAAGATTCAATTTGTTCTGTGGTATGTGTCTTGCTATTTGTATGGAGTCTTATGAATAACAAGAAGTATTGTTTTTGAGTAATGTGTATTAGAGATCCCTTTATAGTATTATTCCTGAAAACCCCTGAAGTGATCTTACTGTGTATTTTAGTAGCAGTGTGTTACAAACAGTTAAGCATAAAGTAGGCTGTATTGTTCTTCGAATGTGTGCTGCTGTTGTAGCACTCTGGAAATGTTGTATTGATATTGTTCTGTAAGCTGTTAGCTACCTGACAAAATGAACCGCTCTCTGTTACAAGCGACAAAGAGCTGTTTCAATCCGTTGCTGGTAAACACTGTCTAGATTTTGTCGCAGAGCGGGGTTACATTTTGGGAGTACACTAGAAAGTTTCTGCTGTTTGCTGTTTTCTAGAAGTCTTCTCTCCCGTGTTCTAGAGCCGGCTGCTGTACTGCGCTCTAGAACAGGTCTGTGTTCTGTGCTCTAGAAGAAGCCTGTGGACTCTTCTAGAAGCAGGCAGTAGTGTTCTGTGTTCTGTGTTCTAGAAGCAGGCAGTAGTGGCGTGGCTGGGTGAGTTTCAGCTGCAGTTCTACACCACCCACTTCCTCACCGCCGGATATGATCTAGACACCATTAGCCGCATGACCCCTGAGGTAAGGTCATGTCCCGTGACCCCCTCACGCCCCGCCCCTTGTCTGTCAAGGCTCCGCCCAGCACAGCTCTCAAATAAGCTCCCCACTGACCTGGATGATGTCATCATGACCCTCCTGTCTCTGTCACCTGACCCCCCGGTGTGAGTCCTGAGCCTCAACCAGTCACTTCTCATACTCTGTCTGCTTCATTTACATACCTGTGTTCACACATGGCCGTGTGTTCCAGTCTGTGCTGTAAACGCTACTCTGTGTTTGTCCTTGAGTGTGTTTTCAGTGCCTGTGTGTGTGTGTTTTGAAGCGGACACAGTGGTGTGACGTAAACCCCCTAAGGGCAGGGGACACTCATCAGAGATTATCCAAAGCAAAATATTCCTGAAGGCATATCACACGCAGCCTATGTACAGATGTCAAGCGTACGCATAAAAGTGTTTAAAGTACATTTAAAAGGGGAAAAAAAACACCTAGTTATGCTGAATTCCTGATGTGACTAAGTGTGCTTTGCGTTGAAGGACCTGACGGCAATTGGGGTCATGAAGCCTGGACATCGAAAGAAGTTAACATCAGAGATCAGCAAGCTGCCCTCCACAGACTGGCTGCCAGACCACAAGCCTGTAAGCCTCTCACGTGTACTATACAAAGTAGAAAAAAGGAAAGATGTTGAGTTTTGGCAGCTGCATGCACACACACATGCTGCTCTTCCAGTCTGTTAAGAAACAATTTTTTCAGAATCACAAGATGAAGTAGAATTCAACTCTGTATCTTGTAATCTGTGCTCAAGGTTTTTTTTACATTGTGCCCATGTTTGTGTGTCCCTTTGTGCGTTTCAGGCCAATCTGGCAGACTGGCTGTCTCACCTGGGTCTTAGTCAGTACTACCAGGTTCTGGTGCAGAATGGGTATGAAAACATTGACTTCATCTCTGACATCAGCCTTGAGGATCTGCAAGAGATAGGCATTACAAAACTCGGTAAGACATTATTAGGCTGGGAAATAAAATAATAATAGTAACAAAGCAAGTAGAGATTTTCTTTTATTCACTTCATGTTAATGACAATTGTCAAGACTTATGAATAAAAGACATGAATAAAAGACATGTCAGTCATAACTAGACTTTCAGGGTTTGACAACAGACTGTAGAGATGTTATTTTAAGAATCCTAATCACACTTGTTACCAAATGTTTTGTGTCAAAGAAAATGAAATACCATATTCAATATTAAGTTCCATTATTGTATCTGAAATATTTGGACTTAATTTATTCTCTATTCACTTCTCTGTGGTGATAATAGTTGTTATCAACCACAGAACATTCATTTTGTTCAACAATGACACATTAAAAGCATTTTTGAAAAGATGAGTTTTGAACTTTGACATATTAGCGCAGTGTTGGATGTGTTTGGGCAGAGAGTTAAGAGGGAGGGGGCAGCTGTGGAGAGGTCTGGTGGTTGGTCCTGAGTGGTAGAGACAGGAGGTTGGCATTGGATTGGTGGAGTGGGAAAGGAGAGTGGTGGTAGAGCGATCACATTGTTTTCTCGCAGCCCAGTAGCAAATGTTCCAAGGACCAATACTGGTCTGCAGCCCAGGGACTGGAAACAGGATGGGGTTTCCATTAAATATTTGCATAATCTCTTCTAGCTTTGAGGTGTATTTGACTTTTTATTGTCTTTCTACGTTACGATAAGCTCCATTCCTTACTTCCACACCTCTGCCTCCTTGCAGGCCATCAGAAGAAGCTGATGTTGGGAGTGAGGAGGCTGAAGGAGCTACAGAGAGGAGAAAGAGGCTCTGAGCCTCCTCAGAGCCCCTCTACACCTCCATCCAGCCCAGGTGGCTCAGAGCCCCGGAGGGAGGCGAGGAAGCAGAGGGACGGTGCCCCCAGCCCACTGGCTAAACCTCGCCCAGGTCTCACACATTCACAGACCCCTCCTCACACACCGACACACACCCCACCACAAACCCCCCCACATGCCCGCACCCAGCAGGCCTCCCCGAGGGCTCGGCCGCGCCCCTCCACCCAGATGGCAGCAACAGATTCGTCTGTACCCCTGCTCCGCCTGCCCAGTGAGGAGGAGGAGCGACGGAGAACTCACAGTCTCATTGGCTCAGAATCTGACTCTAGATACGCCACTGTGTGCCGCAGCAGCTCCGCACGTACTGCCGCCCCTAATGATGTCACTGTTAACCGCAGCCAATCATCCGTCACCCTCCGTCCCCGTCGGAAAGGTCGGCCCCCGACACCACCTAAACGGTCTTGTTCTTCCATTACCGGGGGTGACGGGGAAGGAGAGGGACAGGGGGAGGGGCTACTAGGGCTGCCAACCTATCGAGAGCGGCGAGCCAGTGACTGCGGCAGCCTGGGATCAGCTTTAAGATCTCAAGGCTCAGCGGGCCTGGAGAGATCAGAGGGGGCTTCTGGGAGTGTTAGAAGCCTCGCTGCTATGCTGGAAACATCCATCGTGGGTGGAGCCAAAACCCTGCCGAGGAATCTGGGAGGCAGCACCAACTACCTACAGGTGTGTGTTATGGCGTTTGGTTTTGGACAATGAGAATCATTTTGTAAAATCTTTATTAGCAATATGCATGTGTAACAATCCTGTGATCTCCAGGTGAGTCCGCCTTCACTTCGTCGCCAGTCAGGCGCAGGGGGCCTTGGATCTGAGGATGAGGATGTCTTAAGTCGGCGCAGGACCATCAGTGGCCTGGAAGGCCTCCCTGGTGATCAGACTGACCTGTTACCTCGGCAACCGGCCCAGCAACGTCCAGAGCCCCGGCCCCGATCCACCGTAGTCTCCTCAGCATCAGAGATCACAGACGGCACAGCAACCCTCCGGAGGAAGCCGCGGCCTCTGGCAACAGACTCTGAAGCACCTGCATCCGTGGTTACCAGTGTTGTTACCATGACAACCGGCTCTGACACCATACGCAGGAGACCACGCACGTCTGAGCACGCAGACGGTGTCATTCAAAGCAATAACCAATTAGAATCTCCCAGCAGTCAAACAGATAGTAGCCGGAAAAACGGGGGCGAGCCGCAACAGAACGGTGGCGTGGTGCTGAGGCGGAGGCCGGTGTCTGAGGTCTCTGACAGGACAGACACCAACAGAGAGAGCTGTGAGTGGATGGAGGCTAGGAAGTCTCTGAAGCCGCCGGTCTCACCCAAACCATCCACAGTCACTATGAAGAAGACACAAGCTGACCCCCCAACCCCGACTCGCAGGGTCCCCATACCGGGGCCTGATAATACTGAAACGGCACAGAGCCCTGGTGAGATATACGTACACACATAACTGAAGATTTGGTATTCAGTCAAGCTCATCCTTCCACCTGTAATTAAAATAAACACATATTCAATATAGATTATGCCTTCTATTATAAGGCTTATACCTCTTCTACCTTCTTATATTTATTTCAAATTGCTGTTGATGCCTCTGTGAATATAAATTACATCACTTCTAAGAGTTTTCACAGAAACTCATACACATTAATTCAGTTTTAAAAACAGCAAATGTTAAAGCACTATGTATACTATAAGCAGCAGCGTGTTCATTTAAATTAGTAATTTAAAGTAGGTATAGCTTTAGCAAAATTGGATGCAGTTTTTTAAGGTGCCAGACTGCTGAAGATACAGAAACACCATATTTTTAGGTTCTAGTTGGATGCTCAGCCACTCATTGTACCTGGATTACATTTACGACTGTTCTTTAAATTGACCCCAAAGATAGGAGACCTGTTTATTGTAGGGCTGTTTGTTTGGTACAGACCCCAAAAAATGTCACATCAGCTTGATTTTAATTGTTTTTTCAGTGACAGTAAATCAAATGCGTGATGCATCTCTCAGAATAATGCTGATTACCAGAATCAGCATTATTCTATACATGTATGTTTTTGAAAAGCCAAGAAGCTCTGCTGGAATCTGCTGGAAAAGGCAGGAAAACAAATCTTAATTCTTCTTAATTCTTAATTTAACTTTTTCCATGCTAGCCCCAATTGTCTTCCAGTAGCTATGAATCAGAGCACTACAATAACAGCCCCTCCAGCATGCTGTCTGCCTCACTGTAGACTGTTTCAGTATCTGACCATATTTTTCCAGTTAAACTCTCGCCAAGTCAGTGAGTTGATTGATTTCCACAGCTTAGTGATTACAGTTTCCCACTCCCCCACTGATTCAAGCATGCAGTTACAGTCCCAGGACCCCTTGGAAAAACAGTGGGATGCAAAAGTTTAAGAAACCAAAGTTCAAATATTAATAGCAGACCTACAATATTATTATAGAGGAAACTCCCATGTTGCTGCACTGAAGAAAATTGAGGATATCAAAATAAGAAATGTCTGATAATTCAATCTTTTCTTTTATATATTACCCTTTATTTAAAAACTGACAGCACTCTCTCTGATTCTCTCTGACCAGAGCCGAAACGCGTCCCTCCTCCTGTATCCCCGAAACCCCGTGGACCTCCAACAGCACCTAAACCAGGCAAAGCAATAGTAGCTTCAGCTACCATGAGCACAAGCCCTGCTGCTACCAGTCCAGCTGCAGCCAGCCCCACCCCAGCCCCTAAACTCTCCTCTCCACTCTCTGCCATCGCCCCTCTTCCAGCTCCAGACACCCCTTCTGCTCCCTCTCTCTCTCCGGGACTCCCTCTTACCTCCCCCTCCCCGGCCCAGAGTCCCTCCACCCCCTCTCCACACCCCGTCAAACCTCCCCGCTCCTCCATCGCCGGTCTCTCCATCGACCTGGTGGGAGGACGGGAGCTGGAGGAGGAAGAAGAAAGGAGGAGAGAGGAAGAGGAGAGGAGGAGAGAGAGGGAACACAAGAGGCACAAGGAGCAGGAGGAGGAGGAGGAGAGGAAGAGAGTAGAGGAAGTGAATCTGAGAGAGGTGGAGGGAGAAATAGAGCAGGAGGAGGAGGTGCAGCATCGTTTGGAGGAGACCAGTACCTCCTTGGCTGCAGCTGTGCAGGCTGTAGAACATAAGATCAAAGAGGAGGATGCACAAAATGAGTGAGTATTTATGAAGTTAATCTTCAGATTTTGCCACAGAATTTACCATTTATATCCACAACAGCCGCTCTGGAATACTTGTTGGCATCCAAGTTGATGATGAGAGGATCGGAGCATAAATTAACTTTTCAAAGTGAGAAGATTGTTTCAGGCGTTGAGTAAAAGTCCTGTTCATCTTCTGCATAGACAGTGTTTTAGTGACCGGCTGTTGGATGGACACGATACTGTGTACATAAATAATAGTTCAACATTTTAGGAAATATGCTTATTCACTTTCTTTCCGAGAGGGAGGTGAGATTATTGATACCACTGTATTAGCCGTGCATTAAGTACAGAGACGGAGTCAGGACATGGTTAGCCTAGCTTAGCATAGTGACTGAAAGTGGGGGGAAACTGCTAGCCTGGCTATCTCCAAAGTTAAGAAATGCAATTACCAGCGCCTGTAAAGCTCATTAATTTACATGTTGTACCTGCAAATGTGCATATTTTGCATATTAACACTCAAGCTTGTATAAGATTTTATTGCATAAGGTAGTTTGCTTTACGATTGTACATTTCACTTACATTTATAATTTTGTATCTTACATTTTCACACTGTCTGTTAGTGAGGTCTTAATGAATATGCCACACTGCATTAACACTCACACAGTGAAACCTTTGAAACCTTTAAAGCAGAAATGTATATAACCATTTGTGGTTGCAGGAGACTCCCTACTGGAATTATTTCTTGGGGGAATTACAGCGACTGTGGCATTTGACTTCAAGCTATTTCTGGCAACAGTCTTCCCATGTCTACCTCAGGCGGAAAACAAATAAACATTTGTTCTAAAATGTTGAACTATTCCCTCAAGGGGGGAAGTCAATTACAACTCCCAAGAAACATGAAATCACTGAGTTCAAAGCCAGCTGAAGCCAAAGTTTACACTTTGTAGAAACACGATAAAAACGTCCAGCGTTTTAAATCACTTTCATTCACTTTTGAATTCTGGGTCAATCGGGCAGCGTGCAGTGTTTATTCCCCATTTGCAACAAACAAACGGTTCTAAATTTGCCACAGCTCAGATTTTTGGCTTCCGGCTGGCATCTTTACCGTAGCAACGGTTGCTATGATGATGATTTGTACTGTGGTAATTTGGAGCCTTACGTCCAAACAAACAGTACAAAACATGGTTGGATAACCATTATAACCGATGTGCCATGACATAAACACAGACTTGTGGTCCTTAAGGTTTCGATCCCGGGTTGTAAGCTTGGTTACCGCGGTAACAGCGAGTGTGTTTTAATACTGCCACAGCAAACACTCAGCAGCTACTTTCTCAGTTAACAACAGAGCAGCAACTGGTGTATTTGTTTACAGCACAACCAAACAAATACATTGTTTTTCCTGTGCAGTGTTGAGCAATGACTCAATCCAGAAGCTGTCAATACCTCGTACTTAGGTAACGTTAGGCAATATGAATCCAGGGCGGAAGTGACCGACGTCGCCTCTACAACTACAATCTATACTGATAATCACTGAATGGAAATACAGTTAAAGGCTATTGCAGAAAAGATGCAGACCATAAATAGTATCAAAAACGAGGTTTGAGTTTGATTTCATGAACATTTTGTGGATCATGACTTTAAAGTGTCTATAATTTATATTTTTACAACAACGTATCAAATGACAATAAGAAAGGAGTCGCCCTAGTGATAAACCTACTGAGACTTATCACCTCCATCTGCGGCTCCCCTCAACTTTATGGAGCTTCATAGCAAGTTTAATTTCATTTTCACTTACATATTTTTTGCTCACGCTCACCTGCCCAAAAGTTAGCAACAACCTGAACATAGTGGAGCATTAAGCAGCTAAAGGAGTTGGTACTGACAAGAACAGAGCTAAAAGGAGGCCCGAAAGACGACTTGAAATTAATGGTAACGCTGCTCTTTGTCTGCTGGATGTGTAATTAAGCAACTGCTTGTTAACAACACATTAACTTAGAGGGAGATGATATGTCCGTTTTTACTTTTGTACTGTTAAATGATCCAGGAGATTATTGTGTATCTATGTTGACGAACATTGCAGTTATCATTTAAAGAGAAATACCACTCTGATAACCAACGTTGAGAGATCCAAGCACTCTAAACCAGTTCCAGCCTCCATTTCACATCTCTAATCCACTCCTCTGACTGTGCCGTGCCTCACAATCAACTAACTCTTCTTTCTTTTTTTGCTATCCAACTTCCAGCTCTCTTTCCAGTAAAAAGTCAACAGTCTCCATCTTGGATGACATCGGCAGCATGTTTGACGACTTGGCAGACCAACTGGATGCGATGCTGGACTGATCTGCTGCCCACGTCTCATTTCCAACAAGCCCTCTCCCTTTTTCTCCCCCATCATGCGTAGGTGTATCAAGAAAACTCTCCCAAGGCTCGATGCTGGCGCTCTGAGAGAGTGTGTGTGTGCGTGTTTTGAGCGTGTGTCCCTCCTTGCGTGAGCGCTTCTCATGTAGCCTTGACCAGTATACTGAGGAGGGAGTCCTCTTCGTCTGGTGCAGTAGCTCTAGTACGCCTCCGGATGCGAGGAGGCCGCTCCCACACAACCTCTGACCTCTGCAGCCAGGCGAGCCGCCGCCGCCGCCGCCCAGCCTCAGATGGCTGTGTGGATCGAGAAGCACAATCATTTTTCCTCATCCTTTTATCTCTACAGACTCTGAATAGGACAGAGATCCTAACTCAGTCAGACAGGGAGACAGACAGATAAGCATATTGCTTAAGCAAAAATAAGCACATAAACTGACTGACAGACAGGCAGATAGATAGATAGCTAGATAGATAGACAAGATGCATACAGATGAGACACCGGAGAGAATTTTTAAAAAGCACACGAAAAAACGACAGGCCGCTTTCTGAGTCTGTCTCAGTCCTGCGATGTCAAAAGGATGCATTTTTCCAGATGAATCGTAGCCTCTATTTCTCTTCTGTGTGAGTGGAGGATTGTGGCTAGCCGGACTTCCTGACCTGTGTGTTGTCTCTCTTTCATGTTGTTGTTGTTGCTGTTGTTGTTATTGTTGCCGTTGTTGTCGTTACGAGCGTGTGTAGTCCCTGCTGATGCTCATGTCAATGTCCTCCCACTCGTACAGTAGTTATTCTAATGATCAGAACGACGATATAGATGTGTGTCCATGAATTTTGAGACACAAACACACAAACACACACACACACACACACACACAGATATGCACATTACATTGGTTGTAATCTCGCTGGTGTTCTGCTTTGTTGGTGTTTAGCTCCATCTATGGAGGTTTGCTTGGAAATGAATCACATACACATATACATACACACATTTACATGCAAAGACACATATATACAAGCACACTCATGCGGTGTATCCCTTTGTCCTGCTGCAAGTGAACAGTGTTTTTAAAAGATAATCCTATATTTCAATGCTTTATATAGTACATCCAGTATATACATAGAGTTTATAATATACCTGGGTATTTGAGCTGTTAGAGCTCCCTCTAGTGTTGGTTAGTGAAACTGCCTCCAATCTGCCCACCTTCCATCTTGTCTCACCCCCCTTTTTATCTCCCTCTGTCTGTTTTGTTAACTCTGCATCTCTCTGTGCCTTGGTAGTGTTCTTTCATATATTCGAAATATTGTCTCTTTTTTTTTCTTTTCTTGATTTCCCCTCCAAAGTTTAACGTGTGTTCTCTGGTTCCTTACAAACCCTCGCTCCTTGTGTGTGATGTCAAAAGTAGCTTATAGGTTGAGTTGTGAGTCCCTTAAAAATCAATCACCCTGTCTGCACTCCTCCTGTAACCATTGAGAAGCCTCGTGCGAGCCTATATAAGCCCCCCCGTGTAAGCTGTAATAAATTGGCTCCGCTCCTCCTCGGCTCCCCAGTTTTCAGTGGTCCCCCCCCCCTCCCTCATGTAGGCCAGACAGTGGATCAGCCACCAGTGTTCATCCCAATGAAGAGTCCACTTGTATTTTTATGCTCTTTGAAAACAAAGATATATTTGAGAGACAGATGGTTCTATGTGAAGAATAATAATAATAATTATAATAATAATAATAATGATGATGATGATATTATAGACATTGAAGTGAGGTGAGCTGATTGAGCCTGTACATTTATGGTTGAGTTCTGGATGTGTTGTGACGGCTGTTGTGCCATGGTTGGGTTTAGGTTGTGTTTCTGCTGTGACGATGCATTCCTGTACAGCTGTGATCAGAATAAATGTATAAATTAAACCTTACACGACTCTTTAAGTGTGGTTCTTTTAGATACTCATACTCACTTTCTCTTTCCACAACATGTTGGAGGATAAGGTTTTGGCCCAGTTGAAACAAGAAAGGGTCTTCCCCCAAACTGTTGCTACCATTAAAGACAGCAGGGTCATGCGATCTGCAATATTTCTGGGAGATTTTGGGAGGTTAAATGACATGAGGAGTTTACATTGTGCAAACAGTGTCTTTATTACTTTAAATATAAAGATACTTCTTCATATTTATGATTATTGTTTACTCATCTGCTGGTCACTGAGAGTTAACAAAATGTCGTTGTACTGAGCCTACAATGACAGATAAAGTGTCTTATGTCTTATGGGCCAACAGATACTTTTAGACTAAATATTTTAAATAAGAATTTTAAGAGTTTTAGGCAAAAACAATTACATTAAATGTTTTTTTTCCCTCATAATTAACATACCTGACAGTGAAATAACAAGTATAATGTACAGAGATTCAATTTACAGAAAATATAACTGGATAATTAAATAAGTGCACTTGAAAAAAATGTAGTTAATGGCTTCTTAAATCATGAGATAATTGTACAGGGTTTGGTTAGAGGAGGGTTTCTGCTGGGGCACTTTGAACTCAGTATTTATAAAGTTCTTACCTTTATTGAAACAAAACTTAATAAAAACTATTTCCAGATCAAAAGTAGGCCTGATAATAACATTTTAACCATTAACAGTATGATTTTAACCTCCATAAAATGACCATTATATCGTTAGCATTCAAAAACTACAACTCCCAGCTTCTGCCTCTAAGACTCATGGGAGATGCTGTTCAATGCATCGTTGTTTTATCGTCCTTAAAGCGGGTAGTTGCTCAGATAGCGTGCTCCAGTATATCAATGTTGGGCCGATAAGCATTATAACATGTCCAGATTGTCCCAGAACGATTTCTCCAACGACAGTGGTGAGCTGGCTTCGTGCAGCCTTGTAGTCCAGAAAGGGGAGGGAGTTCCGCGTTGGACGGAAGCCGTATAAATACGACCCTCCTCTGGTGCATTAGCTCTCTTTACTGGCAGCATGGCGGCAGAGGTGAAGACTCGTTTCTGCTTTCAGTCTTTTCTTCAAACTTTACCTCACAGCAGCAGAGAAATGACCCGATGCATGAAGAAAGCTGAGCAGAGAGGAGTTACACAAACCAGTGAGTATTATATTGTTTTACATTTTATTTATAATTTCACCATGTTGGTCTGAACAGCAACACGTGGCTGATCTGCAAGGGCCAACCACGTGGTGCCAGCTGGGAGCTATGCTGTACGTGTTTTTTATTAAGTCTTTTGTTACTGTAAGTTTTTTTTACTTTGTGTAAGGAGATATAATAAAGAAATCTTGAATTAAACTTTAAACAGCTCAGAGGTCCACCTATATATGCTGTTTAATATCTATGGTATTGCATTGTGTGAATTACATTTTGAAATGGCTATTATTAACATTACAACTGGTTCAGATGGATTTCTTATTTTTTTCTGAGTTTCGCTTTTCCTCTTTTATCAAAGGTCACATGGAGGCACGCTGGAGTCGTCACCATGATGACTTGTGTGACGACTGAGATGAAGAAACTCAAGATGACCTGCCTTTTTAAAGAAGTCTTTCACTGGGTAAGAGCAAATGTGAATTAAAATGTA
The DNA here is from genome assembly GCF_905237075.1 of Dicentrarchus labrax. NCBI lineage: Eukaryota > Metazoa > Chordata > Actinopteri > Moronidae > Dicentrarchus > Dicentrarchus labrax. The sequence continues at coordinate 30,061,798 of NW_026136721.1, forward strand.
AATTATATACATGTGTAATGTAACACTTAGAGTCCTTATGAGGTTCTACTCCCCCACACACACACTTTAATACATTAAAGGTAAACAGATGAACAAAAACAACTTGCTTTAAATATCCCCCTCTTTCCCCTGTACAGTTGAAGCTGGTACAGCTCATAATGAGGGAGACTTGAGGGATGGATGGTGACTGAAGACCCCCGGGAGCTGCCTGAATTCGATCCCTCAACACCCGAGAATGAATTCTGAGTGAGTTCACACACATTAAAACTATTATGAAATGAGAATTATTATGAAACAGCCGGTGATGACAGACTCAAAATCAACTTTTCTGACACCTACTATGAGAGCTGTACTGCAGCTCCTGATTCGAACTTTATTCTGAGGCTTCATTATATTAATCCACTCTTAAAATCAACATTATCACTTTTCCTAACTTTTTTTTTTTGATCTGTACTTTCCTGAAGGCTGAAAACTTCAGAGCTGGCTGTGTGAAGATCGAGGTTCTTGTCTGGGACCCAGCGAGGGGTTTGAGAGCTGGTGAGTCCGTGCAGTATGTTTGCATTTGAATAACTTTCTAGCCGGTGATGACAAACTAAAATATAAACTTTTCTGACACCTACTATGAGAGCTGAACTCCAGCTCCTGATTCGAACTTTCTTCTGAGGCTCTTAAATTAAATGTACATACACATTCAGTTTCTTATGTGAATTAAAACTGAGCTCTTTTTACAGGTTGATTAAGACTCAAATTCAAGATCCTGACGATGACGACTGGTTTTATTTTATTGGTAAGTAGAAGTGGTTTAGCTAATGACAATTTCTGACACCTTGTATGAAAGCTGCTTGCTCCTGATTTTAACTTATGAGGGTTCAAAGACTCATATTTTTCTGTTTGTCACACCGACTGTAGTCTGACCTGTGCGTGTCTCTTTCAGGTTCCCTAAAGCTTTTATCCAAATGTCGTCACGGGCCAGAAAACTGCAGCTGCCGTCGAGCGACTGGAACAAACCTGAATCATGAAACTACAGTTTTTAAATGCACAATGTGTGTGGATAATAAAGCTATTGCCTACATCAAACTGTAAACTGGTATTTGTTTTAATAAACAGTAACTGAGTTTACTCTTTGTGAATGTCTGTGATGTTACTGGGAAACCTTCATACTGTTGTATTGCTGCATTTTTGTAATATCAGCTCTTAAATCTGCACCCAGGTTTACATGGATTATAGTGATGACATTTTCCAGGATATTTGGTTTTGTTTCCATGATGGAGAACTTTTCTGTACATTTTCAGGATACATTGAAACCCAAACATACTAATAAAGTAAATTTTCTTGGCAGGAAAGATTTATAAAGGCCTATGAATCTGCTTGTCTTCAGCTGATTTGGCATTAGTTTACCAGAGACAGAGTTAATGTTCACCTGTTAGATGGACACGAGGTAGATTCATTCTTCCCCATTTTTAGATGTGTGATCACAGCTTGAAGCTCAAAAGGTGTTCTGAAATGTTTTCTTACTGGATTAAAATGAACATTTATAGCTTTATATGGAGCCTTATGTCGACGTTTGGGTCACCGGTGTCTTTGAATGGGTTTAAAAGCAGTACAGAACCGATCAGACCTGACATATCGGAAATAATACAGTAACTTAGACTTGTTCCAATTCCATTTTTTTCCTTGTTGACATAGTTTTTAATGGCTGATATTGAGTAATCCTTAAATGTTGCAGCTGGTAAAGATGGAGCTCATCTTGAATACTTTATACTACTGGGTAGTTTAATCTATAATAATACATTATTTATTAGTTAATTCATATTTTATATGAATGTGAATCTTAGTGTGGTAGAACAATATGTACCTCGAAAATGTAATGAAGTGGAAGTTAATAAATCATGCATAATTGTGCTTTTGTGGTACTTTAGTAGCAAAATGTGCTTATTTAAACTCCGCTGCTTCTAAATTTGGACTGAAGATATTAAACTTTATTGTAATGTATATCAGTCTGCTTGATCACTAATAATCAGTATCTGTATTGGTCAATTCTTATTTCTTATAAGACAGATAATAAATATATAAACATATAAGATGATAAATCCTCATCTCAGATGGTTTTTTGTGACTTATTAACCCAAGAAAAAAAAAAAAAACGAACATATTTTGTGTTTTCAACCTCAAATTTCTCCTTTTTACTTTCATCCTAACACACAAACCGACCTCATCTCCGGTCGACTGAATAAAAACATGAACTCCCCCGGCTTGTTTTCCCTCCGGAGCGTCCTCATTTGCGTGGTTTTTTTTGCGTGTCCAGATTTCCATACAGGATCCGTCCTCGACTCCAGACCTCGTTTGACAGTCAAAACCAGGCGGCTGAGTGGGGGGGGGGGGCTCGTTTTCTCCGCCCTGCGCATCCCGCATCCAGTCGCTACCGGAGAGGAGCGCAGGGGAGTGCCCTGCACCGCGGACAGCCGACACACACATACAGCCACCTCCTCCTTCTTCTTCTTCCTCTTCCTCTTCCTCCTGCCTGCACTGAAGCCGGACTCCTCTGCCGGGGAAACTGCACCGACTCTCAGCTGTTATTGTCGCCTGCATCCTCCATCAGCTCGGCTGCACATTAAATCGACCAGCGGTCTATCTCCGGTGGGCCCCGACGGTAAGAGCGGCTGTTGTTTGTGTGTATCTGTGTTTGTTTGTTTCCATCCACATATAATAATCACGATACATCTGCGTTTGACCTCCTGTTTTTTTTAGACACACTGTGATAGCATCTATACTCGTCTTTATCCTCACACACACACACACACACACACATACACTCACTGCTGTTGATGTGTTTGAAAAGCGAGTTAATTCAGGGTGGATGTGTGAGGATCTGCCTTTAAATAGCTGCTGAGTGATGGAGACTGCTGCCACTGTAACACATTAGGAGCAGATTTATAATTAAATGATGAAGGCCTCCCTTCTTCATCGTGGAACAGCTGGCTGCTGCAGGATGGATGCTGGTGGAGGAAACCGGGCAGCCGACTTACTTAGATCCATTAAAAAAAGATGAAGAGGGTGAGAGGAGGAGGAGGAGGAGGGAGAGACAGTTTCCAATAGGGAGGACTTAACTGATCCATGGTCGGTCTGAACTCTCATCTGGGCTCTCTCTCTCTCTCTCTCTCTCTCTCTCTCTCTCTCTCTCTCTCTCTCTCTCTCTCTCTCTCTCTCTCTCTCTCTCTCTGCTGTAATGTGGCCTGTGGCAGGGTGGGGCAGACTTTACAATAAGTACAAATATAAGACAGTAAAAGCAGCCGGGGCACTTTGTTGGATCACTCCAGGGTTATTTTATTTTTTTATTTTAAAGAGCCGGAAATGTAAAGAGACTCTGAGAAGTTGAACTGTACTGAAGTTGAGTATAAATACCTTCAAATTGTACTTTAGTGTTATGCTGCAACTTGATTTTACACTGTAAATCCTAATATCTTCATAAAAGAAGTGAGCGAACACATAAATTCCCATACATTAAACCCAAAATCAAAAATGAACCAATAACTCATTTGTGGAGTATTTTAACTATTTGATTATAAAATTCCAGTTTGAGCTGTCGACTTGTTTTCTTTAAAAGTTGACTTTATATTTTATAATAAAATGGGTTTTTTTTAATCATACGTCAGCTGATCTGACAGGTAATGTAACAATTTGCTTTAGTGGAAGAGAAACATTTGTATAAAGATGCATTAAAGTTTGTCTTCAGATAAATTCTGTTAACACACGTTAAATACGTTTGGAGAAATGCTGCATTCGAGTGTAATACACTCACTAGTTTTAAGTACAATTAACTTAATTTACCTCGACAATAAACGAGATACTCAAATCAAAGATTCATTCATGCTTCAATTGTTGGAGTTAATACATTTAAACTGTTTCATTGGTTTCCTCAAACAGTTTAAGTTGAACGAACTTCCAGGTTTTTACTATGAAAGGTTTTTTTTTCTATTTGGTGCAACTTATTATTTTCACTTGATCAAACAGTCCTGCAGTAAATCATATCTTCATGAAGGTTATTATGGCTGTTTTAAACTGTTTTAGAGAGGTGTTGATTCAACTCTACAATCGTTTTGTTCAATTAACAAAATCTCCTCTCTGTGTAATTCAGTCCAACTGTTTTACTGGTACTTATAAACATGTAAGTACTTTATATACAGTATGAAACATTATAATCTCTTGAAACAGGGTTCACTGCTGTAGATAAAACTAATAAAAGCAGCCTCACATTTGTACCAACGGGACCTGTTACAACCACTGACGTGCTGCTGTCAAAATATTAATATCTAACACATTAAGTACTTCTACTATTGGTGGTTAAGGACATTTTCCTGCTTAAATTCTTCTACACTTTTACTTTACTTTAAGAATATTTTTATGATTTATAAGTATATTCCTTTATTTCATTAACAAATCCCATGAAAATACCAAAAACCAGCTATGAATTGATCCTTTTAACAAATGTTGAGACAGCTCAGAGGAATAAAACACATCAAAGCCACGCTGTTACCGTGGCTGACAACTTCCTTTATTACCATGAATACACATTGTAGTTAATTTTGAGTTGATCCCACATACACCGACCACGCTGCCTCAAACACTCAGATGTGTGATAATCCGCCGGTGAAAATAGTCCCCTAACAAAAGTACTGTTCATTATTGTTTGAGTAACATTTGATGAAGGCTGCAGTGCCTGGTTATGGAATTACTGAGCCTATTTTTAAATATGAAACTATATATATGTGACCTGATTTTTACTGATTTACGTCGTCAGTACTAACCAATAAGGGGGGTGAGAGCGACAGACAGGGGAGGGAAGCTGGAAAGTATGAAGAGACGGAGTAATATGTTTTTGGTTTTGGTCTTTTTTTTTTTTGTGGGATTTTCTGGCAGTAAGAAACTCACAAACTAGAGCACTTCTACACTGAGCTGTTTCTACTTCTACTTTAAAGTTTAAGGTTCAAACAAGAGAATGTCCTTCACTAGCAGAAGCACTCATACACAAGATGCTTTATTGGAAAAATACTATTTGGCATATGGTCTCAATAAATGGGTCAACAACATCAATATGCCTACGTCCTATTAACCACTTCCTCTGCGGTTCAGTGAAGCTCCCCAAAGGCTTTTTTAAAAAAAATCAGATATTGTAATAAAGCTAACAGACAGATTAGTGCTTCCCACCAATGGGGTCAGAGGATGACTTGAAACATATTTCTGCTTCACATAATCACAGATGTTTTTTTCAGGGTCGTCCTGGTAGCTCACTCTGAGTCCTGACTGCAGCGGCCCCGGTTTGAATCCAGCTCTATTAGCCCTCTCTCTCTCCCACTTTCTTGACCATCCATTTTATTTTTTTATATACATATATTTTGGGGCTTTTATAACCTTTAATATATAGTATTCAGTAGACAGTGACAGGAAATGAGAGGGGGGGGGGGGTGAGAGTAGGCAAAGGACCACAGAGTCGAACCCACGGCCGCTGCAGCAAGGACGCAGCTTTGGTTCATGGGGCACCAGCTCTACCAGGGCGCCTCCTTTCTTGTCCATCTTAAGCTGGACTATCACAATGTTTTTTAAAAAGGCACAAAAAAATAAACATGTAAGCTTTTTTTATACCTACTTTCCTCTTTTTTCTAAAAAATATTCCAATAAAGGGAAGACAAACTCTGGTATGTTGCTTTTCGTTCAAAAAAAGGTTAGAAACCAGTAAGACAGTGACATCCTCATTGTACAATAAACACATAATTACAGTTTATTTCGCTCTGTTCACTGTACAACTTCAGATATTTGCTCATGTGAAAGCAGAATTAGATTTTTTTTAATACAAGACTGAACTGTAGCTGAACTTCACTGGCTCTCTTACAACAAAACATTTGGTTCATTTTATTTATTTTTTTACTCCACTTGAGTTTTGATGCGACATCTGTGTGTCTGAACTTGTGTAATCTACTCGAGCTTCAGTCTGTTGTGTGTTTCTTTTCCCCTCTGTGTGTGTGTGTGAACAGCAGTAGCATCATGGAGGAGTTAGACGTTCCACAGATGAGGAGAGAAGTGGAAAGCCTTCAATATCAGCTGGCAATCAACAGAGAGAAATCCTCCATCACCGTTACTGAGTGAGTGTGTACTGTGTATACACACACACACACACACACACACACACACACACACACACATATAAGTATTTTTAGTATACTTGTGCTGATGGTGAGTGTTTTTTTCTGTCTGTAGACTGGTGAAGTGGATTGAGGGTTGTGTTTGTGAAGATCCATTTCTGAACCCGGAGCTGATGAGAGCCAACCCCTGGGTGGAGAAGGGCAAGTGTGTGATCCTCTAATGGTCACACACAGACACACACACACGCGCGCACGCACGCACACACATACATATGTTTACTTATGTCACTTTTGGGGGCATTACATAGACTTTCATTATCCATTTATTTCCTCGAGATGAACCATAGGAAAACCACCAATAGCCGAACCCTAATCTTAACCTTTTTTTCCAAAGTGGGGACACGTCTTTTGTCCCCGATTGGAGAAGCCGTCCCCAATTAACTGGTCTGTAGTCTGAAATATGTCCCTGAAGGTAGCCTGAGTCTCACACACACACACACACACACACAATCACGGATGCATATAAACTAAAGAATCATGCACTCCCACACTCAAAGTCACGCTGCACTAACTCACTCATTTACTCTCACTCTCACACACACACACACTCTCACTCATATTATTGCTATTATCATGTTTATTTATTGGGAGACTCCTGAATGCTTTTAATTTATGTGAAGACTACTGTGTGTGTGTGAGTGTACAGCACTGAGTAGCTTTCTAGACGTCTGTTTTGATGGACTGCTGAGAAATGTTCAACAACACGTTTTTATTGGCTCTTTACACTGTCAATCAAAATAAAGACTGTTTTGAATTTAACAGCTGGATTTGGGGATTTATTCAGATGTTTTATATATATATACATATAACACAAAGAATTATGTGTGTGTGTGTGTGTGTGTGTGTGTGTGTGTGTGTGTGTGGGGGGGGGGGGTTACAGTAGTTCTCTGATGTAGACATTTCTTCTGACAGCGTTGGACATGCCCTCGTTGAACCGAAACCACACGTCACTGTTGCCCACTGCTGTTCCCATAGAAAGAACCGGACACTTCTCACCTACAGAGAGAGGGAAAGAGCATTTTTTTTTAAAAAGACACTACAGGGCTGATCAAAAGAGGAGGCACTTACAGGCTGTTAGAGCTCCTCTCGAGTGATCTCATGACTAATTCATCTAATAGTTAACTGACCGGAAAGTAAAGTAATGGGTTGATCTACGGCTTCAACTACCCATTATCATTTTTGTTTTGTTTTCTTGATGAACTTGAAACATGAAAGAGCTTAATGTCATCACCTTCAAACTTACTGTTTTTCTCTTAAACCCACAAATATTCAGTTTATTTTCATAGCAGAGAAAGACAACCAGCAAATAATCAGTTTCTGGCATTTTTTTAAATGATTATCCAAAATCGTTACTGAATAATTTAATCAACTAATTGATTCTGCTCTAGTTTAATAAATGAAAGTGATAAAATGAAGTACTTCAGATGAGAGTGCTGCAAATGTTCACACCTGAATAACCCCCATTATCTGACATTTTAAAGACTAAATGGAGCCGTACTTATAACACAGCCTTCATTCAGCAGTGAGAGTGTGGGTGACGTTAATTGAGTCATTTTGACCACATGAACTACAGATACATATCTATGAAACTGTCAGTGAGACTCAGTGTGCCCTACAGGGCTCTCGCACGCTCATGCAAATATGGTGTTTGTTTTGTTTAACAAAACATGTAAAAATGAACAGGAACAGCAAAATGATCTCACGTTGCAAATTTGGTGAATCCGAGCCACAGGTAATCAAGGTAATCAGGACGTGGGATTTTGGAGCTGTTTTAGTCCGCAGAATCCTGTTGCTGACCTAAAAACAGCCACAGCTCTGCGTTTCCAGCCTGATTACACCGTTGATCAATTTGGGGAATGCAGTGCTTTCAGGAAGGTTAGTGATTTTAATAGGTCTGTGTTTAATTGCCACGACTACTAAACGATGAATCTTTGTTTGAATTGTTTGATTTGAATAAAAATGTACTGTACAGCCGCTACCGATGCTCAATAACAGAAGCCTTTCGCTGAATATCTGGGTCTTTTAGTGGATATTAAAAGAGGCCACAGAGGAACAGTAATATGCTTTTCCAAAAGCTGTATGCAAAGTGGAAACACTATTTTGAAAATATTTATCCCAGGTGGCCATGTTGGATGAGAGAGAACAAGCTACTCAACTCTGTTCAAGACCCCTATTGTTTATGCTAATGTGCTATTTTTGGCGTGAACACAGCAGTCAGGTTTGTTTCCAGTGACACAAAGCGACTGGCAGGCAAACCACAGTAACCTCTCTCCAAACCTTTATAGGGTTTCTGGAGCTACACTGACTACAGGACTTGAAATGTGGCAAACCTAGTAATTTAGGCAGGATTAAACATTAAATAAATTAAATATGTATACTGTTTATTCTATTTGGATTGTGTCCAACTATAGGAAGGAGGCTGTAGATGTCTAGTCCTTTATGTTGCTAATAGAAATATGATATTACCAACATTATGCAGGCGGCTGTGCTGTTGACAGTCCAGATCTGCTGCCTGCAGTCTGCCACAAGAGCTCTAAATCAGAAGCGTTATATAACACACATCAGTGATCACCTGTGGTGTGTTTGGACCTGATGTGCCTTGAGGCATTTTCCCCTACACAGCCCGTGTTCTCGAAAGTGTTTGGATAAATGAAGCTACACTAATGTCACACAGTACCTGTGTCTGAGGACGTCTGCAGTCTCTGAGGTTTGGGGGCAACAGCTCGACCGAAGAAATCCACCTCCGGCTGCACGACACAAACACAGAGTGACGACAGGGATGAAGTTAAATCAGTAAGTTTCTAAAACACTGTCCTCGACAACCAGGTCAATGAACAATGAACAATCACATGAATGCACACACAACTCTCATTAGCCTCATTTCCCAGTTTCACCATTAGGGACAATAACCCAGTGGCTTCTCATTATCCTCTTTTCTGCCCTCTAGAGGCTTACTCTCTCTATCACTCTGTGGCTGAACTATTATAAGGCTGCAGCTCATCCAGAGAGACTCTGATGTTCAGTGCAAACACATGGCAGCTGCTCCTCTCTGGCTCCACCTACAGGCATCCACTAACACATACAATACTGGTAGACAGAGGATGCTGCTTCTCCAGTTAATGAGGTTCTCAAATAACCAAAGAATGAACACAAATGCCTCTAAAAACTCATCTTCTAGTCATCCTATTGCATGTTTGTACTGTATTTTTGAGGAAGACTAGAGGCCCATAATATACTCTTAATGGGATTCTTTAAATAAATAAACAATAAAAAAATCTTTTAGTACTTTGCAGAAAAAGTAGGAGGTCATAAGACTGAAAATACTTCTTGAGCAGCAGAGCACATCTCTCCTTGCAGGTGTCAGTTAGTGTTGCTGACCCATCTCTCATATTGAGCTCAGACCACAGGTTGGTTTGTACTTGTATAAATAATCTTGTGGGACCAAAACTCTGTCACATTATGGAGATTCACTTCCCCGTGTGGGGATAAAAAGCTTCTCCCTACAAGGTACACCATCAGATTTGTTTGTTTATGGTAACTAGAGATTTTTCCCTGATAGCATTTTATAAGCATATACTACTCAGCCCATGTGACCTATCCTTGTTTTATGGTCTGGCTCTCAGGTTAAGCCCTTTGTCACAGTGAGAGTAGGGTGGGTCTTCACTTTGCTATCCCGGGAAAATAAAGGTAAACAGAACATTGCTGGGAAGTGCCTGGGTGTTGTTAGGGGGCTAATAAATCACATGGTATTGTATCGGTGCACAGACACACATACTCAGTGATACCTAATACCACATTTTAGGCAGTATGGGAGGAATCTCTGATACTGGTATTGGAACAACTCTAATGGTTATAGCAAAGTAATGCCCTTCTAAGTAATAAATAAAAGTAGGATGTGGTAGACTAGGATACTGATTTGTAGGCTTATGGTGAAACCGAAGAGAAATCTCAACGTTGTGGACAATAAAGTTATTTGTATTTGTATATAAAAGCGAGTGTTTGTGTGTCTCACCCTGGTCTCCACTGTGGTCTGTTTGACAATGTTCTCCAGCCTCTGCTGATGGTTCCTCGTTGGTTTGGGACCAGCAATCTTTTTTTCTTCTTTTTCTTTCTGCATCACACAGACACAGACACAGATTACAAATACATTAGATTATTAACACACGCACACACACACAGTGACCTGATTATCTACAGGCTGCACTGTATATAACAACCCCACAATCTGTCGTGTACAACGTGCTGCGTATTTGAAGTCTCACCACTACAGGGTTTCGTTGCAGCATCAGTTGCTCGGCTCTTCTCATCTTCTCTTGCTCCATCTCTCTGCTGATGGTTTGCTTGGCCTGATACGTCAGCTGCCGGCGCGGAGGCAAGCCCGGGTACCTCACTACCTCTTCAACCCGCCTGCAAACACACATATTTTAGTTTATGGCTCCTACACGAACAACAAGAGGACACACATAGTTTAAACCCAGGCACACACTGACACAGAGGTGAACCCTGTTAGATGACAAACAAAATAACAAAAAGCTTCCTCTTTTGGTGCCATGGTTCATGTTTTCCAGAATAAAACCCTGAATCTGTCCTACTCTAAAACCTTAATCCTCTTACTGCTGATCTCCATCTCTCCACACACACACACACACACGCACACACACAGTACGTGCCAGTAAACTTGTTGTATTTAGTTCTATCAGGAATTGAATAAGATAATACCAATCTATGTGACTGTGAGCGATTTATTGCAAGTTATATAAAATATATGACGTGTTATCATCAAACTCAAACAAAGAGACGCTTGACTGGTTCATCTTCCCCTTTAACATGATGGATAATGCACTGTGCAGCTAATATTAAGTAGTTTAACCTTTGGGTAACACATTTACAGTTATCTGGTTAGTTATTAGAGCTGAAAGCACAAACAACTACATCCTCTATGACAGCCAAGTATAATTCATAGACTTAAGTACATTCAAGGTACATTTATTTAACCTTAAGTTACTTACATTTAGCTCTGTTAATTATTTAGAAATGTTAAACTATATTCACATTCATTCTCAGATATCAAGATTGTACAAATATTACTGCAAATGTAGTGACTGCGTTCATTTGTTGTCAGACGACAATAACAGATGAGATAAAAGTTCCACGTTAAAGCACATGATGGTTATAGGTTGTCCAAAATGTCCTTTGGCTCCAAAAAGAGAATGATTTGTAATGAACAAAGTGAATTCACCTAATCTTTCCCGCTCTTCTTCTCCACATGTCTCTACCTACTCACAGCCTCCTAAAACCAGACAAAATTAATAATTCTGCCAAAGTCTGACCAATCAACAACAGTGTCCCAAAAAAAGAGCAGTCCAATCAAATAATCCTGCTGGGATTGGGCGTATCCGCCGTCTGCAAATTTAAACGTTTACATTCACTGTTGCGTTCCTAGTCTTTCTCCACGAGGTATCAGAGAGTGGTGTTGTGGTGAGCCAGAGAGGGAAGGTACAGGAAGGTGTAGATCAGCAGAAGCAGAAGAAGAGCCAACACCAGAGGCAGGCACCAGTCGTTGGTGACCAGCACTTGGTCACAGCGAGCCTGCAGGAGGGAGCCCCCGCGGGCGCCCGACCGCTCCTCAGTCTGGTCCGGCATGGCTGAGATGCACGTCTAGTTATTCCATTCTACCAACACCAGAGTCTCCACTGTCCTCAGGAGTCAAAGGTCCAACATAAACGAAGCTAAAGCGTAGCACAAGTTTGAACCAAAATGTGGTAAATTCTGATCCTTTCAGTTTTTATCTTTTATTGCAACATGCTTCAATATCTCAGATCACTTTATCTAAACTTCATCCCTCCCAATTTCCCTGCTCTAATATTTCCAACCTCACTCATCCATCCATTGATCCGCTTGTCCATCCACCTGTACCCCACCAGTGAGGCTTTGCAGCTTGCTACTCTGCTCCCACACCACTACCATCATACACACACCAGGTGGAAAAAGGATTACTCTCTAAGCCTCCATGCAGAGAACCACAGTGTGGACAAGAGCAGTGACCTTCAACACCCCAGAAACACATCTCTGCTCTGCAGGAGTCCACATGTAATATGCAGCGTGTGTGTGTGTGTGTGTGTGTGTGTGTGTGTGTGTGTGTGTGTGTGTGTGTGTGTACTCACGGCTCCAGCATGTATGCGTATTGTCCCTCGGGCGTGCGGTCCTGCCTGTATGAGAGGTTGTATGCCAGCATGGTGTCGATCAGCTCACGCATCTGCTCTTTCTCTCTGCTGCTGAACAGCTGCGGGTTCACCTGGAACAAACACACAGGGTTTATTATTAGTTGCAATGAAAGTTTACGCTATACGCAATATAATTAACTAAAAAACTGAATGTTAAACTGCACTGCCATAGAAAAACAAAATGGCAGTTTTTGAGTGACTAAATAAATTGTAGTTGCTATTCCAGGATTGTCCCGTGTCGATTTTGTGTCGGTTCCCTCTGACAATCAGTGGTCTGCAGTGTTTTCACATCACTTTTTAGCATCAGCTCAACTCCCCTGGAACCTCGACTGAGGTTAAATAAAGTACCAGGTACTATCCACAGTGGGAAAAAGAGCGAGTCGAGCAGAGCCGTACCATACTAAGGTGGTGGAAAAGCCTCATAACACACAAACACATACAGACTGTACATTCTTATACATACAGGCCGTAGTTTGGGACAGATGATGTCGAGGAGCAGCGTGAGCATATCGAGGGTCAGGCTGAGCTGGCTGATCCTCATTCTGATGCATGCTGGGATGTCAGCCAACATGGTACACAAAGCGTTCTTGCAGCTGACGAGCCGGGAGGCAGCCTGGAGAGGAGACAATAATGACTCAGTGATGATACCTCAGTTCTTATTACCCAGATTTTCCTGCCAAAAAAACTTTTCATCTCATTTCTCTTAATCATTTTTGCTTTTATTGATCTGTAACTTTATCTGTCTTCATGTAATATATTGTGCTGTTACTTGAGTTCTTCTACACATTGGTGACTGTAGTTGATAAGTACCTCATGCTGACTGTGGGGATAGCTGATGCGGGGCACGTGTGTGTGGGCAAACAGGAAGTGGAACGTGACTGACAGGAAGGGCAGGTATCTCATCAGGGAGAAGTTCTGCCCGTGCAGAATCACTTGGTTCAGACGGTCAGAAAACGACAGCCAATCGAGAGCCTCACACACACTCTGCAGGTTGGGATCCCTCACACGCATGGACAGATAATTTTCATACAGACCCTGAGGAAAAGAGACAGATGGTTCAGTTCAATGCTAGTAAAGCACGGGGAAGTGTTTTCTTTATATTCATTTCAATAAAATGTTCATTACCTGAGAAACCTTTTCATACTCGCCACTAGAGTAAGCCAAGTTCAGAATGTGCTGAAACCTCTGAGCTCCACCGCCTGAACCTGGTGCCTCCTCAAAACCTTGACCAATACGTTTCCTGAAAGAACAAATTTAAACATTGAGTTGCAATCTAATTATTTAGGGCCGAAGAAGCAGCGAGAGGTAACAGATAAGAGGTTATAGATTGTATTGCGTTTATGATTACTGCTCTTCATTAAGGCTCACAGATCATAAAACAAACAGGGTTTCTGCAGCGTTCACCAAGTAACATTCACGACTGCCACATGAATGGCATTTAATACCCGATTCAAGATCACACCAGCCAAAGTAAGAGAGATTATTAGATATAGAAGATTTATTCGCACTTGAATCACAGTTTTTCCACCAGTATAAAACAATAATTTCTAACAATATCTTGAAACCAAAGCTGGATGAGCAACAGAAAGACAAAAGATGGAAGGATGACTTATTTAAGGTCGACATATTTCACATCAGGTCAGAAGGTCTGGAAGAGAAATATACTGGGGACAGTTTTTGCAACAATCGCATATGAAAACATTTGATAACTATTTTTATTGCTTTGATCTTTGTAAAATAATATTTATAATAATTAATTTTTTTTTTTTTTAGGAAACTGAAATCAATGCTTTTTAAGACTTTTCAAGACTAGCACATAGTTTCAGATTTCCCTGTTGGTGTTATCAGTAAGTAAAAATTAAGATGGATCCCAATGAAAACGCAGGGACTCTGTATAGTCGTAGAAGCACAGCAGCATCAAATCTTTTACAGAATCGGTGCTTCATTTCAAAATGTTTGAAAACCTGAACTTTGGATGCTTATAGTGAATGTGTTTCCAGAAAAAGAAAGTATCCAGCAAATACAGCACAACATTTACAATTTCATGACAAACGGAGACACACTTTACCGTTTTATACGCGGTAACTGGAAGATCTCCTGCCACAGATGGAACAAGCCTTTGTTCTGGTCCTTCTGCCCCACAGAGATACACTGGATGGTTTTGCTGTCCACCTGCTTGTGGCCGCGACCATGGAGGAACTGTACAGACAAGAACACATAATGTGATATAATTATACTGCATACTACTGAACTCCTCATGCAATCCACAGACTCTCCTTCACAGTGCCGCCACCCACCTGCAGGGTGTTGATGCAAGACCTAATGTCGTTGTCCGTCTTCTCACACAGCGACATGAGGCTGCCTGTGTCTGCCTTCATCCCCTGCCGGAGTGAGATCTGCAAACAGAAAATGAATGTAGACATGGATTATTAGGGTGTTCAGAGATGCTTGTGTACTCCTCTATGTGTGTGTGTGTGTGTGTGTGTGTGTGTGCGTGTGTGTGTGTGTGTGTGCGCTGACCTCTGCCAGTCTCTGCGCGAGGCGGGAAGGCTGAGTCTGGGGGAAATTCAGGAGGAAGGCTTGCAGCCTGAGAGGTCTGAGAGCTGGAACATAACTAAAAGAAAAGAGAGGATCAGATAATGGCTGCATAGAAAACTCTAAATCAGCACTACGGCTAAGATAATTTACATCAGGGGTAATATTTTAATTTAACAAAAAAATGCAGTACAGCAGTTTCTATACATTTTATATCTCATTATTTGTATAGTCTTTGTTGTTCGCAGCCAAATCCTGCCCTCTTCTTATCAACTGTTAGCATTTATTTGCAGGCACCTTTTTACCTTTCGCCATTACTTCTTACCAAAGGAAACATAAACAAATAACAAAATAAAATAGAATCAGATTTTGATGCTGTTAAACACCACAGTGTCTCTTACAGGTCGTTACAGATGCAGATGATTGGTCGAAGCAGGAGTGACTCCTTCTTCTTTTTCTTCTTCGCAGTCTCTGAACCAGCCTCCCCGCCGTGTCCGTCTTTCTTGTTCAGAGTTGCTAACAGAATGTTGATTGCAGCCTGTCGAACACCACAGTCGAAAAGAAAAACATTTATAACTACGATTGAAGAGTGAATTAACACTTTTATCATCGTTCTTTTTTTATTTTAAATGTCCAGAACATACCGCGGGTGCTCCATCAATCTCATCGATAATGAGGCAGTTCGGTCTCTCATTGGCTCCTAAAACTGACTTCATCTGCGTCGCTGTGTCGATGCGTTTCTGGAACACTTCCGCACTGCGATCGTCACTGCAAAAACATCGACAGTACGGCTGAGGCAAACATTAGGATTACTATGAACAAATTTTTATGATTCACTACTATTATTGGGTCAGTTGTTAATATGGCTCGTCTAACCTGGCATTTATTTCCACCACATTGTACCCAGCATGCTTTGCAATGATATGAGCCAGGGTGGTCTTCCCCAAACCTGGAGGGCCAGACAACAATGCCACCTAGAGAAAGACCAAAATAAATGATATCATGTATTTCAACTAAAAGTCATTAAACTGAAATTGTACTGAGTGTGCAGATGTGTTCACCTTATATTTAGGTCGTTTGTACTGGTCCAGTTCAGCCTCCAGTAGCTCCTCTGTCACCTCAATCTTACTCTTGAAGCGATTCGGGTTCGGATTGGCTTGATTGGGTTTGAATGAGTTCTGGTTGGGAGCTTGTCGGTCAAACCGGGCAGGGCGGGACTTCCTCTCTCTTCCGAACACAACAGTGTCCCAGAGTTTCAACCACTTGAGCAGACAGCGGTTGGTAAACTACAATGAGACAGCCACACACAACTGGCATCAATGTAGGATACTTAATGGAAGTCAGTTACACAGAATATGGGTGATTTCATATCCCAATGTCACAATATATCGCAATACAGCATATTTTCTCTAAATTCAATGAATAAACAGTTTAAATAAAATAATCACATGAAAACTCTTTTTACATTTTGAATGATATACTCAACAAATGAGATGTATTTACTCATATTTGATTGTTTTTCTCCTTTTATTCTGAACCTTTATGCAAAATTTAAATTGACCATGTACCAAAATATAAAATATTAATGTCTCAGTGTTTCCCCACATAAGAATTTACTTGGCAGGGCCACCAAGGTATTTCAACATCCAGCGACCCATTTAAGCATTTTGCAGAGAAACACAAAGAGAAAAGATTTATCTGGTCCTCGGAGACGATGGATATTTTATAAGCACGGCGCAGGTAAAACGTTCAGTGCCACGTTGATTTGACTTCCACATTAACAACAAGTCTGCTCCATGTGAGGCTCGTCTGCTTTTGTGAAAACTGAATTGCGGGTGAAAAACCCAAAACATGACTTGTGTTTTTAAAAATATACAACTGGAGAGACGGGCGGCGGGAGTGTGTGTGTGTGTGTTTGTGGGAGAGAGAAAGCAAGGTGAGCAGATCAAAGTAGTTTGTGAGTGGGCATTTGGCCAAAATAATTGCATTACACGATATTGACATGGTTTTACATATTACATTTTGTTAAGAAACACGTATTTATTGCATCACAGATCATCTTCCTGTTCTGTATTTTGAAATTTCCACACATCCTGTTTACATTTCTCTGTGGGGGGAAACAACGGACAAGCCGAGCCTTCAGCCATAGTGTACAATGGAACAATGCACGCTCCCCCTTGTCCCCAATGTTCAAAGTAAATCTGGAAATCAATAATTAAACTGTATGCTGGCGAGCTAGACAGCTTTTTCAAGTCAAGTCATGTGAGGATATTCACGATTATCCTAATTCAGGACAGATGTTTTTATCTACCGTCACATGTCATATATTGTCATATCACACAGAGTTACTTACATCATCACTGAGGAGCTCTGTGTAGTGTCGGGGAGAGAATCTGTCCACCCAGAGTCGAGAGGTTTGACCCTCTGTGTCTTCAGGATCATCGTTCTCTTTATCCTCTCTGCTTTCAGGCTCAACAAACACATCGTTCACACTGCTGGTGTGCGACACGAATCCAAGAAGAAATTTTAAAAAAACACGTACTGCAATGTAATCAGATTTGTCAGTGTGTGAATGTGAGAGAGAAACAGGTGGTGAGTTACCTGGCCAGCAGCTCTGAAAGACGCTGAGATTCTTCCACAACCCGATGGTGATGCTGTGTGAAATGTAAACAAATTTGAAATGTCAACAGCCTCAGATTTCACTAGATACATGCACCAACATATGGGACATCTGAAATCCATCCGACAGGTACATCCACAAATAAAGTGAATTACTGTCTGCATACAGTTTGATGTTTTGGCCTCAAAACTTTGTATTTGGCTAAATAAACTCAAATATTTGGATTTAGGGAAACTGATTAAGTACATGTGATGACTGAGAATGAACAGTGTGGTTATGTGGAGTCTACTTGGCAGATTATACAAAACAAAAGCAGCTTTAAATCACTCACCCTCTCTGCTTCTTGTTCTCTCATTACACTGATTGGCACTGCAAGCAGCCCCAGTGCACCCTGGGAGTTTGGTACCATTCTGGACTCCACTACCTGGAGACACACACAAGTAAATGCAAAGAAATACAGGAATTAAACATATAAAGCATCAGACACAAGACATTTGTATGTGAACAATGAATTAGGGTTTATAATGTGACATAATCACAGATGAATAACCTTTGTCCCTGTGTCGTCTTTCTGTCTGAGGTAGACCCGACTCCCTGATGAGTCTGTCACACTGATGTACTCTCCGTCTAAAGGAGGCCGCCTCAGCACATGCAGTGACGCTGGCGCCGCTGTGGGAGGTCGCCTGGGTGTCTCTGGGATTGTAGCAAAGCCACTGATATCCAACACGGCTGGGGTAGACCTAAAACACACAATACATGTTCAGAGATCTGTTGTATCGAAGACTGCAATCTAAAATATTTGTAATTTATTGATTTGTTTTAAATATATGACTATATTTTGATATATTGTGAAAATGTGAATAATGATACATATCCATAATATGTCAGTAACGTTAGAAGAAAACATTAAATTAATTTAGTCTATATATAAATCTTGTAAATCAATCCCTCCCCCACAACATTAAGTTCCACTTAATAAAACAATTAAAATCATGATGTAACATGTGTTGGGGTGCGTACCAAACTAATTAAAAGGCCAATGAGTATCTCTGCAGAACTACAGTACTTTATTACAATGTTGTTGTCTCACACATTTCTGTAATATTTAAATTAATTCAGCAGCTCTATTCGGTATCAAAACGAGGAGCGCCTGGAAACCACTAGAATACAACAGATGACGTTTTAAGGGCTCAAAAAGCAAATATAAAAAAAGACAGACTTTAAAGGTAAAGAACAAAAAGGTAGTTCAATAGTCGACACAGGTGACGTGTCACCAGCTGCAGCTGTTACTCAGCCAGGAGTGCTTCTGGGTCTCTATATATAGTACACTACTATGTTTCATCCTTGTGATGTTTCGCTTTTAAGTGACTCTTATCAGGTTTTTTTTATTTATTTATTTATTTATTTTATTTGAGTGTTCCTGCATCAGAATGTCTTTTCATTGCTTATTTTCAACCACATTTACTTTCTTTAACTCTATGTGGATGCAGTTACAATAAAATGTTTTTTCATTCCCATTAATGCACCAGATACATAACAAAGTATCCTCTGTAAAAAGATCCACACCTGCCTTCTACTGATGTCTCCTTTTCCCTCACATCAACTGTTTCACTGTCAGCTAACACGCAGGATGCTGACCTGACCATCACCTGACCAGAGGACCCAACCTGCTCTACCTCCTGAGCCACAACCGTAGTGGTACCCGTTGTAACCTCCTACCTGGCGGTGCGAGAGGGTTCGTACTGCTCTGGGGACGACGGCGGTGTGATGTCATCACTCTGTGACGGGGCTTTGCTCTCTTGAGTCTGCAGCGAGTTGAACAGTCGCTTGGACACTCGCACCGCATCCTGCTTCTGCCGCTTCGCCTTCGGGGCTGCAAGGAGAAAGATCACATTTAAGGTTCAAACTTACGGCATTAAATAACCACAACAAGGTGAAACCCCCCCCACCCATGTACCCTCCCAGTGAACTCACTGATGGGCTGATCAACCAGGAGGTGCTCTATGTCGGAGATATCGTCTCCTGGACCCGGTTTCTGACGACTGCCCAGCTTGGAGGACTCGTCTAAACCGTTCAAAACACAAACAATCAACACAGAAGTGATCAACTGGCAACACAATGAATAGAAAAATAATTCCGAATATGTTTAATAATCAATATTCTCTTTAATTAATTAAATATGTTGATTTTTTTTTTTACTGTTATAGAGTCACATATTGTTATCTAGTGTCAGACAATGAGGATTAATTAGATTTTTTTCAACCTTTAAACTAGTAATTAAGTGAAGTATTAGTCATTTATTACATAATTATATTTGTTTCCTACCAAAGTGAGTGCCAAGTTAGATTTATCCAACCTGAGAGCTGACGATAAGGCAGTCTGACATAAAGGACAACAACTAATATATATATATATATATATATATATATATATATATATTAATATATATTAGTATCAGAGGTCTGTGAGTGTTTGTATCCAACGTTATAGATTTATCATGACGTTCACGGATCAATAACAACTGTTTCAACTCAAGATTACAACCAAATGCTGTGTAAAGCTCCTACAACAGTCTGGAAGCTGCCCTTTACCCTCCATCTGAGCCAACGCGTCCAGTTCGTCGGCGAACTGGTCGTCGAAGTCGTCCGGTACCTCGAACAGTTCGTCGTATTCGTCCATATCGGCCCGAACAGGTACCGGATAGAAGCGCAGACACGGTGAGTGATTCCCTCTAAAGACACTCAAGACACTTTCCTCCTGAATGTCTCCTTCAGGGACTCCAGCAGCAGCTGTGGCGGAGCAGATTTTCCCGGCAATTTTTTTGTTGTTGTGATGTATTACTTCCGGGTGAGGAGAGTCCTCCGTCCTCTGATTGGCTCATCAGAACTTGACTCCCCAGCATGCACCGCGAACCCAATGTAAACATCTGGCCCGAGGGTGGCGCCAAACGACAGCCCATTGAATCTTAATGAGGTTTCTAATTATAACTTTAGTGGGTTTTATTTGTGTTTTTATTGTATTTTATTATTAATTTTATTTAACTTTTATTAATATCCGTACATTTATTACTTTTACTTTTATTTTTATTGTTTCACTTTTTACTGTAGCTACTGTTAATTTTAATTATATATGTTATAAGTTAATTTTATTTAAATTTTATCTTTTATTTTATTTTTTATTTTATTCTTAGGGTTATGGTTTTTAGTTTAATGTATGTTTAATGTATGTAATGTATGTTTTTTGTATTTTGTACTTTAATTTCCCTCAGGATAAATAAAGTATCTATCTATCTATCTATCTATCTATCTATCTATCTATCTATCTATCGATCTATCTATCTATCTATCTATCTATCTATCTATCTATCTATCTATCTATCTATCTATCGATCTATCTATCTATCTATCTATCTATCTATCTATCTATCTATCTATCTATCTATCTATCTATCTATCTATCTATCATTGTTATGTCTTGTTGTTGTTGTTGTTGTTGTTGTTATGTCCTTATTAGGTTTGGCTCTTAATTTGCATACTTATATACTTTCCTTGGATGAAGATTTTTCTCTGTGGGAAGCAGATTTTTTGCCAGAAATTGTCAGATTTGCTTTCTTTTGCCGTTGAACCACTGATAATTAATGACTCCATGGGCTTTAGTGTAATAATATTTTCATTATAGGTAAATGTAGGTACAGGTAAAGTGTAGCTTTGTGGCATTTATAAAAGACGAATGGAAAAGAGAAGTGCCTTGAGACTCTCTGAAATACTTGCGGTATATCCTGATTAAGTTAATTAAATGTAACCTATGTTTTTGATTTTTGTTTGTTTATTTGTTTTGGTTATTTGTTTATCCTTTTTTCCTTTTTTTTTTACATTTTCTGTTTATATATGCTGCTTGGCTTCATTGTTAGGTATGCTTAACATCTTAATGATGCCTGTTTGTTATTTGAACAAGCTTAATAAAGTTATTTTTTTTGTTTAATCCCCAACAAGTGTTGGTTTTAATGCTGTTTAAATGTAGGGTTGTGCTTGTAACACATATAAAAGGAATATTAATTTACATTCAGTAACTCGAAATAAAGGCGGATTCTATTCAGGGTGAATTTTCCCTTAAGATTTTAATATAATTAATGATTAAACAGTTTGGTTGCAATGTAATGAATCTTTCACACATTTAAAATGGGAGTTTTAGTCTTTTTTGATCTGTAGCTTGTTTAAATTCTCTCTGAACATTTGAAGTAAGCTTGTGTTTGTTTTGTTATATTAAATAAGAATAATTAATGTATAAAGATGTGTGTCTTGTGGTTTTCTTGTATTTGCCATGTATTGGAATAAGCAATGTTCAAAATTTCAAAATTACAAATTAAATATATGTAACATAAAATATTCCCTTAAATTCTAACGATACAAAGTAATTCTTATTCATTCTCTTGACTTTTTTTCTATACATTTTCATCTTCATCTTCATCTTCATCTTAAGCTTTTACATTTTGTTCTGTGTGTGAGATTGATGATGATGTGTGTGACGTCAGGATGCCTCTGTCGCCGCCATCTGCTCCTTACAGCAGACAAACACTGACCAGCAGTTTGTGTGTGACACCGAGTTAATTTCACATCAGGGAGCACGAAAGGAAAACTCACTCAGCTCGCTTTGTCTCTTCCTCTCGGACTTCACGTCCTCTCACATGCACGCTGAGTAAAAAATATCCAGATGTGTTGAGTGAAAAAAAACATAGTGTTTAAATACAAGTGCATTAGAATTAAAGAAGTGCACTTCACTCTAGTATACCATGTTTTATTCTCAAATGTTTTCAACCATTAAGCCTTCAGCAAGGTGCTTTCCACCGTTATAAACCGTTAGTTTATAAAGGTGATGTTAAATCTGTTATGTCTTCTGAACAGTTTAAATCAATATAACTATTTTGAAAGGTAGCAGTGTTTTGTACACATAGTATGTACAAGTGAGTGATTTAAAAAGTCATATGACTATTAGGAGGATTTTGTTTTAGGGTGATATTTCCCTTAAAACTTTAATACAAACCCTTCCATCCCCAAAATTTCCCAAAAATCTTGTACTTAGAAATGTGTGCTTGCAAATGCTTCTCTTTTTTAAAATATAAGTATTTTTTCTGCTCTATTGGATACTGACAGCTGGAGAGAGGCAGAAGAACCCGGGTCACTGCGGTAAAGACTCGATACGTTGTGTGCAAGCTCTTAACTTAAACTAAACTTAAATCTCAAACATAATTTCTCAGTAGAGCTGCTGTGACATGTTTAAAAAGTAAAAAAAAAGTACATGATCAAACATCTATCACTTACAGTAAAATAGAGCAGATCAGGCTCAATTCTTAAATTGGAAACTGTAGCACTCATCCAAAAAGCATATATGGTAGGATTGTATTCCAAAACTGTATTTGTGTCCAACATCAGTTAATAATGGAAATCTAGGAATGGATTGATCCTGAAACATTTATTTATTTGAAGAAAAAGACTCTTAATTGAATAAAAACTTGTGTCCACACTAATCTGTCTCTACAGTTAAGGAAACCACCTGTTTTCTCTCTCACACACTTTCACTGACCCTACAGCACTTACCAGCAGATGTTTGTGTGTTTGGACGCTAATGATTAGAAACTTGTCACCGCCAATGATTGACCATCTGTGTGTGTGTGGGCATCAGCGTGGACTCTGGTCCACACAAGCATCTGCTGTACTCCACTGCTCACCCATACCACGCACTCCATTATCCCCTAGCACAGCATGTGTGTCAGCGCTGCAGGTGCCACATTAAGGTGATGTGTTTAATCATCAATTCAACCAAGGGACTGCCCTCTTCACACATACACGAAACACCCGAGCTGTCAAGCTTTCTGCAGCAGCGAGGTCAGCTTGTAGTTCAGCCGAGAAGGGACTTTAACCAAGGGCTGGAGTGTGTGTGTGAGTCTGTCTGTGTGTGTGTGTGTGTGTGTGTGTGTGTGTGTGTGTGTTCATGTTAGTTTTTTTATGTGTTGGAAGAGAAGTGAGCATTTAAAGGGCTGATGTTCTTCACGAGACTGTCTGGTGGTTTCTAGGGAGTGTGATGTGTTCTTCTTGTTGTTCAGGGTGTTTGCAAAGTTGGCCTGCGGTGTCAGATTATGAGAGAGGGTTGATGAGACTGACTGCACAGGTGTAAGGGTTAGATTCAACAGGTGTGTGTGTGTGCGTATGTGTGTGTCTGTGTGTATGATTTTTGGTGTATTTTTAAGTCTGTGTGCATTGCTGTGAACTCTGAGGATGTCTAACTCCACCATCAACTTCTACGAACACCCTCAGTCCTTCAGCTTCTCTGATATTATCGTCATAGCAACCTACTTTCTTCTCAACCTCGCCGTTGGCATCTGGGTAAGAGTCAGAGGTGTATATGTATTTATTTGCCTGTGTGTGTGTGTGTGTATGTGTGTGCTCAGATGTAACAGTTTTTCTCTGTCAGTCATCATGCAGGGTGAGCAGGAATACTCTGAGCGGGTACTTCTTGGCTGGACGGGACATGGCCTGGTGGCCGGTGAGTCTGACCCGACTAATGTTGTGGATGAAGAGACGTTTCTAATTCTTGTGCAGTTGGATGAAAAGCTTCTTCTGATAATCTGATCAAGCAGCAGTCCTTGTTTGCAAATATCAGTAACTCTGGATATGATTGTAAATTAGTAATACTGATATTTTGCAACCCTGAGCACAGACAGACTGCTGGTGTGTTACACAGGACAGACTAAGCAAAATATATATGAATCCTGTATACTTAATGTAATCTGTGGATTCTATTTAATGATAGTATGTATCACTGGTTCCCAACCTGGGGTTCAGGACCCCCATTAGGGGTCACCAAAGCTTCATGGGGTTCACAAGGCCTTCTTGTTACTAAGGGGTGTAAGAAGTAAGTGAGTACTCAGCTCTGATGCAGTAATCAATAATAATGTGAATAATGTAATAACTTTTTATTACATCACATTTAGCTAATTACTTGTCAGATTTTACATTAACCTTTTTGGTTTGTGTCTGCTTGGGGACGTTTCAGAGTCTAATGAATTGTTAGCAGTTACACCAAAGAGAGATTTCCCCTCTAAACCTCTCAGATGGTTTAAATTTAATAAATGTTTGAGGCCCCAAGAGGTTAAAGATAAAAGTCAAACAAATTATTATACATTTGCGTATAGGAATTTTTCTTTATTTTCTTCTTCCCTGTCCTTTAGTCATCTAATGAGATTTAGAAGGGACATCGAAGGGGCCTCGACCCCTAGATTGGGAACCACTGGACTTAACTACCTAACTCTAAATTTAAGCAGTTAAAACTAGCTACACCTTGACAGTAAATTGCTGCTTATGCATTGATGCACCAGCATTTAAAACATCATAACATGATAAATTTATGATGAGTACTTTTACTTTTGACACTTGAAGAACATTTACTGCTAATACTTAAGTAAGAATCTGAATGCAGGAGTTGTATTTTTACGTTGTTCTTTTGATGCTTTTACTAAAAAGATCTGAATACTTTTCACAGATTGGAGCGTCTCTCTTTGCCAGTTCAGAAGGCTCCGGTTTGTTCATTGGTCTGGCTGGGACTGGAGCTGCTGGAGGCATCGCTGTCGCTGGCTTTGAATGGAACGTGAGTTCATTCACTTAATAAAACATTATGACATGCTATTCTAATTTATCTATTCATATTAAGTAAACACATTATCGTCTAGATTGAGGCAGGGCTGGCCTTCTAATCCATGTAAATGTTATTTCTTTTGTGGCGTGTAGTATTAATTGGCCTGACTAACACAAACTATTTATGTGAGAAAACACGGCGTACTGCTTGGACAGTGTGCGTTTGTGTCTAAGCAGCTGTTGCAGGCAACCTGCTGCAGGTGGCAGCGGGTGAAAGGTTTTTATATATGCCATCCAGCTGTATTAGGGTAGTGTAGAGTACATGTGGCAGGAGTCAGTCCACAGCAACTTGTACATGTGCTTGCAGACCTTTTAAAGCTAGAAGTTTTACCTCAGTTTGACTTGACTTGAATTTTTCCCACCTCAGGGGACTGGTCAATCTGGTCAAACAACCTCTTTCTATCTCTTTTACTTCATTCTCACAGGCCACTTATGTGCTGCTGGCTCTGGCCTGGGTATTTGTGCCTGTCTACATCTCCTCTGGGGTTAGTTTGCACCCACACACACACACACACACACACACCCACACACACCCATACGCACACACACACCCACACCCACACACACACACACACACACACACACACACCCACACCCACACACACATATGGGAATCCAGTCTGCTTGTAAAGGCTGGTTCAGCAGGTACATTTCAGTGCCAAGAGACATGAGACACCTTGGAAATTCCTCAACAGGGTGTTACACCTCACACATGCACTCTCTCTCTCTCTCACACACACACACACACACACACACACCTGTCCTTAAATAACAAGAACATAAATGACTCTATTTGTTGGTACATACTTATATTAAAAACAGGGGAAGTCCACAGTCACCAGCAGCTAATTGGCAGATCATGCTGAGCTCTGAAAGTCACCTACAGCTTCCAATGTTTGCCTCCTCTGTGTAGCTGTGGTGTGTTGAAGATGTTAAAATGTGTGTGTTCAGATCGTGACGATGCCAGAATACCTGGGCCGTCGTTTCGGAGGAGAGAGGATCAGAACCTACCTGGCTGTCCTCTCGCTGCTGTTGTCCATCTTCACAAAGATATCAGTATGACACTACACTTTTTCACCATTTAGCAACATGATCTGATGTGAGGTTGAATCTTTGCTGGCATTGCTGACAGATGTGTTGTGTTTCCGTCACCAGACTGACCTGTACTCTGGAGCCTTGTTTGTTCAGGTTTGTCTGGGGTGGAACCTCTACCTGTCCACCGTCCTCATGCTGGTGGTCACTGCTTTTTACACTATTGCAGGTATACAAACAACCTCACACACATATACAATTACATTCAGTATAGCTAATTCTGTCCCTTTTAGGTAGACTGGAATGTGGTCGGCTTACAGAGGTGGGAAGTAACATAATATCTGTATTTTCAACTCCTTACATTTTAAAAACAGGCTTGTTACTTTAGATTTAATGTATTTGAGGAGGAAAATTAGATTTTTATTAGGGACTGAGCCAGCGACCGCTGGAGGTCCCTATTGTTTTTGCTCGATTTCTTCTTCTTACCTATTATTTTTAGCCCCCTGAACATATACGAAAACTCAATTTTATTTGGCAAAGTTGTCAGGCCTGGTGAAAATGGGGATATTCTCTGTGTTGCTTTCAGGTTGGCCACTAGGTGGCACTACTATCATAAAAAATGCATTTAGGCTAATAACTTCTGCATAGTTTGTTGCACATTCAAAAACCTTGTATCCACGCGTTCGGTGAATAGAGCTGAATCTCCCCATGTAAGCCCCGCCCACTTCCGCCAAGAATTTTTTTTTCTAGAGCGCAAAATGTCCATAAACTACTTTTCCGTGTTCCTCCCATGCGCTTTGTCTGATTCGCACAAATTTTTTCGCGTAGCATCTGAGGACCATCCTAATAAAAAAGTAATTGATGAGTAATTGAAGTAATTGAAAAAAAATAAGCACGTTATAAAATTAACACTTCCTCAGGATTTTTCGTCAAAAAAGGAAGTGGACCATTTCTCCACATTGCTATATCCGATTGTCACCAAACTTGGGTCCATAGTTACACATGTCTTTCTTAGGCATCGTGCACAATTTCAGGTCATCGCCACAAGGTGGCGCTCTTTAAAATGAAGAAGTTTATATCTCTGCAACGGCATGTGTGATTAAAATGAAACTTGTTCCCATGCTTGCCCATGGCTCCCTGAGGCTCACATAAAAAGGACAAAAAAAATACGCCACTAGGTGGCGCTCTGGTGGCATGATAAATCACTGTGCGGAGACCGTAATAGTTATGAATATGAAATTCACAGGGCACGTGTAGAGTGCTGCCTGGAGCTCACATACCAAAAATCGTGTTTGTCGTGTGTGTAGCGCCCCCTACAGGATAAAAAAACAGCAACCCTGGCGCCACGTTTCACCGATAAGTACGAAACTCGGTAGGCACGTGTAACATGCCGGGACGTACAAAAAAGCCTCTTGGACCCATACCCGAAACCCCACAGGAAGTCGGCCATTTTGATTTTCATTTTCACCTTCGGCGAACTTTTCACGTTGTATTTGAACGAACTCCTCCTATGGAATTTATTGGATATGCTTCAAAATTTGTGAGCACAGTCAAAAAATGGTTCTGATTAAAAGGTGTGCTATTTGTGCATGTACGTTGACGGGTGTGTCCGTGGCGTGCCGTCAAAGTTGGCCATTTTGAATTCCGTGCACATTTTCTGTGATTTTTCGCCTTGTATTTGAACAAACTCCTCCTAGGGAATTTATCGGATCTACTTCAAAATTGGTCAGTACAGTCAAAAAATGGTGCTGATTAAAAGTTTCTGTGGCGTGAGGTCAAAGTTGGCCATTTTGAATTCTGTGGTCATACAAACTGAAAAGTTGAGCTATTTGTGACTGTACGTCAAACCGCGTGCCAGTGACAACTTGTCAATTTCAGCAGATTCGCCATAAAACAGCACTCATAACTTCAGTGTGCAATGTCCAATCTCAGTGAAACTTCACGTGTTTGTTAACACTCTCGCCTTGAATATGTCTACATGACAACATTTGGACAGAGTGATAGCGCCACCTACTGGCAACAGGAAGTAAGTGCTGCGTGGCGATTTTGAGCTAATTTACGTGAGATTTTCATGTTGTGGTCGGCACTTGTTACGATGGCACGTGACGCGGCCGCAGCACGCCCCGAGTTGCATGGAGTGCGAGGTCCCACCCAACGCTGCTTACAGCTTTAATTTTTATTTTGCATCACTGCACGCCTTCCAAACACAAAGGACACTGCATATGACTCATGACAGATATAACATGATGAAAACAACATCAAAGATGTAACAAGAAGAGACAGACAAAGGAGAGAGACTCAACCAGAAGTTTCAGCTTTGCACAAAAACAGTCGGTATAAATGTCCTCCAGAGAAACCAAGAGAGTACTTTATACTTCTATACTTTTTCACTGTTACTTGAGTAAACAAGTTCAATCAGTACTTCTATTATCTGTGTGCATGTGTGTGTTTGCCACCTGTCTGCTTATACTGAAAGATTTCCATCACACACACTCCTTCCTACTTCTTCCTTTCAGGTGGTCTTGCTGCTGTCATCTACACCGACACTCTACAGACATTTGTCATGATTATAGGAGCAATCATCCTAACAATCACTGGTTTGTACGCTCATCATATTTTTTAAATAAACACAACAACTGCAGTTATTTTAAGGATTGTATAGTTGGGAGTTGTGTGTTTCTGGTCTACAGCCTTCAACAAGATTGGCGGCTACAGCAACCTTGAGCATGTGTACAGCATGGCGATACCCAGTAAGATCATTCCCAATAGTACCTGCCACCTGCCACGTCAGGACGCCATGCACCTCTTCAGAGACGCCGTCACTGGAGACCTGCCCTGGCCCGGCATGACTCTTGGACTCACCATACTGGCCACCTGGTACTGGTGCTCTGACCAGGTACATGTATACGCATACAGAATGCATGTGCAAGCGAGACAACCATTGCTGCAGATGTGACTTATAGTGCAGTTCATCTAATGCCGCTGGAGCCTGGCCAGAACTTCACTGGTAGATGCCACTAAACCCTACACACAGGTCCTTAAAAAAAAAAAAAAAAAGATTTAAAATAGTTTTTTTTGTAGTTTTTGACAGTTTTTGACTCACCAACTTAATTGTTGAAAGGCACACACCAGTATCACCACCATGCCCTATTGAGCTGACTTGAGTCCAGTGGTGTATCCATATAGCATATTTGGAAATTAAACAGAACAGTAAGTAGTGTTGTTCAAAGTTGAAAAGGGAAGTTGCTGCTTATTGTATTTATGTTTCCATGACACAGTTGTCTTTGTTTTCTTCCCCGAGTAAGTATGGTAAAATACTTCAGTTTCCAAAACAACTAAATTGAACTTGTGATGAAATTTTCTTGACTACTGTTTCCAAGATCCAGAATGAACTTTCAAGAAAGACTGTAAAACATTTTATGGTTTAATTCATACTACTTGAAATACCAGACTCAATTCTTCTAATGTGGCTGTTTCCACAAATCGCAGCAAAAAAAAAAAAAAAAAAAAAAAAAACAACAACTGTTGCCCCAATGATGATTTTGTGCCAAACCCAAACTCCAGGCTTCAAAAATAAGAAACCAAAAAGCTACAATTATATTTTTCTGCAGTCTGAAGCAAAAGCAGAAAACCTCCCTGTACACGTACACAATCATCAAACTGTTCTGGATTATTTTCAACAATCTGTCTTTTTATTTACATAAAAACATCCCTTTTGGTCCCACATTTGTATATATAGCAGTTCTCTACATCAGCACAGGTAATCCAGTACATCATCCAAATACGTAAAGGCAATCAACACAGTATCCATACACTTGCACCGTCAGTAACCAATCACAGTGGTATCAACACTTAACCTGACTCCATATCAGTGGGGAGACATAATGGACTGATACAGAGTCTGTGCAGATTAGTTTTGGAAAAAACATTACAGTACAAAATTCTGAAAAAGAAAAAGCAGTTGAGGTAATTTAGACATATTTGTTCAAAGGATTGTTTACAATACAGAGAAGACTGTCACAGCTGACCAAATTTTGTATGTTATCACCTACAAAATACCCTGCCTCAGTTGATATATCTTTATCAGTTTATTACCGAACAGATATAAGTGTCTGCTTCTAAAATTCATTATCGGCCAGACACTACAGAAACCATCCAATTAGAAGACTTAAACCAGGAAGCATTAGAGTGAAAGGCGATGTGACTGATTTACAGACCAAACCTCTTCAAACATATCTTCAGATATAATTGCCAACTAATAGTTCATATGTTGAGCCTTAGGGTTCGAAAGCAGGAAATGACATGCATGCCATAGCTAGAGAAGATTCCTCGCTGAAGAGTCACCAATTTCTTAACAGGAAGTCATCCTACTATCATACTACAATTCTACCTAGTAGGCTTGTTATTTTGAGACGCCTTCTTCTGCGAACCTCCACCTCGTGCCCTTAAGTGTCTTAAATTGCTCAGTTTTGAGAAAGATACTCCGAGTAACCCTGATGGGTTGTCTGGTGGCTGTGCCGAGATGTGGTCCGTCTTCCTGTAACCCGGGCTGTGGCGTCGCGGCGACCGGCCAGAGCGCCCCTCTACGTGAGCCGAATCAGCCGCCTGCCAGTAACGGTGTCCTCCAATCACAGGGCCAGCTGCTCGGGTGGGGCGGTGGAAACTTCCCGGTTTGGCAATGACTACTTTGGCTCCTCTCAGTCGCGCATTACGACCTGGAGATCTTGAGGTCTGGAACAACTAGACAGAGAGAGGAAGAGAGGATGAAGAGTTAGACAAGTTGATTGTTGTTTGGCTACAGGGGACTATAAATCCTCTACTACCCATTTCACACATGGAGTACCTCAGGGATCAATCCTCGGTCCTTTACTATTCTCTTCCTATGCTCAAATATTTAAAAAAGCATCAGTTTCCATTTTTATGACGATGATTCCTGGATCTACTTCTCCTTTGATTCAAATGATCCCCTGAGACTGAGCACACTACAGGTCCATCTTGGTTAAAGTCAAATCAGGAGCTCCTGGTAGAGCTGGCGCCCCATGTACCAAGGCAGCAGCCATGGGTTCCAGTCTGACATGTGGCCCTCTCTTTCTCCCCCTTTCCTGTCTATCTTCAGCTGTCGTATCTAATGAAGCCAAAAAAGCCCCAAAACATATTAGAAACACATCAGGAGTTTTCAGTTATCCCAGATTAATCAGAGGTTATAATCAAAGTATAATATCATTATTATTATTATTATAATCAAAGTCAGACTTCAGTCACACTTTTCTTTCTTCGACCATTAAGCCTGATACCAGAAATCTCAGCGTGATATCTGATAATAGCTGGAAATCACATGAACAGAAAGTAATGTAGGTGCTAACGTTAGCAAGCTAAGCTAACAAGCTTCCACTTTCTGTACTACTATTATCATTATGATTATATTATTATTTGTGTTTCTGTATGTGTAGGTGATTGTGCAACGGTCCCTATCTGCCAAAAACATGAGTCATGTGAAAGGAGCCTCAATCCTGGCTTCATATCTGAAGATGCTGCCCTTCATCTTCATCATCCTCCCAGGCATGATCAGCCGAGTTCTCTATCCAGGTGCGTGCACACACATGCGAGCACCTCTTGATTAGGAAAAAAGGTAGGACATATTTACTGTAAGCAGGCAGTGGCCTGCTTTGACACTGCTGCTGAAACACACCCACTTTTAGTCGGGTTTGTGTAAATGTGTGTGTGATCTGTATCTTTCCTGCAATCTTGTTCATCGCAAATGTTGTTCCTGAGAACTTCTCCGCTTGTTCTTGTCACTGATTACTCATGAAACATCAATCGAGGACTGAAAAGATTAACTCCTTTAATAAGCGTTGAGTCAACATCTACTTTAGTGTTACTGTGAGCTGCACTAATGGGGGGGGGCAGTAGCTCGGTTCAAGTCCAACAGACCACAGTATGGAGTGTGGACTGGTAGCTGGAGAGGTGCCAGTTTCACCTCCTGTGCACTGCCGAGGTGCCCTTGAGCAAGGCAGCCTAACCCCAAGAAACTGCTCATGGGGCGCCGCTAACGCGCAGCCCATCACTCCACCATCTCTCTCCCTGTTGCATGTCCACCAGTGCATGAAGTGTGTATTTCAGCCTGTGTGTGTGTGTGTGTGTGTGTGTGTGTGATGTCTTCATATTGTTTATTTTTTCTGACCAAAAGATGTTCAATTTCCAATTATGTAAAACAGAGAAAAACTCTCACATTGAGAAGCTTAAATGTCCATTTTGCTTGAAAAATTACTTAAACTACTGATGAATTATTACAATATTTCACCTCTATAATAAATGTTCTTCAATTATTATAACCAATCTGTTGATAATTTCAATTAAACTAAACACTTAATCGTTTATAGTCTGTAAAATGCTCATTACAATTTACCAGGTTGTGGACGAACAGATTTAGCGAAGAAGCGATTGATCAACTAATTTGTTTCAACACCAAACAACCTCCACTGAGTGCTCACCTGTCCTATGTGCCTATGCGGTGAGGCGTGTGCTTGTTTGCGGAGCTGCTGTGATTGGCGGATGAGGTCAGCGCTGTCCTCGGATTGGCTGGGCTCCCGTAGATCCAGCATGCTCTGGGACAGACGAGCCATCATGTTGAACCCGTCTCCCTGGCGATGCCCGTGACCTGACCCTGCTGTGACTCCATTGGTCAATGGGTCTCTTGCCTCTGGTTGGGAACAATCGTAAAACTCCTCTTCTGATGCGGTGGAAGTGCTTGACGGATCATCGTTGGCTGCTCGGTCACATATGACCTTCGTGCTGTCTTGGCTGCCTTCCTCGTTGCTGCCAGAGTCCCTGCCGTCGTCCTTTGATGCTATGCGGCCACGGCCTGGTGTCAGCTCCTCCTGGGTTCTCTTTTTGGTAAAGCCATCTAGACTTTCCAATTGGTCCATTTTCATCAGAGTGACCTGAGGTTGGCCAGTCTGCTCTGAGGAGGCGGGGTCTATGACTAACTGCAGTGTGCGCCGTTTAGGAATAGGAGGTGCAGCGGTTTGTGGAGTCTCTTGAGTTTGTTTAGCATTGTCTGTTGGCTGTGAATCAGCAGTAACACTGGATGGTGATGCAGGTGTGTGAGCATTTGGTTTGTGTGTGTCTTGTGTTAAAGGTGTGTTTGGCTGCTGAGGGGGCACTCTGGAATCGGTTGCATCAGTTTGGTCTTTATTCTGAGCTGTGTGTGTTTGCTGTTTGTTGGTTGGACTCACAGGAGTAGAGGTATCTTTACTTCTATTCCCAGAAGAGTTTTCTACTGTTCCTGTCTGTTTTGCATCCTGACCTGAACCAGATTCCTCAGTCTTTGCTGGTAGAAACAGTGGGGAGCTGAACCGTATAGCCTGGCTGGTCTCAAACCTCTCTGACCTCTGTAAGTGAACCTGATTGGCTCGCTTTTCGTCCCTGATGTTGATAAAGCCAATCACGTCACTCGGTGGGTCCGGCTCTGGCCAGGTGGGCAGGTACGGGATCAGGTACGCTTTCTCCAGATGGGCCAATCCCGGATGCAAGGGTGGCACTTCTGCAACATATTTAGGACGTCCTTTCAGTATTTTTAGCCCTGTGGGAATCTGGGAGTTCTTGTTGCTGGAATTTTGGTCAGAAGAAGTGGGACTTGTGTGGGTTCCTGTGGCAACAAGGGCATATTTGGGATTGATGAGCTTCCTCGCAACAGCAGCTGACACCGGAGCAGCAACCGCCTGAGGGATTGGGTCAGGTATTGGTTCATCTACCACAGGGACCTTGTTGAGAGACACGCCTCTGGACAGGAGGTAAAGGTCACGAAACTGCAGGTCGAAGGTCTCCACAGCCTGTCCTGTGATCACAGAGATGAGGTTGCGGTCCAGACGAGATGCGGACCAGGTGAAGCTGGAATAACACAGACATGGAAACTATAAATTCACAGCAGCGACTCCCCAATTACAAACATGTTTTTCAGCTCCTACATAGAAAACCCAGTTTATAACGTAATCATTACACCAGACATTGTAACCTGAAGTCATGCATCACATTTTGCTCTTTGATCGTATGATTTTTCTTCAACTTCCTGGTGAAACGAGGGATACAGTCTATCAGAGAATACACATATATTGGTAAATAGGTAACTGCAGATTAACTCTCTGGACTAAAAGTCTGTGTGTGTTGAGGTGAAGGTTTATAATGGTTGGAAGATGTGCCGAATCATCAGAAATTAGCATTTGCAGATGAAGGTCTGCATGCTGCAACAGAGCTTCAGTGACTGGGGAAGGGGTGTATCGGCTTACAAGGCTGTATTTTTTTACACTGCATGTCATGGCTTAAACAGATTTGTTTGGCCACTTGGGAGCAGTGCTGTAAAGTCCTTATTGCCATATCATCGCTTTAAGTTGGTCTGGTGTTCGACCGACTATTTACACATCTAGCAGACCTGGAGCAACATTAGCAATCATTTGGAGTTATGTTTCTGGCTATTCCACAAATTAATCTAACCCTAACTGTGTCTGTCTGTTGTTTGGTGCTGAGCAGATAGTGTACAGTGGGTTTTTTTTAGAGCCTTTTAACTGAAAACAGCTGCCTGCTGCTGGAAACTGGTTGAGCCAGGATGGGAACAATGAGACTGAAGCAAAACAGAACTATTGCGGGCCAGAAAACCAAAACATAGGCTGAAAGATACCAAAATGCTCTGCAGTTTGTCTCCTAGTGCGACCGCTTTCAGGTCACATAGTTTTTTAAACCATGTTAATGCAAAAATATTGATTATAGCAGCTTTAAAAACACAAATAAACACGTGTTGATGCACACTGCTCACCTGTATGAACCAGAGATGGCTCTGTCTCCATCTACCAGGAGGAACCTCTGATTGAGTGATCCACGCACTTTCTGTGCTGACCGGGTGAAGAACTCTACACCTCCACAGCAGCGTACACGTAGATTCTGCACACACACAAACACACACATACATACAGGGTTACTGCTATGTGAAGAAAGGCCATTGGGGGGTTTAGTGTCAATGGGAGGAAGGATTTAAGCGAACAAAGGGGAAATAAAGGCGACAAGAGTGGGTAGTCAGAAAAGAATGAGTTTTCTTGTTGCTCAAGAACAGTATATTAATACAACTATAACTTTGTGTAGGCTGACTCTACAGGTTAGAGCATGGATTATATCTATGTATGTGCATGCTTGTATGACACACCCTGTGGTGTTTGTCTTTGGCCCTGTGATAAGGGTGTGGTTCCAGTCCAAGCGTTACCTCGTGAGTAAATGTTCTGTGCGAAATCTTACAGGAGACACCAGGAGTCGTAAATGCTCATAATAACAGCGGAGATGGCAGATAACAAAGCAGTTGAAAGAGAGAGGGGAGGTCCGGTGGTTAAAGCTGTGAGGACGGCAGAAGGAGAAATGAAAGAGAAACATGGTACAGAAAGTTAAGTGTGGGTGGTTAATATAATTGCCTGCAGCACAGACGGGAATGTGCTTAGTGTCTTTCTGGCTTCCAGTCTAGAATATTTAGAAAAGCCCCCATGAAACATAAAGTATTTTCTGTTACTGCCTAGACCAGTTCAACACAGAGAGGCAGAGGATAACAAAGAAATCCACCCAACAGCCAAATACTAGCTGGTGCATGCACCTTATCAGGGCCTGCAGGCAAAAACCTGTCACACCTACATCGATCTGGTGCCTTACTTTCGAATTCCTTTCTACAATAATGCTGTTTCTGTCTTTAATGGGATTTTTTTTTTTTAAAACGTTGGAGCTTTTTTTTAAATAAACTGTTTTCTATTATTATATCCTTATCAAGACTAACCATCTATCCAGTTAGCTTATCTCCCAGCTTATCAAAACATCATCTGGGTGTGATTCTGTATGCATACCTTTAGGTGTCCACGGTGCATATCAGCTCTGCCACACATGGAAAGGAAGCAGGGGACTGCAGCCGTGTCAATTATTATGTATACAGGAACTTTGCGCTTGTAGGCTGCATCCAGCAGGTCTCGAAAAATATCCACATCTGTAAACACATCCATCACCACGGCTATCACCTACACACACACACACACACACACACAGACAGAGAGAGGAAACCACAAATAGTGTTAGTGCTTCCTGGTCAGTAAGGGTGGGTTCGACTTAAGCTGCTCTTATCAACAATATTACAGCCATTAAATCTTTTAAAGGAAGCTGGGTACTTATGAGAACTGGATCTAAAAAGTCAATTAAACCCTCAAAGACAAAGAATACAACTGTTCTGAACATTGAGAGACTGCTAGAGACAAAGAGTGCTTTGCGGAGGGGTGATAGAGTGTGAAATAGCTGGACAGTGTGTCTTCTGTGGGTTCAACAATACAGCAATGATAGTGACAGCATGGCACTCTTCACACAACACTGTCTATTCACTCTTAACCTGACCCAGTTTTGAAGTCTAAAATTGCTGAACTGCGGCCACAAAGACCTGACAACTTACTGATTAACATAAACAAGAAAATCGCTCTGGGAAAAGATCGTTTGTGAGCTTTGACGTTGGAATATTTTATACGTTATGTGTCGTTACACTGTCCAGTCAAACCTAGATTAAGTAAGAGAAATATAGAAGATAAAAGAAGATAAGTTGTAATAAATAATGATGTTTAATTTAAGTCTTTGTTGCTCTGAGCTAGACTACTACATGTGAATGAGTCAGCTTCTATGTCTGTCAGAGGTAAAGGTTATGTATAGGGTTTTGGCATGTACCGTGTGCACTGACGTCAGAGAATTTTTTTCCACTGGCGTGTCAAGATCAGACTTGTGTTATTAAAACTTTGTTGTGTGCATGTGTGAGTGTGGCACATGTCAGGGGGAAGCACGGGAGAGGGAAGTAAGTTTTGTAAGACAACAGAGGGGCAAATAATGAGACGTAAATGTCCAGACAGATGTAAATTAGAAAGACACTGGATTAAATTCACAAATTTATAAGTTTACTATCAGAGAGAAAAAACTCCTAAACCTCACATTGGAGAAGTTGGAACCAGACAAAGTTTCCAAAGAATTATCAAAACAATTGCGGATAAATTTCCCGTGGATTAATCAACTATTCAATCAGCTCTGAACACAATGGGCTTATTGTGTGGAGGCTTATAAAAGTTATTTTCTTTACTCTGTAACACAAACACTGCTTTGTTGTTTGCAGTGTAGTGGCAGTGAACTGTATTATACACCGAGAAAAAAATATATAAAACCATTAAGTATCGTGTTGCATTCAATAGCAATGCAACAACTATAACCTTACTTCATTTTTTGTTGTTGTTGAGACTGTGGTTGTTTGTGTGTTGACTCAGTGCTGTGGTACATTTTGAGCTGCTGTATTGTGGTGTTTTTGTTATTGGTCTGGTTCACATTAAAAAGTGTGCTTTGTCCACCATATTTACGTGAATGTAGGAGCCAAATATGGACACAATATAATTAAATCCAAGTTAGAAAAATCTTTAAAAAGTG
Source organism: Dicentrarchus labrax (assembly GCF_905237075.1). Lineage (NCBI taxonomy): Eukaryota > Metazoa > Chordata > Actinopteri > Moronidae > Dicentrarchus > Dicentrarchus labrax. Next base: position 30,099,563 of record NW_026136721.1, read on the forward strand.
TTCGAGAGTTGAAAGAAGAGGATAGCGAGCTATTTAATATAGAGCTGTTGTACTGGATTACATTACAGTGCACAGTGGTTTCATTTAACTCAGAGTATTGTGAGGTTATTTTCTTTGTTTAAGATTTGGTGGAGACGTCATTACAAAGTAAAACCTTATAAAAAGGGTACAGATCCTATAACTTTAAGTAATGCCTAACGAATGCATGAGTCGTGATGAGTTAAAGGACCAGTGTGTAAGATTTAGTGGTCGCGTCTGTATTTGACAAAACTCGCTGGAGCCAGTGTTTGGTTCAACATAGCAGACTCCATGCAAGGCGACCTGCAGCGTCTGTAGATAAAAAATGGCTCGTTTAAAGGTAACAAAAACAAGATTATTCCTATTTTCGGGTGATTAAACACTAATATAAACATTATGAATATTCTATTAGCAACAGATCCTCCTAAATGTTACACACTGGACCTTAAATCCATTTATTAACGCAGGATGCATCATCAATACCTGTTGCTCACCACTAACAGTGATCAGTTGACACTTACCAGACAAAAAGTAATAGTGATTTGAGCATTTGTAATAAGATACATCCTGTATTAATACATACATTGAGCCATCATGACTCATGCATTAGTTAAGCATTACTGAGGTATATGATTTGTGCCCTTTGGGAGTAACACATTACATGTAACTGAATTACGTAATCAAGATACAAAAAAAGGTTACTGTAATCCATTAGTTATAAAATAAAAAAGATGTAATCAGATTACAGTTACATTTAGTAAAAATGTTGATTATTAGCAGGATTACAATTTACATCCGTTTTTTTTTTGTCAGTTTCTTGTGAATATTTCTGTGCCAAGGTAATCCAAAGTGATAAAGTAATATTGTGATACTTGGATTAGTTACTGACTACATATTTTAACAAGTAATCAGTGATTGTATCGCATTACATTTAAGCAATGTGTGCAATATGCAAATTGGAAGACCTGCAGTGTTTTGACACAGGTGTGAGAAACAGTATTATAATGAAGTACTGTGGTCCTGCAGAGGTGGTCTACACATCTTGTTCTCCAGATTACAGCCTCCACAATCAACATTTTAATAGTTTTTATAGTGAAAATATAACAAAATGGCAATAAAATGGCACAATATGATGTTTTTACCAAATTGTGCAAGCCCTCATTATAAAGTGTACATAACTGCATTGCAACATCATCATCATCACTACCATCATCTTCTTCACTTTACCTTCTGGGCTGATGCAATGCTCTTGCGCACCACCTCCTTGATGTGCGTGTGCCCCTCGACCGGAGGTTGCGTGTACACGGTCACACGCGTGATCCCTCGGTACGAGATGGCCTCGGGCCAGCCGAGATCCAGCTCCGCCACCGAGGCCTCGGACCGGTCTGGCCAGTACTGGAGCGACACATTCCCGTCCCCGCCTTCTTCCCCGGACCCCGGGGTGAGGTTCCCCGGCCCTGGGGTCTCCGGCTTCAGATGATGCTCGTACCCGGGGCGGTAGGCCTCCGCTTTGTGCTCAATCCGCTCCAGCTCCGGCTCCGAGAGGAACTCCCGGACGCCAGTGTTGCGGATGTAGTCCTTGAACGCATCGCGACCCTTGGTGATGAGAGCCTCAACCGCCAGCCGTTGGTCCTCGCTGTAGAAGAACTCCGGTTTGCTCTCGCTCACTCGCCAGTTGACGTGGTGATCGTCCAGACACTGGATCTGAGACAGCGCCATTAACCCCTCAACACACACACACACACCGCTCAATTAGAAGAGTTAAAGTACCGAAAAAACTCTCTCTGACCCAGTTTCCACTCGCTGCTCCGACGGGTCAAAACTCAAAAAAGTGCGGTGTGTCATTCCGGTCCATAGTGTGGTGAACGGATCCCTCCGGTTGGGGCAGGGGGGAGAGATTAATAATCCGCTACAACAGTTTCCTCAACACCGACTCCAGCTCTGCCTCAAATATCCAGTTACACACACTCACACACACACACCCTCACACACACACATATACACACTCACACAGGTGATAGTGGAACAAAGCACCTCCGCCCCGAGCCACGCCTTTCACCTGACAGGGGCCGGGCGAGCTCAGCGGCGGCCCCGGTTCAACAGCTGCTGCGGCCGCGGGGCCCGGCAGACATGGAGGAGGCTGTCTGGGTGAAAATGACTGTCTGTGTGTCTGTGTGTCTGCCAAGTGAGTCAAACTAAAGCGGAACACGTACTTGAGGAAGAGAAATAAGTCATTAATCCTCCTTTTCAAAAACTGTGACTCACACTGACTCTTTGAATGCTGACGAGTCTCTTCTCGTTGGTAGTCTGCCCGCAGTGGTTCACAGCTGGTTACCCCCCCACCCCTAAAAAAATGGCAACTGTTGATTTTCCCGAAGCACACAAATAAAAAAAAGTCTTAAATATCAACCAACATGAAGCGTAGGAGTCTCCGCTTTCACCGGGTCGGTTTAATCCGTTTCTTTCCCCGTTAAAACGTTCCTCCAGACGGAGAGTTCACCGAGGTCCAGCCGTGGTGGAGCTGCCGGTAAGTGTCTGACCCTGGAATCCGGCAACGGAAGCTCTGTTGTCGGTGTCAGAAAGGCGGAGTGTCCGGTAGTCGGTCAGGAAAGAGAATGCATAAACTCCACCCTCCTCCCTGGACAGAGGGAGAGAAATGTGGTTGTAGGCTTAAGATAAGAAATAATGACTACATTCTTCCCTTAGAGGCTTAAAGTTTAACTTATAAAATGCTGAAAATCCTATTTAGACACTTCAGGCAGTCCAGATACTAAACTTTATTTTTAGTGATAAAACATGAGGAATGGCAAATGAATGTCTGAACCAGGGTTAATGTATTTTAAGTCATCTTTTTAACACGGTGGTTCCCAACCTGGGGTTCGGGACCTCCCCTAGGGGTCGCCAAAGCTTCATGGGTGGTTGCAAAGCCTTCTTGATTTTAAGGCGTGCTAGAAAACGTATGATATGTCAGCATTTGGTTCACTTTTGTGAAGAAAAGTAAACGTAAAGTAGAGGTTCTTCCTCCACAAATTAGTAATTTCTACAACCTTGCGTTGTAAATAACAATAAAATAACTTTGAATTCTTACATTTTTACATAATAAAGAGACAGAATTGTATAAAAAGTTCCTTAAACAGGAAATAATCTGCTCAAAATTCATCCAAATCACTTGTTTTACTCAAAATTATTGCAGTTACTAATATATATATTATATCATATGAAATAATCATAAAATATGTCACTTAAGCAGGGGTCATCTGTCTCCTATATTATATAAAAGGAGGTCTCATTGATCTTTTGAAATCACAGCTAAACTCAGGAGAGAAGTTACTGATGTCCTGTTTTCTTCATTAGTCTGGTGTCCCGTGTGTATCATGTTACAGAGCAGACTGGTTTTTCATAAGATGAGCGCAAACATTCATATATCTGACAGTTAACAGTTAATGAGTGACATCAAGTTACTTTTAACATTTAACGTCAGCAGGATTTTTAGTTTAAGTTTACATGTACAAGTTGTGTTTTTGTGGTACAAGGGGCACATTTTTCCATCTGTTTTGCGTGATCGGCTCGAGAGGAGCCATTCCTGACTAAACAAGAGAGTCTTTAAAGGTCCAGTGTGTAACATCTGGGAGGATCTGTTGGCAGATATGGATTCCCAGGCCGTCAAATACAGACACAAGCGTTGTTCGGTTAGTTGCAATCTTGCAACGTTACTGCCGGCTGCTACTAAATCCTACACACGCTGGACCTTTAACTACAAAATACACTCTTACATTCCCGTAAGCCACCAAATTCTCCTCTTTTAAGTGACCTTCTATGTTCCAGGAAGCGTTTTAACCCCAGCTCCTTTATTAACATGAGTTCTGCGTGAGTAGAATATGTTGTTACGTCTTCCACGCCTGTGTGTGAATGACCTGTGGCTGCCTCATATTTCAGACTCTGTAGGATGTGTGGATCCAGAGGAATGTGTGCGAGTGTGTGGAGCTGAAGTGGGTTGCTCCAACATTGCCTTTCCCAAACTGGTCATTGAACTCATGCCAAGCGGTGAGAATACTGTTTTCATTTAAAAAATCTTGTGTTATTTCCAAATGCTTTTTTATTTTATAACCTGCATGCATCTATTCATCTCTCTCTCTCTCTCTCTCTCTCTCTCTCTGTGTGTGTGTGTGTGTGTGTGTGTGTGTGTGTGTGTTACAGGCTTGCGTGGACTTATGATAGCGGTGATGATGGCTGCTCTGATGTCATCTTTGACCTCCATCTTTAACAGCAGCTCCACGCTCTTCACCATGGACATCTGGAAGAAACATCGCCCACGGGCCTCGGAGAAAGAGCTGCTCCTGGTCGGCAGGTATGTCACATTCACTGACTTTAAAACCCTTGAACCCTCTGATCACTTATACTTATATATACAGTATATATATATATATATATATATATAAAAGGGGAAGTGTGTGTGCAGAGGAAGTGACAGAGAATGTGGTGTGTGTGTGTGTTTGTTTCAGGATCGTGACTGTGATCTTGGTGGTGGTGAGTGTGGTGTGGATCCCCATCCTACAGTCGGCCAATAGCGGCCAGCTGTACGTCTACATCCAGTCAGTGACCAGCTACCTCGCTCCGCCCGTCACTGCTGTCTTCACTCTGGCTGTTTTCTGGACGAGAACCAACGAGCAGGTAACACATGCAACACCAATAAGGGTCCATATCATACAATTAGGGCTGCAGCTAACAGTTAATCTAACTTATGAAATAGTGAAAACATCCCATCAAAAGTCTTCAAATTGTTTATTTTGTTTGACCAACAAAGAAAATCTTAGAATTTGTGAAGCAATGTTTGGCAGTTTTGGTTGATAAATCGACAGAATTTGATAACAAGTTATTCATTTATGTCAGTACAGTAATCCATTAGAGCTGCAGGAGGTAAAAGCTGTGCAAACCTAACCTTTTCGCTTCTCTCTCTGCTGCCTCATGTCACTCTTTAAAGCCCCTCCCACCAAACCCACAAGTTTGAACAGCAGCAGAGCCAAGAGGAGGAGCAAATACCTAGTTTTCTCTCACACCACTTTAATATGCTGAAAGGTTATTATTGAATCTTAAGATGCCAAAAATCTGCCAAAGATCTGCCTGGCCCAGCTTTAATCGACAAATTACATTCAGAATATTAAAATTAAACAGAATTAAATCTCTAAATAAATTTAAAAAATATATATAATATTACTTTTCAACACACAAAACAAAAACTTAATTCAAAGTTTGCTCCGTTCTGGACACAAAACTACTAGTTGTGAGTTTGGTGCTGTTTGTCCTTTCTCCCACACTATACTGCAGTACGGTTTTATTAGCCTCACATGGGATCCAGCTGCCAACATCCCTCACTGCTCGGTGTGGAGTCCACATGTGTGTGTGAGTGTGCTCACTCATTGTATGAAGTGCATTGTTTATTATTTCCTCTGTAGGAACCAGCATTATATTGTGCTGCTCTTCCACTGTAACAAATGAAAGTGATTGTTTCTGGCTGATAACAGACTGCAGGTGAGAGAAAGTGTGATTATTAGAAGATAAAGACTAACAGAGTGAAGTAAAAAAGCAGATAACGCTGTTGTGGTAAGAATGTGTATCTGCGCAGAGGTCGTAACTCATGTGATGAAACAGCTTTCAACAGCAAAAAGTCCAGCGGATAGTAGAGACTGAACCCGTTTTAATAGAGCAAGTTCTGGGTGTGTCTGCTCTCTGCGGACATGCTGTTTAACTATTTCAATAAAGAAGATTTTCTCTGGTTTTTCAGAACTAAAGGGATTTTCCCTTTTACTTTAATGCAAATATGACCATTTTACAACTCTGAATTGAGGCTACAAAGAGTCTGAATGTGTTTACAACGAACTTGCCTGAGGTTACAATCTGGATTGGCAATAGCCCAGCAAACACTGATTGGCAGGTTAAAAGACGTCTCTGTTACATAAAATAGCTTTTAACAATGCTGGTGGCTGTGTTGCTGTCAGTTGTTTGGTCCAGACTGAAATATCTCTCAACAATTACTTAGATGGATTACCATTAAATGTTGTTCAGGCTTCAACAGAATAAATAAATAAATAAATAAATAAATAAAATAAAACATGAGCTTGCAGATTTGTGTGGTTCCCATGTTAACTGTCATTGTCCCCAGAGGATGAATCCTACTGGCTTTGTTTATCCTTCAACTTTTCCCTCCACGCCCCCATGTTTTTAGTGAAATGCCTCAAGAACTCCCATAAAATTTGGTACAGACATTAAAATTTAATTTATACCAAATTGTTTAAATCTATAAAAAGCTTTCTAGCTTCATAAAAAAGGTGTTATACAATGTCACAGTCGTGTGTTACAGTCTCACTTTCTGCCTATAAAAAGTTACTGAGAGGGGTTAATAGGACTCTTACACAATAGATGTAAGCTTTTTATTTGTTCATATAAACACAGTGAGCATATCGCTGGAAGAATCTCACTGTGTTGACTCATGGGGTCAAAGAGCGCACATTACCGCTGTGTGATGTGTCACATGCTGACTAGTCTGATACTGTAGAGATTAATACTGTTATAAGTGTCATTACATCTGGCACATGTCGTGTCTTATAATGGATTCGTAATAGAAATGTACATTTTAGGATTTTATTTGGTGTTTAAAGATTTAACCAGACAAACAGACCGTTCCAACAACTTGTTGTTAACTTGTTGTTCTTAACTGTTTTTCACACAAAGAAATAGTATAGATAGACGTATAGCAGACGTATGGATGTTGGCTTTGTGTGCTGTGATGAGGTGATTATTTTCTTGTGTGAACAGCTGAACTGCACAGATCACATTCTTTGCTGAAGGTTGAACAGAGAAGGAGCCAGAGAGTTATTTGTGTCACTGCACGTGTGTGTGTGTGTGTGTGTGTGTGTGTGTGTGTGTGTGTGTGTGTGTGTGTGTTTGTGTGTGTGTGTGTACTTCAATGGGAAGTGACACGATGATGGCAGATTATCATGGTGGGAAAGTGAGAGTATTATGAGTCGAACACACCCAAATGAGACCGGGCCAGGGCTGCTGCAGGAATTATGATTACTTTCTGCACCAGAAAGTTCAGAACATATCAATTCAGAAAGGCATGTAATGTAACCTGTGTGTGTTTATGTGTGTTTGTGTGTTATTCAGGGTGCATTCTGGGGCCTGATGGTGGGTTTGGTGGTGGGTGTGTGTCGGATGGTGCTGGAGTTTGCCTTCCCACCTCCCAGATGTGGCGTTGTGGACTCGGCCCCTGCAGTGCTGCGCAGTGTCCACTACCTCCATTTCGCCATTCTGCTCTGTGGCCTCACTAGTATCGTGGTTACTGTGGTATCACTGCTCACACCGCCGCCCACCCACGAACAGGTGTGTACACATAGATACAGTGACTATAATGGGAGTAAGCTTATGTAACTGTTTTGCTGTTGATACACCTTTAATGTTATCTACTGAAAACAAAAAGAAACAGATGAATCTGAGTTAAAGGAGCCGGCGTTATCTGACGGTTGGCCTCCATGTGACAAGACATTCGAAGAGCCCAAGCCTACCTAAATCCAAAAGATCAACAATCAACAATAGAGCAAAATCGTACAGTCGAACTATTGTTGCACACAATAGAAAAAACAGACTAAATGCTTCATATTTTAAGTCGCTTTTGAGCCGGTGATCCATTTGTCACATGTGACATTATTCTGGCCTGTGTGTGAACTCAAAAGGCAAACAGTAGCCTTTCTGATGAAATATGGCTGTTGTAACACATTATAAGAGAGTTAGCCGAAACTAGAAAACAAGGTAGATTTGTTTAATCTCCCCTGAATGCTGTACAATTATATCCTGTCACCACATTTATCCATAACCTGCTCTGTAAACACAAACTACTAATCCCAGTGTCAGTTCTCTATATCCATTAAAATGCTTGGTACTCAGTGTGGGTGGGGCTTAAATCGGAAGTGGGTGGAAGTGAACAGAAGTTGGTAATTTAAGCCTGTAATTGATACTGTATGTGTTGATCAGAAGTTGCCATATATTAGAAAACTATTTACAGCCTCAGAATTGAGCTTTGGAGCCATGTTATATATGCTGAGCTCAAAAAGTATGTACAGATACTCGTTGCAGCCGAGAGCTCGCTAAACCGTAATAAAAAAACAGTCTACGCTAAATGTGAGGGCTCTATGTTGTCTAAGATTAATAATTAGGAAGAATAAAATAAAACTGAATAATATTACAAAGGGTTACGCTTCAGATTGGCCTGACTGTCTGAGTACAAAAGTTAGAGTGACTCGTGAAACCACCACTCTCCAACCTGGAAATGAATAAATACTGTGTATCAGAAATGGAAATATGCTTGTTTTCTGTTTTGCAGAGAATTAGACGAAGAGATTGATGCTACTTTCATGTTTGTCTGTTAAATATAAAGCAGCTGGTTTACAGCTGGCCTGGCTCTATCCAGAAATCCACCTACCAGGGCCTTTAAAGCAGGCTGATAGCTCTGGTTTCATATTTACTGTACAGACATGATGAGAGTTGTGTCAAACTTCTCATCTAACTGTCTGTTGAACTCAGGATATTTTCAATATAGACACGTTTCCACTTCCCTTCCAGGTGTGTAACCTGACCTACTGGACTCTGACTGAAGAGCCTCAAAGAGAAATTCCTCTACAGAAAGTGTCCTCTGTCAGCCACCGTAGCTCCCAGGGTAAGAGTGAATATTCATGCCACTTGGAATGAAACCAGCCATCATGTGCTAAACAGTCCTCAACACACACATAATGCTACTGTATTGTCACTTCCGGTGTCCGCTCTGTGTGTGTTGATGTCGCAGGCTCTGAGCCAACGCGGCGGGGGACATGTGGTCACGGGGCAGGATTGTGCATCTCAGCAGCGCGGCGATCAGAAGAGCCTCCAACTCCCAGAGTTCTCAGCGTTAGAGAGAGCGTGTTCTGGTCCAGGTTCTGCTGCGCCAATGCGATCCTGCTGGTCAGCATTAACATTTTTCTCTATGCATACTTTGCCTGAGTAGGGGATCGGATTTAACATCCTGCCTCGCCCTCCTGCTGAACTCCTGCCAGTCTCTCAAACATGAACTTGAAACTCTTCCTGCCTCTCCAGATCCAACATGGGGGGGAAACATACTGTTGTTGTTGTACTGATTGTTACAAGAATCCTTTCAAATCAAGGGACTGTATTGTATTTTATTGCTTCAGGTTAAAATCACATTTCAATCTCGACAGTAATAAGAGAGACATAGCTCCACCAAGGCTGCACAAACCTCTAAATATATTATTTTGTTAAAAGACAATCTTGAGAATTGTTTTAATCTGCATCTGCTTCCACATAATTGTGTAAAATTACACATAATGACAGATAATCATTGGATACACATGGAAGAGTTTTGAAGAGTGCAAAAGGTCACAACAAAAAGGATAAATGTTTAAAAATCCTCCATTTCGAAGTCCTGAGCAGCTCTGGCTGTGCTCGGTGTTCCCTTATAAAACCACTTTATCAGACAGTATTCCCGCACATGTGCTTTTCATGTTATGATTTTTACCACCACCCCACTACTATGTTTATTAGTTTCTTCATAAAACCTTCCCATCCTGTTTGTTGTTAACCTAGTTTTAAAGTTTCAGAAGGGTTATTGTTCAAATAGCAATGAAGCTTGTGGCTTGTAACAAGCTAACATGAGTGTGCAGTTAGTGTTAGATAAACAATGACATCTGAATAAAACAGCATCACACTTCATCTTATATCAAAGCTTATAAAAATATATAGTAAGATTATATAGTGAGAATATATTTAAGTGTTCTAAGTTGTGTGTCTTGTATAATTGTATTTCCTTTTTGTCTATATGCTTAATGGTAATTATATAGTGATGTTTGTGACTTTATGTCTGTAAATCAAAGTTTTATGAACCTTCAGTTATTGTTTGCGTGTTCTTTCAGCTTGTTTATGAATAAACATCAGAATATCTCAACCTTTTCTGCTCCATATGCAAATGATATAGAACCAATGAGAAGTTTTACAATTATTATTACAAATATATCAGACAAATTACAATTTATCAGTTTTGCAAATTGGCTATGAGTCATTTCTACTTAACAACAGACTCCCACAAGGGGCATGAACTCCAAGGTTGAGAAACTCTGTGTCTATGTCTATATAACTCTAAAATGTCCATGTTGCTGTGTATTCAATTCTTTTTTTTATTGGTGAAATTCATTAAGTATTGAGAATTACTGGTTGTTGGATGTAAAGAACCTCATGTCAGTCAAAAATAGACAAATATCTTGATAACTTGTCCATTAAATGTTTTTCTCTTGTGATTTCTTCAAATAAATGTATAGATATGTGCATCAAAGCTACAAGTGTTTGTCCACAAATGAACGCAGAACGAGTATTTATAACCAGATAATATCACTTTTTATTTGCTTCTGTACAGTTTACTTACATTAGAGGGTTAGAGGAACAGACCAAATGGTAAAACAAAACCAACATAAAGTTAAATTTCACTTTTAATTAATATTTTCAATACAAGTTGGTGAAAGAAGGACATTAAGACATTTATAAAGGTTCACTTAAGAGCTGCAGCAATTATTTTCATTACAAACTGCCAATTTTTGAGTTACTGATTAGTCTGAAATGGAAGAACGAAAGGTGACGCCCAAAAGTCCAAAACCCAGGTATTAATAATCATGTAAGAAGTAGAAAAACCTCAAGTTCTGGCATATTTACTTGATGCTTCAAATGATTAAAGCCACTGAAACGTGGTTTCAGTATTGCACCAATGTAGTACTACACTCCGATAACACTGTCAGACTCACGATGGAGGGTTTAAAAAAAAAGAGGATAAAAATCAGTGCAGCAGAATCAGAGAAATCATCTTTTTATATTCCACGCATTCCACTTCCTTATCAACGCCTGCACTACCCACAATGCAACTCACCCCACCAACAGTCTGGTTGAAGATTTGGGTGTGTTATTCTAACGTTGCTGTGTGCCGCTAGCCTCAAGTAGAGATGAGAAGCGGGCTGCTGAGTTCTGGTTATCTCACTTCTTTCTAACTCCACTCCAGATTACATCACTTGAGTCAATTTATCCAATTTCACGCAGCTCCTCTGAAGCCACAAAAGGTTTTATAAAACAATTTTCACATATGCAATAGTACTCCTCAATACCTGTAATTAGACTTTGATGTAAAATTGTTACATTAATTACTTGTGATTAAATAAGCAATAATCAAAGTTACAAAAACCTCTTTAGGTATAATTTACAGTTTTAACACTCAGAAACAATTCAGGACTGTGTAAGTGGGGTCTGATCATCAGATTCAGATTCAAATATGGCTATATCCTGATTGGAAGTCAATCCACGGACACTTCAGGAGCACAGAGAAAAATAGAAACACAGAAATCTGTCATGTGAAATAACCAAAACTGTACCAACTTTAGCAGATAATAATATCAGACCGCAAAGATGATTGAGAAAATATGTTTTGAGGCCTCTAAATCAATAAAAACTGCTATCAATGAATTTTCTAGTCGATGGACTAATTGATTATTGGACTAATAATTGAATCCTTAGATGAATCATTGGATAAATGAGGTAAGTCACTACAGCCTGAGAGTCAGTGATACAGCCATGATACTGATGGTGTTCCCTTTGATATGGTGTCAGTGGTACAGCGGCTGGACGTACTCCGGCGGAAAGATTCCCACTCGGCCTCGACAGCGCCCCCTCCAGGTCAGCGAGCTCGAGCAGTCCAGCAGGTCGATGACGTCACCACGCAGGAAGTGGAGGTGGGCGTTCTGAGGGGGGGTGTAGTCACAGAGGGCGTGAGCCAGACGAGGTTTCTACACAAAGACAGAGCAGATGACAGTCAGACAACCAGGGGTGCATATAAGAAGAGAAGAGTAATGGTGCTTCAAGATTCGTCATACCCCCACAACTGGTTCACGCAGACGTGGGGAGGACTCCCTTTCTGGGTGAGAGAGGTGGGAGTAGAGGCGGGCTGAGGGGAGAGATTCCTGTGAGCTGCTTTTATAAGGGTTGGGATAAGGGTTATGTCCAGGCTGGGACAGCAGGCGAGGGGAGGAGGGAGGGTCTCTGAGGCAGACCACTTTCTCCACGGCGATGCTGTGAGTTCTGTAGAAATCCACCAACCGGTTTAGGGAACAAAACGACTCGTCCCAGATGCAGTACTGACCGCCCCCCTCCAGCACCCGAAAGTGTTCCACCCTGTCGCCGTAGCTACAAAAATAAGTGAGAAAATGTGAAGGGGATAAAGGCAGGTATGCATGCTCCTTTATACTCCAACAGAACAGTGTGAAACTGAGAGTTTTGTTACTCCCTCATTCCTCTGACTGTTTCTTTGTTGAGGGATACACGAAGAGGCTGTGTGCATAGCTGTGTCAGTAGCGAGGAATGAGACCACAAACCTCTGCAAGGTGTGGGTGTATCTCCAAAATCATCACAGAAGGTGTTTTTACAGGATGCAAAGCTCAAATGTCAAAACACATACGCATGAAGAAACACACATTAAACTGGTTCAAGCTGTTCTGGAAAGCTCTACTGTGCAACTACATACAAGCACTAAGAAAGGGATATAGAGAAAAGCTGAATTAGTTTATTCAAAGATCAATAATTGACTTTTTTGTTCATTAAATATTTGTTTCAATCAAACATTTGCTGGTTCCACCTCTTCCACCTTTTATATGAGTGTAAACTGAGTGTCTTTATTATTTTTTATTGTTGGTCAGACAATTTGAAGATATCACCGTGGTCTTTAAGAAACATTGTGACATTTTCATTATTGATTAAACTGCTGCTCTTTATTTTCTTCAATTAATTCTTCGATCATTTGGTCTCTTAACTGTTAAAAAGTATTGAAAACTAAAAAGTTCACAATGATGTCGGCAACAAATCCTCTCAACAGAGAAGCTGAAAATAATCATTTCTGGTGTAATATGCTTGAGAAAATACATCTCGACTATGACACATATTTTATCGTCTTTCTCATCAAAAGAAAAGAACACTCAATCTTTTATGATGTGCTTCTGTGTTTCCTACTGCACTGTTCTGTTCAGAATATTTGCCTTTGTATCAGTGTGTTTTATTTAAAGACGGAAATGTATTTAAATTTCAAAACAAACATGCACAGTGTACTCTTGTCTAATGTGTAATTGGTTATTAAGCGGGTCCCTCCCATGAAGATAATTACTTGACAGCCTAAGACATGAGAGGTTTTGTAGCGTTCTAGTTAACATGTTCGGGCAGCACAGTGGTTTCCTCACAACAACAAGGTCCTGAGTTTGATCCCATCTTCATCCTGCACAGAGTTTGTGGTTTCCTCCCACAGTCCAAAGACAAATGATTAGAGGCTGTAAATTGCCCATGGAAGTGTGTGAATTTTATTCTTTTCTCTGTCTACTGCTGTGTTCGACTTCCACACTACAAACTAAATATATACAGAATATATTGTACAATATAATATAATATTTATAGTATACTTCCGTTTGCAGTTAGTCTATAAAAATCAACATAGTTTACTATATTAACAGGAGATGACACAATTTTTTCTTATCGTATGCACACAGTCTGTTTTAAGTAGACTATATGTCTGTTTTAACACACTCAAAACATGTTTACAGTTAGTAGAATATATGGTACAGAATTGGGACACAAGTAATTTGTATTGAGCTCTCCTCTCTTAAAATACATTGTTGTGTTTTGCCATGATGTCATCTAGATGAACTGCAAACGTGTAGAGAACTGAAATAATCTCCTTTAATGAGTGGCTGCAGTTTACAACTATAACACTATAAAAACAGGTCTAATGGCTCTCATGAACTCTTCTTGAGCATTATCGCCCTCTGTTGATCGTCCTGAGAACTTACACTTTGTGGTTGAGTGTGTGCATGAACATAAATAAACCAGCTAACTCTCAGCCCTTGCAGGCAGACAGATGTTGTGCCTTCAAACATTAGTATGTGCTCAGTATGTGTATGCATGTCTGTGGCATGTGTCAATTGCATAATGTACCTGTGTTTAATTAAAGACTGAGTGGAGTTATGTAATGCCCCGATTATTGAACACATTTAATTTACCCTCAATGATTAAATGTGTCCCACGTCACTTTGGTGACCCAATTACGTCTCCTCTCACACACACACACACACACACACACACACACACACACACACACACACACACACACACACACACTCTTACAGTCTGTGTGGCTGTTATATTTTTAGTGCAACGGGTTCTTGTAGAACATATTTAAATAGTCCGACTCTCCCCCTCCGCCGACCCTGACACACACTCAAAGACACGTGGATGCTTTAACTTGCTAACGTGCTCAGTGTGACGGAATACAAACATCCAATACAACAACACGTTTGTAGAGTGTATTCTATCAGCGAGGTGTTTAACTGGGTTCTTGTTTTTGAGATCAGACCCAGGAGCAGATGCTTACTGTACCTCTCTGGTTATAAAGGCAAAAACTGGCAAAGCAGAGCAGCTGCTGTGAGGGAAAAGTGGGTGCAGGGTCAGATCTGTGGGGTGGCATGGAGCCTTTAAGGGGGCGCAGAAATATATAGTTGATTTAATCCCAAACAGTTACATAGAGCAATATTTGATGGGAAAAGCCCCCAAATGAAGATATTTTTAACTCAAAAACATTACATTACTGTGGCACATTGAATAGAAGTACCTTAAGGTTGCATTAGGAATCAATCAATTGTTTTATTTTTCCAAATACATGTTTTATGTGTCTTTTTTCATTGAACTTAAGTACAACTTGTATCTAAATTAATGTGTTAAATTTGACGACATTTGACACCAAACTGGGGGTGGGCAGCTGCCACTCTTGTGCCACCTCTCTAGGTCCACCCCTGGATGTTTGAATGGGAAATTACAGCAGTGCAGCAGATTCAACACATGCAAATATAACTGCTGCACCACATCACACAAACATTCTGCACCTTATTAACATCACAATGTGGGAACAGACAACAGAGGAATGTTACGTCAGACTGCAGCATGAGCCTCTCTCTTGTTTGTGTGTCTGTGTGGTGCGTTCACTGACCTAACCGAGACAGAAAACTCTCCAGGAGCTGATTCACTCTCCCTCACCAGGAACACTCCAGTGTCCTGCCAGCGCAAACGCTTTTCGGCCTCAAGTCTTGACACCCGTCCTGCAAACCACCTACAAAACACACAAGCATGTAAATCATACTCTCCTCTTGAGCTAATATATTTAGAGTATTATAGTATATTCATGTTACTATTTAAGCTGCATAAGCACGAGTACCTTTTGAGTGAAAAACCAACTAAGTTATTTAGATCAGTGGTTCCCAACCTGCTGGTCTCAGAATAACTCCATTTCATAAAATCAAATGATTCATGTTATTTTAATATTTTTTTTCAGACTTCTCTCTAATTTTTGCTTTTAATCGTCCTCAAGAACTCCTTCAAACGAAACAATCCAAGCAGGAAAATCACTGAGATCGTAACCTGTAATGAGGGGTCACAAGTTAAACATTGGTTCACTTGAAGGGGCTACAAGCAATAACATTTGGGAACCACTGATGGTAGTTAAAACATTCCACATCTGTATGTTTTCTGTCCTAAATTGGGTTATTTTTCATAAATACTTGGACAAATTATTTGTTTTTACGGATAAGGAAGGAGGGAAATGTAGTTCTCTGGCACGTAGCCACGCTTCCCCCGGATCTCTGCTGTGAACCAGCAAGAATCATCCTCCATTTCTGTCACCTATAACACACATGCACAATTATTCTCACTATGTAAACATGCAATCGTTTTTTAGTCAACTTTTGGCCAATTTTAATTTCTAAAACCTCTAAATGCATCAACCCAGACACTGGCGCGCGCACACACACACAAACACACACACACACACACACCTACCTTGATAATGTCCCCTTTCTGAAAACTGATCTCGTCCTCTTCTGATGCTGTGAAAGAGAAAAGAGCCACCGCCTCCATGCTGAGCAGAAGAGTAGAGTCAGCTACAAAAATAGTTTCACTTCATGAATGAAGAGAGAGAGAGAATACAGCTGTGTGATTAGAGCACAGCAGGGTGATGGCACTCTATTACAGGATGGGATAATCAGTGTGTGTGTGTGTGTGTGTGTGTGTGTGTGTGTGTGGCTGACATCCAGCTCATTAGTTAATGAGAGTTTTCTCTGCGCGTGTGTCCCTCTGCTCTTCCATGTGACTGAGTTAGAGAGTGTGTGAACACGTGGAGGTGGCGACTGCCCTCTTCATCTCCATCTCTGATGATGTCTACACCGCTTTAAACTCTGGGGCTTTAATGAAGCAATTCCACAAGGGAAATCAGCGACAGTGGGAGGGAAGGAAAGAGAAATGGGGAAGGAATAAAAATAACCCAAAATGGAGTGTGATGACCTGGAGTGTTTATGACTAACTTGTGATTATAACAAGTCTTTGCAAAGGTTAACCAAGTGCCTGCAGCTGATGCACTGGCTCACTGTTTTCACATTTGAAAAGGTTTAAAGTACGGGTTCTCAAACTATGGTACGTGTGCCGCCGTTGGTACACGAGCTGCCTTGTTAAAAAACAAATCAAAATACAAAAAAAAAAAAAAAATACTTTTGAGATCACTGAAACGTTTTGCATTTCCTGTAATATTTAGTTTTCGATATCAGCCTGCTATGGAGTCACGTACATGAATGCAGCACACACATTCACCATCATTAGTTACAAGCTTAAATGAGATGGCAAGATAGTAAGCAAAGGTAAAATTAATGTTTTAAAACCACTGCAATTGTGGCTCCAAATGGGAACTATTGGGAGGAGAAATGTGGACCAGGAGTAACCCTTTTCCACCAAATTAGCTCTGTTCTGTTTAAGATTCAATAACAGTCAACAGTAAATAATGTTATTAGTTATTTAACCTGCCTCCTGTGTGTCCGGACTGTAACTAAATGGTAAATGGACCTGTACTTGTATAGCACCATTCTAGTCTTCTGACCACTCAAAGTGCTTTTACATTACATGCCACATTCAATCATTCATTCACATTCAAACAGTGATAAACAGTGATGCACAGCATCTGGAGCAATTTGGGGTTCAGTATCTCGTTCAAGGACACTTTGACATGCAGCCGGAGGAGCCGGGGATCGAAGAGCCAAACCTTTTGATCAGCTGACCTCTGATTACCTCTGAGGCACAGCTGACCACTGATTAGGGTCGGCCTTCACTACTGTATCGTCATAATGGTGGGACTTAAATGGCCCAATGTTTTCTGGGTGTTTTCTCGGTCTAAAATGATTTAGAAACAGTGGATTAAAGCAGAGGTTCCCAACCTGGGTGTAAGAAATATTTTGAAAAACCTATACAGTAGGCCTATATCTCAGCATTTGGTTTACTTCTGTGAAGAAAAGTAAACGGTTCAGTAAATTGTCTAATATAACAAGCATCAGGGACAAAAAAAACACTGAATTTATCCAAAAAAAGAAGCCTATTAAGTCTGTAAGTATGTATTAAGATGATAAAAGATTATAGATGCTGTTAAAGATGGTAAAAATACATAATTCAGACAAAGAATTGTATAAAAGATTCCCTAAACAGGAAATAATCTGCTCAAAATTCATCCAAATCACTTGTTTTACAGAAAACTTCTCTTACAGAATTCACTATTTGGGTTAATTGTACAGTTCTGAATATAAAATGAAATATGTCACTTAGTCAGGGATCATCAGTTTACTAAATGATAGAAAAGGGGTCCCTTAAGGAAAAAGGTTGGGAACCACTGGTTTAAAGAATTTAAATGAACAGCTCACCATGAAACCAATGAGAACACTGGACTACTAGACACCTAAACACACCATTAAGTAAAAAAAGGTACCTGGTGTATGTATCAAACTGACATTTCTCACCATCTTTTACTAAACCTTGACACTGCATTATACTTGTAAAATAAGTTTGACCGCATAGATTTAGAGGAAGCAGTATCAGAACGAAGCTGCTGGTCCAAAGAAATGGCACCATTTTACACCAAGATTAATCCGTATATTTATTTACAACAATGAATTAAAATCAATGTGTGACAGACATCGTTGATTTCGCAGGACATGGCGATATGAGAAAGAGTTTGGCGAGTCCTGCTACCCGAGTTGAGAGTGTGTTGTTGATATCAAACCAACAAAAGGCACAGTATGTGTGTGTGTGTGTGTGTGTGTGTTTCAGTAGCAGTCCACTATGACCTCTTGCCCTGGCTGTGTGTGTGGCTGAGTGCGAGCGGCACTCGCAGTGAGAATGTCCTGCAGGAGAGACAGGGGAGAGTTGTGGATGTGGTCACTGCTTTGAGTCAGGACGTCCAGCCTCTCGTCTAAACCCAGAGACGTCAACACCTCGCACACGCCGACAATCACGCCGTCGCCTCCTTCCTCCGGCACACCGCAGTCTTTACAATCAACCTCCTCCGCTCCGTTCAAACTTCTCTTCACTGCGATCTCCGCCCCTCTGGTCCCATCGCTCTTCTTCATCCCCAGTATCTTCCTGATCTCCATCCCCCAGCCCCAGCCAGGCAGTTCACAGGACACCTTGGCAACTGTTGCCGCGGCAGCATCCAGTGCCCCAAGCGACAGAGGGCATACTGTCTCTCTGAGTGTTATCAGCAGTCGACAGGCCTTCAGGCCCACGGGTCTATCGCAGTCAACCAGACCACTCAACAGCGCTGAGATGACTCCCTGTTCAACCAGATCGCTCAACGCTCGCGCCAAATCTGACGCCGCACCCTCTGTGTGTGAACTGGAGTGAGTGTGAAGTGTGTACGGCTGGTCAGAAACTACACCATAGGGGTGTGATACGGCAGTGTGTGTGTCTGAGCCCCTCCTGTAGCCACGTTGACCTGAAAAGGCTTCGTCCAGCAGCAGCTCGGCCAGCTCCAGCGTGTAAACTTTGACCTCCCAGTCCAGATCTGCGCTGCCGTGCGAGAGGACGGAGCGTACGCTCTGCGTCAGGAGAGAGGTGGATGACGAAGACTGTGAGTGGCGTGAAGAGAACCAGGCGATGAAGTATTGTACAACGGCTCTCCTGGAGAATCCCTCTGTGTCCTGGGAGAGAATTTCAAGCAGTCGGCTCACTATTTCAGTCTGGAAGGAAAGAGAAGATTATAATTACCATTTTACTGCAGCCAGCTGAAAACATTATACCTACACAGGTTAGTACGTAAGTTTATTTTTGAGCGTAAATAACAGTGTGGAACAGCATTTAAGTTTTTATTAGGTTTTTAAGGAAAGGATTGGTACATGGCAACAAGAAAGTCCTTATATTATTATTTCAGGGACAAGACATGGGGTAGGAAATATAATTGTGGAAATTATTAAAAATAAGGAGCACATACAGGAGTTATAAAAAAATCAATCAACAGACTTCTTCGTAAATATGTTAATGTTTTCAGTCCTGATGATGTTAAACGGATAACATTTTGTGTGGCAATCATCACCACCCCTCTGATTTATCTTGCAACCTCTTGGGTGGTCTGCCTTTAAATCCAGCAATGAGCTATGCAACTTTAATACGCTACTCAAAGTCTGATGAGACTCCAAACTAAGCTACAATCAAACACTCATTCAACATCTATGTGTGAGAATAGTCCAAAGAAAGTAGCAGCTGATGTTAAATCATCTAAAATCTTACATAACCGACAGAAAAAAAATCTGACTCAGTATCCCCCGAAACAGCAAGAGTCAAATGTGAAACAACTTCTGCCTACCTCCTCCTGACTGAGCGCTGCCCCCTGCTGCCAGCTGTGTGCCAGTGTCTTTGCCAGTGCAGAGATGGCGCTGGCTCTCACGTAACTCTCTGTGTCCTGAAGCGCCTCCTTCAGGAGAGGAGCCGTACAGCAGCCGCCCAGCAGCGCCTCAGATGCGTCGCATGTGTCCTCAGCTGATTTACGCACTCCTGCCAGGTGTCCCAGAAACTCCACCGTTGAGTCCCTCACCTCCCAACGCATGTCACACACACGCTTCTTCACCACCGTCACGAGATCTGATGGGGACACATAGATAATTCCAGTAAGACGTTATATAGACGGCAGAGTGGGTTCTGTGTTTGGATTCATCACACAGTAGAGTATTTATGAACTTTAATGAAGATGCTGCTAGTGAACTTTACCTTGTCTGAGTGGGTCTGTTATAAGAGAAAGATCTGTGCACACACTCATCCACTTTACTAAGGCCTGGTAGGACTTGTGGAGTACCTAAGGAACAAAGGCAGAGCTGTTTCAATCATAGAAAACAACACAAGATAGATAATGCTTTAGAGATCTTTTCAGCTACAGTAAATAACCCTCCATCTATCTCATTGTGGCTTTTAATGAATTCAGATATGGAGGAGCTGTTCAGTGGCTAAAAAGCTCTAAAACTACAATTAAAAGTTACATAACTACAATATTATTACTTACTACTTTATTAAATTCTGCACTTTACTTAAAATATTTAAGCTTTTTCCCAAAATGTTTTTTATGTATCCCTCAGATCTGTTTTAACATGCAGGTTAAAACAATCAATGTGTGATAGCGTCTTTTTCTAAGTCACCTCTCCTCTGTAGTAGAAGATCAGTGACTAAATGAAATATAAGTCGTATGCATAGACAGGAACACACACAACTTACAGTCGGGTCAGAATCAGGATTGACCAGATATTGTATCAGAACTGTGAACACTTCACTGATCTTCTCCTTCGCTCCTGAAACACACGAGATGGAGGACACACGCTAAATGTCTCACACTGAAAAACACTTTGTCACACACAACACATATATCATGATGCTCATATGCTGCAGCATTTTGCTTTCAGGTCTGTTTTTGATGATATTTTATCTTATCTTATATTTTCTTATATTTTTAATTAATATACTGTGCTGTACAGTTCCGCTGTATGTTTACAGTATTTACTTGAGTTTGATTAATATACAGTAGACCTTTATAATGTCATACCTCATGTTATATTTCCTAATTCATTTAAAGTCTGTTGGTAATGTGGCTATCTTTCCAATATAGTTTTCCATCAAGCTTAAGTTAAAGTGATAAAAAAAGGAAAGAACATTTTGGATCATCTCACATATACATGCACAGATTTACCTGAGCTGCTGCTGAGAGCTGCTAGAGCCTCTAAAGCACATTTCTGAACTTTTCCACTGCCGATTACATTCCTGCAGACCCCACTACAACCAGTGGATGAGGAGGATGAGGAGGATGAGGAGGAGGAGACGCCACTGCAGATCCTTAACAATGACAGAACTGCGGTGACAATTGCAGCTGGAGGACAGGGGAGGTCCTCGGGAGGCTGAGGGGGAAACATAGAGAGATGTTAATTCTGCTTCACATTAAAAACTACAGTCTACTTCCTCTCCTCTGTTTTCGGTTGTCCTGACAGCCTCACCGTGAGTGTGATCTGTGGTGTGTTTGTCAGACAGACACAGATCACAGAGATGCAGGAGGTTTTTCTCTTCAGCAGCTCCGACACGGAAAACCGATGCTCGCCTGCTGCAGGTTTAAAAATATATTTAGTTGTAAAGCTGCGAAACAACAGACTAAGTTAATTATTTCTTTATTGTGTATATCTGTGTGTTTTACCAGTGGTGTCCGCGCCCAGTAGAGGCTGACCAGTTATAATGTCAAGGGGTAACAGCAGTATCTTCACAACCCGGGCTGTGTGGACGGTATCACTGGACAGAAACACAGGAAAGGAAGAAAATGGGAATTAAAATACTGCAAATGATGGTTTTCTTAAACAACCTGATGTCATAAAACCTCTACAAACTGTACTGGTGATGGTGAAACCACATTCTGTATGAGAGTGTGAAGTCGTGCAGTGAACGGCTGCTTACTGGTGACCTCTGCGAAGACAAGCAGCTGCAGCAGGAATGAGGTCAGAGGGTCTGTTAATGTTCAACATGGATGATAGCAGACGGGTGACACGTTGGTGTGGGACGCGTCCATCAGTGCCAGAGCTGCAGAAGACAAACACCGACAGTGTTTAACACAGAACCCACCCAGTATACTTATAAAGGGCTTATATCTGCGCTAATATCAGAGTAACATTATCTGTTTTCATTAACTTTACACAGCAGGTGCTCTGTAAATGTACAGCTGAGGAAAAATTATCTCTTAAAAGATTACAACATATACAAATAGTATAAGTTGCATACTGGCAAACTATTTGTGATGTAAAAATTAGATATTCACTTAACACAGAGAAACTTTCCACTTTCAGTTTTAGAAAACTATAAAATAAAATTATTGAGTATTAAAATTAGCACTTTTATTTTAATTGTTATATTTGAGTTACTCCGAAGGGGAAGGTGCCTTCTGTCCGTCCGGAGCAGGACAGAATTGTAGAAATGTGCCATAAAGTCACAGATCTGAATTATCTTTGTGGTCATAAAGAGAAACACATTGTTTTTTATTGAACTCCAGCTTCCTTTACACAGTGGAATAAAATTGTTTCTATCAAAGTGGAGCTTTTACCTCCCTATAAGTGGCACTAACAGTTACATGAGCTACTTTATTCCATCGTCTATTTTCTGTTTAAACACGTGAAAAGTGTAATTTAGCCTGTTACATTATATATTCTTGATTACTTCTTTAAAATGTGTTTGGGATCTGTGACAATGACTGTTGATGACTGTTGTACTGGAGTATATTACTGCAGTTTCACCTGTTATTGCCCATCTTACACTGTGTTTGTGTGAGATAGCCAGTCTACCTGTGTGCAGCTAGAATGACGTCCATCAGCGGCAGTGTGAGCTGACTGCAGCCTGCTGTCACCAGTTCCTCCAAAGAATCTGAGACTGCCTGGAGCAGCTTGTCCCGGAGAGGAGGGCCGGCCTGGGCCAGAAGCAGGGTCAGCAGTTTGAGGATCTGCAGACTCTGATGGAGCTGTGTGCTTTCTTTGGGAACCAAGGACTCCTTGAGGTACTCTGAGATTGCCGAGACAACAGGAGAGTACTCTGCAGCGGTGTCCATGGTGACGGCTGGATGTTCTAAGTCTCTGGTGGAGGTTTGCGTCCTCCCATCTTCCTCTTCTTTCTCATCTACGCCGTTACATCCCGCAGACAAGACTGGCTGGAAGAAGAGCAGGATGTGGGCGAGCATTTGATTGGCAGCTGAGGCCACGAATAGACTCGTGTCTGTCTGGAGCTGCAGGAGCGGTTCAATAAAATCTGGGGAGTTAGGAAAAGAGATTTCAGTCATAAAGTGGCCTGCCTCCCTCTTATCAAATTGTCGTATATAAAAAATATGCAACATATAACGAGAGATGGTCTCATTTCCTACAGGAAGTGTCACCTGATTTTACAAAGAAACTGAGAGCCTTTGGGTGCTGCAGCAAGTTCTTTAAGCCCTGGATCCAGCCAATCCTTAAACAAGGATCCTCCCAGAGTCTTGCTTCTTGCCAGCGCTTAAGGTTGAAGACCAGGTCCAGAACGTCGCATTCCTGCAGTGATTGGAGGAAGAGAGAGGGCATCAAGTCAAGTCGTAAATTGTTAGTAGCAATTCAGTAAAAGCACAGGGTGTCATTAACTCTACCTGAAGCATTTTGAAGCCGTTCTCAGTGGAAGCCATAAAGCCGGTGAGTTTGAGAGTGAAGGAGAGAACGCCGGGGTCTGAGGCTGTGTTGTGAACCACAGCGGATATGAATTCAAGCAGACACGGGCACGCCTCCAGCAGAGATCCCCCTTCATGAGGAGAGAAGATGGACATGAGACGGTGGTGCAGATCTAATATCCACCTATCGATCCACAGCTGCAGTATAACCCCTGAGATCCCCTCGTTCCTCTCACGCTTATGAATTTTGTGTGTATCGTTCTACCTTTGCCAGACTACACATGAGAAACAGGGGCCTCTCTTCTACACAATGCGGCTCTCAAGGTCTAAGCAATTCAGTTTAGACCTGAAACAATTAGCCGATGGACTGATTGACAGAAAAAGTATCAATTAATCAAATATAAAGCAAAAATGCCAAACAATCTCGTTCCAGCTTCTCAAATGTGAGAAATGTACTGTACTGTTTTTGCAGGGACAGCAAACATTTAAAAGTACTTGCAAAAGAGCTAGTTAACAGTTCATTTGCATATGTAATCCCTGGGCAGGTAGATACAGATAGAGTAAACATACTACATAAAACAGTCCATCAGTGCGAGATAATAAACAGAATCAAATCAATGAATAAAATAATCTGGAGATTCTTTAGATGCAGATCAAAATGATCGTTATTTTAGTTCATATGATGATTTAGTGGCACTTATTCGGAGGGTTTAGGGTGACTTTGCCCAGTCTTGTGTCCATCCAGTTTACCTGGGTGCAGGCTTGAGGAGTAATGGATTACATTTAGTTAGTTAGTATATTCAGTTATATAACCTGTAATCCATTTAATTAAAAAAAATGGTGGTTGTTTAGCAGGATTACAACTTTAAAACACATCTAAAAGCTCACACAGCAGAAACCTGTGGGAAGAATAACGACGGATAACCAAAACCAAAACCATCCCACCAATGTTGAGCACTGACCAGCTTTGGTGAGCCCTGTGAACCAGTCCAACAGCTTCTCCAGGCTGGTGTCATCGGGCAGAGAGCTCCCCGAGTCCGCCAGCACCTCACACACACCGGGCAGCAGCGACACACACTCTCTGTCCATGGTGCTAACGTGTGTGTGTGTTAATGGGCCCTCGGGATACATTACAGCAGCCCGCTCACTAATAACAGCTTAAATGGTTACCATGGAAGCAACACCGACTCACACATCTGGAGACACATCTGGAGATACATCTGGAAGTTTATGTCGTGTTTAATGAAACTACAGCAAGCTAAAAACAAACAACATGTAGTTCCCTCCCTTGTAGTTCGTGCTGAACGTCCATCTCGCGGGAAATAGTTTCGGAATCTACCGGTGCGCGGCTTCCCTTCCTCTTCTCTTCTCTCGGCGCACATCCGGGAGAGTCACAACAAGGGACACCTGCGCTTTTCACAGATCTGTAAACAGCCGGATGGGTTGAAGTAGATGCGCGGGCAGCCACCCGCCGCCCATCCCCACGTTCTAGAACTCCGACGCCTCCCCGCCGCGCGCCGTCGCCTCAGAACAAGTTCCGGTGCTGCGTTTCCGTCACGTCGTCCATTTTCACGTAATCCGCACATGGTGCCGCACCGGCCGACGAACCGTCAGCCTCTCGATCTTTTGCCCTGTCGTAGCGAGAACTCCGTCTCGTGATCCTGATAAATGCAAGAAACGGTGGATATGGTGGACGACCCCGAGTATGACGAAGAGGAGCCCTCTTTCAGCGACCCGGAGGACTTCGAGGATGACGTTGATGATGAGGGTGAGCGGCGGCAGGAAACGCGCCGGCTTTCTGGCCTGTTGCTAACAGTTAGCTTAGCGCTCAACGGCCGTGCTGGTCACTTGGCGTACCGGAACTCGGTGTCTAAACGTTGAGCTCCGATTATTAAAAATAAAACATTACCGTCCTCATTTCCCTTAAACGTTGCCCCCCCGACTTTAGCTAACATTAACCGATGCTACCACCGTGTAACTTCACGCCCATTGAAGCCTCACCCAGACCCCCAGACCGCCACTCACCGTGGCCTTGTCGCTGTCATCTGTAGAGTTGAATCAGCACAATAAGGGTAGCTGAGTATTGGGAAACGTTTTCTGTCGCTGGCTTTCTGAGTGGACCATTAAGGCCACGACCTCAGCAGCTGCTAATGAAGAGTAACGTTAACCATAACCGAGGATGGAGGGGAGCCGGATCCACGATGCCACCTAGGGCTGGAAATGTGTCTGCTGTAACTGTGTTAGATCATCTGTAGCCCTGTGATAGTAAATGCTTTTATGTGAGGTCTATAATAACTGTATGGTCGTTTTGGTGGTGGTGCTGTTGAACTGCACTGTATCACTGTTTGAGTCCTCATTTTGTACACCTCAGTAAAAATTAATGATGTTAGACTACACCACAAACTACAGCCTTCAAAATATCCTTAAAGTTGGATTAACACCCCTCAAAATCACTAGATTGCATTACCCTTTCTAGCCCTCTCCCCATGTTCCCTGTCTATCTTTCAGTCTGTCCTATGAAGGCAGTTTGAATTAAATTGAGAGTCACTGGGGCATGAAGGCCATGCTGACACAGAAGCAGTTCAGATGAGGGATAACGTTACTGTTCCCTCCCTGATCGTCCCACCCCTCTTTCTCTTCCTCTTCAGAGCTCCTGGGTGACATCCTCAGGGAGAAGCCCCAGGAGGCTGATGGCATAGACTCGGTGGTGGTGGTGGACAACGTCCCTCAGGTGGGCCCAGAGCGGTTGGAGAAACTCAAGAATGTCATACACAAGATTTTCTCCAAGTTCGGCAAGATCACCACTGAGTTCTATCCAGATGCCGACGGTTTGACCAAAGGGTATGTGTTTTGCCTCTCTGCTCCTCTATGGCAGTATACTGCTCTTAAATTTGAATTGAATGTTAATAAAAAAATGACCTACATCTCACCCAGGTACATCTTCTTGGAGTATGCTGCTCCTACCCAGGCCCTCGAGGCAGTGAAGAATGCAGATGGATACAAACTCGACAAGCAACATACATTCAGAGTCAACCTCTTCACTGACTTTGACAAGTAAGTGTCTGATGAGGAAGACCGTAACTGCAATGGCAGATGTATGTGAGACAAGTAGATTAACTTTGTTTGTTTGTTTGTTATCCCAGGTACATGAACATCAGTGATGAGTGGGAAACTCCAGAGAAGCAGCCTTTCAAAGATTTTGTAAGTGTTAATCATAAGTATTTTATTATGCAGGCTTTTTTTGTTCTGCTTCAGTTTAGGAAAAATTTGAGGGTTTGCCCTTTTATTATCCTATAGAGGCTTCACTAACTGTATGTCTCTCTGTTCAGGGAAATATGCGCCATTGGATTGAGGACCAAGACTGTCGTGATCAGTACAGTGTGATCTACGAAGCCGGAGAGAGGACTGCCATTTTCAACAACGATGCCAAGGACTCGATCATAGCTGAAGAGAGAGCCGTAAGCAGCTGATCACACTTTAAAATTCCCGGCTGAGGTCGCATTGTAAGTGAATGCATTAAAAACTAATAACCGTTTTTGTGTCTTGATGCAGCGCTGGACAGAGACGTACGTGCGCTGGTCTCCTAAAGGCACCTACCTGGCCACCTTCCACCAACGTGGCATTGCATTGTGGGGCGGTGAGAAGTTCAAGCAGATTCAGAGGTTCAGCCATCAGGGTGTGTCCCTCATCGACTTCTCACCATGTGAGAGGTAAGCAACGTTTCTGTTCTGCGGTATTTATCGATACTATTGTAGCTTTAGTCATTAGCTGATGAAGTGCTTTTACTGTGTATGTAATCACAGCATCAGGTAGTTTTGAGTGAATTGATGCTCAGTTTGAAATGCAAGAGATGTTTTCTTTTTAATGCAGCAGAGACGGATGGTTTTTAACTAGTGACTTTATCAATTTGCAGCTGCGTCAGTGTGCAGAATTCTTTATTAAGAAAGAAAACCAGTGGAAATAATTTATAAGTTGCATACTGAGCTCCACTTTCAGCAGATGAATGTGATCCTTCTAGTTTCAACCTCTGCACATTCATCATCTTTTTGCACAGTGAAGCTCAAACATCCAACTGTATGAAAAACACATTTTTTGTGTGGAGGGGAACATTAAATTATTGATGCTGGATAGTGTTACATGAACTGTGCAGTTCCCGAGCTGTCTGAAACTCCATGTGTGGTTGTGATGCCTTCCAGGTACGTGGTGACCTTCAGTCCACTGATGGACACCAAGGAGGACCCGCAGGCCATCATCATCTGGGACATTCTGACCGGACAGAAGAAGAGAGGTTTCCACTGCGAGAGCTCTGCACACTGGCCCATATTCAAGTCAGTACTCTGTCCTTTTTCTCTCTCGTTGCCACAATCTAATTTACTTCCTGCAGTGATTTAATATATTATAATGTAACACACTTGTTCTCAGGTGGAGCCATGATGGGAAGTTCTTTGCTAGGATGACCACAGACACACTGAGCATCTATGAGACTCCAGTAAGTACTAAGGACTACCAAAGAAACCCCATAGTTGTATTTATGTTAAGTGGGAAAGTGACATTAATGCCGTGTTTCTCCTCCTTTCAGTCTATGGGCTTGCTCGACAAGAAGAGTCTCAAGATTACCGGGATCAAGTAAGTGTCCTTGATAAAGCTGTTAATGATTTGCCATTACATGCTATAAATTGTGACCGCATTCTAGAAAAAGACATTGACAATATTCTGTGTCTGTCTGTAGGGACTTCTCCTGGTCTCCTGGTGACAACATCATAGCATTCTGGGTACCTGAGGACAAAGACATCCCAGCCAGAGTGACTCTGATGCAGATGCCTTCCCGCCAGGAGATCCGTGTCCGCAACCTCTTCAATGTTGTCGACTGCAAACTGCACTGGCAGAGAAATGGAGATTACCTGTGTGTGAAAGTGGACAGGACTCCTAAAGGAACACAGGTGGGTGTGTGTGTGTGTGGAGAGAAAGAGAGGGGGAACAGTGGAGACCTCTCTGGTAAAAAAATAAAAAGAATCTAACTACAAATACATTTTTCAATCTTTTTTTAGGGGGTGGTCACCAACTTTGAAATCTTCCGCATGAGAGAGAAGCAGGTTCCTGTTGATGTGGTGGAAATGAAGGGTAAGAACATGGTAAACGCACAAAGTAACAGCGATTGTTTCCCATAGAAAAAATAAAACCCTAATCTATTGTTTGTTGTGTTTCTGTCTTTCCAGAAAGCATCATAGCATTTGCGTGGGAACCCAACGGCAGCAAGTTTGCCGTTCTCCATGGAGAGGTTCCCAGAATCAGTGTCTCCTTCTATCATGTCAAAAACAACGGCAAGATCGAGCTCATAAGTGAGTAGATCGGAAAAACATCCTAAAAGTCCTTTTTAACATTAATGTTGCAAAGTCTTGGGGCGCCTTCATAAACCTCTACTGAATGTGACACTTTGTCCTTTTTCTACAGAGATGTTTGACAAGCAGCAGGCTAACAGCATCTTCTGGAGCCCCCAGGGACAGTTTTTGGTGCTGGCCGGACTCAGGAGGTCAGTTAAATGTTTGTGTTTGTGTTTATGACACACATGAGAAGCCGTTGATGACAAACTAAATAACTTTTCTGACACCTCGTATGAGAGCTAAGCTCCTGATTCTAACTCTGATCTGAGGCTTGCAGTAATATACATTTGCACTTGTGTGTCTGCTCTGCTGAAGGTTAAGTATATGGGTCCAATATCTTTTTTGTGTGTGTGTGTGTGTGTGTAGCATGAATGGAGCTCTCGCCTTTGTGGATACGTCAGACTGCACCATGATGAACATAGCCGAGCACTACATGGCCTCTGACGTGGAGTGGGACCCGACCGGTCGCTATGTCGTCACTTCCGTATCCTGGTGGAGTCACAAGGTACGTTCTGCTCTATGACGCCAGAAATACTCTTTTACTTTTCCCTTTCTTGCCCGACTGATTCACCAATATTGGGTAATGGCAATTCGCACTGAATTCAACATTAACTTACGTCCTTTTACTCCACCTTTTTAACGTGTGTCTAGGTGGACAATGCATACTGGTTGTGGACGTTCCAGGGACGTCTTCTTCAGAAGAACAACAAGGACCGCTTCTGTCAGCTGCTCTGGAGACCCAGACCTCCCACCCTGCTCAGCGCAGACCAGATCAAGGTACCATTTTATCTTAATATATATTTATATTTGTGTGTGTGTGTGTGTGTGTGTGTGTGAAGCCAATGATGACAAACTAAATAACTTTTCTGACACCTCGTATGAGAGCTGCAATGTGGCTCCTGATTCTAACTCTGATCTGAGGCTCACAACTACAACGCCCTGTGTACTGGTGCAACACGTGCTTGATGTTGTGTTTGTCTTACTTTTGATTTGAAGCCGTGGAAACTTTCTTCACAGTAAATACCCCATGTGTGTTTTTCAGCTGATCAAGAAGGATCTTAAGAAATACTCAAAGATCTTTGAGCAGAAGGATCGTCTGAGCCAGTCCAAGGCTTCTAAGGTTTGACCTGTTCATTTCTTTAACTGACCCACGCTGTTCATATCTATATTTTACATATTTCAGTAATAAAAGCAATACAACAAGCTGCATGTTTACAAACCCTAACATTATTCTCTGTTATGAAGCTGAATGTTGTTGTTTTGGTGTGTTTGCGAGTAGGAGTTGGTGGACAAGCGCAGGTCTATGATGGAAGACTACCATCGCTACAGGGAGACTGCGCAGCAGACCTATCTGGAACAGAAGGACCTCCGCCTCGAACTCAGAGGAGGTGGGACACACGCTCACTTTTCTACACCGTACCTGTACTTGCCTCCTTTCCACAGTAACTCTTTAATTAAGAAAAATGGCTGACATATGTTTCCTACTTCCAGGAGTGGATACTGATGAGCGGGACAGCAACGTGGAAGACTGGGAGGAGGAGACCATTGAGTTTTTTATCAGCGAAGAAATCATTCCCCTTGGAGATCTGTAGTCCCCTACGCAGGTGAAACGCTTGCACACAGGCATGCAGACGGTTTAATATGTCCAACACACAATTAATATGTATTGGGGAAAACTCAATTGTGTCATTGTGTAGTTCAGTCAGTGGTTTGTCCTGACTAAATGGCATGTTAGGTCCTGTTAAAGGGCTGTATTCCCCAAAATGAACACATTTTCTCATTAACCTGTAGTTGTATCTGACCAGATGAGTTTCAGTTGGAGATACCTGCCAATACAAACTCAGTAAAAAATGTCCCCATCATTTTGAATAACCGAAAGTACATGTTATGAACAGTTCACTATGAGGCCACTTATTCAATGGAAAATGGCTGCATTTTAACTGTTGTGTAACAACTCATTCATTCCTTGTGCAGCTGCTGAGTTTGAATGGCAGTTGTTCTGCGTACTCGTACAAAAACACAATTATTAGACAACACAGGGAGAAAATTGGTCACATCTGGCATCTGCTGTGTGTGAATAATTGAGCCTGTTAGATTGACAGCCACCCTTGCTGTATTTTTCCCTGTTTATGTAAATAACCCTCAATGACACAACACATGCTGACATTCTCAATCTGTATTTAACTCGTCGTTTTCTCTCTCCCAGTCCATCCATTTTTGTGTGGAAGGAGGAGAGAGGAACTGCGTCATTGATTGGAGAAGGACGACGACCACGCTGTGAATCTTGGGGGGGGTTCACGATCACAAGCCTCAACATTCAACTTTAGTGACATCATCAAAGCACGCCTTGCGGATCAGCGGCCACATCAGGGGACAAGAGAGAATACTTTGTATTGAATATTTTCTCTTTGTCTCTCACCATCATCCGCCCCATATTTTTCCTCTGTGGAACTTGACATTTAGTAATACTGCCTCATTTTTTTTATTCATTAATTGGAGATACTCACTCTCTAATTTCAGCCCCGTCTCTTATTGGACTTTTTTCTTCCTGGGGTCATTTGAACTAGCCTCACCATGCTAGTGTGTCATCACAGGGCAGCACAGAGTGCCATACCAGTGGGGGGTGGATGTGTTGTGACTAAACAAGTAGCCTTGTTAATAAATGTGCTGATGTGGCACTATAGTGGCCTGTATCCTCCTCCTTTCAGACTAGGCTTTCACACAGGGGAGGGGGGGGGGGTGCGCAGTGGGAATAACTTTAAATAAACATACAAACAATACTCTCTTGCTGTGTCTTAGTGTTTGCTTCTTTTATTATAAAGGGAATCATCTCTTGTGTTCAGACCTGGTAGACATAATCACATTTGTAGAACTAGATGCTGTACAGGTATTGGCCAATAGTAGAAGAAAATGTAATCATCAACCATTTTGATAATCAATCTTTTAAGTATTTTATCAGTCAAAAATGCCAAACCTTCTCAGGTTCCAGCCTCAAAGGTGTCTATTTGCTGTGTTTTACATCACTTTAAATGGAATATCTTTGGACTGTTCAGACAAAACTATTTTGTAATGTCACCTCTAGAAAATGGAGTTGACATTTTTCACAACTTTTAAGTAATTCATGAATAAAAAATGATCTGTTGAGCATTTGAAAAGTCTGCTACATTGACAGGAGGTCCAGGATGCATGTGTTGGATAAATCATCAGTGTGACCACGGATGCATCTCTTTTGTCATCTACCTAAGCAGAACAACTAACATTATTCTCTAAAGGCATAATTCAAACCATTTGCTGTATGAGGATGGATGGCAACAGTTTGGAGTATACTGTATGTTAACCAGCCTCCTCCATCAGTTAGTTTGTATAAACACGTTCACATTGTTGTTCTGCCTTTATCTGCAGTTTAGAGAGATGATCATAAACTAACAAATAAATCCCATCTCATGAACAGATTAGTGCATCCTCAGTTAAAAGCAAGCCAGTGTTTCAGTCTTATATCCAGCTGCCACTAGAGGTCACTGTATCTGAGGTTTAATAAAGGTTTAACTGAGGCCATAAACTGAAAGGAAATGTGCAGACAAGGCAATTCTTTCTGCTCAGATGATTTTAATAGTCTTTCAACAGAGATATAAATATTTGCTTCATATCTACTGTGTATTTTGTGGTCCTAAAAGATTTTCATGTAACCAAGAATATGAGGTTCTCTGTATTCTTCTGGATAGCTGGTCTGTCATTAAGGTGAAAGTCTTCATACATTTATCAAGCCATCCCTACAGCGACTCACGGGTCATTTAATCTGCTTGTGGAAATCAAGATAAAGTATAATTTCTCTTGCTTGAATAAATAAACTCTTCTGAATACTTCTGTGAAGGCGTTCTCCAGAAGGTTGGCTTTACCAAAGTTGTTCCACTCTCAGTTTGAGTATTGACACTGTAGTCTGCAGAGATCTTTTACCTCATTAACCTGACCTAATGTATGTTCACTCTCTCTTGTACAGATGTTCACTGTGCTGCTGACATGGTGAACAGAACAGTCAACTAACGACTTATTTATAAATGATTTTAGAAACCAGTTAGGAACCAGTTTGGTGAGATGAATGTCCAGCTTGTGCTTTATTGATCCCTGATTCTTTCTACACTAATTTCTTTACACACATGGGCCCAAAATACAATCACACACACACACACACACACACACACACACACACATTTAGGATTTATGCAAATATAGAGAGATGGTGGAGTGATGGCGTGCTATGTAGCAGCACCCTGGGAGCAGTTAGAGGGTGAGTGCCTTGCTTCAAGTGCACTTTAGCCATTCCCAGAAGGTGAACTGGCATCTCTCCAGCTACCAATCCACACTCCATCCTGGTTCCCAAGCTAAATCCCAATGGACTGAGCCCCCCCCAGTAGTGGCTGAATATTGTTCTGCTTATTAGGTCAGTAGCCAGGATTTTGTCAAGGTGAACAGAACAGTCAACTAACAACTTTTTTTATAGAAGATATTATCTATCAGTTAGGAACTTAATTGAAAGGATATTTCCCCAAATGTACTTTCTTAATTTCACACTATCTGAACCATGACTTAAATTGAATTAAAGGACCAGTGTGAAGGATTCAGTGGCATCTAGTGGTGATTACTGAAAACCATTTGAATACAGCTCAGACTTCCAAGCATGTAGTAGAAACTACAGTGGTCATAAAAAACACAAAAAGGCCCCTATCTAGTGTCAGTGTAGTATCTAGTGTGACCTGCTCCCTCTGTAGATAAAAACGTCTCATTCTAAGGTAACAAAAACACAATCATTCTTATTTTCAGGCCATTATACGCTAATGAAAACATAGTCATGAATATTATGTTCAGTTTCTGCCGATAGATCCTCCCAAATGTTACACACTGCACCTTTAATTAGACTTCATTTAAAATCTAAAACAGGCCTTTGATTTGGTTTAAGAGAATAAATCAGTTCTGTGATTTATCCAAATATTCAGCTACCTGGTCCTCAATAAGGGGGGGTCAAACTATAAATCTTCATACACTTGTTGTGGCACGGTACGAGACTTTCTTCCTTACTTTCTACTCTACAAAATACCTTTACAGAAGCTTCAGACTGTTTATAGTAACAGGATCAGTGTGGTCTCAGTAGACTGCTGGTAAGCTGCTTGGTCCTTTTGATGTGCAGACAGCGGCCACCCCGTCATTTTCCCATCAGCTCACAGATGTTACAAATACTCATTAAGAGACTGCTCTTGAGCCCTCGTTCAAACATGGCTGATACCATATTTAGAGTTTTATGAGTGACAGAAAGAGTTCAGATGAGGTCACAGCCATGCAATAAATAAATAAATATCTTCTTGTTGTTGGTGTTTTTGACTCAACTTTATTTAGGATGTACTTTATGGTGTTGTTGTGTTGGACTGTACATCATTTGAAAGGTCATTTACTACATGTATGGTGGATCTGAGGAGCAAAATAGAAATATCTTAAAATTGCATTACAGTCCAATGCAACATCTCCTTCAGACAGCTTTAACCAGAAACCTAAAAATGGGTATTTTATTAAGGCATACTTGGAATTTTCATATTTTATTTATTAATATATCTACTCGATCAGGAATAAGAAATAATGTTGAAGCCTCTTTGTTATTTATTATTTTTTTGGCCCAAAAGTTGTCAAATGTAAACATACTGCAATAAAAGCTATAAAATACTATATATGTGTAAATATAAAAGTGCTAAAATCCACAAATTCCCAAATAAATGATTAAAAGACATGTTTTAGATTACCACAGTGCTATATGGAAGCATTATTTTCACATAGTCTATCATAATCTTGCTCACATAATC
Source organism: Dicentrarchus labrax (assembly GCF_905237075.1). Lineage (NCBI taxonomy): Eukaryota > Metazoa > Chordata > Actinopteri > Moronidae > Dicentrarchus > Dicentrarchus labrax. The sequence goes on from NW_026136721.1 coordinate 30,134,422, forward strand.
ATAATCTGGATTTAGTATGTGATTATTTTGTCTCAGTAAACTATAATCCTGATTAAATACAATCAAAATAAACACATTATAATCCTGTTTTAATATAATCTTGATTTAGTATGTTATTATTTTGTCTCAGTATATTAAAACCCATGTCATATTTTTGATCTATGTAATAATGACTCACTATCAGTATTTTTTTTTTGTATTATACTTATACATAACATTTAATCTTCCCCACACTCTTCCTGATGAGGATGGGCTTCCTTAGTGTCCTAAATATAGCCCTTCTGTCTATAACTGCATATTGCTAATTCGGCAGTAGAGCCCTTTGTGGGTCCGCCTGGAGGTCCCCGGACCTTACATTGGGAACCAGTCACAGGCGGAGGCAGGTTTATGGGTTTTCATAGGCGGCCTGTATGTGTGGAGGACGGGGAGCGTGTGTGGAAGAGTGGGTAGCTGGTTTCCCCTAAAATCTCGCGATACTTCGCTTCACTCTCCGGAGAGCGAGGACCGCTACAGTCCTGTCGTACCCACCCGGTCTCATCATCACTGGCTGGGACACAGACAGAGAGAGGGAGAGGGAGAGGGGGGACACCGAGCAGGCGACAAAGGGCTGACCGACCGGCACCATGCAGCTCATCTGCCGGGTAAGATACAACATAAATATTCAACCCCATTTTTCTCGTTCCTCACACACACACACACACACACACACACACACACACGTCCAGAGCGGGTTAATTGTCGCCGTGATGCTCCCGGTGTGAAGCGCAGAAAGGGAACAGAACCGGGCTTTCCTACATCTCAAAAGGCACGGCATGATGAGGAGGTTCGTGTGGAGGAAGAGCAGAGGAGGCTGTGGAGGAAAAATAACTTTCAGTCTGTGTGTGTGGAGTATTTTCGACTTGAGGGGGGAAAAGTGTCCCGTCTGCATGAGAGAGGAGGGACAGTGTCCGGTGCGGCCGGTGAAAGGGCACATTGTAACCTGTGTACTGTATAAATTAAGTTTGTTTTCCGACCGAGGATTGGGGAGGAGGTGATGGCGAGTCTACTGCGGGAAAAAAAAAGAGGAATATTAACTGAAATCAAACAGTGTGTAGGCCTGTGTCCCCTTCAGGAAAACCAAATGTTACAACTTACACTGGAAACTTGCCATTTAATCTCCACATAAGTTCAAATATTAATATATTTTTATGTTTTTTTTGTCCACCCTTTTTGCGCGTGTTTGTGTGCACGTGTGTGTGTGTGGGTACAGCGCGTGCCAAGACACGAGAGAGTTTGTGGATGTTTGATTTCTCAGAATACCCCCTATTCAACATGAAGTTTAGATTTGAAGCACAGTGGAAAGAAACACCGCAGAAGAAACAGTAATTTTCTCTGTCAGAATAAGAGTCCAGGGTTTTTTCTTTTTGCTGTTTTGCTCCACTCCAGTCTGGAGGTTTTACTAGGGACCGTCATTTTTTCCACAGTTTTCCCCAACAGCAGATGTTTTTATGGGACAGACTGTGAGGGGTGTAAACCCACCAGCAGGCTGAGCTTCCACCCCCACAGCTCCGTTTGTTCACATCCCTGTGACAGCTGAGCGCCCCGGGCGGAGCCTGAGGTTCCCACGGCCCCTGGGCAGATACACACTGGTCAAAACCATTTATAGCACATACTTAAAAAAAATCTGTTCACTTCTGAATGTTAAAATGTTGTGGCTAATGTCCAAAACAAGTTGAATTCAATGTAATGTTGTTGTTTTTTACTCCAGTTACAGTCCTGCCATATCACATCATCAAAATAAAGTAAAAGTATGATGATGAAACAGTGTTATTGGGTATTTTAATTTGTTATAAATGAACAATACTGAAATGAGTAGAGTTTTTGGCTTTTTATTTAGTATTATATTTATATAATAATGCATCATATTTTATAATCTGAATAAAAACTCAAAAGTATAGCCTCAAATATTTCAGTCTGAAATTGAGTAAAGTGTAAATATAAAGTACAGTAATTTAAATACTTTAGTGTTATATACATTAAAACACTAAACTAAAAGTTAAGTACTAAAAACCTAATATGAAATAAGTTGAGCAAATCTTAGCTTGTAACTTGTAACAACTTAAGTGTTGTTGGAGGGTTATATCTTATTTATTTATTTTACATTTTAATGACTAAATCGCACGTAAAATGATCAAACTGATATAAAAGGTATGAACTCTGCCCCCCTGTTGAATGCTGCATGAGCTCAAACTCTTGTGTAGAACAAAGGCTTTATTTTATTATACGGAACAATAACGTAAGACCACATCGGCATGATAAAATTCTGCTGAAAGCCTATATATGATATTATTGAATTACTGCCCAGCCCTGCATTGATTTTTCTACTTACAGTGAGCTCCGAGCCTGTAGAGTACTAGCTCACCAATCTAGTTTGCATTTCCATTTAGAGTGAAAAGCACACCTGTCACATAAACTGTGGGTGCAGTGTTTAACTCCCCAAGACATTAAATATCAGCCCGTTTATATTGTTTGTTTGTTTCTGGTGTGTAATACTGTCGCTAGGCTGTCCTGTTTGCATTCTGCAGCGGCTGTTACTAATAGGTGTAATATCTTAATGATGGGACGCCTGAGTAGTATACTTTTAATGTTTGAATTTAAATGTCAGTTCTACTATGTTTATTTTATACATTTTTCATTGCTTTAAGCTAATGACTGCATGTAGGACAATGAGACTTATTGTCTGATGTTGCCACGGCAACCAGGCAGCTCCTAGAACATTACATTGTATCATTATCAGCAGAGATGGAGGTGTTATAGTTAACTGTGAGATTCTAGAATAGAACTCTGGAATAGAATACATGTTGGCACTTCTTTCTAAACAAAGCAGTTACTTATGCTTTCTTTCTTCACCAATTCAGTAAGATGGACGTTTTATTTTACCGTCACCTGCTACCCATATAATATTTATTAATGTATTAATGCTATACAGTGACTGCATTATAATGGAAAGAATAAACACCAGCCAAAGAGTTTTTCACAACCCGTCACTTGATCTTATTAATGGCTTCTAACTGATTCATAAAGAATTGGTGAATTATTTAATAACTATTAGTAATGCTCTTAGTTACTAAGTATGAATCCTTTTAAGGGAATCTTAGAGCTATGTAAAGCTGATAATGAGTACTTTAATGCTCTTTTAGGTATAAATACACTTTCTAGAATTGTTACTGTGTAATTAAATGGTCCTGCTTATATCTGGATATTTTATATTGACGTTGGACAAATACTGTGAACCACAATGATTTCTTTTTTTAGTTTTCAGCAATACCCATTATAAAAATACTCTCTTACAAGTAATCAAGCTCATCATATATTTTGTATGTACAAACTTAAACTAGTAACTATAGGTTGGAAATAAATATATTGGATGGTTAAGTGTGATATGTTTCTCTCAGATGTAGTAGAAGTTGAAAGTAGCATGGTACAAGCACAGTAGCTTCTGCTTACTGTTTTTTTAAATCTAAAATATCCAGTTCTTGTATTTTATGAGCTGTTTCTGGTTGCTCAATCACTTTACTTCATTTAGACTGTAAAGGAAGAAAGTAACACTTCCTGTTTCTTGCAGTTGCAGCTGGCAAGTAGGAAGTGTCTCCTTCCGTGATAGATGGCCACGATGGAGCTCAGATAACCCTCTCTTCTTTTCTTCACCAATCACGGCACTGGATCTAATATAACCATGGGAATATGGCGTGGTCTGAGAGTGGCGTTCATCCTGGGGTCTTTGTTTATGATCCTGCTGATTATCGTCTACTGGGACGACGTTGGGGGCTTCAACCTCTACCCGCTGCGTGAGCCCAAACCCCAGTCATTTGTCACTGTTTGTCGCTCCCAGGCGACTACAGGCCCTTCACACTCCACGTCTACCAGCAGAGCCCATATCAGATCCTCCTTCATCGTTCCAACGACTGCTTCCAGTACAACACCGGCGGTCCCAGAGGAGACTGGAGGAGTAGCAGAGGAGGAGGAGATGGACAAACAAGATAAGAGGAAAGAGGAAATAAAGCAGGATGCAGAGAACGACAAGGGTCACACTGCTGTGGACAATAGAGAACAGGAGGCGAGGAAGAATAGGATCACGGATATATGTTCAGGAAAGGAGGCTGTGGAATTCCCAGGAAGGACTCGGGCATTTGAGCAGATCCCCAACAGAGAACTGGATCACCTGATAGTAGATGACACACACCAGATTATCTACTGCTATGTTCCCAAGGTACAGCTGCTCCTTGTATTTGTGTAAACATGTGTGTTGAGTTAGAAAAATAGCAAGTAGAAGGATAAAAAAATCATAGTTTCTCTTTATTTCTTCATTCAAATTCACGTCTCTTATTTTTCCTTTTTCTTTCCTTCCGTCTTTGTTCTCCGTTCAGGTGGCGTGCACCAACTGGAAGAGGGTGATGGTGGTTTTGTCTCAGTCTCTGATCTCGCCCTCCTCAGGAAAACCTTACACTGACCCAGAGGCTGTTCCTCCTGACCTTGTACACAACTCCTCTCTCCACCTCACTTTTGCCAAGTATGACACACACACACACACACACACACACACACACACACACACACACACACACACACACATTTTCAGGTGATTATACATGACTGAAAATTAAAATGTAGTTATGCATATTACAACTTGTCTAGTCACCATCGCTGTTGGCTACACACAAAGAATATGCCTCCACAACATCATATTGAATAGTACTGCAAGAATATAAAATTCTACAAACTTGGAAAAGAAAAATAAGAAAACATGTAGCCCTACACAGATTAGCCCCCTCTAAAAATGTTTTAACAACTCAGTAAAAAAACTTTCTAACAAGTCAAGATGGAAAACAAAGAGAATGAAAAATGGATCCAAACAAGGGAAGAGTGGTGCAGCCAAACAAACCACGTACCTCAATCCCACAGTGACAACAGAGGAAAATAAACCAATAAATCAGGGTGAAGCCAGAAGACAACTTTTCACTTCTGAAAAGAAAGTTTGACCAAAGCAAAGGGCATTTTCTTTCCAAATAGCCTACTAAACCTATTTTTAAAGGTTGTGGTGTAAGAATTTAAAGAATTACAGAAAATGTTACAATGATTATTTTTTAAAGGTCCAGTGTGTAACATTTAGGATGATCCATTGGAATATAATATGTAGAGGGTATGTTTTCATTAGTGTATAATCACCTGAAAATAAGAATCGTTATGTTTTGTTGGCTTAGAATGAGCCGCTTTTATCTACAGATGTCGTAGGTCGCCTTTCATGAAGTCTGCCATGTCGAACCATCATGTTTTTACAGTAGCCCAGAAACCAAACCAAACACAACTTACATTTCGCAACCACCCTTGTTTCTCCTTCACGCCTGGAAGGGGAGGGTGAAGCGACAGTTATGATCTGCAAGTACAACACTAGATGCCAATAAATCCTACACACTGGACCTATAAGGAAACTGGGTTTGTAAATTAATATATAATTTCTCTATGTAACAATGTATTGTCTCTGTCTACAGTCCTTCTCAAAGGTACATTAATAATGAATAATAATGTTAGGCGGTTTTCCTTTTTCACACAGTTTTACTATAACACTTAGATACCCAGTTATACTGAAACTCTTTTACAAACCATCCATGAGCTAAAAGAGTTATTTACTGAGTTGACACTTGGAGGAGAGGAGAGTGGAAACGTCAGGCGGAGCTTGGCGCTGCAGCACAGACAGACCTTTCTCTACCCCACGGGAGCTGTCTGTGTTCAGATATTAGTATCTAAACAAGTCTCTCTGTCTGCACTGTTGTACAAGACACATCTTTTTCCCTTTAAGGACTGATCTGTCATTACAGTCACAACTGAAGAAGGAAGACACCGAAGATCTGCTCTCATGGCTCTCATGTTTGTCTTTTACCAGGTTTTGGCGGCATTATGGTTCTCTGTCCCGCCACCTGATGGCACTCAAGCTCCAGCACTACACCAAGTTTCTGTTCGTGCGAGACCCTTTTGTTCGTCTCATCTCAGCCTTCAGGAACAAGTTTGGAAGGTGTATATTAGTGGCTGGGTAGTCAGGGAGTGAGTGTGTGAGTGTGTGTGTGTGTGTGTGTGTGTGTGTGTGTGTGTGTGTGTGTGTGTGTGTCCCTGCGTGGAGGGCGAGGTTGAGGAATGTGCTTCACTTTTGATTAAACAGCAGTCCTTTCATTCTTGACTTATTAAAATGTGTGTATTTGTGTGCGTCTTAAGGCCCAACGAGGACTTCTACAGGCAGTTTGGTTCAGTCATGGTGCGTCGTTATGGTAATGTGTCTGGCAGTTTGCCAGAGACGGCGGCTGAGGCGTTTGCAGCAGGAGTGAAACCGACGTTTCAGCAGTTTATCACATACTTGCTGGATCCGGAGACCGAGAAGGAGAGTATCTTCAATGAACACTGGCGGCAGGTATTTGTTTCACACAGATACAAGCACACAAGCAGTGTAAGGCTACACGTCACGCAGTTTGAGATCACTATATGCATACTTACCCGTTCTGTTGTCAGTTCCATGTCAGTTTTTAAAAGACCATACCAGTATAATATGAACTTCTTGTCATTATCTACAATTGTTCCTGCCATTTGCACTTTGTATGTGTCCCAATTTTATATTATATACTACATTAATTCTATGAAGTATATGTGTTGAACTAATGTTGACATTGCACTATTTTGACAGTTGCTATACAAGAAATTACTGTCTCATTTTGTTGTAATGAGAACCGATATAAGGAAGACAGCACACTGTGGAACACTAATTTACAACAAGAAAATAAAATTGTATTTCTACTGATCTATTTCTTAATTTGTTTTGTCAGCTGTTGTCAGCCATCGCAGCAGCTCTTACTTTTTTTTGTCTGTGTTGTACTGTGAGACAACTGCAACTCCATCAATTCCTCACACAAAAATCTAAATCTAATTTGAGTTTGCATGCTGGGACAAACTTTAGCAAGTAGACAACTTAATTCTCTTGGCATTATATGTCTCAACTCAGAAATAAATATTATCTTCTTTCTTTAATTTTAATTCTGTCGGGCTGTTTATTTTCTACCTCTTCTATTTATAATGATTTTTGAGGAAGTAGCCAAAAACATGTGGTTGTGTGACCTGTACACACAATGTACACACAAACAAATTATTTAAAAAAAAATGCTTTTTGTGTGTTTCAGGTGTACCGTCTGTGCCATCCATGCCAGGTGAAGTATGACTTCATTGGACAACTAGAAACCCTGGAAACAGATGCGGAGCACCTGCTGAAGCTTCTGCAGGTGGATCATCTGCTACGCTTCCCTTCAGGGGCCCGAAACCGCACTGCAACCAGCTGGGAAAGAGACTGGTTCACACAGATTCCTATAACAATGCGGAGAGAACTGTACAAGCTGTACGAACCAGACTTTGAGCTGTTTGGGTATCCCAAGCCTGACAGCGTGCTCCACTAGTAGACCCCTACCGAGCCAAAGGCCTGGGCACTGCACTGTGTGTAGAGCCCATACCTCACCTACCTACGCACAGCCAGCATATGCCTTTAAAAAAACAATCTATAATGCTGTTTGTTTCATTTGTTTTGTGCATACCTCAGATGACAGAAGTGCCTGCCAGTATTATTTCATTTTCGTCATTTCATATCTGAAGCACACCCGCTTACGAGCTATGTTATCCCAGTCTATTTTCCTCATGCAAAGGCACTTTGAATAGTAATTTGTGAATTGTATTTTGGTACAGTAAGTTATAGGGAAAGGACTGGGACTAACTGTTGGCTGACATTTCTCACAGGAAATATGCCGCAGATAAATAAAGTTTTTTTGTAAATGTGTGACTTTCTAATTTTACTGTGTATGTGTAAGAAGTATTCACATCTTATACTTAAAGCAGCAACAAGGAACTTTAATTTTTTGTTGATTCTGGTTGTCCCTGTGGACAAAAGCGGTGATACTTCTACCACCTGGTAAAATCAATGGTTTCATTGATTTCAAGGGGAATCCAACAGAATCCGACCCAGTGGCTTTAAGAACAACTATATAGAAACAGCCAATGTTCTTTTTGATTGTTCGTTTATGTAGGTTATACAGTAGGGGCAACAGTTTTATATTTAGACTGTTTCATAACCAGTTGAAAACAAACTGTAGTAGGTTTAAGTAAAAGTAGCAATACAATGTAAAAGTAGGTAAAAGTTCTCCATTAAATGTTTCATTGGAATTACAGATTTTAGTTTAATAGTCCGAGTACGACTCAGCCTTTGAAAAAAGATGTATAATGTCTTCTGTCGCTTATTGCACAACAAACTCCTTACATTCACTGGTAATATAGTTGATATAAGGGATAATAATGTATCTGAAGAGATAGATGATTTTAGGTTAAAGTTAAACAAACTGGGGATAAATTAAAAGAAAATCCTGAATGAATGAGTGGAGAAACGTGACAAAATTAAGGATTTTCATAGGACACACGGTGTCATTAAATATGTTGATGAGAATGAAAATTACGTGAATCGATTGAACACATTTGGTTTGTGGTGGTGTTTTTTTCTCAGTATTATCCAAATCTGCCAAGCCGTAGCAAAAATATTGTCCTTATAAGTGATTATGCTAATAAATGCTAATTATGCAAAGTGTACAACAGCAAGTTTCCATGCAGCAGTTTCTAAAAGCTGGGGACCAACACTCTGCATTTCTAACATAAAACATTGTGGTAGTCAACATTTCTGGGTTCACGGTGGAGCTCAGACTATTAAAGTGTCACCCATTTTTAGTTTCAAATACGTGGGTGGGATGGGTCTAACAGAAAGATGCTAGTGCGGCATTATGGGAAACGTAAGATCCAACATTTTTGGAGCGTCACCCATACGGAGGCTTAAAGTCAGGACTTATTTGACCTCAACTGCTTTGATTTTGTCTTTTGTGAGCATCTTTATGAAAGTGCAATACTGTACTCAACTGGATAACCCCAAAAGGTACTTAAGTATCAAAAGTAAAAGTACTTAACATGCAGAATTTTTATACCAGGCACCACGTAGGTCTACATTACATAAAGAGGCAAATGAAATTAAAAGGAAAGTATAAGCAAACACATAGCTCTGTTCCCATGTGTCAAAACAGTAAAGGCCTACTAGATACAAACTTAATATATTGTTATATTTTATACATTCATTCCACCTGCAATGCCAAATAAAAAGAAGCAGAATAAAGTACATTATTTCTCATTTGAAGTAAAAAGCTAAAACAGCAACAACAGCATAACAGAAATAAGAAAAAGTCAGACTAGTGTCCACCACTGATGTTGGTTGGATGTGTGTGTGTGTGTGTGTGTGTGTGTGTGTGTGTGTGTGTGTGTGTGTGTGGAGAGGACAAACAATAAGGCCCTCCACTACTTTCTATTGCACAAAAAGAAAAAAAGAAAAAAGAAAAACCCTCTTGTTGCGTTCACAACTGCCCTGCTGTCTGTTTCCACGTGTTCCAGCCATTTCCACAGCCCCGCCCCCTTCTCCTCCACATCTCTCCACCCATTGGCTAAGAGCGTCACTCAGCGCGAGGAGCGACGGTTAAGCCCCGCCCACCTCCCCCCTCCGCTTGACAGTTTGCTCCTGACGTCACCGGTTCCGTCCCAACACGGAAATATGGAACAGTGACAAGAACCCTCCGCCGCCGCTGTTGTTGTTATTATTATGGATTAAAAGCGGTACTAACTCGGCTTACATTTTGTTTTTGTTTTTTCCCACTTTGTTCGTCCTGTCGTAGCTTCTTCGCGATGTTCAAACGGCCGCTGCTAACTTTCTGACAGATGGACGCCCGAGCTGGAAATGGAGAGAGAGTTCGACCTCTGTTGTTAGTTCAATAGCTTCAGTCCTCCGTTTTGTTTCAGAGCCATGACAGAAAGTGTTTCGGGGGTCATGGGGGCTCTCGGACGCCTGCTGCTGTTTCTTCTCCTGCTCTCCTGGGAAGGCAAACTATTTCAGGTACCGTTAAAACTGTGTGTGTGTGTGTGTGTGTGTGTGTGTGTGTGTGTGTGTGTGTGTGTGTGTGTGGCGCGCGCTGCTGCTTCTGCTCCGGTTGTTGTTGTTGTTGTTGTTAATACTGTGTATGTCTTGCTATTTATGCGCAGCAGAGGCCGCAACTGGCACCCTACTGCGCTTCTGTGTCTATTTCAGGCTCGAGTAAAGTTGCCATGATATGATAGGACGTTTTGTCCAAAATTGCCTGAAGAAAGTTAATACTGCCTCTGTGTGTGTGTGTGTGTGTGTGTGTGTGTGTGTGTGTGTGTGTGTGTGTGTGTGTGTGTCTTGATTCAGTGTTTGCCATGTTGTGTGTTTGAGTGCTGTTCAGTCCTGTTGCCACCCTTTGGTGGGTAAATATGGGAGTGGTGAGCACACACAGTGTGTGTGTGTGGTTTGGTGCTGGGGGAATAAGGATATCCTGGTAAATGAGAAACACAGTATAATTATTAGGGCAGAAACTTTCTGCAGAGCTGGACTGTCAAACCCGGACACACCCACTCCCACTGACACACACACATATGCTGTAGTCAAGCTATGCTGAAATCTCAGATTCATGACAGGTGACTGAACTACCCGTCAGACAGCTGGTCTGAAGTGTCTCTCTCTCTCTCTCTCTCTCTCTCTCTCTCTTTCTGGCCACCCATCAGGTTGGAGGGGTCAGATCCGTCACCCTCCCAGAATCCCTCCTGTTTGTCTCGACGCTGGACGGTAACCTGCACGCTGTCTCCAAACAGTCAGGGGACATCAAGTGGACCCTAAGAGAAGGTTCATACACATATACATCAATACTGTTTTCCTATATAATTATATGTTATATATATTTCTCATGTAATTAATTTTGTATCTTTATTTCAGACCCCATTATTCAAGTACCAGTCTACCTCACTGAGTGAGTAACACACACACACACACACACACACACACACACACACACACACACACACACACACACACACACACAGAGCAGTGTTTTAGGTAATGTGTTCATAGCACTGTATCAAAAACTGTCATGTACCAAAATTAACAGATTTGTACACATGTTAATTTATTTTTGGTTCAGATTGTTCCTGGTTTAAATCAAGCATTTGCCAGTTTAACATTATTTTATTTAGGGAAAAAACTTGTACAACACATTTATTAAGTTAAAGAAAGGTACTGGAAAAAGTATTGGATGATGAAAGATGTCAGATGACACTCACAAGCCTTATCTAATCATCAGTTGACTCATGTATGATTAATGTTTTTGTAGGCCGGGTTTTCTCCCAGACCCCAACGATGGCAGTTTGTACGTCTTGGGTGGCAAACACAAGGAAGGCCTGATGGTAAAGAAGGCTGTGTGTGTGTGTGTGTGTGTGTGTGTGTGTGTGTGTGTGTGTGTGTGTTAGTTTTCAGTTTATGACCCATTTGTTTGGATTTATCTGCAGAAACTGCCGTTCACCATCCCAGAGCTGGTTCAGTCAGCTCCCTGCAGGAGCTCTGATGGTATTCTCTATACAGGTAAAACATGTGTGTGTGTGTGTGTGTGTGTGTGTGTGTGTGTGTGTGTTAGAGAGACTGAGATATGCAGAGAAATAAATGACATATGACTGTTATGACTTTATCATCGTATGTGAGCCAGACAGTTGTCAGAGACTGACAATGGCAGACGAGACAAATACTGTAAATATTTCACATACATAAATGCTGGAGGCTAATTTTTGTGTGTCTGTGTGTGTCTGTACTTATATTTCTGTGTGTGTGTGTGTGTGTGTGTGTGTGTGCACATGAAGGTAAAAAGCAGGATGTGTGGTTCGTGGTGGATCCTGAGACAGGTGAGAAGCAAACCAGTTTAACCACCTCCTCCTCTGAATCCATCTGCCCCAACACTCCTCTGCTTTACATTGGACGCACAGGTATGTCACACACACACACACACACACACACACACACACACACACACCGTTGCATCTTTGCTTACTGTTTATGAACATTTACCTGTTTGTGTTTTGCAGAATACATGGTTACCATGTTTGATACTAAGACACAGGAGCTGCGGTGGAACGCTACGTACAACGATTACTCAGCTCCACCTTACGATGAGAAACAAGACTACAGTACGTCTCTCTCTCTCTCTCACACACACACACACACACACACACACACACACACACACACATCCCTGCACACATATTCACATCACACTGACACAGCAGGTAATTAGCTGAATTACTCAAGTGTACATTTAACCTAATGACAGCCTTGCAGAACATTATTATTGTACATTAAGTACATTACTACTATATAGAATGAAACATTTGCCTGTTATAGAGTCTCTTCACTTATAGTCACTTCATTAAATATAACATTTGACTCAATGCAAAACTAATAATATTTTCGAGGTCAAGAATGGACTTTCACCCTCTAACGTTTAGTTGTTTACAAGGAGTTGTTTTCCAGTTTGTTTGTCTAGTAAAATAAAGTAAAAGTTACAGTGTGAGAGTCAAAGAACAAGTCATTAATATTTTGATGCAGATCTGAATCCAGGAATTTTTAAAAAAAGAAGATTTTTCAACATTGTGAGAACATTTTTCAACATTATTCCTACTTGTTTATGAACTACTGCACCTATACTTGCATGAAAATGAATCTGGCACATTTATTGTAACTGTCTGTCATTTTGTATTCTGATACATATTTTGTACCAGGTATAGATGAACATCAAAAAATATTAAAACTCCACGTTTTGTAGTGCAACCGCGGTGGAGGTATGTGTTCTCTGAGTGCTCTCTAGTTTAATATTTATATTTAAAACAACCAGATAAAGTGGTTCAAGATCGAACAATGAAATAAAAGAGGACTCCAGCTGATATTTGACACCTGAAAGAAAGTGTGAAACAACTACAACAAAGATGTCACATTCAGACTCATCCGAAACTGACCTGTCCTACCTGTTGTGCTTCCAGAAATGGCCCATCTTGTGTCGAGCGGTGACGGTCTCGTGGTGACAGTTGACAGAGAGACAGGTAGGGAGAGGTGTGTGGTTTTTACTATGTGGATATTTTATTACCCTTATATGTGTGAGAGGGTTGATGTGTCCCTTTAATTCCATCTCTACCCCCTAGTGAGGTTGTTTTGTCTTTTGTCTCTTCCAGGTGACGTCTTGTGGAGTCAGAACTATGGCTCGCCCGTCATAGGGGTCTACCTGTACTCTGGTGACTCGCTAAGACACGCCCCCCACCTGTCCCTCGCCATGGAAACGCTTCGCTTCCTCACCTTCTCCTCTGCCAACGACCAGGCAGACGCACACTCTACACTGAAATGGAGCTATCAGTTTGTGAAGGAGCAAGCCAGCGCACAGGCTCAACTTGTGTAAGAGAAACTGTATATAATCATACATACATATACTGTGTATATATTTACACACAGTGTGATTTATTAAAGTGGTAACGAGAAGGCTTATCCAATAATTATCCAATTTGCGCCTATAACCAACTAATGTTCTTGTCACTTTAAATTTAAGTGGGTGATAATAGACTATGAGGGCTACTGACATACATACTTAATGGCAGAACAAGAGCTGCTGAGTCTGTTATTTTCTCTCTCAGGACACCTCAGGTTATATTATTACACAGGCTGATCCACTTACTAAAGGCAAATAAGATAAACTTTGTTAAAAACGTCACTTAAAACCTTTCCTGGAGGTCTGTTTCTCCTCTGAGAGCTAGCTGATAAGCAGCATGAAATACTAGTACTGCAATCTGATACACATTACCTGGTGCACTGATTTACTGTGGGTGTTAAACTGCAGCTGGAACTGCGTTTGAGGTGTCTGGTTATATTTTTTAAGGAATATCTGCCAACCAATCAGAAATAAGTATTTGTTGTGTTAATGAAAACTGGAAATCTATCCAATTCTTATTTTTTGCTATACTGTTGAAAACCCCCAAATCTAATCAACTATTTCTTGTCCCATGACCAGTTGATCCATTCGATTTAATAAAAAATAATTTAATAATATTAATCAGTTTATAGTCAGATAACTTTATTTGCTGAGGGAATAACCTGACTTTTTCTCTTCTAGACCAACTCTCTATGTAGGAAAATTGGACTCCCACCTCTATGCCTCCACCTCCCTCGTCCACCATGGAGTCTCATTAGTGGTGAGTTTAAATATATAATCTATTTTTATGATATAACTGCACCCACACACCGAGTTTCCTCACACATCCAGGTCACGATTCTCTCTCCCGCTCTAACAGAACACTAATAGTTACATACAGTATATCAATAGATCGAGGTGATAACAGGATAGCTGTCACGTGACTGGTTTGTGCTTCTTGTTGCCATGGCAGCCTCGTGGACTGACCCTAGCTCGGATTGAGGGTCCAGTGACGGCTGGGGTGACGGTCAGAGAGCGAGGGGCGTGTGAGATCACACCGTCCACTGATGTGCGCTATCCACCAGGGAGCTCAAACAGCCAGAAAAACCACTGGCTGCTAATAGGTAAACACACACACACACACACACACACACACACACACACACACACAAACACAGAATATACAACCACCATGTCCTCATTACTGGATGTCATCCAATAGCAATGAAAACATAAACTTCTCTAAAGCTGGGGAAGTAGGTCTAACCAAACTGAAATTTATGTTTTAATAAACAAGTATATTTCACTATTTACAAGTTTCCTGGTTACATGTGGCTCCAGCCAAAGCAAACTAATAAAAATATTCTGTAAGTAGTATTTACAAATCATAGAGTAATTATCAAATACTGCTGGGCAATAAACCAGATTAATTGCTGTACTGGTTTTAACTTCCATACCAGTGCACAGCTGAAACAGCTGCTGTAACTCCTTTGTTTCTTACTTGTCTAATAGAACATGTGAAAAATATCTCTTTGAATACTTACTGTGTATTTTATATCAGTTTATAGTGTTAATACAACTATTATTATATATTTAGGTTTAGAAGGAGGCAGTGTAGAATATGCCACTATAAACCTATATAAAGGCCTAGTCATCTCAAAAAGAATACTCTGATATAGCATGAAAATCTTTTTTGGTTTTTGGTTATGATGCCAGGCACTTTTAGGAAGTTTCTGTATTTTCTTGTAAAACATATTAGTTGTGAAAAATGCAGCGATTCTTCTTTAACTAATTCCTGTTGTTGCATTTTTTTGTGTCTTTGAGTAGAGAAGCAAAGTATTGAGCTGAAACAAATATCACAATAATTTAAACTTGGAAAATGTCACTTTATGTTCTTAAAAGTGTATGAAGAGACATAAAAAAAGCATCTAGAGTTTATCTTTGGCTGAGGAAAAGTTAAAACTGAATTTTTACTCTAACAGCGTGGATCAAAATCTGAAATATGAAATATGAAAACATTTGACCTTGTCTAGGTTTTTCAAAGCAAGAAGCCTGCCTTAAGAGGAAAAAACAGAAATATCTCTTTTATTTAGTGACCAGACAAGACTCCAAAACAAACACTGATACAGCTCTGAATGCATTATATCTGTGTGTTTATGTGGTTTAGGTCATCACGAGCTCCCTCCAGTAGCTCACACCACCATGCTGAGAGATTTCCCAGGCAGCCTGCAGCGTTCTGGTGAGGCAGTCA
Organism: Dicentrarchus labrax; assembly: GCF_905237075.1. Lineage (NCBI taxonomy): Eukaryota > Metazoa > Chordata > Actinopteri > Moronidae > Dicentrarchus > Dicentrarchus labrax. The sequence continues at coordinate 30,150,052 of NW_026136721.1, forward strand.
TCCCTCCTCGAGCCTCTGCCTCCCCCATCTCCTCTGCCTCCTACTACCACCAGCGCTACGTGAGTCACAGCTCCAAACTACATCTGTGTCACTACCGCAGCCAGTAAATCAGAAGAATGATAACAGACAGTGATCCTCTTCTATCAGACTATTACTGTCCATTATAACCCACTTCAAGCTGTCTGAGACACCAAGGCATTGATGTAATAAACTACTTAATGCCCTTTCATTGTAAACTGCTTTACAGAGAACAGTGGCAACAAACATAGATAAAAAACGAGTGAAACCTTATTATATTTTCCATTGTTTCTTATCCCTGTTATTGTTATTGTGTCCTTCAGTTTCAGACAGTTTCTGGTGGCCATAGCGACACTAATTCTAATAGAGGAGGGGTTGATGGGAGGACATCAGGACAGACTCAGAGACCGGCCGCTGTGCTGCCTGTCTATATGACTCAGGATCGTCTTACTCTGGCTGTTCTGACGCTGCTGCTGGGGGGATGGCTGGCCTTCGCGCTCACGTACCCCGTTGTGAGTGAATCTTATGTCTATCTGTTGTTAAGATGTAGTTTTTCAGGTTTTATTCTCAAAGATGGGAACAAATGGTGACAAATTGAATACCTGCAGGAGAGTGTAAGGGGAAATATATCCACTCTAAGATACTCTCAAGCGATTATGTACCTTTGATCTATAATTGTCATTGTATCCAAAGAGTTATTTTGTGATAGAAATGTTCATCTCTTCCTTGCCTCACATACTTATATAGCAGGTTCTGTCATGTGCTAAAATTTTAATGAACCCCTAAGGAACGTGTATACACATTTCATCTTTGTAGAGCAAACAAAAGCGGTAGTACAAGTAAGAGATTAAAGGTTTTCTGTGAACTCTTCCAGTAACGAGATATGCTGCAGTGCACCAGCAAAGACAAGGAAGAAGAAGAAGAAGAAGACTGATAGCTAGTAAACATGGATGTAAACAATGCTGGATTTTTAAAGAAAATCAGCTTTGCAAACATTTTTCATTTGTTAGACCTGAATGGTACACACAATATATTCATAACTTTAGTTTTTAAAGGCCCAGTGGTTAACATTTAGGAAGATCTATTGGCAGAAATACAATATAATATTTATACGTATGTTTTCATTAGTGTTTAATCACCTGAATATAGGAATTGTGTGTTTTCTTTATCTTAGAAAAATGGGAAAACTAACTAAAATACATCTTCTGTGGTTGCATTTAAATTTGATTTATTGAGGCTGCTCTCAGTGAATCCCTTGAAGTAGAAACCCTTACAAATATGTTTTCTAATGGAGTCCTCGCCAGATAATTGAAATAGCTCTATGTTATGTAGTTGACCTTTTATTAACAGGGATAAAAGAAAACAAAAATGAAATAAACCCTGAAATGCAAAATTCACCAATCCTGCTGCCATGTTACACATCATGAACAGGACATTAAGTCATCATGGGGGGCTAATAACGATACATGATAGACACATCATATTTACACCAAAGCTCCACAGACTCAATGATCTAGTTAGAATCTGGGGCACCTGCCTGCATGCATTTGCATATTAATACATGAACATTTGGGCTGAATGGTATTTGCTTTGTTTTTATTGTTGCAAAGGAGAGTTTTATGATCTCTTTCTTATATATTCACCCTCTTCAGTATTTTTCAGTGCTGATCTCTCAAACTCAATCTTGAAACTGCATGTAGTGTGATCTGTATATAAATGTGTGTGTCTCTCCAGCGTGCAGCCCAGCAGCTGAAAGCTCAGAGGCAGCTGGAGGAGGCTTTTGAGTCTCGTCTCCAGCGCATGCAGACAAACATGCAGACCAACACGCAGGCCAACGCGGCAATAAACACGCAGATAAACACCCAGATAAACACCCAGACAGCAACTCTGATCTCTTCAGACACAACCCTTTCTACTGACACAAACCTCTCTAGTGGTAAGTAACTTATAAATCCAGTTCTCTATTATGCCGTATTCCCTGTATTTTTCTCAAAGCCTAGAAATCTTAAATATATTATTCATTCCTTCATTAAATTGAAACAGAAAAAGCTACTTACTTACTTGCATGTAGCACATACTTACTGTATATCTTCACTTTTCTATATCCAGACTCTCAGTCAGCATCTGCTAGCCCTCCTCCCAGTCCTCACACTCACAGCAGCGGCACCTTAGATATAAATGGCACCGCTGGGCTCAAACCCACAGCAGGTAACACACCAAACTGTGTGTGTGTTTATACATAGTGTTTCTGTGTGTCTCTCACCATTAAGATGAGATTAATTTCCTTTCTGCCTCTCTCAGAAGGAAACAGTGAGGAGGTGCAGGTGGGTAAAATCTCCTTCACTCCAACGGAGGTGCTTGGACACGGCACAGCGGGAACCTTTGTCTTCAGGTACAGTTTGTGTATTTTAACACAGTCTCAACATTAATGGCACTGGCCTTAATTTAAGAATGCATGTTTCAGATCATTAGGTGCAAAACAGGTGTGCATTTACATTTCTGTGAAGCATTTTCAGGCAAGATAAGACTGATTTCTTACCATCCAGGTAGACTTTTGTTTATTATCACCTTTATTTGTTTATTTGCTGTATTTGAAAGGCTGCTGTTGGCTGACAACTGAATGTAAAATCTTGTATGTTGGAGCATCAGTGAACACACAATCCGATAAACAGTCCCTGCTTGAAACTGCATACATCTGTAAAGAGTATGCCACGTAATCTTTGTGTACTGTATATAATTAATGTAAATATTAAACAAAATATAAAGGTGGCTAAATGGTCACTGGGATCAGAAATTATTAACGTTTTGACTTGTCAGAGGAAGAAAAAACACAGTTATTATTAAAGACCATAACAATAGCTCTGTTCAGTGGCAGACTTATTTGAGGGGCAGGGGTGTTTTAGCACCATAGAGGTCACTTCATCAAGTTTTCTCCCCTGGAAAGACACTCTAGAGCACTCTTTATTATGTTTAATCTACCATGGGGGCATCCAAGAAGGTGCCCCCCGAGTCCACCAGTGGCTCTGTTCTATTCAAGTGACTCAGTAAAGTCATGACAATGTGACAGTGAGCCAACATGCACAACACCAGGACCCTGAAACCAAAACAGCTATAAATTCAGCCATTATTGATTTGCCAAATGGCCGACAATACTAAAATAAAGTATACACAGCTTTGAGTTAATGGGCTAAACCAAACAAATCACTGAATTAATGAGATAAACTATATTGTTCTGAGGCACATACAGTACTGTGCGTAATATTTTATGTTGCTTTGTTCTCTCGTCTTTAGGGGTACATTTGACGGACGCCATGTGGCGGTGAAGCGAATACTGCCCGAGTGTTTCGAGTTAGCAGAACGTGAGGTGCAGCTCCTCCGAGAGTCCGACACGCACCCGAATGTCATCCGATATTTCTGCACAGAGAGAGACCGCCTCTTCACTTACATCGCCATCGAGCTGTGTACTGCAACCCTGCAGCAGGTCAGTACTGTAGGGCCTTGTAAGCTGACATTTTATTATCATTATAAAGCAGTTTCCCATCCTTGAATCGGACCAAACTAACATGTTTGTGTGTGTTTTCTGTGTCGGTATTCTCTGCAGTATGTGGAGGATCCATCTTGCTTTCCTGGGCTGAATCCTATAACTCTGCTGGAACAGACCATGTGTGGCCTCTCACACCTCCACTCACTCAACATAGGTCTGAGATACACACACATATAGTGTAGTGAATGCACAATGGTGTTTTAAATTCCCCCAGAAACAAATATCATTTGAAATCCTCCTCTCTCCCCAAGCATCTTTATGAAAAACTGTGTTCTTCGCTCTCATCTCCTGTTAGTCCATCGTGACCTGAAGCCCAGAAACATCCTCCTTTCTGGCCCCAGTGCGCTGGGTCAGGTGCGAGCTCTCATATCTGACTTTGGACTCTGTAAGAAGATCCCAGACGGTCGGAGCAGCTTCTCTTTACGGTCAGGAATACCAGGAACTGAAGGATGGATAGCTCCTGAAGTTCTGCGGGACACTCCTGGCAACAAACCGGTACAACAAACATTCATACAGCAGAATTGTCTTGTCTTTGAACTTGTTTTAACTAAAATAGCCACAGTGGGAAAAAATGGATTCCAGTTATAGATGATAAAACAGGTTCATATGTAGTATATAAGGGTCTGTGATTTTCTGTCCCAAAAATACATATACACACATTGAAGTATGCATATTTGTAGTTTTTGGTCCTCTGATCCAGTTTTCCTTCTCTTCTCTCTACAGACTGCTGCAGTGGACGTGTTCTCAGCAGGCTGTGTGTTCTACTTTGTGGTCAGCAGGGGGCAGCACCCCTTTGGTGATCCATTGAGACGACAGGTCAACATCCTGGCAGGAGAATATTCACTCTCACATTTTATGGAGGATATACACGGTGAGAGCGGTCTTTGTGCCCATGATTGATTCTTCCCTGAATCCTTTCTTTCAGTAATTTTATTTTCAATAATAAAAGGTTATGCACTCAGTGTTACACTCAACAAGAATGGTACACAACACAAACACAAATACTAGACCCAGACAACAGCAATAAAGGCTATAACAGGATTTCAAACCCATAATCATGTGCAGAGCATTGTCGCCTTCTCATTATCATTTGGACCTGAATTAAAGCTAATTCAGTCAATTCCTGCATAACTTTAGAAGATTAATACCACAATACTAAGAAAAGACAAGTCAGATTTTATTTATTCAGCCCCAAATCATAAATCACAATTGACCTCAGGGGGCTTTACAATCTGTACAACATTAAAAACCCTCAGGCCCTTGATTTAGGTAAGGAACATAGACAGACAGACAGACTTGCAGTGGATGTCAATTACAGAACAAACTGACAAAATCACATTATTTGCTAATTCTGATGACACAATTTCCGATACATGAAGATTATAAAATATATGTGAAGAAATTGGATCCAGGAGGAAACAATACATACAACCTTTTCTCCACCATAGAGATCTGGAAGAGGACAGACAACACAAGCACAGAAGAGACAGTACAGCATTCACACAGATAGGGGAGACAGACAAACACAGAGCACACATGCAAACGAGAGAGACAAGAAGGAGAAAGAGAAACTTAACTCTCCTGGGGGACGATTATCCAAATCTAAATGTCTGAATGAGGCACGAGCAGCCTGTAAAGAGAGGTTTCCGGACGGGTAGTGGTCCAGAAGAGAGGAGCCTGGATGAAAGAGAGGAGCAGAAAGAAAACTAGAGAGAGAAGAAGAGACTTCTGCATAAAATTCTCAAATTTTCCTTGTAAATTCACCCACCTAGCTCCCTTTCCTGCATTTAATGCTCCGTTCCTGAACCAGCTCAGGTTAAACAGAATCACACCTCAACAATCGTCCTCGCAAACAGTCCTCAAATAAGTTCCTTTATGGTTTGCTTGCAATTTTCAGACATTGCTGGAAGTTCAAAATTAGACAGAAAAGTGTCGCAAACTGTATTTTGGACAGTAATAATCACAAAAATCTGCTGATGGCAAAAAAAAGTGTAATATATGAAAACCTGAAAACTATTTCTCCCTCAAATCAGATGACGTCATAGTGCATGATCTGATTGAGCAAATGATCAGCACTGAGCCAGAGTCCCGCCCCTCCACGGCCTGTGTGCTCAAACATCCGTTCTTCTGGAGCCCTGAGAAGCAGCTGCTCTTTTTTCAGGTGTGGGAATCACTTCTCCATGGTCATTTGATAATATATACACAAAGAAACCTGCAGGGGTGTGTGTGTGTGTGTGTGTGTGTGTGTGTGTACACCTGGATTGTGTAGTTTTTCCTGTATCCTTCTTGCTTAGCCCAAGGCCTCATGTCTGTAGACTCCAGAAACAATGCTCTTTGTTTGTGTGTGTGTTTGTACTTAGGATGTGAGCGACCGCATTGAGAAGGAACCAGCCGACAGTCCGATTGTTGTCAGACTGGAGACTGCAGGAAGAACTGTGGTTCGAACCAACTGGAGGTTGCATATTTCTGTGCCCCTACAGACAGGTACACACATACATACACACACACACACACACACACGTAGCGTCACATAACTGCACTGTTAACACCAACACAGTGGCCACAAGAACCAAACCTTGGATCGGTGTTATGTGATGTACATTGCACATTATATACACTCACTTCAATATGTCGTCAAACAATCCACATAGCATCTATTTATATATACATTGACACATAATACTCTGCACACACGTATGAGGAAAAGCTCAGTCCCATTACAGTGGCAACAAAAAGACATTTGGAGAGAAAGAAGGTAAAATAAATAATGAAAAAGAAAAAATATATATTTGAGAGAATAATAATAATAATTTATAAAATGAGTAAATTAATATTTTACCTTGTACCCCCAAAAAGTAGATTAGCCACTTATCCTTATTATTGTGCCTTGAAAAGCACAATACTACTATCCCTCATACTTATTATTATTCTTCCGTACGTTTTTCGGCGCGCTTCTCCTCCCGCAGTTTTGGTCGCACGTACTCAAAAAAGGTATCAAAACGTGCGGCTCGGTGAGGACATTAGTGCTACGACTTTTCTAAGCGTTTCGCCAAACAGTTTGCCGATAAATCGCCAAAAACCGGTCCAAAAAATGAATGGGTGTGTATTGGTGGAATGTTCAACCGCCAGAGTGCGTGACATCATCGCTAGAGTGTGGGGAGAGAGAAAAATGTGTCGAAAAATAAATTTGTAAACTGCTCTCAAGGCCACAAATGTCACTCTACAGAAATAATTTATAGATAGAAACGTAGGTAAATTCGTTGGGGTCGCAGTGATACTACTGCTGAAGCTGTCAGACAGATAGTTTTGGCGGGAGACGCACGGATGCGCCAGCAACGTTCATTGTATGTTAACAGGTAGAGGGGTCTGGTGGACACTTTTCTAAAAGTTTAAAAAAACCTACACTGCCTATGACTGCACATTAAGAATAGTTTTCTTTCTTAATTATGTATTATTTATTAATATAAATATTGTTATTCATGTTATTGATATAATTATTATTATTATTATAACTACATACTTATTATTCCCATCATTGTGGTTATTGCTTATTTAGTTACTTTACCTATTTTAATAAAACCATGACGCTTCCTGCATAATCCCAGGATAATATTATGCCAAACTCCATTTAAGAAATACCGTATATTAACAATTATTTGCGTTTACATAAAAGCACATAACTGTAGAAACACAAGAAAAAAAACTCATCATATTTCAACAGTCTTCTGGTCAATTCGGCATCAATATAATACATAAATACAAACCTTTTGTCCGACTTTGTCGCATCAACTCGTTACCAGCCTCACTATTTCAGTAGGAAGACCATGGGAATAGATGGAAAAAACAAGATTTGTCATTAAAATACGTGGTTGTTAGTGGATCACAGGTACGCCGAATTAAACATAGGTAAGAATGCTGATTAACCGTGTATTATGTGTGTGTCATGGTGAAGGACAGAGAAGAGAGGACATGATAAACAGAAAATATAGTAAAATATAGACGCACCCTCTCTGCTCTCTTACCTGCCTCTCTGCCCTCTCAACTCTGCCCTTTGTACGTCATCACCGTAACAACAAGCTGCTATTGCTATTATGAACACACACACGTTGAAAACTTGATCTGTCACATACCTAAGCAATGGTAGAGGTCACATACTGTAAACTACTCAGCAGTGTCAGTAATGTATGGGCCAGTGTCACAGTGTCTACTATTCCTTTCAATACAATATTTCTAAGTCTTTTACCAGAATATCTAAAGAAGGATGTCCAAGTCTTAAAATAAATCATCATTTTACATTTAAATATGTATTAGTTATCTGTTCAATAATCTGTTAGGTATTCCATTGATATTAGCTCAAATATCAATCCATCTGAGTAATATATTTTTCTGGGCAGCAAATGTAAAAAACATTGAACAGCCTTCTTTGATGAGAGCCTTTAATATTAACGAATACTCTGCAAACCAAGAGGCAAAACCTGAGGTTCAGCACCAAGTCGGACATTTAAAATCAGATTTAGTTTACTGACAATTAATCTGTAAACGATGCAGAATCCTGAACTGAGTCTCTCAGGCACTATTACATATTGAGATCTCCCTCACAAATTGCCATATTTCAAGCGATGTTGTTGGTGTAAAATTAAATTATTATCATTATACCAAGTGCGTCAAAGATATTTTAAACTCAGAGAACGGATTTCTTGCCTCCACCAAGGAGCAGATCTGTGAGGTTTGACAGTCAAAGATGCAGCTGCTTTGATTCTGAATAAAGCTACGAATTTGAAAAAGTAATTTCTAGGATTTGTTCAAATGTGAGTATCATTGCATCATTCCTTTATCAAATAAATGCCCCTATCTCCCAATGTCTGAAATCCTCTATCTGAGCAGGCTGGCGTGAAATCTTTGTTGCAGGGTTATTATTTTAGTTTAATCTATATTTTTTATATTTTCTTGTTTACATTTCAGACTTGAGGCGGTTCAGGACATATAAAGGAAACTCAGTCAGAGATCTGCTGAGAGCCATGAGAAATAAGGTCAGCGTGCATGCTTACTTCTACACTTATACAAGTAGACACACTTTGACACATCAGTCAGTTTTTTTTGACACTTTGCATGTTAACATCACGTTACAGAAGCATCACTACCACGAGTTGCCACCGGAGGTGCAGGAGACTCTTGGAGAGCTGCCCGAAGGCTTCGTCAGCTACTTCACCTCAAGGTTTCCACGGTTACTGATGCACACACACAATGCCCTGCACATCTGCAGCCATGAGAGACTGTTTCACCCCTACTATCTGCCCCCCAATGCTAAATAGCATCCACATGATACAGACATATACACACACATACACTGGTGTACTTTTTGTGAGCTAATGAAATCCCTGACAGTGCCCCGTTATTGCTTTTGTAAAGCCCAGACAGTTTTTTGTTTATTTTGGGGGGAAGTTACAGTGCTATGAAAAGTTTTTATATGCCTTGAGTTGTTTTTTTTTTTTTTTTGATTCATTTTATTTTTCTGCAGCTATTGATCACGTTTTTTTGAAAATGTTCTTAAACTATATCCTAATGAGTAACTAATGTGCGCTCTTCATCAAATATACATGATGAAGAGCGCAGTGGTTCAGCAATGTGTTTCCCCCCCAAACAAATTCAGGAGAAAACGCCACCCGAGTGCCACCTGATTTTGTTTTGGGAAAACAAACAGATTGCAGTGCTTGAATGGGGAGATCTGAAGAACGCCGTTAAAGAAAGAACTTTTTAATAAGGCGCTCCAGGTTTCCTCATTCCAGATCCTGTCTGTTGAAGCATTGGTTTGAGCTTTAGGTTGGCGGATGTGTGGAGATTCCTTCATCCTTATTCTACATTGCAGTCCTTATTTTTTTTTTAATTTGAGTCAGAGCAACCAATTAAAACTTAGTATAGGAGAAGCACACCTGTTTTCTCTCAAGTGCAATAGTTTATTGGAATAAAAGAAGAAAGTTCCATAATGGCCAAGAATGGCTTTAAAACCAGTAACTTGTTCCTTGGCCCATTCCACCTGATTTCACTGAAATATGTTTACAACTTTAGAGATATCCTGCTAACAAACAAACAGACTGGAAACATAACCACGGTGACAGAAGGAATTATTTTAAAGGTATTTTTTTAGAATATTTTCGGCGCATTTTTGCCTTTACAAGATAGTTAATAGTATAGAGACAGACAGTAAACAAGAGGAGAGTGAGGGGAAATTACATCCAACAAAGGTCTCCAGTATGAAGCCCATCATTTTAAAAATAAGTTTGTCTGAAACTTATATAATGATATATAATCTTACTTTAGAATTACAGGAAAATGTCAAGACATTTTAAATTAAATTAAAAACAGTGTGCTCAGGTCTTGCACTCCAGTTGTAGCAACAAGTTTTAAACTTGCAGTTGTAATAATAATTTGGAAATTGAGCCATTGCAGCCTTTTAACAAATGGAACCATATTGGATTTTAGGGAGTCAAATGAGTTTATCGTAGAAGGTGATGTTCACCTATAATAGCTGTGGAGTCTGGATTAAATCTGTCCACAAACAAAGAATGTGCCAAAGACTCCACAATAGTTACTTTGCTGTTTGTTTTTATGTATTTGATGTATGTGTGTCCATTACTGTATTGCTGAATGTAGTTACACTGACTAAAGAATGTACTGAGCCTTGTTTTTTTAAACTAAAGGCAGTGCATGGAGCGTAATAGGGAAATATCATTGGCACTGTTGAAATGTGCATATGATGTGAAAATGTGTGCAAGAAATAATGCAACAATGTCAACTACACTGACAATTTTTAAAAAATGTATAGAGATTTTCTTTTTTTGACTCAATTTTGAACAGAATTGTAGTTTTATTTCTACCACTGCTGAATGAAGGCATCGCTTTGAGCTTTTTCCAGCCTCACAAAATGTCACCCGGAGCCATGTGAAAGCTCTTCCTGTACCTACTGGACGAAATTTTGTTTATTGGTCTGCAGTAGAATGAATGATGAAGAATCAAACTTTTGTACTTTTTTCTTAAATGAGTGAATAAAATTGACGCTTTGGGTGTGCCAAAGAATGAAGTAACTTAAGTGTCGTCATCAGTTTGTTAACACAGACAGAGAAAAGGATTTATAAGTTTAAGTTTAATGGCCTTTGAAAACATATTTCCTCAATCGTCTTCTTCCTTTGAGCGACGGGGTCGTACAGCACACAAACACAATTTTCGACCAGTTTTGAATATTTCACATGAGAGATTTCTGTATTTGTCTGAGCTCATCTTACTGGGCTCAGCTGGAAAACCATGATGTTGTGAACTCTGCACCAGCGAGGGTTGTTTGCTGAGGTTGCCACGCTGCTGTTTAAATCTGATCAAACTACACAGTCATGGTCAGATTAGCTGAGCCTTTTTAGTGTTGCATATTAATAATAACTGATTTTAACTTTAATTGTTGCTTATTTAATCAAGAATATTTCATCAAAGGCTTTAAAACTTAGTGTAAAATTGGCTTTGTAGGGAAGCTGCTAATGTAGAAAATACAAAACAAGCTGAATAAAATCATCCGAAACAGAACATTTTAAATATTTGCCTGTCTAATGGATCTTTTTAAAATGATAATATTTTAATATTACATTAAATATTTATTACATAAAATTAACATTAAACGCATCAGAAAAAAGTTTAAAATCAACGTGCAACATTTAAACTCTGGGATTTTGTTGAGGGATGATATAAACTGTATGTTAGATAATAGATGAATTGTTCAGATTTACTTTTTCTCCCATCAGATAAAATGTCTTCACTTTCTCGTAATAATTACAGCCACCCTGACATAGATATAATGTTTTGTACAGTTCAGACAACAAGAAGTCTTGGAGGTTTAATTTAGACGTGGCTGTTGGTCTCTTTGAAGGATAACATTTTTGTCCTCCTCAGTTTACTTCAGCTGAAATCACTGAGAAAGATGCATAAAACACTTCACCAAGAACAGAAAATTCAGATATCTTGGGCCTTAACTCATATCTTGCAGTGATCAACGGTAACCGCATGGAATTAAAAAAAGAAAAGATAAATTAAAAATAAGTCAGAGATGTGTGGTATAGTTGCTTCACCTCTTCAAGCAATTAGAGTAATTGTAGCTGGTTATTTTAATTTCTTAAACCAAGTGGAGAGGAAAACATCGTGCTGTTAGTGCTGATAGACAACTAAAAGAATAACAATGGTGTTTGCATGTAATTTACAGAGTAAATGATGCATTAGTAATGATGCATTCGGAGACATTAATTACGCTACATGAGACTTGACATTTGAAATGGATCGTGTTTTTCACACCATAAAGCAACAGCCTTGACAGAAGTCTCCAGGTTTAAGAAGCTATATATAAAAACAGACCTTTTCTGAGTGTTGCTCTGATGGTACAGTCTAGACATTTATGAACAATTATAACATATGCATTCACTCAAAACCCACTAATTCATGTTGAACAATAGCGGATCAGACTGTTCAGTTTGATCATAAAAGAGTCTGACTTACTCATGATGACAAGTCAGACATTCACTGCGGGAACAGAGAGGAAAATATGTTAAATTTAGGTTTGAATGTGAGTGTGAGTGCAGCCATGCTGAATCATGTTGTATGACTGACTTTCACAAAGTTTGGCACAATCTGCATAGAGTATATTTATCCAGAAAACATATCAGAGGAGAGATTATATCTTTGGGAAGACAAAAGTTAAAGAAATCACCTATTGGTTACCAGGTAGGTTAGTATATTTCCTTTTCTTTATACTTTGTGCTCTTTTCATGCTTCTACATTGATCTAAAAAATAAAATGTCTTTCTTCTAGGTGGTTTTAGAACCGTAAACCATACATTTAATTAAATTTTTAACCATTTTATGTTTTTTTTTTATGAGTGAATGTATTATATCTGAGCATTTATGAATGAAATGTGTCAAAAAATTATACACTGTGTCTAAGATTTTTAAAAGCTCAGTCTCTAAACCACTAAACCTACAATCAGTGCAGCACCATAATAGATTAAAATGTTCTATTACTTTTTTACTACCAGCAGATGGAGACATCCACATAGCGTGTCTCTCCCTTGGTCCACACTACCTTTCTTGTAAAGAACTCAAGTATGGAGGGGGAGATAACAGAAGGTATAACTGATTAATAATTTGTTCCATGTGCTCAATTTAATTGTTGTAAGAGACATATTAAGATTATGTATACACAAATGTGTAATTTTGTTTATCATCATCTATCCATGTGTGTTTGTTTATCTGTTGTACTCATCTCTCCTGATTAACAAATAATCTGCCCTCAAGGCTGCGCTCCAAAAGAGAAATCACGTCCTGCAGTGCAGATAAGATGCCAGACATCACAAAGTTAAATCCACTGTCAGTGTGAACTAAAGCAGAAGTGGTTTAATGACGTGATGGACGAAGTCCAGTGATGTCTCATGGCCAAATCATCAGTTAATGAACCACTAGTTGTTTATATTTCAGTGAATGATTCAGTCGTTTGGTGAGCTGTACAACGGTGTGTGTGTGCGTGTGCTTGTGCGTGTGTGTGTGTGTGTGTGTGTGTGTGTGTGTGTGTGTGTGTGTGTGTGTGTGTGTGAACGGAAAGGCAGAAACTGAGGGAGTACTTGGCTCATTATTAAATATCAGAGTTCAACTGTAGGTCCAATCAAAACAGCCTTAGGGAAACATCAGCTTAACCAGAGTCATGAGACCAAATTCACTCACACACATGCAGCCGTATACGCACACTCATTCACACACACACACACACACACACACACACACACACAGCCATACAGATGAGTGTGTGTGATGGCACTCAGGTCTGTGTATACTAGACTAGTACACAGACATTTCTTATCTGTCTAATATCTCATCAACTAGTTGTCTAATATAATATTATTACCTATTACTCCTCACATTATAGGCGTGAGATTGCTGAAGTGTTGTTTGTGGTGGTTCATTGTGTGTTTACAGGTGATTTCTAATGTGTTCTGAATGGTTGCTAGGGTAATTATTAGGTGGCTACTAAGGACTTAGGGGCAGCCTCTTCAGCTGTGTGCTGATGAATATGTCTGCAGTCGACATTATTGTCTTTCAGAGGCTGCGGCAGGCTCAGTTTTAAAGCTAGAGTGAAGATACTATTGAAAGGATCGTATAAAACTAGTAGATATCCAACCATGTCATGCTAAACAATGGGGTTAAACAACGCTCCAAAGTTTGGCTAAATCTTCTCTGTCTCACTCGCCCTCTCACCTCAAGATATCTGAATAGGTCTTCCCTTCACAAACATGCCCTGCTTTATGCTAATCGCATGCAGTGTTGGGTAAAAACCATTCAATACAGTATAAATGTGTTATTTCCGCCTTGTGTGTTTGAGTATTTCTGCGTTGTGACTCTTGTGGATTCAGTGAACAGAGTTGTATTGATGTGTCGTTATGATCATCCCCACATTAACCATTTCACTGTAGAGACCATTTTTTGAAACTTGACCTCACTGTATAAAATGACCTATCGTGACCTCTAGGATAATCACAGCCTCATGAAACTGGAGACTAGAGAAACTAGAGACTGAGAGCATCATCCAACGCTGAATGCACCCCCCCAACTTTGACACTTATTTTAGCACCACTGGCACAGTGTTAAGTAATGTGAAATCATGCCTAAAAATGATCTTTTTTCTTTATATACCTGCAGAAAAACACAAAAGAAATGAAGTGAGCTATAAAATGGAGGGTGTGATGGTTTCATGGCTCACGTCGTAGCTTTTAAACAGCTGTGCTAATCACAATGGCACATGGCGAAATTAACAAGCCAGGTGGAGAGAGATTAAGAATCATGGAGATTAAGGATGGTACAAAGCAAGGTACAAAACCACAAATGTGCTGCTAGACACAGGTGTTGAGCCTTCGTTGGGTCAATTCATATTTTGGAGTTTTTAATATTATAAGATATTGAATATTTGGTATTCTTTGTGTAACAAATCCAAAGACAATGATCCATTCCACATCAAAACATTATCTCCAGTTAATGACTCAGTAGTACATTAGCATAATCTTAATAAAAAAAAAAACATTATCATGTTGCAAGTTGCCTTTAGTATTTTTAAGGGAATAATACAGTTGATTTCAGTAAAATCTGGCTACATTTACATGATAAAATAATGCTATAAATATATATTAATAAAACATTTAATGAATCACTTCATGAACAAAATAAATAGCTTGATCAAAATCAATGTGTGTCAGGCAAGCGCACTAAATTGAACTATCCTGTGCTGACTTTTTGGTAATGACCATAGCAAACAGTTAAACTCAATTACAACAGATACACACACACACACACACACACACACACACACACACACACACACACATATAAAGGCCACACATAGCACACACATGGTGCAACTTGAGGACAAAATGTCCTGCGCCTCTCTGCCTCTATAAACGAAGGCTTCCTTATGTTTCAGAGACCACTGGGGATATATTTTTCTGCTCCCTGCTTTTTCCTCTCATCTCCTTTGTAGGATACCGCGGGAGGCTGGTTTGGGTTTCTCTGATGTGTGTGTGTGTGTGTGTGTGTGTGTGTGTGTGTGTGGTGTGTGTGGGAGGGAGGGAGGGAGGGAGGGGGGGAGAGTGAAACAGGCAGAGGGATGTCGTTCTTACAGTCTCTCCATTTTGGGATCAGGACAGGAAGTGGGCTCAACAGAGGAAACATGACCTCCTCCCCCTCTCCTCTCTCCCTCCTCCCTCCCTCTATCCTCTTACTTTTTCTTGTATTCCCTCTTCCTGCCTTTGTCTGTCCCTCCCCCCTCAAGTCTGGGCCCATTCACAGGGTCATTTCTGGCTTTTTTTGGTTCCCGAGATCTCCGTAGGCTGTCACATGTGTTTGTGCGGTGTGTGTGTGTGTGTGTGTGTGTGTGTGTGTGTGTGTGTGTGTGTTCAGACCTTAAATTACATTCTACTCACTTCCTGTGTAAATAAATCTATGTTAACCAGTGATTTCTAAAACAACGCTTAAACTCTGGTTGTAGTTGTTTCTGGGCTCCCTCCCTCTCTCTTGAGACTTGCAGTCTGTTATGTATCAGAGCTCCTCTGATTAAAAGCCAAAGCAAAGGTCAGACTCTGCTGGGTAACGGAGATATCGCCTGACTTCAGTTTTACTCTTTATGCCCAGTGGTCTGATAGCTCTAGCTGATGAGCCTCATATTACATTACGTGGAATAAAAGCCTACGGTTAGCCTCCAGGCTGTATATCAGGAATGACATAACTTGTCAGGAGCTTCAACTCTCTGCTTTCTGGCTTTGCAAGACGGCTTCTCATGTTCATAAAACTGCCCCCGGACATAAGAAAAACATGTTTGAATTTACTTTTCCTCCACATATCTCCTTCATTATTTTAAATCCTCTGCCATCTCCCTGTCTTTCCCCCCCTATCTGCTAATCTTTCTACTGCTCTTCACTCTTCAACACAGAGGGTCTTGACCTCTTGCTTTGCCGTATACACACTCAAACACACACAGACACCCACACTGAGAAAATAAAGAAACAGCATGTCAGCAAACGGCAGTGTATTTCACCACAGAGCACAGAGCCAAGGCACTGGGAAACAAAAAACAAAAGCAGAAGACCTCCCTCTTTTCATCCTCTGCCTCCATCCTGCTCGCCTTTAAAAGTCTGCAGCGTGTTTATTTGTTTCATTGCCTTTTTTCCCCCCAGACGTTTTCCTTTCTGGTTGTTTTCTCTCGGACACATCCAGTGCAATGACGAAGACTTACAAAAAAAAAAATGTGTGTGAGTGGAAAAGGTAGTTAGTTAACGACAAATGCTGCAGCAACGTTACAGTTACAGGAACGTTACAGTTACAGTGATGCTGTTAGACAGAGTGGTGTTTGTATTGTAAGGTTACCACATTACACACAGAGTCAAATACTTACAGTATTCTATGTACAAGATGTATGAACATGCACAAAAGGGCCATACGTCGCACACAAATACATACAAATTACACAGTTTAATACAGTATCATATAAAGGCGTGTGGAAGTGCTCATGATTAGCCTCATTCCCATCGAGGCCATTCGGACTTAATACTCAGGGTGGGAGGAGCAGCCCAGCTGTGTCCTTCTGCTGCGTACCAAAATGCACATCATGCAAATATTGGGAATAAAATCAACATTTTCATGTCATAGAGTCTCCACTTGAAAACAGAAAGAAACTTGACTTGAGGAATCAAACGAAGGGAGAATAAAGTTTCAAATTCTAACTTAGTTTGAAAATACATGTTTCTGGTTGGCTGGCAGGTATCCATTAAAATCACACAAGCTTAGTTCTGGGCAACAGTTTAACAACCGTCATAAATCAGTGCTCAAGGCTTTATTAAACTGCGAGTAACCATAGCAACAGTACTATATCTTTATGCTACATTACCAGCTAACTCTCGCTGGTGAAACATGGCTGCAGCTAGTGATTGTTTTTATTAGTGATTCATCTGTTGATTCAAAATCATTTGTTTTGTCTTTGAACCTGCATTGCAACGAGCTGTAAACACAACATACGGTGTCATCTCCTTATAAAGTTGATATACGGTGTCATCACCATGTATAACAGTTGCTTATTAATTCATCCATCAGACAGAGGAATATTAAGATGCAAAAGTGTCCTGGGAAGCGGAGGAAAGCTGCAGTCGAGTGATAATGCCCCGTGGCTTCATCACTATGAACGACGGCTTTCATATTTACACTTTTCTTCCATGTTAATATAAAAATATTCATTAGTGGAGCTTTAAAATGTCAGAAAATAGTGAAGACAATGTCCTAGAGCCAAAGGTGCCATCTTCGAATTATAATTGCCACATTTGAGAAGCTGAAACCAGCCCATTTGTTTGATAAATGACAATTAATTTGATGAAAATTGTTGCTGCTTAATTTTCTGTTGATTGACTAATCAATTAACAAATTGTTGTAGCACTAAACTTGACTGTTGGTTTAACTGACTATAAAATAATGGTATTAACTTGGTATTAATGTGATAATAAACTCAAAGTTGTCCTGATATTGAAAATACTAGACCCTGTGACTGTTTTAGTCACTTGATAAGTTTTGGTTATTGTTTCAATCTTGATACACGTCCCACCCTGACTGCTACATAAGTCCAAAATGGCCGCCAGCAACATGGGAATAAGGTCATATACAGTTCAACCCTGTCATTCTCTGCCTTTCCCTTCACGTTTACAGGACAAAAGAATGGGAACGAGCAGTGTAACAGTAAACCAAAGCCTTCTTGTAAAGGGGATACTTAAAATATGCCTCAAGTTAAGTCTGGGCTATTGTGGTACTCCTACTGGGATGTTGGTGGGAAACAGAAGAAGGAATAAAGATAGAGATGAACCATAATTCATGCAAGAACAGAAGCTGTGTGTGCAGATTTCTTGAAACTAAGAAGAGTCTTTAATTTGACTGTCTACTGTTTCTGCTGGAGAGGGAGGAGACGAACAATCTGTCTATTGTGCCGGAGAGGAGAGGACAGAAGAGGAGAGGAGAGGAGAGGGATAAGCCTAGTTATCTGCAGCTGTTCATCTCTTGTATGCTGGCGGGAACAGGAGAATAAACAAGCAGCGAATAAGAGGTAAAGATAGAGAGAAAGACAGCACAGAAGAGAACAGGGAGCGTTAGAGAAAGTCATCTCTTTCCTCTGTTAAAGTTCATGGACAGGAACACTTGTGCAACCTTAATCACACAACACAGCATATGACCAGTACGGGCCCAAACCCTTACCCCTCTCCCTCTGTCACGTGTACATTAGGACAAGGCATTCTTCAACTTGCTCTAAATGTTCTTTCTTCCTTCTTGCTCACACAGCTCGATCAAGCTACAGTTAAACCGGCAGCAGTTTGACGTGGTTTAGTGACATGGTTGTCATTAGTCATATATACATCTGAGGAAAAAAACACACTTTCAGTGCTCATGTCATGTAGTTGGTGCTTTTCTCTATTTTTTTTCTTATTTTTAAAAACATTTTCTAACCTGCGAATGAAGGTGAAAACACTTTAGAGCTACAAGAAGGAGAAGGTGACTGTCTTTCCAGCATACACACATTTATACAGGTAAATGCAGGCTCTCGTCCTCTGTGACCCTAACAGTTTCCACAGGGGTCGACGTAGGCCAACAGGTCCAGAGTCAGTTTCATGGCTCCACAGGTTCACAGTTCAGTTAAATCCACACTGTGGGTCAACTGGCAGCTCCACAGGTCAGCATTAATATGCACTCATGGGCTGTAGTGTCAGGATTAGACAGGCCAGCTCTGCAGTCCTCCAGGCCTGGATTCATGGCTGGTTTCACAGTTCACAGTCAGAGAAGCTGTTGTCTGCAGAGTGAAGGTCACTGCAGCATGATATCTTTGAGGTTTTCTTGCAGGATGGTGTCCTTGACGGCGTGAAAGACAAAACGAATATTTTCTGTGTCTATCGCAGTGGTGAAGTGGTGGAAGAGTGGCTTGCCCCGGTTTCTCCTCTTGCGGCTGAACGACTGCACCAGGAACGCCTGAAAGGAGCAGAACAGAGACACTTAAGCAACTGGGTTACAGTCTGTCTACAGTAATCTGATTTATTTAATGTCACGTTGAGAAACCCTGATTCTGTAATCAGCGTAGGGGATTAGACAAAACCTGGTTTTGTCAAATCGGCCAGATTTCTACTGGAGAAAGTTGATCTCCAATCAGCGTTTTACATGTATGAATGTACATGACAAAGACTGCAGACAGAGGAAAAATCAGTGTGAGGAAACAGGATGAAAGGAAAAGATAAGTAAAAGTTGCGATACATCCTCATTTCCATCCAAATAAATAATCATACTGTAAGTAAGTTACCATAGCAGCACATTTGCACTGAAAGGAAAAGCCACACTGAACAAGGTGACACACCATCAAAGCAATCAATGCCTATAGAGCATCACATTGAACTAAAATATCATCGCTGACAAGAAAACCAAGGCAATGGCCTAATTCAATACAGGTGTTCAGTGGACAGACAGCCACAAGGGGAAAGTAAAGGGATAGAAAACCGTACAATCAAAATACAATCTAATACAGAACAGGAATACAAGAATACAACCACTGCATCATGCATCAAGATTCAAACATAATTTTAAGAACGGCAAAACTATGATGAAGACCTGTAGGGACCAGGGAGCCTGTCAATCCAGAACATCTCGTGAAACTCTACAGGGATTGATTGCTTTGATGGTGTATCACCTTTTGAATAATAATTTATGTGTGTGGGTGCATGAAAGCACACTGTGGTTCATACACAGTAGGAGGAAAATAAGGAGCAAAAAAACAAATTGCAGCAGAAAATGTTAGTTGAAAAACTGAGATTGATGCCTCATAATGCTCGCAGCTTTCTTTGTGTGTGTACCTGTACATCCTCTAGTCTGCGTGGGTCTCCTCTGAACTCGGGAAAGTTCTTGCGGATGTCCACCGTGCGAATCTTTTCCACCAGCAGGTCTGTTTTGTTGAGGAAGAGGATGATGGACACGTTGAGGAAGAGCTTGTTGTTGACGATTGTCTCAAAGATATTCATACTCTCCACCAAACGGTTCGTCCTTCGATCCTCCATCAAGACCTGGAACGAACACACACAAACAGACACACACGCACACAATTATCCTTTGATTTTTCCAGGTTTTTATCTGTGCACCAATTAAGGATTCAGTCGTCATCATATGACTGTTGATTTGAACCGCAGCCACGACTGAGGGAACAATCAAGTTTCCACAGCCAACCACAAAGACAGCTTTGTGTAAATCTCAAATGTTGTGCCTCTCTGATGTTTCTCGTCCATTTCGTAATTTTAAAAGTCAAGAGAATAATGATCAGACTGTCTGACTAACTTCTGACTAATCTCAACATGATCAGAAATGAATGTGTCCTCGAATGGTACCTGATCGTACTCTGACGACGAAACCATGAAGAGTATCGATGTGATCCCGTCAAAACACTGAAACCACTTCTGCCTCTGGGACCTCTGCCCTCCGACATCCACCATCTTGAAAGGGATCTTCTTGATGATGAAGTCATGCTCAACGATGCCTTTAGTGGCCTTCCTCGCAAACAAAATGTCCTGCTTGCTTGGGATATAGTTCTGAAAAAGGGAGATATAAACACGTCAAAAAGAGGTGAAGAAATAAAAAGTTCACATGAGATTTAACTAGTCACCGTGACTCACCAGTTGACCAAGGCGATCCAAGTTATCCAGGAAGTATTTGACTGACTCACTCTGCAGACAGGAAGAAAGAAAATCCATTACAGACGCAAAATGCAACTGAGTCATCCTTTTACGCATTAACCAAACTTAAAAGACCCAAATAATCAAATTAAAGCACTTCATTCGGACAATTTCATTTGTTGGATTCTTATTAAATTCCCATTTCATGGAAGTTGTCATACTGTGGTAAATAATTTAATAATACATCAATCGATTTCTTCTCCCCAATCGCCAACAAAAAGGACAGAAACCATGTGACCAACAATAATCATATCAGTCCCTTTTATATTTTAGTAACATATTCTGCTACTCGTGAAGCTACTTTTATGGACAGGCTTGACCAATAGCACAATACTCTGAACTGAAGTGACTCAAGTGACATAACTGGATCGCTATGTTTATATGACACATGTTTTTTTTATCAGTGTCCTCTCATAATCACATCTGGTGTACAGCTGCTAACTTGCTGCTGTTGATAGCTGGTTATCCTGCAGATAACTTAGCCGTCATATTAGGTGACTGCCCAGACCTGCTCCGAGTACCGGGGGCAGTGTTGGGGCTTAACGCTACATCTCTAGTACAGGAGTGATGGGAGAGCTCCCAGTCCGTTAGCAGCAGTTAGTGGTTAGCTAATAGCTACTAGTAAATGTAAGAGCTGCACAATTCATTGAAATATTAAGGAAATAAGCAATATGACCCAGTGCAATATGCAAATTGCAGAAGCTGCCATTTTTTGATAAATGTCAAATGTGTGAGAAAAGCATTATAATGAAGGACTGTAGTGCTACAGAGATATTCTGGCCTACAAATCATGATTTTAATGTTTTTTTTCAGTAAAAAATTACAATTGTGATACAAAAATGATCATTCCCACTAATTGTAATTATATCGCAATTGAAACATCTGTCAAAATAATGTAATATATGCAATATGATGTTTTTACCATATTGTGCAGCCCTACTAAATGTCCATCAGTAAACTCTGTAAATCCACGAGAGTTGAGGCAGAGAAGTCGCAAATTATCAGTAGAAAAAACAATCAAACTTTCCTCCACAACCAAAAAAAACCAAAAGAAAAACAAAACAACATGAAGGGTTAGTCGTGACTCCTGAGCAGAGCAGTTGGATAACTTAGACGGACTGAGCGTGACCCCAAAGTACAGGGACCCACTCAGTAACGCTCTATCTTGAAAAATGTGTGACGTAAATTCATCGATTTTGCAAAAACATGACTCCAAACTAATGCTGATGTTGCTCCTGTGTTGGATGTATGTCTAACTGTTTGCTAACACATTTGCCACAACAACTGTACAAGGTAATAAATATGCCAATGCTGTGTTTGTAGCTCTTTCTACTACCAGCCAGTAGCCAATAAATAAATACATAAATAATGCAACTTTAAGATTAAACCTACAAAGACTAGACATCCCACACACAACAACTATTTCCACCAACATATTCAGATTCTATTTGTCTTCCAAGTCAGAAAATAGCACATATTGAATGAGAAATGTACAACATTGGATCCATGAAATCCCTTGAGAACATGAATTTGCAGAAACATCTAACAAAAAGAGCTGCTAATAATTTGTGTTGGCGGTTTGTGCTGAAAAGGGCAAAAGCTATTAAAGTGTTACATCTGTGCTTTTACAATAATGTTTATGTGAGAAAGACAGACAGCGCCTTTATCAAACAATTACAATCATCAAACATCACACATCTTATGATTTTATCTTCTGACAGTCAACATCCACTGAACCAGACTGGAACGAACTCGGTGCAGCTTGTTTTGATCCATTGTGACGCCCAGATCAGAACTATAATCAGCCCAACAACTGTGTGTCCCTGCACTGAGGCACAACATAAGAGTTTCATTTGGTCGAGTTTTAACTCTTTAACTACAAATCACTTATCTACTTTAGATTTCGCTTATTATTTCTGAACACATGCTCTGCAGTTTCGATTTGTTTCAGGCAGCAGTTCTTGTTGTTTGGTACGACAATCAATTAACTGGCTCTCGAAACTTGAGTTGTGTAATCCATCACAGCATCAAGTCTGAATTCATGTTTGTCAATGCTACGCTACCGTTGAGTGATAATGTGGTTTAACTGCAGGCTGATCTTCACTGTAATTGATTACACCGCTCAACACAGTTTTACGAGGCCGCTTATTGATTTTCATACTGTTCTGAAATAAATGGAAACCAGTGGGTGACTCGTAAATGAGTTAAAACTTGCTTAAAGCTTTAGTCTGTAACTAAAATGGAAGGAGTCTCTGTCTTTCTCTATGTAGTGTATGTGTACTTGTCTGTCCTTTGATTTTCTCAACAACCGTTCATCCAATTGACTTTACACTTGGCAGCTGTGTTGCGGAGGAGAAGACGGTGGTGGTAAAAACAAACTTTATGTTATGGCCTGTAACTTTTGAGTCTAAAAATCTGTGATTGGATTTTAAAATTTTGTCCAAATCTGTTTTTTTGCTACTCCTTCTACAGATTTTGAGCAATTGTCACCAAATTTGGTACAAAAAAATCTCTGGACAAAGACAGAAAAAGTGATTTTTGATATTCCATACAGATTTGCTATAGCTGCCTCTCAAAGTTTGCTAATTTTGCGACAATGTCATATCTCCCGAACACTTGGTGTTACTGCAACCACATTTGGTGGACGAGAAGATATGATGTCAAATAATATGATGACAAATGTGGTGCTATCTGGCAAACAGGAGGGACGCTGTAGCAGCATCATCTAACTATAAAGGAAGGAATCTGTGTTTGTCTGTCTGTATGTGTGTGACTGTCCTTTAAATATCTCGAAAACCAGTACGATAGACTTCACACCAGTTCGGTATCGAGTGTGAAGTTGACTGGATGAACGGTTCTCGAGAACGATGCAAGCAGCACTTCCAAGGTCCCAGAAATCGGCCCGCTCCGAATGAGTATGGCCCGAATAGACACTGCACTAGTAGAACAGGAAAGGCGCAGGTTTTAAGCTGAAATATTAGTTTTACTATTCCTCTTCACACTTGACTCCTGACGGTAGTTTTAAAGTGAATCTCTCTCGTAACTCCCTCTCTCACTTGAACACACACACATTCAACAGGAAACAGCTGTGTGTGTGAAAACAGTGGGGAGAGACATGGGGAGGGGGGGATTAGCGAGTCAGACAGAACCCAGATACAAAGTCATTTTAGCACTCCCATCACACACACAGATACATTTAACAGTTTTACAAGGTATAGATCTGCATTACAAGGGACTAAACTCATCTTTGTCATAATAAAATGAATTGATTAAGTTGAATGCCTCCAGTGCATCAATGATCAAGCTGTTTCAATTCTGCTGATGAGTCAAAGCGTCTGTGGAAATGATCTTTGTGTGTGTGTGTGTGTGTTTGTGTGTGTGTGTGTGTGTGTGTGTGTGAGTGTGTGTCTGTGTCTCTGTCTGTGTTTGCGTATCCCCTCATCTCTGGGAATTCCCCTCTCCCTCCGATCAGCCCCTCCTCCTGTTCTTGTCCAACTGAACCAATCAGAGTTCCCGGCTTTGTGTTTCCTATTGCTGTGACACTGTAGGTCAACGGCAGGGTCACAGGGTCACATCTCACCCGCACAGGGGTCGCGCTTCCTGGTCCGACAGAGATGAATTTAACAGCCATGTGAAGAGCTTTCACTGATTATGTTCGATCAGTGTGACTGAAACCGTACATCTGCCAAGGTTGGAAAAAGTAGTTGTCAACACGGGTTTTAAGAGGAATAATGCTATATTGTAGTTAGGCCCATTTGTGTGTGTGTGTGTGTGTGTGTGTGTGTGTATTTGTGTGTCAGTGTGGGTGGCTGAGTAAGGCTGGAGGAATGTCTCCATTCATGGTGTGTATGGGCAGATTAGGGGCTTTATTACAGCAAAGACCTGAATAAGCTCACATTCTGCAGTGTGTGTGTGTGTGTGTGTGTGTGTGTGTCTGTGTGTGTGTGTCTGTGTGTGTGGCCACAGGTATATGAGTGCCACTTGTGTGCGACTGGGTGCGCCACTATTGTTTGAAAGCTGCAGTGCTTTTAACACAAACTATGATTTGAATGCACCTTGTGAACATAGTGAGTAGTTGCAGGGCTGAAACAAACAATTATTTTCATTATTGATTAATCTGTTGGTTATACTTCTATTAAATGATTAATTTGCTTGGTAAATGATCAAAGATGCTGTGAATACTCTTAACTGTTAGTTAAGCTGAGTCTCTTATTAAAACTTTCTTCTGTTTCTTTTTTAATACACAAAACTTTCAGATAGTCATGTAACTAAAAAGCAAATACATCATCTATTCGGCAAATGTGTTTTTAAATATAAAAAAACAAAACACATATAAACTATAACTTTTGTTCCTTAAAATTGTTGAAAATCAAAAACTAAATCAACTTGATGATGGTGCTAAAAGCATCCAGATCACATAAACAAATCTTATACTGGATTAAAATGTCATAAAATGCTACAAAACAAGTCATCAACTAATTGTTTCAGCACTATTCATCCATGTATTTGTATGCTGAAATTAGCAGTAAGTGTGAATAATATTATAATTGTATGCAACTGCTATTAAATTCTGGTTTATTGCTGTGTTGTTGTCATAGTTTTGGCATAACGTCGGATCCACCAGGTTAATTGCTGAAATCTGGGAACGCGACAACATCATAAAAGACGTCCAAAAAGAAGCAGCAGTCAACAACCAGGCAGGGTATAAACAAAACTACAAACTTATTTGAAAGAGAAAACAAAACAAACATCAGTTTATGATCCGACATTGACCTACTGTACTGTGCAATGACGCCTTATTACCAACATTTCGGGTGCACTCACTTCCTGTTTTACCCCCAAATAAACCGGTTTCGATAAATTGGCAAAGCAACTTGTGTATTTTACAGGTGTTGCTTTGTTTCCAGAGCTCATTAACCACTTTGGTGAGAACATTGCTGTCAAAACTGATAGAAAATAAGGCAAAAAGTATGAAAATAAGACTTGGTGTAATAAACCAGAATGATCCTTTAATTCTCAAACCAAAATAAAAGGTTTATCAATACATATATATAACTTTTTGGTTGTTATGGGAACAATGTTCGGGCCACACACACACACACACACACACACAAAGACGTCAGCAAAGAAGAACCTAAACCCAGAGACGTGAATATATATAGATTTTCCTGTAAACACTTACAGATAAAGTTATATACTGTATCTACAATACAGCCAACATTGACTGTGTGTGTGTGTGCGCCTGTGCAGCATTTATAGCCTCTTTACATCTTTGTTGAGCTTCAAGGTTCCCTATACAGTTAACTCAAACCTCCTTTACTCAGGATGTCTGTGCTGCTGAGGACAACAGCAGCAGTTTACCGTCACAGCGTGATATACACCCTTGTTTTTGTCAAGCAGAAGACGTTTTTTGGTGTTTATATCCTATATCAAACTGCGTGTTATCTGGGTGTGGTGGGAACACAGAGAAGCCTGCAAGTAAACAAAATCCCTGCATGTGTTCGCTTTCGGTTTGTTTTTCTCTCACTATCTCCCCTTCTCTCTCTCTCTCTCTCTCTCTCTCTCTCTAAACCTCCCCATCCCCTCTTCTCCACTTTCCACTCCCTTTCTGTCTTCCTCCCATTGGACTATCACTCT
Organism: Dicentrarchus labrax; assembly: GCF_905237075.1. Classification (NCBI taxonomy): domain Eukaryota; kingdom Metazoa; phylum Chordata; class Actinopteri; family Moronidae; genus Dicentrarchus; species Dicentrarchus labrax. Next base: position 30,176,556 of record NW_026136721.1, read on the forward strand.
CTTGCCTCCCTCTCCCTGTCAGCCTGTGGCCCAGCTCCAGCAGTGCCTGGGAAAAGCTGACTGTGGTATCCCCGGAAAACCTCTCAGAGAATGGAGGGGGGAGGTCGGAGAGGATCTAACTCAGCACATTTACTCAACAGTAGACATTTTAGTTTTTTCTTGCTTTGAAAGGATGATGCTGGTGTTATTCTATATATTTCTTATTGTCAACAAATCCAATGAAACAACCAAATCCAACAATGCGTTAGCCCATGTCTCTGTACTTTACACTCTCCCTACTCTGGCTGTGATACTCAGCCCACATTATGGGTTATGGGTTTTCCTTAAACAACTGGGCACTAGATTTCAGCAAATCAGAGCAAACAGGTGCATTTTTGGGGACTTCTTTCTGCTGCAGAACCACATTAGAATGACTGTATTTTTTAACCTTGGTCTTGTTAACATTGTGGTAATTCTTACTATGGCTCACAGTAACTTTGCACTTGTCATCTCCATTGTGGAGATTCAGGAAAGGCGACTCCGGCAAAACAATGTATATCAGGTCAAACAGTACACGCCTCCTAGTGTTTTACAAATACATTTTTATATAAGTGCATAATTATACTTTTAGCCCTGTTTTGGTTACCACCAACTCCTGAGAGAAATATGCTCCACTATGTTCCCAAGGGAGTTGCTAACGTTGTTTGTCTGCTGTTTGATGCAGGACAGATATTGTTCAAAGCAGTAAGATTACAGGCTGAAAATGTAAACACAGAAAGTAGTCCCTGGGTTAGCTATCACACTAGATAACTGTATTACAATGTACTTCCGTGGCACCTGCTGCTGTGTGTACATGAGACTGCAAATGTTCATGCTAGAGAAGTAGTAGTTAAAGGACCAGTGTGCAGGATTTAGTGGCATCGAGCGGTGAAGGTTCAGATTGCAATTAACTGAACACTGCTGGCGCCTGTATTTGACAACCTGGGAATGGAAACTACGGTGGCTGTGAAGCTTTTAAAAAATGTTAAAAGCCTTATCTACAGTCAGTTTGTCCGTTCTGGGCTACTGTAGAAACATGACGGTTTAATACTGCAGACTCCATGGAAGGCGACCTACAGTGTCTGTAGATAAAAACAGCTCATTCTAAGGTAACAAAAGCCCAACGATTCCTATTTTCAGGTGATTATACACTAATGAAAATAAACCTATGAATATTATATTCCATTTCTGCCAATGGATTGCCCTAAATGTTACACACTGGACCTTTAATGACAGAGGGTTTGTCCACCTTATTGTCTTCTATGAGTGCAATAGCTGGTTAAGAGCTATTAAGAGCTGCTGCTTGTCCCACTATGTTGTTTTCCTGGGGTCACTTTTACCGAGTATCTACTCGGGTCCAGACCTTTGAATCAACTTCACTCACCTGGCAAAAAATTTGTATGACTGTTGGTTCTTTTGGTATTTGCTGACAATAAGAAAACACAGAATATCACCAGCCTTACCCTTTAGGAATGATGTCTGCAAGCCTGTGCAGCTGTTCCATACTAGCTTTATCATGCAGCGACTTCAGATAAGACAAGGCAGTCTGACCCAAAGCTGTGCACTGACATCTCACACACACTTACAGTATGTTAAGTGAGAGGGAGACGGAAGTGGCTTCCGTCTGACTCCAGATTGTTTTGTCACTGATAAATGTGCAACAAGGTAAAAGGTCAAACTTACAGCTCTGAACAGAAATTAGAACTGTTGTGTCACGTCCAATAAAGTACGAATAAACTAGCTGCTACGAGACCAGCTGGCGATGCCGATGCTGTGAGACATTCGCTATGTTGACAATATGGTTAGTGAGTATTCATGACATTCTGTTGAACTATTAAGTGTCATTAACAGTCTGTCTGGCTCTTTGCAGCATATTTGTAGACACTTATAGAGTTACTTGTAATACCAAGTGGTTCTCCAGCTGCTCTGTTGTTCTTTAAGCTACAGTTAAGTGGCTGCTTTAAACGCGCCTCAATTTGATTTGTTTTCTTCAGGCAGCAGAAAAAAAAATAAGCTTAGACGTCTGAGAAAAAAGCAAATGATGCTCTAAAGACATAACATAGCTGCCAGGTAACTCTGTCTATACAGAGTCCTTTCTATATGGAATATTTAAGCATTTTAATATTCCTTTAAACCTGCAAGTTATACAGTCAACGTTGATATTTCATCATGAATGAATTATGCAGCTGAGATGGAAGACCCTCCACAATTTTACTGTTTTTTTTTTTTTTTAATGGTTGCAGCCTAAAACGTCTGATTTCATGGCAGCTTTTCTGAAAAATGGCGATGGTTGTTTTTAGGCATTTATTAATTTAGCGAACAGGATAAATGTGAGACATTTGTGTTGCACACGTCTGCATCTTCGCAACTATAAACAAGGCAGTGAGTTGGGTGACTGTGGCTCAGTGTTTTGTGCAGGAAACTACATTAATTGGACAAAACTGAAAGGTTGCAAAGAATTCACGGGGACTGGTTAAATTTGCGTTAATTTTTGCAATTGCAACGGTGCAACTTCCTGGAGGGACTGATATGGGGAATGTGTTAACAAACAGTGGCTTATGTATGTCGAGCAGACACAGAGAAACTTTCATTTGGAGTTTCTGGCCAACTTATGAATGTCCAATATTCTGCTCTTCTTTTAGCTCTGTTTTGGTTTCCACCAACTCAAATGTTCCACTATGTAACTTTGTCTGTCTGCTGTTTGTCACTAGAAGCAACCCCTTTCACCTACACATAGTCATTTTATCAGCTGTTTATATAATACTGATTTGAGCAGATTTAAGGCTACACTAATTTAAATGTCAAATATTCCCTGATCCACCCAACTGGCCTAATATAAATTCCTCCTATCTGATATTAAATTATCCTAAATTTTGTCCTAGAAAAAAAAAAAGAAAATCATCTCTGCAGAGGAAGTAATAAATGGTAACTTGAGGAATGATCAAGAGGTGGTTCATCAAGAAAGCAGAGGATTCACCCGCTTACCTCCACCCCCACTCGCTGATAACACTTAAGTCAAGATGGCGCAGAGGAAAATTATCATTTTGAGGCTTTTAAGTCATCAAAATTCAATAACTTTACTGCACTTCACTCTGATATTTGATTAAGTAAAGGTGCCAATTGATCAAATCCTGCTTAAAAGATACTTTGTGGCATTTTCAATAAAGAAAATAACTGCCTTATTTTCCATCTATTCAATGTGACTAGTTATAGAGTGAAAGGAGTGCAGCGTAGCACGGTAAATGAAACTCCACAGGACTCCACTTCACCTGCTCCATTTCCAGCCAAGAGAAAAATAATTACATCTTTGAGAAGTTTCCAAAACAAAAAATGAGAGAGGTAAGTTACGCAGAGACACAATAAATACTTCCACAGGTTTCACTCAGTGCAGCGCTCCTTCACTGTGACTTCTTTCTTTAGCTGACAGGTAAAAACATTTCTGATATTATCCAGTTACTTCCTCTGAAGTTGTGAGCATGTCAGTTATTATTAGCTTTGAGACTGGCTGGCGAATCAGTTATACAGTACGCAGATATCATACTCTACACTGCTGACAATATTTACGCTGCCCTTCAAAGGCAAAACACAGTAACTACATATTTGGTCAAACTTTAATTATAACCCGTTTCTGACTGTCTGACGTCTGTTTTACTATACGAAAAACATTAAGCCATAGAAATGTGTAATTTACATGAAAAGTGCTTTTTAAATTTTCAGAAACTACAAAATGTACCTAAAACTAAGCCAAAAACACAGTTTCTTCACTGTTTTGTGCATTACTGGATTCTGATGTTAGTGCAGTATATCTGGCTTCAAGGGCCTGGTAGTCTATGTGCGACAGTACTTATTACTTTTGGCTTAAAGACAGCTAAAGTGAGAGAGCTATATCAAGTTAAATCTAGCTTGTGTGTTAGCTTTAGATAAAACTAAAGCTAAGATTAGTTATTGATTTTCCCCTACTTGTTATCTGTAAATGAAAACTATGAATTCTGATGAATTGACATTTTGTTAATAATGCAGCAGCTAAATCAATTAATAACTCAGAAGACTGTAGTTTATTTCAGGTGATTTGATGATTAAGCTGCCTTTAAAGGGGTCACTACAGGTGAAAACGGTACAAAATTTAAGTAACGAAACATCCCCAGTTCATGACTGACATTAAGAGACAGACGAATATTCTATTTTATATGTGCACCGTGAGCAAGAACACACACTGCAGGTGAATGAAACCCATGAAAAAACAAACAAAAAACACTGCAGAAGGCACAGGTTTGGAGAGGAGACCAGAACAGGAGTTGGGAGTATTTTAGGGTCTGAAGATTTCGAGAAACATAAACTAGATGGAGACTCTCGCCTGGATGTTTGTTTGCATTGGGAGAAATCTACATTATATATATATATATTACATATTTGTTGAAAGCAGATATTTTCTACAGGGCTCTCCCCTTTTGATTCAATGCCTGCTGTTGATAATACATTAAACATCAATGAATGTTTAAGAAAAACACTTTGTACTTTTACTTGGACATTTTTTTTTAACACCAGTGGTTTTTAGTAATGTAACAGAACTTCTACTTGAGTGCAGATTTTCAGTACTTTTTCTACCACTGGTAGAAACATGGCAGATACTGTAAAAGAGGATCTGCGCCCTCGGTAGGTAAAAACAACTCCTTTTAAGCTAATGAAAACAAAACTATTAATTTTTAGGTGATAATACACCGATAAAAACATGCCTATGAATATTATATTCCATTTCTGCCAATACATCCTCTTAATTGTTACACACAGGGCCTTTAAGGGGAAAATAAAAGGGGTAACCGTGTGTTATGTGACTAATCTTACTCACCAGTTGGAACTCAGAGCGCCGTGCGTAGGCCTCCTGTATGCCGGTGTCTGCCCAGAGCGCGCTCAGTGCCATCACGTACAGCTGAAACTCACTCGGCTCGACCCCCGAGCCGCCCACACGTCCCTCCCACGACATCACCAGCATACCCTGCTTCTCGTTCTCGCAGCTCTGCCAGCTGATGCCCAGCTTGTCCCGGGCGTCCACCAGCACACGCATGCCCTGCAGAATCACACAATTGGTGCATATGTAAGCCTGAATGTGGTGAAGTGGTGTAACAGCTGCACTTTTTCTAATGTCAGCAGTATTGTACAAATATTTCCTGACCACAGAGGGGGGAAAAAGAAAAAACTCATACTGCATGTGCTTTCCTGGGAAAAACATCAACACAGAGTCTAACGTTACTGGTAAACATGGAGTAACACACACACTCAGACATATCCATGTGTGGCTGCTGGTGGTTTTCTGAAGAGAAGCATGTAGACTGATCTGGGTGGGAGGTCTCCTCCTAACTGATCAAACCAACCAACACACACAGACGCATATTCAGTGTTTTGTAACTGTGTCTCTCTCTTTATAAAACTTTCCTAAATCCAGTCGTTTTATTTCTTCCAATTCAGCAAATGGTTTAAGTCAATTTTGCGTGACAGTTTTTATTTGCAACTTAATGCTTTTACCTTATTTTATTTTGTGTATTTTGTTGCTTGTTGATCTGTAACATCTTTTTCTTTTGTTTTTATGGCTTAATAATGTAAAGCATAGTTCACAGCATCTTAAAGTTCACGGTCTGTTTGCTTCATTTATTGATTGAAACAACAGAAGACATAGCAGCAAACAATATCAGTTTATTTATTGATTGAAACAACAGAAGAGACAGCAGCAAACAGTATCAGTAAGTGTTTCAAAGGTCACAGTAGGTTAAGAGATGTGAATGTGTGTGTGTGTGTGTGTGTGTGTGTGTGTGTGTGTGTGTGTGTGTGTGTGTGTGTGTGTGTGTGTGTGTGTGTATCAGTGAGTCATGAACGCCTAACACTTGCGCAACAGTCAAGTCTGGTCAGGTTTATTTGTACAGTTTAATATCACATTTAACAGCTCACACACCCAGCTCAACCGTGTCTCTACAAAGACAAAGAAAATCCTCAAAAAACCCCCAAAGCAATCTGGAAGAAATCTCAGACACAGAAATGAGAGATTCCCCTCTTAAAATAAAAGGGTGAGCAGTAGGATGTGCGGTTGTGAAAAAGACAATTTACAATAAAAACGAAAATAAGATGTGACAGTAGAATTTCTCAAGAAAGCAGCTACAATGCGTGTTTTTACGTAGTGTGTGTGTGTGTGTGTGTGTGTGTGTGTGTGTGTGTGTGTGTGTGTGTGCGCGCAGTCTGACTGGGATGCTCCTTTGTGACTAAGTGGTGTGTTTTTAAGTGTAATCCCTCATTTGAGACTTTTTGTTGATGTTTTGGTTTACAGTAGGAATGAGTAAGACTAAAAAAACAAATGTGGTGTTTAACACAAAGACACGAGTGCAGATCGAACACCAGCGTGTAAAATTACTCAGAGAGTCACTGTGAGTGAGCTTCGAGTCACATCGACTCACGATTATTGTCTATCTACGGTTTTCTCTGTCTGTGAGCCAACCTGAACCTTATCAATTTACCACTCTGTGTATTTGTGGCATAATCCTCTATGGTTTCGTCTGTCTCTCTTCCTGTACGCCTGCATGTCTGTCTGGCTGTCTGTTTGCCTGCTGGTCAGCCAGCCTGTTTGTCCGACCTTGTCTGTCTATAATAAATCAGTTTGTTTGTCTCAGTTCAGCAGCCTGCTTTTTTTCTCTTTTTTTTTTTTTTTACCAAATACATCAAGACCATAACCAGTTGACCACATCTCTCCCATTTCAAAAGTCCCCTCCAAATTCTTGGTAAGGAATACAGCCTTATTTAGCCCACATTTGGGGGTTAATGGAGTAACTGGAGCATTTTTCTCATTCCTATGTGACATGGTCATTTTTTATTGGGGCACTGAGGTAGGTAGATAGATAGATACTTTATTTATCCCGAGGGAAATTCAAGAGGTGATCCTAGTCAGGAAATATGACATACTCACATTGTGTTTAGCAGGTTACAAGATTGTATAAATAATTCAATATAAATATAAATAATGGAGGTCATGAATAAACTTTCCTTTTCCTTATTAGTATTCTGGATAAGTTGCTTTACAGATAAATGAACGGTACACAGATGCCTTAATCTTTATTCTGGTGGAGTATTATCCTGTTGTCCTTCACGTATTGAAGTGAAATTTCACAACATCTATTGTAAACTCCAGTATAATTAACCTTAATCCTAGTTTACCCCTGGTGTTAAAACGTTGTTGCCTTGTTTGAGGAGGACTTACAGGCAATAAACGGGAAAGTTTGACTTTACAAGCCGAAGGACCACATGAATACTTAGTTAGTTTTGGTCGCTGTGAGGCTCTGACCTCCAGGTCCTCTGACGGACGCACCTACATAGACTGCGTCCTTTAGGGGCCCTCTGTTTGTAAAGAAATACATTTTACTAGAAAAGAAATGGTTTGTACGAAGTGTTGTCTGACTATGTCACATCAGGACATGTCGGATATAAAAAGTATGTGGGGCTGTCTCATGTAGGCTGGGTCCTTGCCGCAGCAGCTCAGGTTCAAGTCCCCCCTCTCTCTTCCCCCTTTCCTGTCTATCTTCACCTGTTACATAAAAATAAAGGCATAAAAGACCAAACAATACATTTTAAAAATGCTTGATCCCAACAACCACAACAGAAGGTGGGCTGAACAATCACAAGGGGAAGTGTGCGTCAATGTCGGATTGTCAGTTTTGGAAAGTTACAGAAATGGTCAGACACCCTTATCTGACATCGGAAAGGTGTGCAGTGAAGCAGTTTCTGAAGCTATTCGATCATCTGACAAGCACTTCTCACAAAGTATACTGGCACCTTTAAGCCTGACCAAGTTGGTTGGGCTTTGGGGAACACTAAGAGTAAACAGACAGCTCTTGGTGTTTGTCTTATGCGTTCCTCAGTAATCACATGGGGATAGAAAAACATGAAAATTTGAACTGAAGACTTGTGTCCTTAGTCATGATGTGTTCGGTGGCATTAATTTTCTGGGACTGAAATCTTCCTGCATTAAAGCTGCAGTAGGTAACTTTCATAAAAATGTCTGAGAAAGATGGTTGATTGTTGAGTCCCATTCCCAGGTCCCAAAGTGACTGTATTTGACGACTCGGGAATGAAACACGAAGGTCATTCATCTTTCTTGGCTCTGATTGATTGTTTTCATTCACGGTGGATTCTTATAAAAGTTACCAACTGCAGCTTTACTGTTGTCCGCCCCATGTACTGCACTGCCCTCCTCTTTTAACACAGCTACTGCCTTTCATCCACTCAAAACTAAGGGGGCACAGAAAACATCCCCCGCCGTACAGTAGACAACAAAAACTGTCAAAATAAAGAATATGGGCAGGTAACCACTGTCTCTTTACCCTGCCCTGTAACAAACAAGCATCAAGCAGTGATTAACCTCTTCGGTCTGTACAGTTCAGTCCGTACAAACACAACTTTATATATAGTCGTGATCCCAAAGTTTCCAAAGATGCCAAACATGCTGAGTTTTCTGAGGCTTCAATACATGAGGAATAAACACTGTACCGTATATGAAACTGACAACGTGGAATAAGATGATGTTTCCAGACTGGATGATAAGGAACTTATCAAATCAGCAAAGAAGCTGTTCAAACTGTGAACTTGGGTTATCTAACATGATTGATTAGTGTTTAGGAAAACACTTTGTTAAACAGTAATGACAGACAAACAAGGACAGTCAGAGAAATGGAGATAAGAAAGACTAAAACCTTCATGTGCCTAGTTTAGAGCTTCTCTAATTCACAAACCTGGACACAAACATATACATCTTCGTTTCATTTGTTATAAATAAATAAATCACTTTGACAAGTATTATACTAGAGATTTATCCGTTACTGCAACAGGTATAATTACTGAGATTAAAGAGGACCACACCTGAACTCCTCCTTCATGTTATTTTATCTTTACATAATCCTGCCGATGCTACACACCTGTGTGTTCTCTTTCAGCTGTATCCCTCCTTCCTTCCCGCTTTGTTCTCTTTCCCTATCATTAGGTTCCCATGAAGTGGGGGCGGAGGGATTCCTTTACCCCTGGGTAGGTGAGGCTGATACTCCACCAACGCCCCAAACCACAGACACTACTGCTCAGGTAACGTCCCTCTTAATACACGAAGGCTCCCAGCTTTACTTAAGGAACCGTGTTCAGTTTACAGTGTCATGACGCACATTTAATTTAATGTTTCTGTAAATTATGCACTGTTTAGGTGCAGCGGGGGATGTGTTGTTTACTACTCTTGATTCCTGTATCTTCTCCTCTAGGCCTATACTGTTTTTATTTAATAATATTGCATACTAGTGTTGAAACAATATGTCGACTTATAGCGAGTCAGTCACTACAAACTCTTTGCAGCCAGACATTGTTCAAAACAACAAAACTTAATAGGATGACACATGGCAAAGGGCAACAGGTCAGAGTTGAACCCAGGCTGCTGCAGCAAGGACTCAGCCCTGGTAACATGGGCCACCAGCTCTACCTGGTGAGCTAATAGGGCGCCCCCTTATTTCAAATTCTCGTGGAGATCCCAGTGTTTCCTAAGATACCAAATGTCAGGCTGAATTCTGGCTAGAGGTGTGTAACATGATGCACAAGACATCTATTGTGCAATAGATATATGTCAGCCACAAAAACAAACAAAGTCTTGTGGTTGAATATTTCACTCTGTGTAAGCATCACACAATATAGCTTTGAGCTGGATACAAGTTAAGGTTGAATGTACATGTTTAGGGAAAAAACCTAATCAGCAACTATTCTGATAACTGATAATCGTTTAAGTAATTTTTTAACTGAATATGTTTGGTTTAGCCCTTCATATGATACAGATAGTGTGGAACAAGATGATGTTAACATCCTTAAAGCTACATAAGAGGAAACAAAACTGCACACGAAAAACTGTTTATAGAGTCACCGGTCAAATGTGAAGCTTTTCTACATTTTCTATGACAGGAAACAATATTTTGGACCATTTTTCAGACAGTCAACTCTGGGAAACTGTTCACAACAAAAAGTCTAGAAAAGAATCTGCTCGATTGATCGGAAGATGGAAATAATCTTCGGATGTTTGTTGCAGTTTTATGTGAATGTAAATGGATTACTTACATTCACATAGACAAAACAAGTAAATAGATTACATCACTTTGGACATCTTTCGCTATTTTCTGACATTATGGACTCAATGATTATTGGATTAATTGGAAAATGAATAGAGAGATAATAGTAATATTGTGTCACGTTGTTTCATAAGATAGAGGGTTCTACGTACTACTGAACAAACGCTGCACCTCCAATCATGTGATTTTTTTGCCTCTCCTGTGTCCTATTAAACATCATGCATTGAGTGTTTTTCAGGAGGTTAAGTGGTGGTGAAATGTGTGCATGGGGGTTGGAGGAGGAGGGGGTAGTCCCGTTCATGATGTGGCCTGAGACAGCACCGCCACTGTATGCTGGTTATAGGGGAGGGTATTGTACGCTGCTGCCTTGTCTGTGCAGAAGTGCAGGCTCTTATCATCCTCGTCTGGGCTGTGTGGCACTCAGGGCGGATGTGCTCATCCCTCAGGAATAGTCTGGTATTGTTAGCTGGTGAAGGAGGCCCAGCCATGACAGCAAACAAAGGGACATACACACACGCTTCGGGGATAAAAATATGTACTATGTCAACAAACCTTTCTGTGTGTTTGAGTATGTGTGTGTGTGTGTGTGTGAACCTCAACTGTGGGATCAATATTAGGTCCACAGATAATGATTATTTCTACTGCTGATTATTTAATTAATCAACAATCCTTTGGTCTATAAAATGTCAGAAACAGTTAAAAGCTCAACTGTCAGTCAAAAACTAATCATATAAGTTCACATTATAAAAGATGAAGAAAATCACAAAATCTCCACATTGGAGAAGCTGGAACTTGTGAATGTTTGGCAATATTTCCTTGAAAAATGACCTCAACAATGAATCTACTGTGTTATTTATTACTGATTACCTCTCTAATTGATTAATTGACTAATTTCAACTCTAGCCAATATATCTCCTAAGACTAATTGATTAGGCCCTAATTGAGTAATCTTTCAGCTCTGGCTAAATGTCAGCTTCTCACACATCACTGAGTTTACTTATTTTCACATGGTTTTATAGTAGTAGTATAGTAGATTTTATAGTCCAAGAGAGAGCTTTAACAAACAAAAGATCAATTTTAAATAAAAACAAGAAGCCATACATAAGTAGGAGTTGACAACACAGATTATAAATATGGTTTTAAACTTTGGACCCTGAAGGCCCCAAGCTATTTATTGCCCATGGAACTTCCCTTACCTTCAGTATATTCTCATAGATGGTGTCCCGGAAATCCAGAAGTGCTTTTTTATCAAACTCTTGCCCGTTAATGATGCGCATCTGTTTGAGGAATGTGGACTTTCCGCTCTCCCCGGCCCCGAGCAGGAGGATCTTCACCAGCCGGCGGACGGCTCTCCTCTCCCGGGCGAGCATCGCGTCTATCTCCCGGCTCCGGCGCCGCGCCTCCCGCTCCTGCGCCGCGTCCCTCTCCCGGCTCCTCTCCTTGCTGCTGCCCGGGTCCCGGCTGGCCTCGGCCGGGAGCAGGCAGCGGCTCAGGGTGCGGACCACTCCCGACATGTCGAGTCGTGGGAAAAGTTCACCGAAACTTCAGTGGGAAAATGTTCATTATAGGATGCGACCTCTGGGGTGGAAATGGCCCAGTCCGGTTACATCCAGCTGATGAATAACACGTTTTCAGCGGATAAAGCGGATAATTAAATAAAAACTACATTCAGATGTAATGAGGGAAGCCGTTATCTAGTCTCCAACCGGCAGACAACTCGTGTCCATCTTGGTTACACCGCGCCATCAACAAAAAATCTATCGGGATAGAGAGGAAACAAAGGCTGGAAAGGTTCAAAAAGTTATAAAAGTTAAAATGTTTGCGTCCGTCCTGGTTAGAAAATAAGATCTAAAGTTGATCAGAAAGCCTCTCTGTCCATCCAAAGCAAAACAATAGTGCGGGCAATGCAAAGACACACACACACACACACACACACACACACACACACACACACACACACTACACACATACACACACTGGGACAGCCTATCCAAACTCTCCATACACAGCCAGCGGGTTGGTGAACTTGGGTGAGAGCAGCTCCTCCGGGCGGCGGTGGGACGGTCAGACCGATGAGGAGGTGCTCTACCGGGGATCACCGTCAGGGGACGCCCGCGGACACCGATAAAGCAAAGTCAGTTTATCAGGATCACCTTTTCCTGTTATCTAAAGCTCTGACCTTTAACCTTTATTGTTCTATTGTAGAAACAATCTTTTATGCATGGCTGGGTACAGGGTTGGGAAGGTTACTTTAAAAATGTAATCCCAATATTAAAGTAATGTAACTAGATTACTTCCCGTTACTTTTGGATTACCTCAACACCAAATACGCAGATATATAGAGAGAAAAGAAATGTCAATGAGACGTATTGATGCAAGTTCTAAGATTTTTAAAGAAAAAATCAAATGTTTTACTAAATGTAACTGTAATCTGATTACAAGTACCCTTTTTTGTATCCTGATTACATAACTCAGTTACATGTAATTAATTTCCAATCCCAGTTACATACTTTCACACTGTGATTATTTCCTGTCATTTGTGTTAATTTGTCTTATGTAAATCATTTGTGGTCATTTGAATCATTTATTGATATCATTGATTGTTGTGTGTTATTGATTTGGTTGTGCTGTATTAGGATCAGCTGCTATTGTTTTCACTGAGACGTTGCTTTCATGATTTTTTTTTTTATGTGTGGAAGATTACGGGGGATCGAGTAACATAAACATCAAACAAACACAAAAATAATAAAACAAAAAGTTAGTGATTTGTGTTATTCTTTGCAAACATTACAACATTTTCCTCATGAGATTCTTTAAGCAAAGAACAATTAAATGAGTATCTGGTCTCGTGTGTCCTTCTGGGGGTCTGTGGTGTAAAACTTTAAAAAATTTTACTCGAAGAACTCTAAATTACTAAATAATTGTTGAAATAAAGCACTAAGGATTTCAGTGTTTATCACCTTAAAGATATTTGTTTCAAGTAGCTCCTCATTGTATTTCTGAGCCCTGAACTTCAGCAGGTGAATCTTTAAATCCCCAGAATGGATCAAATATTTCATTAGCTTTTACTTCAGCAATTTATTGGAGGCTACCTTGGTTGCTGTAAATTGTTTTTCTGTTCATTTACTGTATTAGTTTTGTTCATCTGTCCATTAAATCTCAGTTAAACCTCAGACAGAGAAAGGCACTTAATAGATATGGATTCAATCTGGGGAATAAAGTATTTCAATATTGTGTGAACTTAATATTTATCCATTTTATATTCGATGCATTTAAAGCACATCTTATTTCTACACTATTTGAGTCATTAAAAAACATTCAGTTCCACAACTTACTTTTTATATTTTCCTTTTCAAATCATATTTTTGGCCTTCTTGGATCATCCTTCGACATTATTCACAACCCATTTTTGCCAAGAGCTTCAGAAACCAACCAATGTTCCTTAGCTGGAATACTTACCCCGCCCCAAGTCTTCTGTAAGTTGTGATAATATGACAAAAAATACACATTTGTTTAAAAAAATTCAACTTCAACCAATCAGTTGAAATATTGACTGATATCTAAATTTGAGGTATCATATCTAAATTATGACACAGAGCGCCTCAAGATCAGGTGAAAATACAAGCGTTTTTTTATTATGTTACCAAGTCACAATTAATCAAATTACTACAAAGTTATTCCCACACAAACAACCTTGGTCCTGCAGTGGAAGCTGAGGGAACAGGATCCAAGTTCCCAACCGAATACACCCACTTATTTGTCAGTCGGCACTGGGTATTCCCATTTCTACTGTACATCCTCTCTGATGCTCATCATTCAGTAGAGTTCTGCCAGCTTAATTTTTCTATCCTTGGATGCCGAAGCCATGAAATAGCTGTCCAATTTTCATAAGTGTACGGAGTAAAGAAGACTTCAGTCATAATGCATAATTATGTAGTTGTCAAACCCATCTGTGGGCCACTATTGATTGCAAAGTCTGCGCCTCTTCTGTGGCTCATAAGGATCCTTACTCTCTGAAGCCAGTCAGCAGAACTTAAGTAACAGTGTGCAAATACTAAGGGTAAAACAATAACTGAGTATACCCACTTCTCCAGGGACAATAGAGGCATTTGATTTGACATTGAACTATTTCACAAACAATAATCAATAATTATGTCAAGGGTTCAACAATAATGAAAACACAATTTCATGTTGAAATGACCAAACTAGCCAAACAAAGTGTGTGTTTTCCTTCACAGGAGTCTGTAAATATGTTACCAAGTTGATATAGTGTAGACGTATGAGATGTTCTTCAAGCCAATAAACACGTTCACCAGGCCGATACAATCTATTCAACGTACAACTAAGAGTACAAGTAATCAAGGCCACGATAAAGGCATTGCTTAAAGAGTGCACAACTCTCAGTAAAACTTACTGTAATTAAATACAGGTTAAACAAGAATTACAGTGTCGGCTTAAACTCAGTCTGCTTTTCTCTCCAAGCTGGTTCCTCAACTAGTGTCTCTTTTCATCATCACAATGGCGCCACACTTTCTCCTCTTCTGTCAAACAGCCAGACAGGCCAAAGCATCCATGCTTGTACAAACCAGTCCATGTCTCTGGAGAACTTAAGCTTCTGATTCATCCAAGGCAACAGGAGACCCTCTGCTTGACAGCCTCCCTGCCAGAGAAACTAATCAGCCACGGGATCCAGGCTGTTTCAGGGCCAGTTTCACTACAAGAATAATCTTCCTCACACACGCCAGTTGGGTCCCCAGACTTCGAGTACTCCAGCAGACTCCTTTCTGCCCACCAACTGTCTGCTGTTACCAAGATTGTGACTGTGAGCCAAAGGAAGTGGACCCAGCCTCATCCAGCCAGCTGGATGAGGCTGCAGACACGGAGGTGGGAAGTTGTGAGGAGGAGTGAGGTCCGCCAGACTGAACCTATTTGGATACATTTGAATTGGCATGGCCTCACCTAAACATTGCTTAGAAACTTAGAAGCTAGCCCATAAAACACAATTCCTTGTACAAAACATCATCTCAGTTAAGTATTATCATGTGAAATCTTTTTTTTTTACAGAAATGTGTAAGAATGAAGATGCTCAGTTGTTGCTAAAGCCAGGAAGCAGATGCCATCAACGTTAGAGAGAACACAGTCTGTGAATATCAATTATTCAGCTATTAAAAATGAATACAGATGGGTTTCTGATGTAATATTGCCTTGAATATGTTGGATATTCCACATTTTTCCTCTAACTATTTTCTGTCCTAATTTACTGTTTTCTTTTCATGATTAGATTGTAATATTACACCCTCAACAGTAAAAAATAAAGTGGTGAATTGAAGCACATTAATACAATAAATTGATAACAAAGTATATAAAAATGTTTTAACTTGCCAAACTAAGAGTATATTAATAGATTTCAGGTACTATCTTATCAAGTACTAAAGATGAAGAATTAAATTGACGGTTAAGTTTCTGCAAAGGCTTTTTCTGATATTAGATTTTACTTTGAAGCAAATTCAATGCATAAAACATTTTCTTCTTCAGAAAATGAACACTTTTGCCAAACAAATGGGAAACAATGCCCCCATATTAGCTTCCATCCTTTATAACCCTAATGGGACATTACATTAGATTGTGGAACTTAATCAAAAAAGTCAGTAATGTCACTGAAGTCAATCCAAACACCCCAAAACTAAAGCACAAATAATAGTGCTGATGTACGCCTATACAAGCATACAGCTGTTTCATTGTGCCCACAGTAGACACTTTAACTTGTCATAGCAGGAAAAGCACGGGTGTTGACATTAACAATGACTGCACTCTATTCAAATGTCACAGTGAGCCGCGACAGTGAGGCAGCTTGAACAATACCAGGAGCCTGAAAGTGAAGCAGCGGAAGTTAATTCATCTATCATTAATTCTATTACTTACACCTGTATTACGGGTTATATGTGTCCCTCAGAAACCTTGAATGCTGGGTGCTCTTTAAAGCACATGGAGGAACATATCGTGAATATAACTGAAATATTTGGTTATGAAAGAGACCCATGCATGATGAAAATATGAAGAAAGAGAAGCTGAAAAAATCAGTAACTTGTTGAATGCATGCAACACTAAAACAACATTATAATCCTAAAAACCTGAAGCACAAAATTACTAAACTGAATGTGAAATTAATTTCATTTTCCCAATTTAAGTGTGACCAAACTGGCCCTGGCTCAAATAACTTGACACAGAAAAGCAAAATTGCGTCATCAAAAGGTAATTTTTGATTTAGCAAATAATGTCAGTCACACAAAATGAAGTATTTAGTTTCCATGTCTTTGTGGTATAGATGAGACTTATCACTATATAGCTCTTGGCAGCACCAAGAAGTTGCTCAACATCTTCTCTGATTCACTTCATTCCAAACTCTTAAATGATAAAAACATACATTATATTAAATGTTATTTTATTTGTCTTGGTTTCTTTCTTTTTTCCAATTAAAGATGTGTGTGTGTGTGTGTGTGTGTGTGTGTGTGTGTGTGTGTGTGTGTGTGTGTGTGTGTGTGGCGTGTGTGTTGTGAGCTCATCCAAATCGAGGATCTATGTTGTAAAGATTGTAATTTAGATTTTTTTTTACCTCTGAGATCAATAGTCTACAAAACAAGTCAAATCACAAATGTTGCAGTTCTAACTTTCTCTGGACAGAGGGCGCTGTTAGATCAGATTTGAAAACAAAAAAACAAGGTACCTCTCCTAAAACAAGCTCTCGTTTTATCCCTCAGTTAAAAACAGAAAAAGAAGGGAGAGACACTGAATGAAATGCACGGTCAGCAAGCAAAGGTATCAGCAACGAACCAAGTCACGCTCAGAACATCATGTTCTTTATTGACTCAATCATGGAGTTTAGTGTTGTGGAAGACGCGACAGCCCCCACACAAGCGCACTCATACGCACACAAGAACAAGTTATTCTATTAAAATGACTCCAGGCTAATTTAAAAATCCAACAGCAGTGGCAGTCTATTGAGCCAGTGCAGTGTGTGTCTGCACATAATATTTGAATGTATAAGGAAGGGAGAGGCAAGATTAAAATTCATCTAGATAGCAACACACTCTTCTCATGTAATTAGCCTAAAAGCCTTTTCATCAGGCTCCGAACAACACCTCACACACACACACACACACACACACACACACACACACACACACTAATGGACACCACCAGAGTCTGCTTATACCCACTAATATTGTACATTCACCTCTTAACACTACTGGAAAAGGCATCTGTGTAATGGCACCATTGCCTTGGTGTGTGTTTTTCTGTTTGTATGAGTTATTTATATGCTAATGAATTTGGAAGGGCATGTTGAGTGGTGAGAGTATGTGTCTGTGTTTGTGTGTGTGTGTGTGTGTGTGTGTGTGTGTGTGTGTGTGTGTGTGTGGGGAGAAGAAGGCAGGAGGAGTCACAGTAGCCGGAGAACAGATGGTGGAGGAGAACCTTGAAGACGTAAGTATGTTGCCTTTCTGTTTAAAGTCCTAACAACACGGCTGTAGCTCCATCCTGAACTATGTTTACCCCCCGCATCTTCTTCCCTGTTATTCCCACTTTACTCTGGTGAATTATTGTTATTCAGGCACACTGTCTGAATGCCTGTCTGACTTGAGGTACTTTGGCACCAAACACACCTTTTGTACCTGACTGAAATGCCAAATGCAGCTGTTAGCATTGATTGACAGGCCCACACTCCAGTCTACACAACATGCTTCTCTTCTCCCGTCTCTAATGGCAGAGCTGCTCTCGCTGCTCGATGTCAGAAAGACGGGACCCAGTGGGCTGAGTGGCAGTCGGTGTAGAAGATTTGCAACTTTTTGTTTGTATGTGAATTTTGCTGTTTTTGCAGCATTAAAGGACAATTCGGGTTTTTACAACCTGGGGAAAGCAGCTATAATCAACACGTTTATGACAACAATGCATTAAATGACTAATCTGTAACATGGAATTGGTCACTCATTGTGGAGGTCTCTCATTTTTGCATCTTTCAGCTCATTGTTTTGTTTCTTCCGTCCACTAACTTCACTTTTGGCCACAGCAGCGGCCGGCTATAAAAACCCTACATGCTCAATGTGTAAAATTTGGAGCTCTCCAATTATGACTTTAAAATGTGATAATATGTCAGTCTTGTGTTTTTCTGCCCCCAAGTGACCCAAAAAATGTATTGCAGGTCCACAGTAACACGGAAACCTGACTGTGCCAGACGGTTTGTTGCACAGAATCATCTGGCAAGTTGTTGTTGCTGGGAACCGTTTGGAAAAGAGCAGAGTGATGCTAGCAGCATCTGTGCTAACCCTCTTTAGCAGCTGCCATCGTTGATTCTTCAATACGTGATCACACACACCCACACGGTGTTAAACCACATCCATAACTCATGCTGTAACCTCGAGTTATTCCTCATATGATGCTGTTTGGTCCAGCACCACTGTGGTTGGACATAAGCACAACCTTGAAGCCTGGCAGGATGGATTTTTATTTGATTTTGTGCTCTCACAAGTCCAGCTGCCTCGCAAGGTTAGCAGCATGGGAACACTACTGAAAAGAAGTTCAACACACAGATTAGTTGAAATTATTTGAAAGAAAAAAATAAATGGTGAAACTATTTCCTAAACTATTCATTATAAACATCCATCTAAGCTTACAGGCTGACCTTCTGGTTGAACTTTGACCTGCCATATTTTCTGTAGTGGTCTGCACACACAATATTCCTGTGCAAGGAGGAATTTCTAGAAGTATTTTTGGAGCACTTGCTCCTCTGCCCTCACTACACATCACTGTGCACAGCTGTGCAGCGAGCTAAACATATTTTCAATAAAGGTTGACGACAAGAATTTGGCCTGAATTGAAGTCTTTACTGGGAGGAAGTGTGAAACAACAAAAACAGCATTGGATGGGACACCAAATAATAATAATTACTTTATTTATCCCCTAGGGGAAATTCAGTTTTTTTTCGCTCTGTTGTTATTTTTTATTTACACACACAGGCCTGAAATACACACACATGCACACAAAGGACCTATAGATCTTTCTTTAGCTGCTAAATGCTCCAGTGTTCAACAGCTTGTGGCTAACTGCTTCTGCCTTCTCTTTGGTGCTGAGTAGGTAGAGTAAAGTGGGTTTTTAGAGCTTTTCTGCTGAAACGGTTGTGTGCTGCTATGAGAGAGGTGAGAGTGGACCAAATGTTGTGAGACTGACTACAAGGAAACTGGCTATAAAGCTCCCGTAAAGCCAAGCGGAGCTGCAGATCCAGGTGATAATTCTCTATAGCTTCATCAAGCGACCCCTTTCATATTGTCACAGTGTTCTCATGTCATCCTTTGATGTGTTATTATTACAAAAAACATCCATTCCAGCTGCTTTAGGTCCCAAACCCATGGGCAAAAGTACAAAAATAAACCCCAAATTGAGTTATCCTTTAATTACATATTTCCCAAAGCCAGTAGGAGAAAACTTTGAAAATCATGTTTAAGAAGTAGAGGTTTGATTTAGTACTGAAATTATTAGTCCATTAATTGGGTAGTCAGTCGACAGAAAATTAATCATTTTTGACAATCTTTTCAATATTTAAGCTGTTTATCCAGGAGAAATACCACACATTCAGCTTCTCAAATGTGACGATTTGCTGAATTTCTCGGTTTATTTCCTTGTAAATGGAAGTGGGTGTTCGATTGGACAAATCAAGCAATCTGAACAAAGGTGATTGATTGATGACCTTGGGTTCTATGACTTTGTGATGGGCATTTTTGAAGCGAGAATGAAAACAATCTTCGGCAGATGTAATTTGATTCGTATAAGGATTAAAATTTAGGCAGTGGAGCCTGTTGTTGATCAATGCACTGATGATGAATACGATGATGATGATGAATACGATGATGATGACGATGATGATGATGATGACGATGATGATGCATTTATTGATATTATAACTAACGATCCAAACATCCAAACTAAACCTTGAGTAGTTTTCTAGTTGTGGGTCCATTGATTTTCGCACATTGGAGCCAAGGCGCTGGCTGACTCCTCACATTAATACATGTGAACACTGTATTTCAACACCTCGCCACCCACCAGCTTTTCCCTGTCTGCAGGCCAGCCTTTTTCCATTTTACACTTGAGGCGTTTAGCTGGCACTCATGTTCAGAGTGAATTAGCTTGGACGGAACAGTAGAGTGAGCTCCAGATCCTGTATTACTAAAATAATAAGCACCAAAAAAATAAAAAATACCCAGGAAGGCAAGGTTAGAGCCTGATGTTACCATGCAATTTTCTTAGGGACTACAGCAGTCATGTAAAGGGTAAAGTGTTCTGAAAAGAAATGAGAAGGATTTGAGAAAGAAAGTAAGTGAAAGGACAGAGAAAATGTGATTTTGGTGGGAAGATGGTGATGTCAATTGCTTCTTTAGTTTTTTTTAATGGAAATGGGGAGTCACTTTGCAGATTTGATTGGTGAGAGAAGACAGTTCTTCCACCATTAGGGAGTCAGTGAAAGGAAAAGATTGATTAACAGGCTGGAACTTGGAAAAGGAGCTTAGTAAAGCAGAAAAGCCCCCCCTACACTCAGACTAAGATGGCACACAAGCAGCTGAGATATAGGGGACCAAGCAAACACTCCAATAGAGACTTTAAACCCCACACAGGTGTTTTCACTTAATTTGACTAATTAAACCTCTTTTCAGGACTTTAATGACTGCACTTGTTTGAAATCTCCATCACTGCATCATTGCACCTGTTAGGGCAAGACAATGTCCGGCTTTATCATTCTTAAGGCCTAATTATGCACTAAATAAACTAGGTCATACAACGTGCAGCCAGTGTCTGAAGGCAAAAGTAATTATACCTGTTCCGAATGGCCACACTCGAAGGTGAAGTAAAAAGCGGGGGGTGAAAACACTCCTCCGGGTGGAATCTCTCTGCCTCATTGATCTCTCTCCAAAATTTCTATTTTTTTCTTTTGTTTTGTAGTCTCGATGTGATCAATCATACAGATGGGGATAACGGTACACACTTTTGGGACAGTCCCTCGTCACACTCAATTGCACAGACAAAAAGCGTCAGGAAAAACTTGTGTGTGAAGAATAGACCTTTTCCACAACAGATATTTTGATGTGAAATAGGAGGGTAAACACAGGCTGTTATCAATGATTCTACCGCACTTTAATTAACAGCCCAGGCTTTTATTTGAACTCAACCTGCCCATATTTAGAACAGGCTTCTATGTTTCGCACAAAACTCTCACAGCAAAGTTTGGAAATACTATCAAATTGTTTCTTTAAACTAGTTTGAATATTACTTCTATCAAATATCAATCCTGAATCATTTATTTGATCATCTCATATGTTAATGCTCCTTCAATACTCATCCGTAAAATGAACTGAATGATTGAAAGCGTGTCCATATCGACAAAAGTTTAAACATTTATATTTGTGTAGGCGATCTAAGCAGTTTAGACCTCAGGCGGGCAACCCGGTGGGCTTTATGAGGTTTTATACATCCAAAGAATGTCTATTAAATCCAGACCACGCGTCTAATTGAGGCCTGTGTTAATGTGGTAAAAATGTGTAGCCACACCAGGCTGGTAAAGGGCACCTGCCTCTAATTGGGACCCTGTTTTTAATGGAAGTTTTACGGTATTTAAGGTTCCTTTCCATTCAGGTCAAACAGAGTCAGGGTGCTGCTATGTATTGTACATGTCGGCTCACTGGAAAGTCTCAGCGTCACTAAAAGGCACAGAGCCTTAATTAGTATCATTGGTAACACCTGTCTTTACCGTCCTATTTCATACCACAATGGCAGCTATAAAAACGGTCTGCTAAAAAAAAAAAGAGCTCAATTAAGCGTAAAATGTCTTTTCAGATACTATTAGAAACACTTTGTTTGGAGCAGGTTGAGGTCTTTATAAACCTATTTCACACCAGTCATTTAAAATTTGACAAACACACGTGTACCCAATACCATTAATGATATCTGAATATAATTTATGTGTTTAAATTTAAGAGCCCTGATAGAGACCTTTTCCACAGCAGACTTTTGACATAGCAGTAAAAGCGCAGGTGTAATTGATACAATAAAAAAAAAGGCATAATTTCATCCTTGTGAGCTTGTTCCAGGATCCTCCTGGTATAGTGGATTGTACTTCACTGACTTTGTTCAGGGACACTAGATGGAACTTAACTTAACATCCTTAACTAAATTAGTTTCACCTGTGCTTTTACTGCCATGGCTGGCCAAAATATCTGTCTGAAAAAGGGGATATTGTGTATGATTACACAATATTGGGGATAATTTCATTGTTACTTTTGGGTATTTTCTTGATCTAGCTTGCTTATAGTTATTTGAGATGTAGTGCAGTGTTTTTTAATGGATGTACAATGAGTGTATTGTAATCTACTGACGACTGATAAAATAGTACGAATACAGGGGTTTACACATGGTGAAGTTGTATAAACTATCCTGTTTTAGTCAGGCACCCCAAAATGCTATTTTCTTTACATTATACCTGATTGGTCAGTCAAGTCAAGTAAGTCACTGCTTGTTCACAATCCGCTGGTGCAAGGAGGAGGACAGCACGTGCACAGAAATACTCAGAGAGTCAGCTAAACACGTGCCAGACGTTGGACTACTACAGATGTGCTAGCAGTGATGCTAACATTTAGCTAGCGCCCTAATGGACTGTAGAGGGAGGAGCAAAGGACGTTCTTCTACTGCCAGGGAGCTGCTAGTGAATTCAGACTGTTGTTGGGTGAGTTGTGTAGTTCTGGTCACAACGAGTGGCCTTCTTATTTGTGGTTTCTATTAGTTCGTTTTGTTAGTTAAGATAATCATTTAATTTTGTAAGAAAAGATGTTCAAAGCTTCTCAAATGTGATTCACTAACAACGACCACGCCATCGAATGTATGAAATAAGAAAAGTTTATTGCACATAATGAACAAATGTGAACCAATGTGGTATACTGAGGGATGAGGGGTGAAGGTAGGTTCGAGGGATGGAGGTAGGTTCGAGGGATGAAGGTAGGTTCGAGGGATGGAGGTAAGTTCGAGGGATGGAGTTAGGTTCGAGGGATGAGGGATGGATGAGGTCGGAGGAATGAAGGTCGGTTGGCGGATCGATGAATGGATGGAGGGGTTCGGTGCGATGTAAGAGGGAACTGAGTGGGTTGCGAGACACTGAGTGGGGGAACTGTCTCTTCGTATCTCTTGTAGAGAGCCCCAGTGGTTCCTGTGTTTGGATAAGAGAGGGAGAGAAAAAGAAAGGGTTTGGGTGGGAGGGATGTGGGAAATGAGTCAAGGAGGGAGTGAACGGATAAGGTGTGCTTAAGTAAGTTTTGAGCGGAAATGAGATGATTGCAGGGCGTGGTCTTTGTTCCCGAACCTAGTTATAAAACATCATATATTTTCTGGTTTAATTTTTGTTTGTATTTATTTATTTTTAATTGCTTTTTCTAGTTCAATTTTATTTTAAACTACCCCTTTATATACAATTTAAATAATGACATAGTTTAATTTTTAACAATGTATTTAGTTTGGTGCAAAATAATTGCAAAGGTGCCTGTAAATGTGTGCAAACGACTGACAAGAAGAGAGCAGGTTTTGTTGTTTGGCTGCAAAAAACAAGATGATGATAAAATATAAAGAAACTGCTGTTGGCATTTTTTGTCAAGTATAATGTTAGTAATGGAAATATCAGAATATTGCACTTATATTGAAAATGAGATGTCAATACCAGCTGTGGCCCTAAGCCAATTTCAGTTTGAGACCCCTGATCACCCACCCAATTCTTGAAACTAAATATAGTATTATTTGTTTTATTACTTAACTTTAGTTAAATATTAATTTGTGGCTTAAGTACATTGATTTATGTGGTTCATGTTTACTGCTGCTGTTCACAAAGCCTGGTTGAGCAGAACAGTGATCAAAGAGAACGAAGGGTAATCATTATTGATATCTTCCACCTGTCTTTTTCCTGCTATGAGGGGTACAAAACATATGCTGTTAGTACATGCAGTTGTAGGTGATGTAAAATCATACCCAGCATATGAGGCTCCACTAAACTTCAACCTGAGCAAAGACCTAATCAGCCAGAATAAGTGAGAACACCTGCAAAACACCTGGACATTTAGAGACTAGTTTTTTAACCTGGAACATCTGGAAATTTAATTTAAATGACCAAATATCCTGGAAATAATCTATGTTCTTCTTCTAGTCCCTCACTTAGATTACATAAACCTGGGTGCGTATTTTGTTTGAAACTCGACTCTTAGTAGGATAAGCTGCACACTATGACACCTCAAACTGGGTTAATGCTCCCTTTTCATTCAAAAATATAGCAATCAATTTGTCAGAGATGGCAACTCTGCAGAGGAAAAGCCAAGTGCGCCACGAAAGCAATGTTACATAGAGTGCCCCCTAAACGTTGACCACCACTGTGAGTAAGTGCTGTCCTGTATTGTCAAGAAAGACTCCTGGAAAAGCCCAGGAAAATAATTTCTTAAAAGAAGTGGAAAAATTGAAACAAAAACATCACAAATTTTACCCTTCACTTAAAAAACTATTAAATAATGGATAATGTGACATTGTCTGTACCAAATAAACAGGTTTCCTTACACGTGGAGAACAAGAGAACAAGAACAAGCAACACTGAAGTACTTCATTATTATCCTCTATTGTTACACATATTACCTTTATGAAACATTTGCACCTTCTGCAATTTGGATACTGCACAATTTCTATTATATTTCTACTGATTGTGCAGCCCTAGGGCAAAGGCAATAATTTCCAATTAAAGCCAAAGGTTTAAGCTCTCAGATGGTGCCTTAGGTCAAAATGATCTTCTTCACTTATTACTTTCTTTATAAAAAGTGTATTTTAAAAATAACAGACCTGCAAATTTTTATGCGTTCAGCATAGCAGGTACACATTTTGACATTAAAGGTAACTGGTACGATTTGTAACTAAACTCAGCCTGTGAGTTTAAATGTGCCTGAACAGTACCAAAGTCTTACAGCAACTCCGCTGACTCTGAAAGTCTTCACTCCGGCTTGCTGGTTCCTTAAGTGAGGACAGTTTTTAACTCTTTTGCGAAGGTAAACGGACTGAAGTGGAAGTGGAACGTTGAAACTGTGAATTGAATGCCAACCTTAAGCAAATAATATAATTTGCAAGCTAGCTCACTTGTTCACCAGGCATTTAACTTGATGAGTAACCTCATGTTCACTAAATGTGACTTTTCATAATATTTTATTATTATTGCAGCCAAACCAATAAATGCAATGAGGAGAGCAGATCATGGCAGGATGAAAAGTAATGAGAGTGCAGCTGAAATAATATTTTCTAGAAAGTTACTGGGAGGGAGACAGTTGAGAGCTACTAGTATCTTTTCACATTCATTGTTAAGAAACTCAACTTTGATCTGAACAGTACTGCAATCTGTAAGAAAGGACAGCAGAGACTGTATTTTCCTACAGACACTTAACTTCTTTGATGTTGACCTTATTTTATAGCTCTTTGATTAAGTCAGTTTTAATATTTTCACTAAGACACTGGTATGGCAACCTGAATGTCCAAAACAACAAAAGGCTGGTAAACATTGTTAAGGTGGCCGGCATGATCATCAGCAAACAGTAGTCCTCCTTGTCAGACATTTATTATTGCCAATTTTTAAGGAATGCACGATCGATTTCAGACCATCATCTCTCCGAAGCATTTGATTCTCTCCACAGGTGTCCCCAGGGCAAAGTGCATGACATTTAAAATGTATTTTGTTCTCTGGTGCATTATGCATGCTAAACTTACACAAGAGATACCTTGCACTATTCCCTTTTTTGCTCAGAGTTAGCAGCGTAGCACTTAATCATATCCAACTATATACAAAATCCATCTTTTATAGATTTTATTGTTGTATTGTTATGTGTGTACTGTCATTGTTTATCTGCACGCCGCCGCAAGCTGAATTTCCTCTGGTGGGATAATAAAGAACTCTGCTGAATATATCAACCCAAGTTTCTCAGAATCTCTTGGCTAAAAGGAATTTTATTTTTGTAACCTTCAGGTTGCTGCAGCGTGAGTTGACACGGAGCGAATGGAGGCGCAAGGGGAGGAGAAAGGTGGATCACAGAGAGGTGAACGAGAGGAGACAAATAGGTGGAAAGACACATGAAGGAGAGACACAGAAGGTGAGATGGACAAATGACAGTTTTTATTTACACCTCAGAGTAGGAGAGATGGAACAGCTGGCGCCTGAGAGACACATACACACATACACACACACACACACACACACACAAAAGAAACACATTTTCTTTTGTGTTTCCATCAGTTAATATTCAGTTGAGATCATGTTGAGCACAAAGCAAAGAGATCAGGATTTTTGCATAATGGGTGTATTTGTGACACTGTGGGTGAGCCGGTGTGTTTGATTAGTTCTCTCACTACGCTTTTCAACCCCAAGATCATCGCAGTGTCACTAAAACACTGCTTGCTACACACACACACACACACACACACACACACACTAGCTATCTTTGTATGGGTGTGTGTTTCTGTGTGTGTGTATTTGGCAAGTGTGGTGACTTTGTGCCTCTGCTATCTGAAATGGCATCTTCGTTGTTCTACCCTTCATTACTGTGCGTGTGTGTGTGTGTGCATATACTGTGTATGTCTGTGTGAGTTTTGTGTGCGTGCGTGTGTGCGTAATGAGGAAAAAAATGCCATTTGGGAAAACCAATTACCACAGGTAAATAACATAACCCTTCGCTCTAAGATTTAGCCAAACAATAAATTAATAAAGAGGAAAAACCTCCTCTTAAACACTGCGTGCATACACAAACACACAGACACACACAGACACACACACACACACACACACACACACACAGTTTTTTTGGTATACTGGTATACTGTTGAGAACATTGCATTGACTCACATTCATTCATTACTCTTACCACAGTCTTACATTTTATCTTGTGAAATTAACCTCAAGCCGTGTCTTTATCTCTACAATCTGCTGTTTTCTCTATTAGGATCAGCAAAGATTGTGCACTGTTACATTTCCACATGAGTCCTCACAAGTTTAGATAAACCCCAACACATGCACACATTTCCCTCTGGGACCGAGTGTAATTATGAGTTTGGCCTGGAATGGTTTGATAACTAATAAAACTGAGATTTCTCGGGGAAATAAGGAAGAGAAAATTAAAGTGTTGGAGTGTACAAATCCTAATTAAAATAACGCAGTGTTTATGGTGCGCAGGACACACAGAGAGAGGGGGGAGGAGGGGAGGGGAGGGAGAGCAGGGGATGAAGAAGTATTGGCATTAGCGCAGGAAGGGAGAGGGGAGGGGCACAGTGGGTGAGGAGGGAGGGTTATCATATTTTCACAGAAATTTCCTCATTTAAAATCTTCATTAGGCGCTCCCTCACTTTATATTTGTTCTCAGCCCCTCCATCACGCCACGGCAGCCTCTGGTCCTCGGCTGTGTGGAGCGATATACTCTGCCTCAGTGTGTGTGTGTGTGTGTGTGTGTGAGTGACAGTGTGTGGGGCAGAGCGAGCAAAGCCTGCATGTCCAACTACGTGTGCATGCTGGCTCCTGATTATCCTTTGAGTTTATTAATTACGACTCTTTGTCATTCATCCAGGTTCTATCAGTCACTACACAGAACCCTCTTTCCTCTTCTCTGCCATCTTTTTTCTTTATTTCCATTACGTTTGTCTGTCTCCACTCCTCCTCCTCCTTCCTCCCTCTCACGAGAAAAGCAAACACCGGTTTTGCATCAAAGAACAAGAGACTTTAACGCGTGAACAAATAATTTGCTCTTCTCCACAGTCTATCTCTTGCAGCTGTCACTCCAGGACGAGCCTGTTGATTTGATCATCTTTTCTTCTCTGTAAATAGGCCTGTCTGACTTTAATCGTTTAACGCACATCAGCAGCGGTATAGATCTTAATCTGACTAATCCTGGATTACAGCTCAGCTATCAGACGCTGTATGTGTATGTGCGAGTTTGTCTGATTTTTGAATGATTGAGGGAGTGGATCTTTTTGCAGTGCGTAAGTCCCTGTTTTTATTCTTTATTTGGATCCTCATTAGCTTTCACAAAGTAGTTAGTCTGCTTAAGATGGGTTCCACATCAAATAATCAAAATATACATAAACATTTGAAATCAAACAAACATTAGTAGAACAAGAAAAGGAAGAACAAACAGAAACATGGCAGCATAAAGGACCTATATTTACATTTTCTTGATGAGAGACTCGTGGTCATGTAAGGAACAGCGTCTCAGGTGGAAGTATTGTGATGTTATAGCACCACAAAACCTCAGTTCAGGGTTCAGGGTGGATATTTTGGTGTACATAGTCTCTTTGACACAGGAGAATATGGTCTACATCTTGTTTCCTACCAACAATTCATGTTGGTTTCTTTTATTTAATTACCTTTAATTGACAGTGACAGCTGAAGAAGAGTGACAGGAAAGAGCAGGAGAGAGAGGGGAGATGACACACAGCAAAAGGCCACAGGTCGAACCCGTGGCCGCTGCAGCAGGGACTCAAGCCCGGTTCACACTGCCTGCTTCTGCAGCACGTGGCGGAACATGGTTTTTTATTTCGCCGCCCATGTTTATAGATTAAAGAAGCCACACTGCCCTCGCAAGTCACACGTCTCAGGTGCAGCGAAGCTTAACTAGAGAGTCGAGGTCTCGCCTTTTTTTTAGCCCTGAGCCGCCTGCAGTTCCCAGCAAGTACAGACAATAAAAATGGTCTGTTCATTGTTGTCAACATTGACAGCTTTCCCTACAGTTATAACGCTTATATCTTCAAACTCAACACCTTCTGTATCTGTTTCAGGTTAAAAGCTCTCTTGCGTTTCTGTGGACCGAATCCATTCATATGTTAACAGGGCTTTTACTGACCTGTGTTTATCAAAGGCAAACTCAGTATGGAAAGATAGGGCAGGCAGAAGCTCTGCAGCAGAAACGTTCTCCGTGTGGTCACCTCAGGCAGGAAGGCAGCCATCAACCACAGTCAGGTAGGTAGTGTGAACAGGGTGTCAGCCTGGATGGGGCATTCCCATATTTGTGTCCTTTTGACCATGACTACTATCCTTTCCAAACCTTAATAAAGAAGTTTTAGTTGCCTAAACTCGACCTAAACATTAACCACTAAGTGCAAGTGAAAGGTTCTATGAGTTTCTAACTGAGTTCTTGTAAACAAACAAGCTATTTTTTACCTTTGACCTCTATGGAGCTTCTGTTTTGTTCATGAAGGGGTCCTGATCTAGTATCTTGTAAAATGAACTACAGGCCTATATGCAAAAGAATAGTCCTCCTGACTGCACTTTTGCCACAGCTTTATTTGTTAAACCTCAAGGACTTTTGGTTAGTAACACTGAATGTAAAAATGACTTTTGTTTATCCACAGGCCACCTTAAATGTTTAATAAACGCATTTCCTTCCTTTCTAAAACATTTGTAAAGCAAATTCATACCTTGTTTACATTCATGTTTACTTGCGCGTAGTCTTCCTCTTCCGTGCCTTTGTTGGAGAAATTTGTATTCCCACAAAAGCGATCATGAACATCTTTATATTAAACAGACTAAAGCAGCCAGTTAAATGTTAAACATTCAATCACAGCTTCTGATCTAAAGATCCTAAAATGAATTATTGATGGTGAAAATGATTTAAATGTAACTAAACATTAGCAAACTAAAAATTTATTTTATTAGTTTTTTTGCACATTGCAGGCAGAAAAAGTTGTTTGAAGAATTTGTTTGTGCACACAGCACAACCACAGTATCTAATGTGTATTATACCAATGGAATGAACCAGTGTACTAGTTTTTCATAGAGTTGTGGTCTGTCATTTGTTATTCCAAATGACATTTTGCATAAATAATAGAATTTATGCAAATTTTAATTTAGCCTCCACAGTTAGCCATGAAAGTCGTTCTCACACACATTAGCACAGAAAGAACAATGAAGAACTAATGTGGCTGAATGGTAGCTAGACTGTGTGCATATGCATGTGTGTGTTTTACTCTCTAAATACCGCCAGTATATTTGCATGGATGCAATGTGATGGTATTTGTATTCATTAACAGCTCTGACATTTTCATTTTTGAGAGAGCTGAACAAATCAGTTTTTTCTTTTCTCCTGCAAACATTTCGTCTCTGACAGCCTAATATTCCACTTTTATAACACTTTTAAGAGCATTCTGTGTGGGTATTGCTGAGGCATTCAGAGTGTGTGTGTGTGTGTGTGTGTGTGTGTGTGTGTGTGTGTGTGTGTGTGTGTGTGTGTGTGTGTGTGTGTGTGTGTGTGAGACTGTGTGCCGCATATTAACACATATATGACCTCTTTCCCTTGTCTACCCTGCAAAGGCTTCAGCTTTCCTGCATGACTGAACACACACAATGGAGCTGTTCGAGTAACCCGCAAAAACCAAAACACACCCGTCCCTGACCCACATGTCTGTTATTGGTGTCTGTCGCCAACCAGGCTATACACACAGACACACACATTCACATCCATGCATGAACACCTAAGACACAGAGATTTCGGTGATGAAAAACATACATACAAGCATCTGTGAGTCCTTAGAGAGACAGTAAAGGAAATGCATTTTTAAACTGAACATCCAAAATGTGTTCTGTAAGAATATATTCTGGAAATGCAAAAAAAGGGCTTATTTTTTTTATTATTGTCCGTCCATTGCTTGACAATCATCAGGTTTGATCCTGAACCCAATTTGCCTCCCGATAATCACAAAAGCGACCCAGTTTTTGGTTGGTCTTAAATGATTATCTTCTTAGATAATCTTAACCCTCCAGCCATGCATGCAGGTCGGTCATTACCACCCACAATTCAAATTGTACTTATTAAAAATATTTACAATTTGAAAGTCTGTACTTTCAGAATAACACCAGCTGTCTCACACGCGTATCCTTCCTTGATGTGTGAAAGGTTGATAGTGTTTCCAAAAGAGACATACACATCGATGTGTGCTTTGCAGTCACTTGTTGCCAAACATGAATACTAGAAAAGATGACAGTGTACCGCTCTTTAGTTGACACCTTGGCAAACTCCTCCACCTGCTGTTCACGTGACCGAGAGTTACTGAATGGCCCTTGTTTTCTCAACATCTACTTTATGTGTGACTGATCAAATTTGACCACAAGACATCTTGAATTCTTCGTCTTGAATTTATAGTTGGTTATATATGTTGGAATAATTATTATGTAGGATGTAGTGGGCAAGTATGTAGAAGAAACTACGGTGGCGGCAAAGTATAGATAAAGGAGCTCATTCTGAGGTGACAAAAACACAACAATTCTTATTTTCAGGTGATTATACATGAAAGGCATAGACATAGATAATTATGAATATGATATTTAACTTCTGCCAATAGATCCTCCTAAATGTTACACACTGGACCTTTCACTAAGCTCTAAGATGCTGTATATTACTGTTCTCTGTATCACTGTTTTAATACAATTTAATTATGTAGTTATAATTCGTGCACTCAGGCTACAAATGAGATCCTAAACTCAAGTGGAATTATCTGATGATGAACATGTAAGTAAAACTATTCTTAAAAGACCAATAGCCAGCGACTAAAGTCATAAACTGACTAGTTGTACGACAGTCATGGCTGTAATCATCTGTCATGTGCGGCTCAAATCAGTGAAGGCCAAAACCAGGTTTTGACTGACATGATGTGTGGTGTCCCTCACTTTTTGACACAGGTTATGATTTGCTAGTGTGTTCTAACCTGTAAATAGATCGATAGAGCTGATGTAGGACCGTATCTACTGTATGCACAGCAGAGTTTACCCAACTTTCTTTACTGTGACTGTTGTTGGATGTGTGAAAAATCTATTCTTATTAGCACTCTTCAGTTTGATCACTGCCCACACATAATGCCATGTTTACCTTATACTGTATATGACTGTATAATAGGCATTTAATTCACACTTTGCTTCGCCACCTCCACATGTTATAATTGTCAAATGTGAGCTTTACTCTATGCATATTGGATGTATTTGCACCTATATTATAATGTAAGCACCATGTCCCGAGGTGCAGTTAATGGCAGGTTTTAAGCGTAAAAAGACTTAAACCTGGAAAAATATTGGTATTCTTCCTGTTTTTATCAGGAGAGTCACGAAAACAAACTAATGAAAGGACTCCGACATATCAAGAGGAGGACCCCTGCTGCTGCTATGAATAGTTTGCTGAAGGGAGTTGTGAAAGACTGGAAGCTATAAAATCACGTCTTTGTATCTAAAAGACACAACTGGGTTGAAAAATTCTCTCATCTTTCTTGGACTGTAAAGGTTTTGCTATGCAAACTGTATCTACTTCTGTTTTCCACCTGCCTTACCATAGCATTACAAGTCATTACAATAATAGTAATCTCTATAAACAGATATATGCATATGAATCTGTAGGTAAGGGAGAAGATTTTGGTATCGGAAGCGCTCTGGTTTCCATTTCTAGTCCATTTGTACTGTGATGAAACATATCAATGATGGGGTTAAATTCTTATCAAACTTATGAAAATCAATATTTTGTGATTTGAAAATGGCTCAACACACACTCTACTGTTTCACATCACAATGCACCATTGTAAGCCAAATGCTGACATAGAGTGGAGTTGACTGTTTGGGACTAATTTATATAAAATGTAATACAAATGTATACTGATTGAGACACATAATTCACAGTTTATGCTCATTTTTGCTAACCATCTACTTAGTATTTTTATATTTTGGCACAAAGGTTCGGACTTGCCCCAACGGACTGCAGTCCTACAACACGGGTACCATACAGAAACCTTTACAAAGGCCTGTGCAAGTGCTATGACTAACTGTTAAATCAACATTTCCCGTAGTGAGCTAGTTTTTCCACTCAGTGGAGTGGCATTGTGCTGCCTCCTGGAACCAGAACAATTTGTACACACAAAATGTACCATGTGTATTCCTTTTACCACACATAAACTAGTATTTATAAAAGCAGAATGTGTGCACCTCATTTCAGGCGCATGCACAGTTTTCAAGAGATAACTATTTTTTTATTTACATTCGCCATCATTTTCCTATTAGCGGTCTTTTCATTTGATATTGAATGGTGACGCTTTGTGAAGTCTGTTTCAATATTTCAGGTTTAAGGTTATTGTCATTTACAATACAGGGTTGTAGAATAAGATTAAGATCTAGTTCCCTTTATGCTACTTAAAAAAAAAAGAAAAATTGATGAATAATAGTCGAAAAAAGTCGAAAAATAAAAAAATAAAAAAACTAATTTGTATGATGAATTGTTGAGGAGGGTTTTAACAGTACCACAGCCGGAGGATGTTGCCCGCGGTGTTGGTTTACAGGTCCATATGATGAATTAGTGGTTTAGGTGCTATAAACAGGGACAGCTGTGCATAATGACAGCTGTTTTGATGCTGTTGAAGAACCTCTCTGATACAACACAATCAGTTGCACTTTTTCTTCTTTCTTTCTTCTCTATTGACCGGCCTAATGAGTGGTGGAGCCGTATCAATATGCAAACTGAAGGTGTTTTTACGTCCCTTCATGGATAATGGTGGGACTGGAAATGAAGCTTGTGTGTGTGCCTGTTCCCACAATGACTGAGATCCATAAAACAGAGTCAGGCGTACATGTGGCTCTATAAATCTGAGGAAAACAGTGCGCATGCATTTTTGTGTCTTTGTCCATCTGGTCCCTGCTGTCTGTTCTTCACCTTCCCTTCTTCTCATTCAAGAAAGAATCAAGTGGTTTGATGATACGGAGCAAGTCCATCTCTGTCCACGGGTGAATTTACTCCAGATACGTTCGGTTGGCTGCAGATGGCACCTCGCTGTCAGTGCGTCCACTCACCACGCTTCTGTTTTAGGTCGGTTTATGTTTTAATTAGTTAATTAGTGCTGGAACATCATGACGACTGTTGTCAGGCAGCTTCAGGCTTTATGTGTAAACACCACCCCGAGGACTCCAAAAAAACAACAAATACACACATTCAAATGCACACACTCGCTCACACACACAAGCATCGAATTAACATTTAGAAAGAAAAATATCAACAAAACCAGGACAAGAGAGCATGGTACTGAGCCAAAGTCTTCAAAGACAACTTCTGACAGAATTCTTGATGAGTCAGAATAAAACAGCAAGAAAATGAGAGGATGAAAACAGAAAAACAAGAAAACATCATTCTCTCTCTCTCTCCCCCCGTGTGTGTATGTGTGTGTCAGCCCAGGCTTTCATGTTCACAACTATGTCAACAATAAATAGCAGAGAGATTATTCTTTCAATTTTCTGTGATCAACCACTTAATTATTGAAGTTGTATGTGTGTGCATCGTGTCTGCGTGTTGTCTTCTTTGACTGAAGAAGCACTTAAGAGTTTGTCCTTTTGGAGTGCTTTTACACTTAACTGTGTGTGTGTGTGTGTGTGTGTGTGTGTGTGTGTGTGTGTGTGTGTGTGTGTGTGTGTGTGTGTTTGTACTCCACTTATTTGCTGTTATAAAATGGCCAGCAATTGATTTGGCTATGAATTGGCTGTCATTGTTCATTAAATATGATATTCAAAGGCAGCTTGCCAGAATGCCAGACAAGCATTAATGGTAGGGTTAAACACTAGAAAAAAATCACCAAACACCACAGAAATAAAAAATGAGAAAGGGAATAATTAAAACGAAAATTCTGCCTTGAAAATTAACCTCGAGGCACATTACACACATTCAGAATAATGGCCTGGACACACTGCCCACATATGCAAGCACGTCTGCATCATGGAATGGCTTGTGTTTTTATGTTATGTATATGTTATGCCTATGTTAACAGATTAACGCTCACACATTTTCCCATGTGGGGGTTCCCAGAAAAAATAGGCAGGAAAAGGATCTTTTCATAGTCATTATACAAGCAACATATAAACCTCGCACTACAGTTTCAATGTCTATATCTGTAGAATATGTCAGAGACATGAAGAAGATATAATTTTTTATGTATCTGTTTCAGATTAAACGCCCTCCAGCTTCTCTGTGGACAGAATCCATTCATATGTTAACAAGACTTTTATTGTATTGTATTCATTGCCAACCAACAGTTCAGTGAGGGTGCCGTCACGCACTGCTGCGCACGAAAAATAAAAACACCTGGTAATGTATTTCAGGGAAATACATCCTTAATAGAATAGCTTGACATTTGGAGAAATAATTTAAAGGACTCTCTTGCTGAGATTTAGATGAAGAGATTAATACCAATCACATATTTACCCATACATATGAAGCTATATCCAGTAGACTGTTATCTTAGTTAGCTAGATCTATTTAGCTCTGCCCAAAGCGAGCCCAATCCGCCTACAAGCACCTTGAAAGCTCACTAATAAACATATCTCGCTGCTTGCCATTTGCAGTCTCCTGACTCCAGCCTAATATTTAAAGGACAAGTAACGAGTGGAATCGATCTTCTCATCTAGAAAAGAAAGAAAGTAAACGTATTTTAAAGAATGTTGAACTGTTCCTTTTGAAATGTTAGTTTTTGTTGTCTTTTTACAATGAAGAAATATATATTTATGTTTATATATACTGTACATAACTGATGCTAGCAGCTACCAGCAACCTCCTAAAAGCCTCCACTGTTGTTGCAAACAGTCACTTCTCCCACACGTCACACCTAGCGTTAAACCACGCCTGTAGCTCATGCCGTAGCTGCCAGTAGTTGCTGACACTGACTGGTCTAAACCTCGGTGGTTCAGAAACAAGCACGTAGCTTAAAGCCTGGAAAGATGGATTATCGCATGATCTCGTGATTTCAGGATCTTGCAAGTCCAACTGGCTAGCAACATTAGTTTTGTTCACTTCATTTTCAGAACAAAATATTACAAACACTGTATAGTACATTATAATCCAGTACAACAACATCAAAAAAACTACCATAAAGCCTAATCCTCACATCGATTTAAATGTAAATGCGGTATAATTTTCCAATTTCCAAGAAGTGATTTTTACATGATTATGTTCAAAGACCACGCTCTCAATATCTGACAGGTGAACAAGGTGGTGAATAGCATTATAGATTGGTTTGTACACTTGATAAAGACAGAAACATTAAAACATGCTATATGTTTTTCATGGTCCGTTGCTCTTGTGGTTAAATGGGAGAGAATCCGTCTCTGCAGCCAGCCGGGGGAAAAAAAGCATAAAATTAAGACTTGTTTGTTCTTATGAAACACAGACATAGACCATAACACAGATGGTGACCTTTTGTCCAACAAGCTGGTATTTCGCTGATGAAAACACTGATCATGTCAACCTCTCACTTGTAATCACAGTAAAGACCACTTTCTCTAACATTATTAAGCCTCTATTGTTGTTCCCCTTGTGAAAAGAATGGTTAGATTTCTGTAAAGTAGACCTTTATCATCCCAAGCAAATCAACCAAACTGTGAATTGTTTCATTTGATTGCTGTATCGACACACACACTGTTGATCACAGGTTGTTAATACGCCTGTACTCTGCAAGGAAACACATCCTCTGCTGCAGTCTCTCAAACACATACAGAAGTGTGTGTGTGTGTGTGTGTGTGTGTGTGTGTGTGTGTGTGTGTGTGTGTGTGTGTGTGTGTGTGTGTGTGTGTGTGTGTGTTTATTCCTAATCTTGCTGTAGTCTTTATATGCTCTGTTGCTCCATCGTCAGTGTCGGTTTCCAGCGTTTGAGTACTGTGGTTTGACAGACATCATGAAAATCATGTTCAGCTATTTATATGCAAAGCAGAGACAAGGAGAAAAACATCAACTGGAATGATGCACAGTTCACAGGGAGATATCTAATTGGACAGAAGGCTGCTCGTTGTGGATGTGTAAGACTGCTTTGCGGACAGAGACAAGCACAGACACGCACACTTTAGACACAAAGACAAGAGACCTTGTGAGAGCTCTTTAGCAGAGGTCGAAGGTAAAGCTGGTGCTAAGAGGAGTCTATTCATCAGAGCTGATCGGGGGCTCTGCAATTCTCCTCTCGTCTTCCTCAGCAGGCTGTTAAGAGTGGTAGAGGCGGAGAATTCGTCTGAGGAAGTTTAATACAGAAACTATGGAAAGTGTGTGGTTTTCTGTTCGCTGCAGGTTTGTGTGTGGACCTATGTACAGGAATTATAATAAAATGAATGTAATTCTGAGTGTATTTGCATATATGTATGTATTAGCGTGTGGTTATGTGTTTTTGTGAGATTGGAGGTATGTGCAAATGCACAAGTTGGCAAACGCCTTGCTCCGTGACAAGGTCATGCCATCATAAAAATTTACATAAAACCATTCATTTAATTTGTGTCTACCAGCGAATCTGAATATTTTCCCATCCGCACAAAACAAACACAGCCGTCTGTTAACTCGAAGCAACTGCTCACCTCAGAAGGAATATTCAATCATTATTTAGTAGTCACCCAAATGTCAAAGATTTTTTTTAAAGTTCGTAGGATCACTTGGCAAACATTGAGATAGTCCCAGCAGTCCCATCTCAGCATCCTCCCACAAGTATGATAAATAATACTGTAATATACTGTAAGCCACCCAGAGTGCAATCGCTTAATGACAAAACTTTTGGACTTTGCTGTTGAAGCTGTTTGGAGAAAGTTGAAGTAAAAAGTGAAAAGTTAACTGTAATAGTTTGTGAGAAGTTTTTGTGATGCAATAAACTGGGTTAAGTATACGTAATGACTGAACTTTGCCGTACACCAATACATTAAAAGCTGGGACCTGATATAAAGAATACTGACTTATGATGAGTTATGATATATTAAAGTATGGCTTATGAAAAAAAACATATATAAACAGTAATTTGTAAAACCTTACCTTGATGTCACTATCTCAAAGCAAAACCTAGACCTAGACTGTAAGTGATTTTCTCACTGGTTATGTTTGGGTATTGTAGTTTGGGACGCATATGCACCCAAACCTGTGGTTCACTGTGGTTTGGTAAAATAAAAAAAATCATATTGTGATTATTTTGACAGGTATTGATTGTGATATGATCATTTTTGCATCACAATTTTCACTGAAAAATCAACACATTTGTTGGGGTCTGTACCACACAAATATGATTTCTTACATCTGGAAAACAAGATTTGTAGACTAGGACATCTCTGTAGCACTAAAGCACTTAATGCTGTTTTATCACAAACTTATCCTTCATCAAAAAGTTGCAGCTTCTGCGATTTAGATATTGCACTTGATCATATTGCCAGTCCTATAATTAGTGCTGTCAGTTTAACACGTTATTAACGGCGTTAACGCAGACCCATTTTAACGGCGTCAATTTTTTTATCATGAGATTACCGCCTAGCACACTTTGTAGTTTTTTCACATGCTGTTGCGACAACTAGTAACGTTAGAAAAACTACTGTCATGGCTCTGCTCCCCTCCTGCTCCCTTTGCTCCTCCCCCTTCCCTGTGTGTCTGAGGGTGCGGCCTCCATTCTCCTCACCTGCTGCCTGCTGTCTCACCTGCTCTCAATCATTCATCATGCCTCAGTCTTCAAGAACCCCGGTCTTCCTCCCATTCATCGCCAGATTGTTTCAGCCTATGTGGTGGTAACTCTCGTGGCTCCTCTCAGTATTAAGTTAGGCAACTTCAAGCCCTCTTGTGTTTTCCCTGTGCCTGTCCCCTTGTCTAACCGTTTCTCTCCCGTGCCCCAGGGTCCCTTTGTGCAGTTTGGCTTCCTGTGTCCGCTCACCTGTGCCTCTGTGTCTCCGGTCTCTTCAGCCATCTCACCCATCCGTTCCTGCTGTGGCCGCCCCTCATCCCCCCTGTGTGTGTGTGTGTGTGCGTGGAATAAAACCCCCTTTAAACCTTCCATACTGTCTGGGTGTCTGCTCCTGGGTCCAGTCCTAACACCAGCCCTGTCAACTACAACACCACACCGGATCTAGCTAGACCGGAAACAAAACAACAGGCACGCCGCACACACTTGTTTAAGAGTGGCAGACGTTACGTTTTGAGTGGATGGCAAGCACGAGAAGCCGAAATGGATGGATTCCTTGTTGTCTGAAAATGTTAACAGGCTTGTCTGTTTGAGTAACTGGCTCAAAGCAAAGAAGTATTAGGCTTACCTTTTATTGGTAACTGTTACTGTTCATTCTTTCTGAAATAAGAGGCTGGGTTGAGCCTCTGGTGAATAAAGAGCAGTAGCCTGACTGCTATGTTCAAAGCAAACTTGAGAAAAGTATTAAGCCATGGTTTAACTGCACTATAGGCTGAGTCCTAGTTTACCTTACATGTGCACTTTGTAATTTTATTTTGTATCGCCCTGTTTTGATCCTTTAGAAAGGGCTGTTGAAGGGGCTGTTTGTGTGACAAAGTATTTTTTTCACCCTTTTATTGACGGACAGTGTTACATCGTGTGATTGATTATTTGCTCCAAGTGAGAATGTTAGTGTGAAATTGAACACTACAGTATATGCCAATGTTGTTTTCAATAAAAACAACATTTGCACAAAGCAAGCCGATCCACTTTTCCATGTTGATAAGAGCATTAAAATGAGAAAAAATAAAGGGACAAAAAGAAATCAAGGGACATTTAGAATAGATAAAAATGTGCGATTAATTGCGATTAATTGCGAGTTAACTATGACATTAATTTTTGACAGCACTACCTATAATATTTCGATCAATCGTGCAGCCTTATGGTGAACTCTGCATAAGCTTTAAGAACCATGTGTATTGTATGTATTAATTAAAGGTGTGACAAACAATTGCCAGATGCAAAATGTTTGAATTAAAATCAGGACTTGACATTCTGAATCACTGCCTGTAGATAACCATGGCTGTTCTTGACTAAACCCTCATTAGTCCGAGCATTCTATAAGGAGAAATCGCAGATTAAAAGGCTGTTTGGGGTTAATTAACATAACACATCATTATGCACTATACTGATTGGCTGTATATACTGTTGCTCTCCCATCACATACTTAAATCTAGTACACCAAATTCTGGTTCCCACCCTGAGAAATGGCACTCATATAAACAGGTATTATCCAACCGATCCAATCGGAGCTCTGTAGGGAGAATTATGAAACATGGTGACAAGTGTGGATGAGATTGACACAGCTATATAAGTTGTTTTAAGCCAATTTATACAA
This sequence comes from Dicentrarchus labrax, assembly GCF_905237075.1. Classification (NCBI taxonomy): domain Eukaryota; kingdom Metazoa; phylum Chordata; class Actinopteri; family Moronidae; genus Dicentrarchus; species Dicentrarchus labrax. The sequence goes on from NW_026136721.1 coordinate 30,216,864, forward strand.
ATAACAACTAACTTAATCAACACATTTATTTTTTGATATGACAAACCCAAGTGAACCTTGTGTTTGGAATAATTCATCACAGACGTTATTAAGGTCAAACATGTACAACTACGTTAATTGTATTTATAATCCATATATCAGTCCCTACTGATTGATCTAGATAATTATCTTCAGTCCTGACTATAACACAACACTCAGACTTAATAATAAAGAGAAGGGCAAATGTTAATTAATATGTCTGATTAAACTTCATGCCTACCATTTTTAAACAACAACAAAAAAACTTTAAGCAAGTGCAATAAGACATAGCAAGTCAGCTAATATTACTTTCTGGTCCAGCAGCATGAAGGACAGCTCACTGTCAGTTTTGCAGCCTTTTATTTTGCGAAGTTCTCAGCAACAACTAAAAGCCAATCTGAGATTCACTCTTGACCAGCGGCCTCTCTCCTTTTCTCTTCTTAGCTTCCTCCGTCAACATCCTCTTGAGTCTCTTTGCCTCTGTCTTGATGTCTGTAGAGGCTGCTGAGCACGGTTCTGTTGCCAGCTCACCTGGCAATGGTTGTGGTGCCCATTTTAGTATTGCTCCCCATCAGTATCCCCACCCCACCCCAAGCCTGAAAACCTCCTCTTTTCTGACAGTCCAACACTTCTCTGGTGCACCGATGAGATCCCACTCCAGCCCACTGAACTAACTACCTGACAGCTGAACAGCCGGAGGACAGCAGAAAAACAGAAAACATTTTTTCCATAAACTATGATCCAGTTAACCGAAATCATTGACATAGCTGGTGGTGTGTGCCTGTAAAGACCCTTAGTTCTATGTAACGCCAAAGTTACATAGAAAAGGCGTAAGGGGTGCAAACTGGGAATGACAGAGGCACCGTTTCTATTACACATTGTACTCAGTGTAGCATCAAAATTATTTTGAAGCTGTTATTTTAAAGTTGAAAAGTTACATAATGGGGCTTTAAGGCCAATCTGCAGTGGTGGTGTAACACAGTGATTACCAGCTTTGCCTGTGACCCCTTGAAATTAAGCAGTGTGTGCTTGCAACACCTCATCACAGGTTTGGTTGAGAGTACTTCAACCAGAGAGTGGTTTTCACCTTTAAAACACAAACACATTGTTTCATCTGAATAACTGTTGGAAGCCTCAAGGGATCAAATTTAAATTCAAATTCAAATGTGAATTTGAGTAGCAGAGAATGTTTTCTTTTTTCCTCTGCCATTTATCATATGGAGCGAAGCCTGCGAGCTAGTTCAGGCAGGTCAACTCGAGCTGCGCTGAAATACACACATGACATGCCTCACTCCATAATCACTAACCAAGCGCACCCTTCCAATCTGGCGGTCTATTTAAACTGCACAATTTCCCAGCTCTCCCTCTGCTCTGTCAATGCCGCTGTTGCCCTGCGTCCGTATTATTGCTGCAGCTGCTGCTCTGTAAGCCCCACCACTACCCCAGCATCTACCTGTAGGCTCCGACTGGGGGTTTAGGTATTTGCGCATCACTCCCTAATATCTCTATGTAAACATATCTGCGGGGAGTGATGAAGTCGGAGCCTGGACGCCAAAATCTAAATATGCTATACTGCTTTAATAAACATTTCAAATGTGAGTTGGCTGACTGAACTATAAAATATATTGTATCTGACTTGACCTGGTAACCCCTGGTGTAACTTGTACGATATGTTTTACTGCTCTGAGCAGAAGTAAACGTCACCTGTCCTCATCAAACAGACTCTCCTGTTCTTCTCGTGGTGTCCAACTGTTTCCGAAATCCTAAAAATCATTTTCTTGACAGATTCAATATCCTGGCGAAAAAAGAAAACATAAAAAAACCATAAAAACAAAGTCAGTTTTCTTTCGTCAGTAATCCTCTGATTTCAAACAAAGCTCAGATCTGTCAAAAGCAGCGTCCATCCTTCCTTCTTGCTTTCTTTGATCCAGTACAACCAAACACAACAGCTTTGAGTACTCCAATCGTATCTTACCAACACTGAGAGGAGGAAAGAGAGACAGGAAAACAGAAACACACACACTTAGAAACACACTTTGGCAGAAAGACCAGTGGAGAGTGAAGTAAGGGAGGCTCTGGATAGGGGCTTAAGAGCTCTCATACATCATCTCATTACCTCTGTTGTGTGCATGTGTGTGTATTTTCACATTTCTCCCTGTGTGTTTTCTTGTTTGTTTCTGCGTGTCGTCTGTATGTTTGCGTGCGTGCACGGGTTCGCTTGTTTGTGCATCTCATGCGTGAGTAGCCAGTAGACAGATGCTATTATTTGCATATAAATGTTTCCTCTGCTGAATTTACAGCTGCCATCCATCACCAAAGATTTCCAGTGTCCTCAGACGGGCAAAAGCTGGGCTAACTCTGCGTGCTTCTACACTGACTAACACCACTTTACACACCAGTGGACTGGTATCAGGATGAATGGCATCGGAGTCTCAGATCATGTCTGCTGTGTCAGTGTGGAACACTGAACAGAAAACCTGACTGGATGAATGATGGGGGGCACAGTTGCAGTTTAATCAAGAACTCTGAAGACGTCGGTCGATAACATAATACAAGAGAACAGCTGAGTGCAGGAGGGTTGACCAGCCGAGTCTGCATCATGGAGGATATTTGGCAAACTGCCCAACAGTTCTGATATAGATTTTGAGGACTGGTACTTTCCTTCAGAGCGTGGAGTAATAGAGCGGCTGTGGTGTGAAGTCCGACATCTATGATGGTTCAAACTCTGTTTAGTCTGTCCAAGTCTGAGCTTGATATGTTTACTATGAACACTAACAGACAACATATTACCAAAAAGTATGATCCAACCTTGTCTTCTAACAACTATGTTCATGTCTAATTTCCAACAGAAAAATTAAGTTTTGTAACCTGTGTAAAAGGATGAACTGTTGGCATGTATTATGCATAACTATGCTTTTATTAGTGTATAAAAACCTGAAAATAAGAATTGTTTTGTTTTTGTTTTTTTTTTAACTTAGATGAGTCCTTTATTTCTACAGATGCAGAGATACACCATGTTTTTACAGTAGCCCAAAATGGACGAACCGAACACAGGCTTTAGAAAAGGGCCGTTCATGTTTTTCATGCATTGCGTGGCCAGCATAGTTTCTCCTTCATGTTTGGAAGTGCAGAGATTTAACTGACAAAATGTGAGTCAACTCAGGGTCTTCTCTAGTGTTTATTAACAACACCAACCAGTTTTTCCTAAACCTCAACTACTTGTCTCCAGTGTCAATTCCCTGAGCTTTGTACAGCCACCATCCTCCCCAAGAACCTCCTTACAGCTTGAATGCGGTACAAAAATCTACTTTATAGGTGCCCGGTTAGCTCAATTGGTAGAGCTGGCGTCCCATGTACTGAGGCTGAGTCCTTGCTGCAGCGGTGCAGGGTTCGAATCCCACCCTTTGCTGTGTGTCATCCCCTTTCTCTCTGCCCCCCTTTCCTGTCTGTCTTGAGCTGTCACTATCATATAAAGGCAATAAAAGCCCCCACCAACACACACACATATTGATAGTCAATTATGTTGAAGGCTATGACTAGAGTGAGTGGACAAAGCCTAAATCCAGTGCAGGGACATTATGACTTTTATAAGGACGAATTGTGAACAATTTTAGGAGATTCAGAGTCATTAGCACTGCAGTGAGGACATTTTAATTTATCATGTTGCTGTGGTGTCACATGCAAGATGTTATCACATTTTGCAGGATTGCAGAGATGTTAATTTGATTGTATTTGCAATGTGTTCAAGAGTTATGGCAGTTCATGAAAACAAAAATGAAGACTCACTTACAGAGAAACTGTATGTGGAATAGTAAAAAATAACTTACCAAATGTTGTGAAAACTGGACACAATTTGTAAGTATTGGTGAGAAAACCGCTTGCAAAAAAATCTGTCTGGCCATGGCCGACACTAAATCGGAAAAATACATTGCTTGAGCACCTCAGAGTTCAGAAGTGCCAACACTTAAAGTGCTTGGTAATTGGAGACTTTGTGGCACTATTGGATCTGGAGATGCACCAAAAACTAATCAGTTGTTGTTCCTTGGCCTAACGTTCCACCAAATGCCACTGAAATCTGTTAGCAAGTTGTTTTTAAAAAAATATATCCTGATAAGTAGCAAACACACAAAAGGTAACCATTTTCCTCAGTACATGACTGGAAAACCAAATATGAGAATTTATTCTATATTTCTGTGTATTTCTGCTAGATTGTAGGTCTGTCAATGTTTATCTGTCACTGCTGCTCAGCTGTGCCCTGCGAGTACCACAAGAGAAGGCAAAATGTGTCACTAAGATTTGTTCAAGCATACATTTTATGTTTGAAGCTAGGAACACATCACACGATTTAAAGGCCAATTATAACCCTGTTTTGACTGTGACAACGGGTTTTCAGCATCGTGGAAAGTCTGCAGTGGTCTGCTAAAAACAGGACAGGTCAATTTGGACAGTCGTTGCTCTGTGTCGGGGACTTTTTGCATTAAAATCTCCAGCCTTCCAGCTGAGCTTCGAACTAGCTGTGAGGGCAGTCAAGATTTTAAACACGTCTTATTATTATAAATGAGATTGGTGCAAATTTGGATGCAATCCTATAGTTTGAAGTGTTAAAACAACTGTAATCTTGATGCACTCTGCTTTCCCTACGACAGTAATCTGCAAAACCCAGTCATATGATTGTGCGAAGAGTCTATCCACAGTCAAATAGGGTTTTAAAGGTTCTGGGTGTTGTCATGGCCTATATCTTTCGTTTGTGCACTCACTGGATTGGCTACTTGAGTGCAAATAAAAAATAATCCTGTCTTGAACCCACTTTAAAGAAGGCCACCTGTGTCTAACAGTGAGAGGAAGGTGCTACTAGTTACTCACTAAATGTCACTGCATCTTCTTCTTTGTTTTTATGTACTCTACTTCATGTATGTCATTTTGAGGGAAACATCTTTGCAGCTTTGTGTCTGTGCTCAGATTAATGAGAACATGATCAGACAGAAATTTCAGAAATCAAATGTGGATGTCTTTCCTTTTGTGTGCATGTGTTTTGCTCTCTCATATTTTTTTCTAGATAACAGCTTGGCTGCAAAAAAGCCTTCCACTTGTTCTGTTTTTTAATGCATACACACACACACACAGACGGTGGAGATGTAATATGTAGTGACATGTTTGAGTGGAGCTCAGAGACGGAGTGAGTGAAGCAGGGAATGTCTTTAATGTAACACCTACTCATCTACATCAGAAACAAACAAGTCAAAGACAACACCTCTTCAGACAGGCTCGCACATTGACTCACACCACTTCACACACACACACACACACACACACACACACACACACACACACACACACACACACACACACACACAAAAGGCTGCACAGCCAAAGAAATACACTCCACATTCAGCCATGTTCTCATATTCTGGTACCAAATATTCATCAAGAACAGACATGGACGCAATTCAGATGCATATAAAATGTTATGCGACCATCTCTGCATGGGGAATCAATAGAATACCACCAGCAGAAGATGATATAAATCTGATGGACTAACTTCTGCAAAACATACTAACACAATATCCTACCCATCATTGTTACATGCCGAATTAAAAATTAATTAAAACTCTGATAGCTTTGTAATGCAGCAAACATAAAGATCTTTCTCAAATATCATTATCCACCTTTGACAATCAGAAAATCTTATTATAGATTGTTTGGCATTGTGCTTGTTTGGTCAGGTTACTCTCCAGTGATTGGGGATCTCTGCTGAAGGAGTGTTGTGACTGCAGAGTGGCTCTCTGGGTCAAATGAGCTGTTGTGCAGAGTGAACGGAGGCGCTGCTATCGGTAGAGAGTCAATGAGATGACACAGGTTATAGAGACAGTGTCAGTGATAAGAACAGGTTGCTAGGCACCCTCTTTCTCTCCTCACTTCTCTGTCTTTTTCACTGGAGCTGCTCTGTGAATACTTTATATATGCTGAGCCAGTTTGCGTGTTTCAAGCTGAAGGGATAGCTACTGAATAGTTAAAAGTCAAACTATTGACTACTAAGATGCACTCAGCCCAAAAGCTGAACAGGTAGAAGACCTCAACTTAATTCAGCCAGGGGGAAATTTATCTCGCAGCCAGGTAAACGCAGACCACAGACTTGAACATAAAACACAATAAATACGACACATGACACAAATATGTAAAGCAAAAACAGAATACATAAACTCATGTGAAACAATGTTCATCAATGACAGTGCCATTTATCATCATGCCTAATTGTCCACGGTTACAACAAGATTACCATCATCACTCACCAACATGATATGGAAAATTAATTATCAGCTGAGGCTTCTCCAGACAAAGGATGAAGAGGATACTTGAGCTTTTGAAATAGCTCTCCTCCAGGAGATGTTAGGCAGTGTGACGTCAGTGATCTTATTGCCCACATCCATGAAAATCCATGAGACTTTCTCTGTAGCTCTCGAAAATAATAGAAAGATAAATGCAGAAATACATTTATGCTTGATTAATGTTCAATTGCAAGCGACTCTCTCTCTCTTGATCCAGCTGATGTATTTCTTTTTCAGTGTAGCAGATGCTGACTTATAGTGACCAATGAAAGAAGACTCTTTTCACAAGCTGAAAACATACAATTTTCAAACCTAACAGCAAAAATGAACACACTCAACACCAGAGCAGCAGGGGGAAAAACTACACCTGCTCTACATTATAGGAGCTTTGAATGCATTCAGGGCCAACCTCTGTGTTTGGACTGCACATCCTAAGAACCGGAATGGGAACACACTTTCCCAGCCTAGAAAAAATGTCACTTACAAGGATGCTTTTAACTCTGAGCAGTCCCATGTTCATCTGGATAAAGTGTTTTGGTGAGTAAGACGTCACGGAAGCTCATACTGCATTCCTCTCAAACCCATTCCTGCCCACTGATACAGAACAGGTAGCAGCCAAATTCCAGCAAGTTTTCGCTTTACCAAGAGGAGTTGACATGGAGACGGTTGATTTGCAAAGTGACATAGAGTTGAAAGCCAGATCAAGGGACAGTGACTTTGGGGGACTTGTCAGCAGGGAGAAGTTCCCTCTCTGCATCTGCATTAAGAATGAGTGCCTACTTTGGATCCACATACCTCTGTGAGATGGGGGATGAAAATAATCAAATCAAAGTACAGGAGCTGCCTTACTGACAGACACCTCACATACTGTCTCAGGCTGGCTGTCTATATCTATGAGCCAAACTACAAAGCAAGCACAGACAGTATTCAGTCACAGCCATCACACTGACTTGAGTGATTAACGCGACTGCAACAGTTTTGTTTTCTGACTGCATTGTGAAAAGTGATGCTGCATGAGATGGGACATGGACACTGCACTTATCCTAATTGCACTGACTGACAATTTTGTTAGCACACATTACTAAAATGCTAATGGTGCATGAAGCTTCAGTGGATAAACATAACTGTTAAAAATGGCACTTCATGTGATCTGCTCATTGCAAGTGTGTTGATTTTTATCCTTGTGGTTTTGTTGTTTAATGAACAAAATATGTTCCTCATAAAAATGGAAAACAGGCCACACGCCTTTATTTTTGTGTTGGAACATTTATCTTTGACTAGAGAAAAGCCAGGGAGAACTTAACCAAACACTGGCTCCAGATAGGGCTGTTTGCATTTGTCACACGATTCCCGGACACCGTTGGAAGGGGAGGGTGAAATGAGTTGTTATCTTCAACTACACCGCAAGATGCCACTAAATCCTACACACTGGACCTTCTTTAACAGAGTAACAACTCTTAGTGACAACCCCTCTACCGAGCCATGACAGAGTGATGAAGAACAAGACAAACAAGCAAAGGCTGGTTGAGTTCCCGCGCACACATAGCATAGGAGATCTCATCGAGATGGTCAGCAGAGCATACAGTATTGTCTTCCTCATTTCATACATTTTGGATGCAGCTAGGCGCTGAGCTACAACTGTCCACATTCTCAGTGACGACGCTGATGTGCTTGTGCTCATGGTCTATTCCGTGCCTTTAAGGCGGGTATGTCACCTGCAGATGGAGAGATGGCACAGCAGTCAACATCAGTTTGACAGCAGAGAATCTGAGTCTCCATTCCTGGCTGTGCATGCACTCTCGGGGTGCGACACCACCTCCTATCCCAGCAGGAAAGGGAAGGTGTCCACACTCAAGGCCATGAGAATAGCGCCTGGTTACCTGCTTTCTAGATCACAAAGGCAGTGAGGGCTTTCTTTCCTGGCTGTGTACAACCAGAGGAAGTCAGCATCTCTGAATGTCACCAGATGTGAAATCTACCGAAAGTGCAACCCCCCAAGGACTCGTGTTCTACCTGTTAAGCATTTTTACTTGTAGTATGCTCTCTTGTCTGTTTTTTGAGGAAATTATTCAGCCACAGTCATATTATTCTAGTTTGTTATGGTACTTGCCTTTTCAGTACCCACTTGTGAGTCATCACAGTGCGTAATGGTCAGTGAATTAAAATGTACATGTTCTGCATGTTCAAATTATTTAGTTATTTCAAATACAAATACGTTATCTGTCCTGTCCAATATTATTAATTCGGCCTCTTCTAAAACTTCTAAATTGAGAGAAACTTCATCATTTGACCCACTGGGAGTTCTTTTTATGGCCTTATCCTATTGTTTTATAAGGTTAGCAAAAGGTGGTTAATAAATTTCAACATCATTTGATGATCTTAGATGGGACTCCATAATAAGAACACTGCAAATTTATCTGGGATTCTGGCCTGAAATGGGATGTGGATGAATCCGACCCATATCAAAAGAGGCATTAAAAAAGTGTAAATTGGGCTCAAATGGGTTAAAATATTGCTGAGGAAGAGAGAGAGAGAGATGCCTCTGGTTATTCGTTTTTGTGATTTATTCTCCATACCCCCCATTTACACTTGAAATAACTGAATAGATATTTGATATGAAAAAAAAAGACTCCTAATTGCCCATAGATGTAGTGTGAATGGTTATACTTTGTCGGGTCAGAGGTTGACATTTGTCACTGACTGGTTGCCAAACTTCAAGAAGATGGGTCTAATATCTGATATGAGCTTGGGGCAAACGCCAAGAGAAGAGAGACAGGAACACAGGAGAGTTACAGGCTGCTGACGACATTCAGTTCATGTTGTGACCTGTTGGTATAGTCACAAGTCGTGAGACATAGAAAGAAATACAATAATATATATATATGACAATAATTTAACCCTGTTATATACTTGTATCCTATCCAAGGTGTATCCTTCCAACCCTGTCTCCTATAAATTAAGTTTATACACCGATCAGCCATAACATTGTGACCACCCGGGCACCCTGGTGGCATCAATGACCCTGTCGCCAGTTCACCTCTTTTCCGTCCTTGGACCACTTTTGATAGGTACTGACACTGAACTTTGGGGACAAAATGTTCACTTGCTGCATAGATAATATCTATGAGATATATCAGTGTTATTGAATTCACCTGTCAGTGGTTATAATGTTATGGCTGATCGGCGTATAGTATTTGAATGTCTCCTCAATTTCGTTGTGGTGACGGAATCGGCGCCAGGATTATGAGAGCAGATGTTTTAAAGCGCTATATTTATGGAGTTGCAAGGAGGTGTTAGAGAGGATGCCAGGAGTACAAAGTACAGGACTTTGACACCAAAGACATATCTAGATGTATACCATGTATCTTGACATAGATACATAATAAATTTAAATACATTTGTTCACTCAGCACATATCTTCATTATGTTGATAGAAAACATAATCCAGCATTATATTTCCTTCAAAAAGTATTTGCTGTTGCATACTGGTTATACCCTAATCGCCAAATGGATGGTGGAATACTATATATGGTATTGATAATGGAGGGATGATCTGGGACCGATTGTTCAAACACTCAAGGGGAAGTAGTTGCAAAGATGCTATACTGGCGAACAACTCACCAACTACGACAAACGAACCCATGGATGACTCAAGTTGATGGTTAATGAATAAGGCTAAAGTTTTTTCACCATTTTGAAACCATCTCAACGTTTAAAGTAAACACTACATACAACAGTCACACCTCTGAGACGGCTGTAGCTACTCTTCCTGTAAAAAATTCAGGGTTTCGGCCCGACGTTATCTCAGGGATTGGCCCCTAAGTGGTTGCTTTCACACACCACTTCCTAAAGTAGTTGCTTGTCGGAGGAGTGATGAGTCTGTCTGCTGCTTGAAGATAGAATCATTTAAAGTTTTTAAACATCTGGAGAGAATTTGAATCAGCTGCAGTCTGTTTTTTAATACTCCTCTTGTCTAATCTACACAAGATGAAGTTGTGTAAATTGGGTATTCATGTTTTGCTTATATGTATAAATAGACACGTTTTTGTATGTAAAGTGGGGACGTTGACTCTGTGTGTGTGTGTGTGTGTGTGTGTGTGTGTGTGTGTGTGTGTGTGTGTGTGTGTGTGTGTGTGTGTGTGTGCGTGTGTGTGCGAGAGAGAGAGAGTGTGTGTGTGTAATTGGTGATTCTGACCGGTTTGCTGGATCATTCATCGGCAAAACAACTGCAACGGACGGCTGAACAAACCCATTACTCTGGCTCAGTGCTTCTGACGCACACACACACACACTCAAGACTCAACAATGACCTGCAGTGACTTCAGAATACCTCATGACCTGCTACAGTATACACTCTGTGGGAAAAGGGCAGAGAATGAAAGAAGTGGTGGAGTGGAATAAAAAAAAGGTGAGCTGGAGAGTCGGGAGAAGTACTGGAGGAAAGGTGGAGAGAGATTGATTTGAATGAGAGAAAAATAAAGAGAGGGCAGAGTGTGTGAGAAAGAATGAACTGAGTTTCCCTCTGTGTCTGTTGTCACCAGAGGGGGGCAATAGAATATTTCCAATACCCTTTCCTACATACAATCACAAGCAACCCTACCTGCCGTGTACTATCATCTACAGGTGTGTGTGTGTGTGTGTGTGTGTGTGTGTGTGTGTGTGTGTGTGTGTGTGTGTGTGTGTGTGTGTGTGTGTGTGTGTGTGTGTGTGTGTGTGTGCATCTGAGTTTGTTGGGAAGGTGTGGGCATTAAATTGAGCGATGGAGTGCTCTCATTGATTTCCACAGTAAAGGAAAAGTAATCTTCTCTGGGCTGGGCTCAGTGTGTGCGTATCTGTGTCCATGTTTGTGTGTGTGTGCCTGTATCGCTCTGTGATTGAAACAGTGGTCAGAAAACAGTATTAAAGATTTTATAGGCTCTCCTCATAGATATATCACTCCAAAATCAGTTGATAGCAGATTATAATAGCAGCAATAAAACAGGAACAGTGCCTGTATAGTCCAAACAGAGGCCCCAGTAAGCCTCACATGCTTTTATTTGTGAGGATATGGAAGGTTTCAGGTCAGGTTTGCCGCTACAACTCTAAATTGCTTTCCAGCCAACTGGTACATGACATTTTTCAACCTGTAGAAAGGAGAAATACGCTTATTTGCCTCAGAGAGCAAATCGTATGGGCGAGCAAAGTGTCAGTGGCTTGTGAGATTTATAATGTCTGAAATTGAGGGAGCTTTTAATATGAAAGGAAGTCTAAAAACACCAACAATATGAACACTTGCACCTTCCTCACAGCCTCTGCCTGAGGTGTTTTGCACATATTTAGATGTCCCTATATAGACGCATTGTAGTCCATCTTTGAAACAGACTGTATCCTACCTGTCTTCCCTCTATGTCCTTTAACACATTACAACAGTAGACACAGGAATAAGATTTTATTTTCATTTTCTATTAGTAGCGGTCAATTCCAGATACACACTCTTAGGACCTTAGCGATGAAACATAACCAAGGTTAATTCAATATAATCTGTTACACATGTGATTTATCTGTTTGTCAATAGTGCAGACAGACACTGTGTCTGGACATATTTATCTTATTGATTTAACAGCATATTGTTTTTATAATCTATCAAGCATTAGAAAACTGTCATTGCTGACACATTAAAACACATAAATCTCCTAATAATGGATAGCAGCGATGCTGAATGTGATAAATGCTCTGCGTGTGTGTGTCTGTGTGCAGATTTGTGAACATGTAGACATTAAGATAAGGAGGTTTTTTTTTAATCAAGAGAAAAGACGCATCAAGATAAACACTTAAGCAGTAAATTGCATGTAATAGATAAGTAATTACTAGCACACAGTATTAAAAGTGTTTATACTGAAACTAATTAAACTTAATATTTACTAAAGCTGCACTAGTCAATATTGTTATGTTTAATAATGGATCAAATGACTTTATCAATGTTGTTGCTAGTTTTCCATTTTCCTATTGCACGTATGAATATATTTAGTATCTTCTCTTGATGTGTAAATTTCTCAGTTGTTATATTTTATATTTCATTTTTATTCATTCCTCTTTTGAACACCCTTTTAAAGGACCAGTGTGTGGGATTTAGTGCCATCTATCAGTGTAGTTGCAGATTGCAACTCCCTCGCATCACCCTCCCCTTCCAAGCACAAAGGAGAAACTATGGCGGCCATGAAAACGTGTAAAAAAAAACAAACGGCCTTATCTAGAGCCAATGTAGAAACATAACGTTTCAACATGGTAGACGACGCGTATTATCTGAAGATATAAAAGCTTCATTCTAAGGCAACATAAACGGTAATTCTACTCAAATAAAAACATATCTATGATTATTAATTATTGTTGCAATGAATGTAGCTATTATATGCATCTTTTCTCTTAAAATTTAGAAGAATCAGCCTTTTTAATTTGTCCTCTCCATCTGACCCATCCTATATACAAGGAGCAGTGGGCAGCCGTGGGCACACAGGGAGCAGCTTAGGGTTCAGTGTCTTGCTGAAGGACACTCCGAAAGGTAAATTCCCTCCAAAACGTAACGTCATTCATTTCCAATATGGATAGTGAAAGGAGAACTATACTTGGTGTATCCATGGTTTATTTTTGTCCGAGAAAGAGACAAGAACAAATTAGCTTTTTGTTGTCTAGATCGCTCATGTTTTCTCCTTGTGTACCACACCTGTGTGTGTGTGTGTGTGTGTGTGTGTGTGTGTGTGTGTGTGTGTGTGTGTGTGTGTGTGTGTGTGTGTGTGGGAGCTACATAACATCTGATTGTAAATTCCATCAAGGAGCATGGCCAGAAATGAAAATATTTTAACTTTGGACTGCAGTGCTGTCTAACATTATCGGTATTCTCTGCCAACCTAATCTTACCACTCTGCTCTCATCCACTGAAATGATAACTGGTTTGCCATCTACCGTCTGCCTGAATCCATGTGAATGCTGCATTTGTCCTTCAGAATGAAAAAGCAAGAGCTTCTTTCGAGGCTCACCGTTTTCCACAAACTGCAATCACCATAATTATCACAATCATACAGGAGGAAATCCATTTTAGAGGAGGATGACAGCATGATGCAACACAAATGCAGATAAAAACCTGAGAGTAAAAATGGGGGATTCTCTTTGATTCTCAACTAGAAAACTTGCTCTCAATAAGACTCTTTGCTATTGTGTGCTCTGTTCCTGCATGTATAATCAATAGAACTGTCTAATCACATGTTGCTGTGGTTCAACAACTGATTTCAGAAGTATTACTTACCCATTCAGCCTCACTTTATTTTTGATTACATCTATTTTGATTAGTTGACGTACAGTATACCTGCAGGGGGGGAAGCAAGTCTTGTTTTTATGATTGCCAATCATACAATCAGAACGGCTATTATGCTATTGTGAATTATGCCTATTCAACTGACTCTCTACTGTTGGTTTGACAAGGGAAACTTTGTGTAGTGGTATCACAACCTGCATGAAAGAGAAATGTTTTATTTGGCCGAAGTCTGGGCCCTGTTGTACCAAATTTGTTGCCTGCAAGCTGTGAGGACCATGAGACTAATCAAATTAAACACCATACTTGCGACCCATACGTGTACTTGTGAGTGTTCTAACTAACACATTTATTTGCACTTTGTGAGCGACAGTCAATTGTCAGCAGTTTGCCTCAGCCATTCAGGTTTTGATCTTTAAAAAGTCATTTTTATTTTGGACAGAAGTCTCTTTAGAATTGAAGCATAAATTGCTGAGCTGATGCTCTCAAATGCATTTTGGGAAGTGCAGGAAGAGCAAAAGAGATGAGGCAGGTTGAGAAATATACATGTATAAGTTACAACAAGAATTCTTCTTTGTTGCTGTAATCAATAAGTGTTAATCTGTCTCATCTGTGTTTGTATAACAACCATTTGGCTAATTCACATATTTCTATTTATTAGGGGTCCTGTTGTTTTTGTTCTCATTATTCTTCCTCTTCTGGTCTCAGCTAAAAGTGTTACTGCATCAAAATCAGTAAGACCAAAAACACCAAAATTGGCAGGTTGGTTGCAAATTGCACCCACTACTCAGGCACGTAAAATGACACTCATTGACCTCAAGGTGGCGCTGTAATAATCAAGTTAAAATTTTTGCAGTTATCTTACATACAGTTTGGTCTAGAGTCAACGTTGTTTCAACATTTTAAGCTCTCAAATCATCTGCATCATTGCTCCATTAGAGTTCTATCAACATTTTGTCATGAGCAGTCCCAAAATTGAATCAAGTTGTTCAATAAATTTCAATATGACAATCCGTCTATATTTCTATATTTTCTATCATTATAAGCCAATCAAATTTTATAGTAGCTCATTTTCATTTGCAATAAGTCATGAGTGCATTAAGATATTAACCTGAAACTGGGGACACGTGATAAGATAAGATTGCTACCTTTATTGATTCATTTATTTTAGTATGTCTTTACTGTGATAGAATTTGTGAGAAACCTGCATGGATAATTAAATTAAAATACCGTACTGTCCGTGTTAGTAGAAGAGATAAGAGAAGTCAGTGCAGTAAATAGGGAAGACATAGCTGTAGAGAACTGACTTCAACTGGCTTTATTTTCAGTGTCAATGTACATCTCTCTCAGGTATCTCTTTAAGGGACAATGCTGCATTCATAAAGGGTAGGTGAGTCCAAAGTGATAAATCAATAATAAAACATTATATCAACATAAAGTGAATCCAGTCATGTTGTTGACACTTAATAATTCTAATTTCACAAAAAATAAATAAATAATTCTCAGTGAATTAATCAACTTGCAGAAAATTGGAAGTGAAAAGGAAATTAAATCTTTTTTTGCCTAATCCGTTTCAGACCTGTGAGACCGATAATAGAAACAATTTCTGGAGTGTTGTACAGTAATTTTCACTGAATTTAGGGCCAAGGGAGTGTAAATGATAGGGAATAAAATCTTTAAATGGGCTTAAGGATAAACAATGCACCATAAGGAAGCACTTGAGTGGGTACCAATACAGTATGTGTGTACGCAAGAGAAAGAGGGAATATAGAGGTATATAGAGTTTGTCTGATATGAAAAATGATTTCATGTCAATATAACACACACCAAAAAAAATACAAAAATGTATCCTCAGCTGCTTCATCCACCTGTGGCATTAATATTTCATCAACCCTGTTTGGCTGTGTTACAGTAAATGGACACTCAGTGGACATCCTTTTCTCATCACCCACACATTTTGTTTTCATTCCTGAGGCAGTAAAAGTGATGTGAGACCTGCTGCCAATAAAAAAGCCTAAGACAGGGGACTTTGAAGATCTTAATAGCGTAAATGCTGCCGCATGTCTGTGGATGCATAAAAGATGTCGTCCTGCACCAGCAAACAACAGCACATGCAAGTAATTAATTACCTGGCATGACTGCAGTCTCACCCCCTTCCCGCCACTCTGTATGCTGCTATTGCTCTATGCTGCTAATGTTGTTGTACTTTTTTTTTGCCATTATGTGTTTGATTCCTGCAACCTAATTTAATTTCCACCGCTGAAAGCTTCCTAACACCGCTGTCACTTTGTGTGTAAGCAGTGGTGGCGGTAGCTCTGCTAATTTCCCTCTCTGTCCTCTCTGTGGAAGCTTAAACCTTATGTCTTGTGTTTCAGGATAAACTACCATGACATACACACACATAGAGGCAAACACACAGTTACACATTCATGCACACTTCCCAATAGCCTGAGGACAGCCTGCAGCAACTCCAATTAATAGCAGCACTCACTAAACAAAAATCGCAAACTCCTCTGTTCTGTAAATTTTGAGGGATTTTAAAAGGAGGCCGCTGTAAATTCTGTTCTTTAGGGGGAATATTTGCCTAAAGCAACAGGACACACACAGCACAGGACACACACACACACACACACGCACACACACACACACACTCCTATGTAAGCATACATACTCCCAACACACATGCACACAAACTGCCACTGGGAGATGTTTGATCAGTATCTTTCCGACGACTTTTTATCTTTATTACCATCGTCATCATTCTAACCTCCGCAGTAATGAACATCTTGCCCTGGAGAGTAAACACACATGCATGCACACGCACACACAGTGGCATAAGTGCAAATAGAGATGAACACACACTGCCTAATGGAAGGTTGAGAGTGGGTGGATGAGAAGAAGAATGCTGGTAGGGAGGAGATAGAGGGTCGGATGTAGAGACAGGGGAGAGGCTGAGGGAAGATTAAGGATGAGAAGGAAGTAAGGGGGTGGAAAACAGTGGTAGAAAGACATAAGGGCAGAGGGAGGTACATGTGGTGTTGAGGAAAAGATGAAAGGAGGATTAAAGGGGTGAGAGAGTTAAAGTGGGAGGGCAAGATAGCAACGTAATGGTTCGAAGAATGGCAGAGGAGCTTCTTCGGTTAATTCATCTGAATTGGAAAGTAACAAGTGAAGGAGGAGGAGGAAATAAGAAAGACAGTAGAAATAGCCTCAAGTGGTACCGGTGATGTGCATGATGAATAATGGAAGGACAGAAGGGTGCATAAGGAATTGAGATGCTCAGAGACGAGGATGACAAGAATGAGGTGGAAAAAAGACAAGTCTGACTGAATAAAACAGAGTGAGAGCATCTATCATCCCACTTGTTCCTTAAGTGTAGACCGAAAGAAAGATACAGACTTAGATAATACAAATGGGGGTTGATACAAGAGAGGTTTCATAGAGAAGACTCAAATTAGATTGGCCAAAGAAAAAGCAGAAAAGCTTGAGAGGAGAAAGAAATTTAATTAGACTAGGAGTATTATCAAATGCAAATACAGTTGTCAGTTTCTTTCCTCTTGTTACAATTACAAGTCCCATCTTCTTCATCATCACCCACTAAATCAGCTGGTTGGCTGCACCTACAGGATCCCATTTAACCATGTTATTGTGAACTAATGTTATCAAATGATTCTGATTGGTTAAAGGATTAGTTCAATATTTTGGGATATACGCTCATTTAATTCTGTCTGAGAGCCAATCAATCTCATGACAGTGTGTTCAATACGGAGTTGGTGCCAAGAGGCGGTTAGTCAAGCCTAGCATAAAGACAGGAAGCAAACAGTTAACCTGGTTCTTTACAAAGTGAAACAAACAAATCCTTTAAAGCTCACTAGCTGACATCTCATTTGTTTGATCTGTACACAAAATTCTATCTAGACTTCTACCAAACCCTGCACTATAACCAGAGACACTAGACAGAAGTTACTGAGTAGATAAACTGTTGTTTGCCAATAAAAAAACCATAAACATATCTTTACTTTTCTTCTTGTAAACAAATTAAACAAATGAGATGCAAGATGAGCTCATTATTATTGTGCTTTTGGGCGTATTCTTAGGTTTGGACAAAGTAAATCTGCCTGTTTCCCCCTGTTTCCAGTCTTAATGCTAAACTAAGCTAACCATGTCAGGGTTGCAGATCCATACTTAATTCACAGATTTGAGAGAGATTATCTCATATCATTCTTGGAAAAAAATGTCTAAGCATATTTCCTAAAAATAAAATCAAGTAATAGCTTTTTAATGTTCTATCCCCAAACGGATTCACAGCACGGACAAAAGAAGAAACATTAAAGGCAAATTTAAAATTCAAATTACAAGTACATCAGAGACGTAGTCTACACACAATAAATACCTACACCAACGGAAAATTACATAAGCAACTACATTACCATTACTCAAACACAAAACAATATACAGCAACAAACCATTCAGTGCCGCATCAGCCTGCAGTACTTCCATACTATCGTGGACGAATTCACAAAATGTTTGTGAGGTTTTTGCGGCTAATAAACCTGCACAAATAAGACAAAAAGAAACCGTGTCATTCTCAAAGCACTTGGAAAGGGTTGACTGCACCTCTAACTGTGCTGCCAAGCAAATAGCGCCTCATGCTCCAGTGCTATTTGCACGTATTTAAGTTAGGTAATATGCATACATTTGGCACAACATTGGCCCCTTTCTATGCAAATGAGTCTCATTGCAAAATCACTTCAATTCACAAACACAACTGCTAATAACCACACACACAGTGAAATTATTAGCATCTTTTGAGAGCTGGTAGCAACTGAAGCATATTTATAAGGGATGTCACACCCAGACTTTCCAGTGATCATAGCAGCAGTGATTGTAGCCAGACAAAGCAATAGCGCACCACAGTACATTATATAAACACAAATGGCACAGACAATCAAATACCTGATATTTACAATGAGTGAATTAAACTGGAAAACAACATAAACTGGTGGTTACGCACTCACAGTCGAGCTTTATCTATGTCGTGTATTGTACACCTTAAAGGTTAGATGAGATTTAAAACATTTAATATAGCAGCAAACAAATATTTACTGTACAGATATAGTGGAGTGATGGTGTCCTGTCTCACTTTGCCTGTTATTGCATGTAAATCCCTCTGTGTACAACTGAGGAAAGCAACTAAAACTAATGTTTTTTTCATCTGCCTTGGTGAATTAAGGATTTATTTCGAAAACCAGAGTCACTGATTGTTGGAACAGTGGTAAGACTAACAGAGATGGTTTTGGTGAGTTTTTATTTTGTTTCTGTTTCTGTCTTTGAATGAAGTTATGGTGATATGTGAGGTAAAAAGACCTTTCTATCTATAGCCTGTTGGCAAACGTCATATAACGTCTGTTTCTGGTCTATCAAAAGGTCTTTCTCTGTATGGATTCATTCTATAATTTTGTCAGACAGAATAACACTCTGAGCCTGTCAATGACAAAAACAAAAACACTTTTAGTGACGTACTTTGACAGCATATTTGTTGGATTAGCTAATGTTACATGGCAGCCACAGCACAGTTGAATCAAGGGTTTATTCTGACCAAACCACCATTGATGATTGTTAGAAAGACTGTGGAAAGACTAACAAAGATGGTTTTGGTTAGTTTTATTTTGCTTTAATTTTCAAGTGTGTTTTACAGTTATCTGCTAGTTAAAATTACTGGTTTTGTCAGTGGAGTCTGGTCAGCCGTAGTACCTTTTGTTTTGGTCTTAGAGTAATGCAACATCTAGTGGCAAGTGAATTTTGTACTGTATATATAACCTCTAAGAACAAATATTACTGAGACCACAGAAAATATCAGATGAACATTTAATATCCAGGAATTTACATTATAGCCATATAGGTACTAGGTTTCAACATCCTTCTCTCAGCCATTGTCCTGCTTACAGTGTTCTTCGTGCAAAGCCACCATTTATACTCTGCCACATAAATCATTTCAACCAGGTGAAAAACTGCATGGGCATGTTTGCGCTGTAATATAATTAACGCAGTCTCTTCTGTGGATTTGACCTTGAGACAGGGCAGATATACATCCTGCCTATTAGACTGAGCAATGTTGTGTTCTCTTTGGTTAAAATTAGGAATAAAAATCTGAAATGATTGCATCAGTAGCGTATCTGTGATTGCTGTCTCACAGTCTGAAAATACGTTTTTAACAGCTTCAAGCCCCCTGTTGGTAAAGGTGTCCCTATGTGGGCTGAAATGGCCTTGAGCAGTCTGCCAGGGGCCACTGCTAGGAGACGGACCCTGTGCAACCTGTGGATACACAAACAGACTTTCTCTCTGATGATCAATAATGAATATGTAATATTAATGTAGCTTGGGCTTTGTTGACACTGGCAGCTCAAATCAGATTGTTGGCATCTAAAAATCTGATAAAAGCAACAATCCACATGGAGGCTGATTTTAGCATATCAGATTTCCCTTATTGACTTTCAAGCACTTTGTTTTCCCTCACCAACTACACTTAAGCTCTAAACATAATTTTCAGAGACTCTTTGGCCCTGGTCTATTCCATACAACGGAGAAAAGTCTTCAATGAGTAACCTGAACTCCAAACTTTAACTGTGAAATTGACCAGATGTGACAATACAAATGATTTAATATGTCAGTATAATGGAGCCTTTTCTGCACTTCCATCAGCAGTTAGAGGGTCCCTGCATGAGAGGTGATGGAACAGAAGCACTTAAGTTAATTAAGCAGCCTTATCTATGGTCCCTGCGCTCAGAGAAAAAGAGACCCGTTTGAATTGACGATAGCTACGTAATTACCCTTTATCTTCTCTTAGAGAGGTTAGGAGTTCTTTAATGAAGAGCAGTTTTGTTTAAGAGAGAACTGAATATAAATGGTGGGCACGGGTATATGTGTATGTACCTGTGTGTATGTGCATGCATAGCCATGAATATGTGTGTATATAGGTGTGGGTGTGATCAGGGTGACTATTTTAAAATTCAATTATTACTGTCTGGTGTGATCATTGTCCTTCAGCTATGAAATAAAATTCTACATCCTCTCCCACACACTGTATAACCAGGCTCCCTTACACACACACACACACACACACACACACACACACACACACACACACACACACACACACACACACACATTTATGTACTTTGCATGCTGTGCAACTTCTTTTGGAATTTCATCAGCCATCTTACAGTGAAAATAAGACAACAGATTTAGCCAATGAAAGGGACACAATACATCTGAAACTTAATTCAATTTTTTGATATTGATTGCCTACTTCAAATTGTGTGCGTGTGTCTCTGTGTGTGTGTGTGTGTGTGTGTATTCGTATGTGAGCTATTGCCTCAGATTTGGAGTGTTTACTCCAATCTTGGGAAGGGCGCCACACTCCTCCGTTGGCCTTGTAATATGGTCTTTGGTTTTTGCAAAGAGAGGAGACTTGTATATTACAAAATCCTACTTTGTACCCTTCAGATCTGCTCCATCTAATGAAAAGACAGCTTGCGCCCTGAAAGATATATGAAAGATTTAAGAAGAACAATTTAAGCTGTTGTCAGAATCAGAATAATTTTACTAAAATAGGAAATTTTGTCCTGGTGCCATCATTGAGGAGTATGAGCCAATGTGCTTGTTTTGCATGAGTCATCAACAGCAGATAATACCACATTATAAACACTTTAGGTATCTGACGTTAAACTGCTCAAATAGACATATTAGTCTATGGCCTTGAATCACTATTATTATTACTAATGTTATACACACTTCCAATGAAGGTTTAAGACTTCACTTTACAAAAACAAATATGCACTGAGTTATCAACATGATGGATGATGTATAACGTTAACAGCCGTGTCTTCATCGTTCCAGGTCAGAGTCCTGGACGGAGCCACTGTAAATCAAACGGCCTTCTGGCAGAGTACTATCCAACTAATGAAAAGAAGGTCGACTAAGACTCTTCTCAGCCTAAGTCTCAACAGCAGGTCCCCATAGGAAGTACAACACAGTTATTCATCGAATAAACATACATGTAGAGTCCACAGAAGTTCCTTAGAACCTTGTATTAGCCACACATCAGCCTCAGACAGCTAGTGTAATGGTTAGCTTGATATGCATTACACTGATGAAGTAGATAAAAAGATGAATGTCAATATTTGTCACAGATCTGACAAAGTGGTTGATGTAACCACGGATGTATTAAGAGAACTGGATACAGTGTTGGAGGCATCACTCTGTTCATTCCTATATAAGTTGCTTAGTGGCAGAGAACAGCTTTGATGGATGCATACCATGTTTGATCTATGGGCCATGGCAGCTAGACTAGAGGGCATGGACAAACAATATATTTTGTCGTATAATTTGGAGGACTTGTTGCTATGTTATTCATCTTGTATCACGCTCCAGTGAGATAAGAACAAACTTTTCTTTCTAATATTTTTTTTGGCTTTATTGCCAGCGAAGGGCCACAGGTCGGATTCAAACCCTGGGCCGCTGCAGCAAGGACTCAGCCTTGGTACATGGCCAGCTCTACCAGGTGAGCTATCCAAGCACCCCTAGACCAAACATTTCAATGGTTGTCTGTGTTTGAACAACGACACAGGCCAAAATGTGACTTGCCACAGATTAGGTAAGCCTTGTTTTTAGCCAAGCCATAACCTTTTGCTATGTCATAACACATATCATAAAATGGCAAACACACCTTCTGGCCAGTTAAGAGGAGACAGCAGGCAATAAAAAGGCTTTAAAAATTTAAGAACGAGAGGTCCTTGAGCATACAGTCATACATGTGCACAAAAAATATCATTCTGATAGGTCCAGGGGTAGTATGTGAGATACACACATGCACAACCAAACGCATGATCCCCTCTAGGCTTATGCCTGGGGGAGATAATTTAGAGTAAATGTCATTCTCACAGACACATGTAGTGGCTCTTTTGTGGTTCTGTAGCGAGATAATAAATATGTATACAACTTCTTTAGGTGAAAGAGATGGAAGTGGGACAGAGAGAGGAGAGAAAAAACAGAAAACTGACATGCAGGAAGAGCTGGATTGGGGATTTAAAAGGGGGGGAGAAGTGAAAGAGCCTTTGATCAGCAGGGAGAGATGGAATAAAGTCACCTCTGTTCCATTACCACCCTGTTGCTGTGAAAGTGGAAGTGCAGTGTGTGTCTCCATGGGGCTTTGTGACACACCGAGAGGCCTAGTGGTACACACACATGCTCAGTCCACTTTTGTTCAAAGGCAGGTTCATACAGGCTACTTTATGAAGCACGGGTGAGTCTGGGCTTTTTAGTGGAGCAGGTTTAAGATGGTGATAGTCCCAGGGATCATAAAGGTGAATGAGTGTTGGTAGTGGAGTGGACTGATTGATTATCTCCCCTTTCAGATCATTAAAAAGTAGCTCTGCAGAGACTGCTTTCTGTCTTCACTTCTGACCATCTCAGCTTTAGTGAGAATACATTTTAGAATACGTGAAATTCATGTCATTTAGCTTTTTCCAATATTTTAACTTCCACAGGAAGAATAAAAGGTTGTGACAGGTTGAAGTTATAATTTAATAGAGCAGCATGCGTTTCAAGAGAGATCAATAACAAACACATACCATGTCCACGTTTCTCAGTTTGTCTGCAATTTGTTTTCTTTCACTTCTCTCCCCGCTGTACCTCAAACAATCCCTTTCGATCAGACAATGAAATTATCGGCTCTTTGGATGCTATATTTGCTTTTATTACATCACCTGAAATGCAGCTATGTAAATTAATTTTTGTCACTCAAATTTTTACATAAACACGAACAACTTGATATCAAATCGTCAATTTATATCAATGAGGAAATGTTTGGAAGACCTCTGTGGAGTCACTGTTAGAGGCTGTTTAGAGACAAGTATGTTGCATAAACCAATGCCATACACCACAACATTTATAGCCTAAGCTAATTTACAATGCCCATCCTGTTTTGATGACTTGCAGCTTGACTTGACAGAAAATAAATGACTTAAGACTTGATTTGGACAAGTTTAAGACCTTTGACTTGACTGGAAACATGATGAGTCGAATGACTTGTCTTTAATATTAACGCTGTAATGGGTTCATTACTGCCCCTTGTGGCCAGAGACCTGCAAACACCCACTGTGACTACAGTTGGTGAGAACCAGATTTATTGGAAGCCTTGCTTTTTTGCTTTATTGGACGTTTTTTCAGACCAGCTTTACAAGAGGAAAGACTGGTTGGTTGGTCACTTGCACTCCTGGTTAACTTTCCTATCTCCATTAAGTGTTTGGGTAAATTAGGCCCATTTCTTGTTAAATAAGGCATGATAGGAGCATAATATGCTGCTCTGTGTGGTGCAATACAATGCTAGACCACACGGTATCAGCTGGAAAGCTGCTGGATAAGTGCTTAGCGTTTTGCTTGCTCCTCTAAAATCATCTGTGTTCTGCACAGGTCTGACAGCTATCAAGGTTTCATACAATGTTCAATCAATTCAATTCAATTCAATTCAATTCAATTCAATTCAATTCAATTCAATTTTATTTGTATAGCGCCAATTCATAACAGAAGTTATCTCAGGACACTTTTCAAATAGAGCAGGTCTAGACCGAACTCTTTAAAACATTAATTACAGAGACCCAACAGTACCACCATGAGCAAGCACTTGGCGACAAGGGCAAGGAAAAACTGCCTGTTAAAAGGCAGAAACCTAGGACAGATCCTCCGGCTCTAGGTGGGTGGTCGTCTGTCTCGACCAGTTGGGGTGAGAGAGAGAGAGAGCGAGAGAGAGAGAGAGAGAGAGAGAGATAGACAGACAGACAGGTGCACAGCAACAACAGTATTGGCAATGGCAGTCTAGCAGGACCATGGCAGGAGGCTCCACCAGGATCGTCAAAAACAGAATCAGTCAGCCAGTCCACCACTTCCAGATCCAGACTGAAATATCTTAACAACTGTTGATAGATTAACATTCTTAGAGACCTTCATGTTGTTCAGATAATGTCTCCGAATAATAATCCTCTTACTGTTCCTCTCGCGCTACCAGCAGGTCGACATTTATTGTGAAGTGTTGTGATGTTGAATCACCACCATGCACTTTGTTGCAGACAATCTTTTTTTGGAAACTCTGGCTTTTCATCTAGCCATCCATCAATCATCAGAACAACATTTCATTGTTTCTTTGTTTTAAAGGTGCACCGGTAGCTCATTGAGTATAGTGCATACCACATATGAAGGCTGAGCTTACCACAATCACCACCACCACCACCACAATTTGGCCCTGGGCCTTTGCTGCATGTTATACCTTCTCTCTCCCCTCTAGCGTGGCTGCAGAATCTTAATCTTGTTTAATAATTTGTGCACATGAATTATTATTACTACTTTGTGTTGCAAATGAATCATTTGTACCCACAAATTTATAATTTTTGTGCATGTATTCCTCCAGATGTTGCATGTACATGCTATGCAAGCTATTGGTTCAGAGCAGTACTGCCAAAGGGGTTACGAGATTAATTCAAAGGGTCACAAGATCATTAACAAGATAGGAAAAAAAAAAGAAAAAAATTTCTGCTGCACAAAATTTTTTGATTTACTTTTCTCAAACCTTTGCTTATCTCTTGTGGCATGCTGAAGAGCTTTGCCTCTTCCAGATTGTAGAAACTAATGAAACAATCAGAACTTGTTGGTTGAAGTGCTCACACACATATCAGTATGAAACCTGTGAAGAGGAGTAAGCACTTCAGCTTGGCTCTAAAGGGTCAGAACTGAAACCACACAAGGTTGGGAACCAGTGGTTTTTATTCCAATTCAATCACTGACTGTGTGCAAAATGTCATAGAAATGCATGTGTTCATTTAAAAAAAAAAGGAAAATGTATTTGTGCCATTTTTGTGTGAAAATGTCTGCTGTGTGGCAAAGAGCTTTGAGGCAGTGGGTCAGTATTCAGTGATGAATCAGCTAATCAGATATCAATGGCTCTTGACAGCTACTTTACAAACCAAAGGGGAACTCCATGTGCTCCATCTGTTTTTGTTTTAGCAGAATTTGTTAAAGTTTCAACATTAATCCATATACAAGGTATGACACGATGCCTCTAGGCAATGTGAAAAAAAAGGTTGCTTAGGTGAAACATACACATGCACATACAGAAATGTGTCGTGACCTGTTCTGCCCACACATATGCATTTGAAATTAACTGCTTCTAAATGGTATCCACTAATCAGAATTTTCTGTGAATAGCAGCCACAAACACATGCATTACGCTACACTAGTGTTTATCTATACAGACACAAATGTATAATTAAAGAAAGCTTGCAGAATTTATCTTGGCTGCCTCATTTGAAATCTCTCAGTCTCCTTAACAACCTTTCTTTTTCCTCTTTCTCACACATCTTTCTCTCACTCTCTCCTTCCACATGCGATTTGCTCTTCCAACAGATTTTCTCCTCCAGAGAACCAAAATCCTTAACTGGGGGATTTCATCTTTTTACACTCTAACAAGAGCATGAGATGACACAAAAATATGAATGGAAAGATGTAGACTAAATCTGACTCTGTCTGTCTGGCCTTGCTCTCTCTATACTCCAAGTATGTATTTATCTGTGTGTTTGTGTTTCTGCAAGTGTGTGTGTGTGTGTGTGTGTGTGTGTGTGTGTGTGTGTGTGTGTGTGTGTGTGTGTGTGTGTGTGTGTGTGTGTGTGTGTGTGTGTCTGTGTGTGTGTTACTACAGAGAGTACAATGCTACAGAAACAGAGAGAAGATTGAAAAGGGGATGATGTAAACTAATCTCTGTTAGCAGGCTACCTCTGCCTGGAGGCAAGAAGTTCATTTCACACATATTCAAACTGAACACACACACACTCACACACACACACACACACACATACACACACACACATACACGAACAGTGAAACACAAAAAGCTTTTCATTACTTCAAACAGAAGATATCCTTAATAGCTAAATGGAAAAAACAAAAGAGAAAGATAGACCCTTTGTGTGTGTTTGTGTGTGTGTGTGTGTGTGTGTGTGTGTGTGTGTGTGTACGTGTGACAACAAAGATAAAGGTGATGTGTTTTTATAAGTACATTTTCAACAGAGAAAAAGACGAAAAAGAGAGAAAGGCTACGTTCAGACTGCCGGCCCAAATCAGACTTTTTTGCTCATATATGATTCAGATCTGGGGGTTTTGTGTGAATAGCACAAATCACATGATAATCTGATCGTTTCAATTCTGAATTGGGCCATTTTTTGTCCTAAACTAGATACAGGGCTGATATTTTGTAATCTGACTCAGTCTGAACATTGTAATTCATGCAACTTTTACGTAACTCACTCGTCTCAATTCCTTAATAAACTTCAGTACATCAGTACAACTCTGCAGCTCACCTGCTCACCCATACCCGCTCCTGTGACCACTTCACCCCTGTCCTACAGAACCTCCACTGGCTCTCTGTCTAACAACAGATCCAATTTAAAGTTCTTCTCCTCGCTCACAAAGCCCTCCACAACCAGGCCCCCTCCTACCTCGCTGACCTGCTCCATCGCCACATTCCTTCCCGAACCCTCCACTCTTCTAATGGCAACCTCTTGTCTCCACCACTGAGGACCAAGCATCGTACCTAGGGCAACAGAGCCTCTCTCTCCAAAAAAATCTGAGACTGTACTGATCCATCCAACTTTAAATCATTGATCAAAACCCAACTTTTCAGAACTGCTTTTAATGTTTGATTCACTGTTGAATGTCATAGATATATATCTATATTTTTTAGTGTGTTGTTTTTATGACTTTTTTCTTTTTCTTTTTAACTTATGTGAAGTGTCTCTGAGTTCCTAGAAAAGCGCTCTATAAATAATAATTATTATATATAATTATTATAATATAATTAATTATTATAATAGGCATATATGTGCATTTTTCATCATAGAAAAGGTCAATTTCTCCATACAGTTGATTTCATTGACAATTGTAATCTAGTCATCTTGTGATGGAGCGTTTGACTGCAGCCGTTTCTGTGTGATGGCTTTCTTGCTAGCAGCCAAGAGTATTTAGAAGAGGTATTATTCCTGAGTCATGAGTTTCTCTGGGATTTTATCCAGGTAAAATGTAACAAAAGAGCAAGCAATAGCAGTATTTCTTCAACAATCTCTTGCCACTATGGAAAAATTAAAGGACAAGCACAGAAAATGTGAAAATGGTCAGCATTCATCATTTTCGTAATAACCTCTTCGCACAACATTACAAAAGATTGTATCATGTAGAGCTTGTGTTCTGGCTTCCCTATGTGTCATTGTAAGCATCTTCAGATATTTCCAGGCCTGATGCTTTCTCCATTTCTGAAGACTCCATTAAGCCATTATCACTAGGTATAGTGCAGTTAGTAGTCCCACCTTTACATGACTAACGCTTAAACCACATATCAAGACCAGAGGATTTAAACTCTGCATCATACGCTTCTTAGTTCTGTATTCTTGCCTGTTTCTGGAGGTGAAATGTTACCATTAGTTTTGTTTATCCAGATAAAAATCCATGAGTAAACAGATCTGCAAAATGTTCACTGACATTGTATTTAATTTGTTTCACTGTAATATCCGCTCTTGCAATACAATATCAGCTGGAAGCAACTGTAGCTTTATGTAATGTTTTTATGGTTTACGGTGGTTTATGGACAAGAATAAAGTTTAATTCAAATCTTAATTTGCAAAAACAAATATGTGGTATTGGTGCCAGATTTGGAGATCTGGGGAAATAACTACAATGAACTGAACTGAATAAATTACAATATCAGTTCCATTGGAAATACAACTTTTTAGGGTATATCATTTTAATATGAAAGTATGTTATTTTACTTTATCATATCAGATCAAATACTATAAATTTTCATGCTCACAGCTGCCACCCTGCAGCCTCCTTGCCTTCAGTGTCAGTGGCTCTTAATCTTGAGCCCAGTTCCATGAATCATCTAAACATACCCTCCATCACTTCCCCTCGGCAGTTTCTATCACATACAGTAGCACTATACATCACAAGCAGATGCAAGGCAGAGAGGCAGGGTCCAGAGGCGGAGGAGAAAGCTTGAAACAGAATACAGTTGCGCTTAAGCAGGCCTAATGATCAACGATAATAAATTCTAATTTTACGGTCAATGAGTAATGTAATAATGTAGGGGCTCAATTAAAGACTAAATGCTTTAAATATTGTTTGTTACTTAAATTAACAGTTCTTCTGACAGTGGGTAACAGAAAATAGTGAATGACAACTATACATTGTGAGCTATGGACTGGAGACAAATTAAAGGAAAACCCTGAATAAATGAGTATGTTTCCACATGAGGAGGGTGGTGGGGGAGGGGGCCTTTTACTAGCGTAGTTTGAGTCTGCTTGTCGTCTTAGAGGGAAGGGTCACTACAAATCAATACAAGGTTATTGTGAGTGATCATTTTTATCGTGTGATGAAACACTTCAGCCCCCCTGCAGGATGGCAAATCCTCCATCCACAGGACACAAGGGGACACTTAATTTGATGACTATGAAAATGATATGATTCCTATTTGATGGCTTTCACAGACACCAGATCTCAACCGGACTGAACCTATAGGAGATTTTGGAGCTCTGCAACCAAACCATAGTTATTACCCCTTCTGTATATACTAATGCATTAGAGATAATTGAGCCTACACTTTCCTTTCTGTCTCAAAGAGGAAGGCCTTTACCCACTTTTCCCCAAGTTCAGATCACAACATTTTTGACATCAGTAATCTGTCTTTGGAGTTTCCTGATGCAGCTGGCCAAGTGCAATTCTATGAATATGGGCACTTCAGTGATTGGCTGTACAGATGGATGATATGTGTCCATTAACTCCTGATGCTGAGGAGTTGATGGACACTTGATGGAAGCTCAGGATCAAGCAGAAGTGCCTACTCCTACAGCAAGGAGTTGCACACAAAGTTGCTTTCACATTGCACCACTACAACTAGATGAGATGTTTTTAGTGGAATTTACCAAAACAAGTGTGGTTTAAAATTTAGTTTGTGGTGATTAAAATACTCATAAATATCCCAATGACAAAACATTATTTTTTTTATATATCATATTTGTTTGTTCACTGTGGCTGCTATTAGCAGTTGTTTGATTACTTTTACTTTACTTTATCATTGCTTTCTTTTCCAACTTCATATCCAGTTCAACCTGTAGGATTCTCACCATTTTATGCTCATGGACTTATCTATCTATTAATCTTTTTTTGTTCTATGAATTTACTAAAAATTGCAGCAAAAACACTCTTTCTTTCAGCAGTATATGGTTTTTACATTTAACAACTGGATGGTTTCACACAATTTGCTTAAAGAGTGTTTTTTAGTACTACTTTACTCACACTTTTCATTCTATATGAACAAATTATTTTCCCATTCTATTCTTTGCCATTATTTTGGCCCCTAATTCACACCAGTAATGGTGTTTTTTATTCCATTCAGGGTTTTATGAGCAGCAGCATGTGCTCATACTTAACCTAATGAGGCTTAACGCAGGTGTTCTCCTTTAGTCTTATTTACCTTACTTCAGGACTCCAGGACTCTGACTAACCAAACAAAAATTTAAGCCACAACACTGAACGCTACTTAAATGTTCTAGTTTAACTGGTACACATTTAAGCCGACTCCTGGCTTGATGTAAGCCCTTTATGTAGGTTTTTTCTGTCTATCTTCTAAAGTCGATGTTGTTGTCACTCCCTCCTCTCTTGAGTTAGGGGATGCATCGATCAAACTTTTTCTTTCAAAATACCGATTGTGATTCTTGAACTCTGAGTATCTGTCTATACAGAGTAACAATCCAATACAAGTGCTCTCTTTTTCCCAAATTTAAAATCTGTAAAATCCGCACTGAGCACAACTCATAGGAATTGTTTTCATTTAAGGCAGAGGTTTTCAAAGTGGGAGGCAGGCCCCCCTGGGGAGGCCACACACTCCACACAGCTTCAGCAGGGGACCAGTGAATGGAAGTGGTATGGGGTAATTGTACAGTTTATCCCACTTTCTCAGAGTCAGAAAGAGGTAAGACCTTTTTCAGTGTATTTGTTATAGTCTGAAGTTATGTCAAACACAATTATTAGGCTATCTAGGCTCAATTGTTGAGTGTCTATTTGTTCAAATAACATAATCCTGATCCCATAGGCATTCAGGAATTGAGCTAAACTAAGCGAGTAAATCAAGGGGGGTAAGGGGGCGCCGTTTTCAAAGCTTTGTCTGAGGGGAGGCCCAAAGTCTCAGACTTTGAAAACCCCTGATTTAAGGTAACATGAGACCAGGGACTGCTGTGACATTAAAAACTGAATCTGTGGCCGATCATGACTTGCAGAAATGTAATTCTATAATGGCATTGCTATAGCTATATACTGTATTTGACATGCATCGGCCACGTTTCCCAGCTCACTTAATAAGGTCAGTATTGGAGCAGATTCAGCTGTCAAGTCAATAGTCTTGGCTTTGTGTAGAAAGTTATGGTCACGTTGTTCTTGTGTGGACAGTGTTCTCATAAGGATAAGCCCAGATTTCTTCTTCTTGTATGCAGTCAGTGAAAACACAGTTGTTCATTTTCTGCAGAGCTCCAATCAAGACAACATGCATGCTTTACTGTCAACTTTTAAAATATTTATCTCCTCTGCTTTCATACGTACTGTTGTTTTGTGCCTTTGGTTACACACAACAAATCACAGAGGATGCGGTAATGCACAAAAAGACATGTTGTGAAAGAGCAATAGGCCATTTTCCACCGCAGACATTTCAACATTTGTCATCTAGCACCCTGAAACTGAAGCAGCTAAACAGAATTTAGCCATTAATTTCATTGTTTACACCTGTGTTTTTCTTTCTGTAGCAAGTCAAAATGTGCTGTGAAAATGACCAATAGTGCAATGGTAACAGCATCTATAATGAGTGCATGGATTGTGCTGAGAGGAAGTGAACACGTTGAGGTTTAGCGAACACTTAAAGGAGCTGCTGGTCCTCTAGTTCCACATCTCTCTTTGTTTCCTCCTCTACTAACAATTTAAGTACATCTTCGGTGCAAATGAGTCCCTGATTGGACGGCTAGAATGAAAACCAGCTGGATCTTTGTTCCTCGGCGTTTGAAGATTAGCCTGTAACCTGAGAGAGACATGTTGAATGCAAAAGCAAGTTATAAGAAGGGTAAAAGGGAGAGAATGATGTATGGTGAGATAAAGTGTTTTCAATTAAATTGATTCTCAACCAATGCAGCTGAGACCACTCACGCACACACATGCACACCAACACACACCAGCACACACAGAGGCTCGCACTTGTGCCACTCTACAGCTGCACGTAAAAACCTAAATGCTTGTGAAAACCAAAACCAATCCAATCTCCTCCTGGGTGAGAGGGCAGGTGTTCAGTGGTGGTTGGCAGCTAATTTGGATGTGTGTATTTCTGCATATGTGTGAGCACTAATGTGTGTGTGTCTGTGTGATAAAGCTTGTGGTTGCGTGGGAAATCCACTTCAGCTGTCAGCTAGCCATCCCACGCATGGTGATCTTTCAGGGTCAGGGCATTCGTTGAGTTAGGGGCTCTGATTGGTTCATGTGACCTGGCTGCTCGGTGGTAACCCAACACACACACACACACACACACACACCCACACACACACACACACACAAACATACTTGCTGACATTTCCCAAAATGTGATGGTATTAACAATTTTGGCCCCAAATAATGAGTATAAGAGCACACGCACATGTTCTCTCTTTCTGTGGAGCCAGAATTTTAAAACTCCAGACATTCAGATTGACTGACCTGAGGGGGGCAGTGTGGCTCTGTGGTCCAAAGGGAGACCAGCGATAGATGAGATAAGAGAATAAGTAATTCTCACCTTGTAACTTTCTCCCTTTTTCTTAAGAGTCTCACAGAGCTTTGCCTCATGCATGCACATCTTTAGAATAGCAGCCATGTGTCACTCTCCTCTCCATTCTTTGCCTTTGTTGTTTCTGCCTTCAAGGTCCCATGCAGCTCTTATCTCTGCGTGCAGCAAAACGCGATAGATACAAAAAAAAAAAAAAAAAAACTTGTTGTGCATTCAAGGACTTTTGGTAAAGAATAAGAAATTGTAATGGTTTTGTACAGTTCATAGATCATGTTTGTTCAAACACCAGGTGTTATTAATGCTATACAGTGAATATCACACAACCACCTTGAGATATTATCAATCTGCATGCGCTATGTATTGGCAGCTTGAATATAACAGAAAACTGTTTCTTGACTTGTTGATCTGTATTGTTCACTTTGTTGAGTCTTTGACATGTGCTAAACTCCCAGTAGATTTTTGTCTGACAGCTGCACTGAAGGCAGCATGTGTGTGTTTCAGCAGAAGAGTAGGAGACACATGGAGGGCAGAAGCAGGCGATGTGTGTGTGTGTGTGTGTGTGTGTGTGTGTGTGTCTATGTCTGGGTGGGGGGTAAGGTGCTGTGATATGCGTATGTGACAGATGTGCATGTAGAAAGCATGTCAGGGGTGTACATGCACCAGTGACCAGCTCAGCCAGGTGCATGCGTGTTCAGTGTAAATGTGTGTGTGTGTCAGTTGGTGTAGGTGGTGTAACCCTGAAGTCATTCATTCATGCATGACAGTAAAAAACAGTACATACATTTCTCTCTCTCTGTCTCTCTCTCTCTCTCTCTCTCTCTCTTCCCCCCCCCACACACAGTACTGTGTTAGGCTTTAACACTGGAAACTAGGAGACATATGCCTATCAAGCCTACACCTAACAAAATATGCCTATCAGCGCCTCTGAAACTCTCTAACATGTTGAAACCACATTTTCACCGTTGTGTGATTACTGTCTATTTTCTGTCTCAGTTATAAATATATATATATATGTGAAAAGCCTTTGTTATTCAAGTATACATATTGATTAGTTGTATACTTGATACTGAAGTGTTTCAGAGCTGCAATTTGTGCAGCAGCATATCGAATGGAGCCAAACAAAAATTAAGCAATATAATGATCCATTCTAACGAAAGCCTGCCCTGCCCAGTAATTAACACTAAGCAAATTAATAGCTGTGAAACTGATGGGCCTTGATCAGCTATTAAAGGTCAGTATGCTGAGGAACTTCTGTCTGATCCTGGTTATCTCTGTTCTGAATCCCTTTTGAGTGTGTGTGTGTGTGTGTGTGTGTGTGTGTGTGTGTGTGTGTGTGTGTGTGTGTGTGTGTGTGTGTGAAACAAAAACAACCAAGCTGTGCTGATCTGACCTTAGAAAAAGTTTTCCCAACTTCTCCTCTTCAATTGTGAAGAATTAATTCCTAACACAAGAAGACATTTTGCCTTACTTCAGTCATTTTTATGTGCCACTTAGAAATGGGTCTTTGTCACGTTGAATTGTGTTTCTATTCCAAGGTGTTTTTTTGATGTGTATTTTTCAGCAATCCAAGCACCCTACAGAGAGGATAAAGTCAGGAACGGTATTTTTAAATCACTGATAGAACACCTTCATGTTTACACTCATCGGTTTTTACACCTCACATATTATGTGGTATGATAGTATGCCATATATAATGCTGCTTTTAATGATAATGTTATATTCTTCTAACTTGAGGGGTTGAGCAAGAATGGAAGAGAAGACACACACATATATATATTTTATTTTGAAGAAAGACAGAAAAGGGGTGAGAGAGGGGGGATGACACACAGCACTGATTCGAACCGTGGGCCACTGCAGCAAGGACTCAGCCCAGCTCTACCAGCTGAGCTATCTGGGCACCCTGAAGAGAAGCCATATAAGGGGAAAAAATGAAGAGTTTGTCATCCCCACAGGGAAAAGATATTTTATATATGGCGGAAAGATGGAATTGGTTGAAAGTAAGAAAAGAAGTGAGCGTGGAGGAGGACAAGTAAAGGGCAGCGAGGTAGAGAGAGGCGGGATGGAAAAGAGGAAAATTAAAGCTCATGGTGTGTTTCCCTCAGGGCATGGTATCACTTTTCTCTGAGATCTCTGTAACACCATCCACACCATGTAGACTGGAAGGGCCGGGAGTGAGTGCCTTTGGGCGTCCCCTTGTCTGTAGGAACGCATGCTCTTACAGGCCTATTTGTGCAAGTAGAGGCATGCACAGAAATACTAATTAAGTGGTTGTTTATGTTTTTGCAGATTCTCCTGTTATATTTTGAGCAGTTTGAGTCCTGTTGTGTGTTCCTCTTGTGTTTGCTTTCCTTTTATGTGTGGCTCATGAGTGTACCCTGTCTCCTCCTCCTCCACAGTGTGATACTGGATACGTGTATGTGATTACAGGTGCCTGGGGAAGAGCTTCAGAGTGCCATCCCACAAGTCCGCACTGCAGTTCTCTGATTCCAGTTGCGAGGCCCTGCAGTCAGGCCGGACGCATGAGGAGCTGGCCAGCGTGAGACGAGGCGGAGCTCCAGATTAACTGTCCGCTTTGTTGCTGCAGGGATGACACGCGGCAGGAGCTAAGAGATCAAGCATACACATACACAAAGGAAGTAAAACAAACAAAAAAATCATAGGCCCACAGACTCATGCACTAGCACACAGCTTGAGGCTTGAGGCGTGTTTCTCTCTGCACCCTCTCTGTCCATTCCATACAATGACCCTGAAATCATTGGTTATATTTTCCCTTTTCTTACTTCAATAGCTTCACTCTCTCCGCTTTCTCACTTACTTTTCTTCAGTCTCCTTTCATAAAAGAGCCCTGAAAGCTTAGACTGTGATTTTCACACCCCTTTCTATCTGCTTCACTCACTAAAAAGTGATCCCTCTCCATAGCGATCCTCCTTTTCTCCCAGTGTGTTACACTTATCCCCACATCCCTCCCTGTCTCTTTGAGTCCGCTACAGGTGTGACCTAACTCCTCACAATTCCCTCTTCATTTCCTTACCCGCTCCGTTTTTTCACATGAAAGGCTTCCTGCTACCCTCAGCTCACCCTCATTCCTGTTCTTTCTTCTCTGTGCACCCTCAGCCTCTCTTTTTGCCCCAGGAGATAGCTTGGATAACAGGTGGAGCCACTGGTTTTGGGGGATCAAGTTTCCATCTGCCTGTAATGCAAGAATGCAGTGTCACCCTGGGCTACAATGAAACTAAACAATAAACCACACAGTTGCATGCACACACACACACACACACACACACACACACACACACACACACACACACACACACACACACACAAAGATAGACTCACAAACCATCCAATGAAGCCATTGTAAGTGTGTTCGATTAGAAAAGTATACTTCTATTCACTCAGTTTATTAGCTTTTAATGCTGTGTCTTTCTCTGTAATTATTTTTCTCACAAACAAGAGAAGCAAGATAAAGAGGTTGTGGAATAGACAAAATCATTTCTCTGCACAAATGGATGCAAGCATGTGGTGGACATACTGTAATACAGCCTTGACATCACATTATGTCAACAGCCAAAGCCTCAACACAAAGGCCATCATATTGTCCCTTTATGTTTCTATACAGAGCAGAGGATGTCTGTGACATAAATGGAGACTTTGCACTCTGACTAGGTGTGGCACACAGGCTGTGTCGAAGCTTGATTCATATCCAGCTGCCTGCGGCAATTACATGATGGTGAAAGAGCAGTTTACAAAAAAACAGCCGTTGCGCTGATGGGAACAAGAGTTTTAAAAGCAACAAGAATAAGCAATTGATGCTGTTAGTCAATGTCCCACAGCTATGCTTTCAAATCTCTGTCTCTCTCTGTCTGCAACCACTTTCCCATTGTGTGTATCCGCCCAGCACTTCACTGCTGTGACAGGTCAGTTAATATTGACATTATCTTCCTCCACCACGATGACAGCTCGAGCTGCAGGAAGCTGCTCATTAGCTCTGCATGTGCTTGTATGTGAGTGCATGCGCTTGTGGTTGTGTGTGAGCATGCACTACTGTGTTGATTGCCGGGACAGAAGGCATTAGCCTAATCAAACAGGTGTTAAAGAGACAGGGGACAGTCCCAATGTTTGCCTCCCAGAGAATAACAGAGATTGGTGTCATCGTTCAGCCCGATCATAGAGCCCTCTGCGGAGGTCATCTCGTCGCTGCACTGTGTGTTGAAGAGAGAGTGGGAGGACTGTGTGTGTGTGTGTGTGTGTGTGTGTGTGTGTGTGTGTGCGCGCGTGTGTGTTGGCTTGAGAGAGGGTGGATGAGAGTACAGAGAGAGAGGGAGAGAGAGTTGTTTGTTGAGCAGATCTAGCTAGCATTGAGCTAGATGTCCATATTGTGTGTGCAAATGTGTGTGTGTGTTTTTCTGATTATATGTGTCTCTCTGTGGGTGAGAAGCCATAACAGGATGCTTTGGTGATAGCGAGCAATAGATGGATTGAGGGCAGAAAATGCAGTGGTAATTGTACTGGATACACAGGTAATTGGAAGCTAAATTGGCTTCAGATTTAGAACCTGTGAGCACTCAGTCAGTCTGTGTATTGGAACCAGATAACCCACCCCCACTGTGTGTGTGTGTGTGTGCGTGTGTGTGTGTGTGTGTGTGTGTGTGTGTGTGTGTGTGTGTGTGTGTGTGTGTGTCTGCTGGCATATTTTGAAACAGAAGGGGAAATATATAGACTTGAATGACTAATAAGAACTGGACACATTACAAAATGAACCCAATAATGTTGTGCAAAATTAATGCTTGATGATTCCAAGCTGCTGTGGATTTCATTTCAAAACATTTTGTGGACATTTGTTGGGATTTATTTGACTATCATGAGTTCTTCTTAAGGACTATGGGTATGAACAGCAAGGATTTTGTCTTTCAGGTGTTTGTGTGGAGGTTCAATCTTGACTTAGGCAACATATCGCTTCCTTAGCGTGATAATGAGTGGTTGTATGTGGTCATATATATCTCAGCTATAGAATATAATTTGTCACTTACTGAGACTCAAAAGATTGTTTACTTTCATGAACTGAAATGATCTTTTCACATTTTAGTTATTAGAAACTTCTTGATCACAGCTTCTACAGCAATGAAGCCTCTTCAGATAATATCCAATTTAAAAGTGTGGATAAGGACCTGATAACATCTCACCACAGTCATGTTTTCAAGAACTATATTAAGTATTCACCACTTCAGTATATTTTCTGTGAATGATGAAGGTTTTATGGTGTTTTAATTGAAATGTTTTGTGTCGTTCTGTGTGTGTTTTCCTATTTAGTTGTGTATTTTTATAAAGGCCAAAGACTGGGTGTTGCAAACTAGCTAAGCCTCTGAATGTTGGGGTATGTGGCATTTGTCTATGCTGTCTACTTGTCTCTATACAAATACACATTACATACACATTATATAGATGAATTTAAAGTGTATTTCTGCTTTAAAACAATGAATATGGCGAATATTCAGTGAAAACACATACCCACTCTTATATATGAATCTCTCTGTCATCTATAAGATTGGGCACATGTGTCTTGGTCACCCTAAAATATCATATTAATTATCACTAGAGTTAACCCAAGCAGTTTAACAGTAAGCTGTGGTTCTGTAGCTTTTAGCATTGGGTGAGTTGTAAATACTTATTGGGCAATATCTTCTTCTATGAATAACTGAACAGAACTTTAAAACGTTCCATCCAAATCATTACTTTTACTGGATTTTATCAAATAAAATCTAGCTTCATACACCAGGGGGCAAAATATGGACAACTCATTACCTTGAACATGTTCCTTTATGAATTTCCCAGCCTTTTTTCAAGTTATGATTCGGGTCAGCTCTGTAGAATATTTTCTCCTGCAGCTAAATGTGTAAAAATGCTACTTACATTCATTCACATGACATTACTGTAATCCATGATCAGACTGGAGGAAAGTAAATGACACAGCTTCATTAAAAACAAGTCAGAAACAGTCATAATAAAGTTAAAACGGAGGTCAGAGGTGACCACAGGCATCAGTGTATTTAGAGCATGGTAATATATTCCATTTCAAAAATACTTTGCTCAAACTCAAGGGCATCCTACAAAGTGGGACAGAAAGCTGTAAAAGAAAAAAAAAAACATGGTTAAAAATGAAAGTTACTCTCTCAAAAGAGACAAAAGGCATAGTTGTGTTTGAGCAAGCAAAGCAAGTAAAAATGGTGATGGTATCATAGCAACTGCCAGATGTCCAAAGTTAAGGAAGCGGTCTTCTCACTGTCTCCAAACACGTTGCTGCTTGCTAGGTGAGGAGATAGTGGAGATGGGTGACTGGGGGTGCAAAGACCACCGGGTGGGCAGAGAGGGTGGAACAGGTCAGCCAGGTTGTGCGGTGGTTGAATTTTCAGCACCCGGTAGGAAAAGGAATCTCAGAGGAAATGCAGAGTTTGACAGGCGAGTTGGTGCAGGAGTTTTTGTATTGTGCAGTCTGGCTGACATGTATGAAGCAATTAAAAGCCTTGCTGGTGCCACTGTCTGTTAGATTTGTGACAGAAATATGCATGAGTGACAAAGCCAACATAAAGTTAAGGTGTTGAGTCACCACAAGCTGTCTCTAAAACAACATTTTTTCCAAAAGATGTTTCCTTATTTAGAGTTTTGATGATGATGACGTTGGAGAACACTGTGGCTCTAATCTCTCCAACAGGTGCTCAGCTGGGTGGCGATCAGGGCCTGTATTGATCAAACTATGCTCTAAAAAGAACCAATTTAGGAGTAAAAAGTTCTGTGTTAAGAATAAGGCAGTTACCGAGCGGCTTACTTCTACTACAACACAGTGTATCTTCAAGAGTAGTTTTAAAGTGATCACATGCTTAATCACATGTATGATCGGAGCAGGAATAGCCAGTTGGAGACAAGGATTCACCCTGCATCTGCCATATAGTTGGTTCACTTATGAAAATCTCTCAGTGATGTTATTCTGCAAAACAAAATATTTAAAATGATTTTTTTTTCGGTCTGTAATTAACATATGTAATATACCGTAGGTACGAATAGGAAGTAGAGTGAAATGTTCAAATCAAATATAAATAGCCAAAACTACCCCCTGAATTACTCATATTGCTTCAAAAAGGTATTTTTTTAATTTGTCATGACCAATTGTGTACACTTAGTGCAGGACATTGTGTCAAAAGGTGTGTGATCACCTCTTTTTCTGTACTACAGTCATCTAGAATCTTCTTACGTTAATGAATAGGAGTAAAAGTGGAGGATCTTTACTTTTGTTCTGGACTTCAGTCCAATATGTCTATTTAAGCAGTTGGATAAATATGGGTCCTTGTGACTGGCAAGACTACAGCATATGATTCAAATGGGGCATCTGCATTCCTTATGTTCAACCGCTTGCCGCCCTTCTGTATAAATTATTTAGTTCTGATAGCAATTACGAACCAAAAGATGGGGATTTTGGGGTTTTAATGTGGAATCCAGAGCAACCTCTGAGGTTTGGCACTGAAGACTGAGCAGCAGAACTGTTTCATGGAAACTCCAAGTAGCATCATAGCCACTTTACTGGAAACAGAAAGTTGGAAGCCAATTGCCAAATGAGCCTGGATGGAAAGATAAATGGATGAACTGAGGTGAAGGTGCTTGAGGAGAATGTGTTGGGGACAGCTAGACGGCGTGGGGAGACTATTTGGCCACTCAGGGGATGGAAAGTCTGCCTCTGAGGATTTATTGAGGCAATAAAAGATAAGGTCACCGTGTTGTAGGCTTTAATATTAATGCGCCATTTAATGACCCTCACCATGGAAGAAACTAGGTTATCACTAGTACTAAGATATAGCTCCAGGCAGTTATTTTGTAATGAAGCAAGTGCTTGTGTGTGTAGCAGGACCACCAGCGGTGCTTCCCAGAGTTCCTCCTCAAGTAAAATTATATATAGTCAAATTTCTTTAAAGTAAGCAAGGTGAAAAATGGCTTATTCGAAAGGAACTAAAGCCCAACTCTTCTCATAGTCTACTCTACACTAAAGAAAACATACCTGTTAATATTATATTCAGTTTCTACCAAAAAGATCCTAATATATTCTCCACACTGGACCTTTAATAGTATAGATGGAGGATGAGAGAAAAAACTTCCCTCCATCCGGACACGCTTGTCTGTGTTTGGGGGGGGGGGGGTTGGGGGCGCCGTCCACCACGCTCTCAGTGCCGGCACTGCTGCCCGCCCCCTGGTTCGGTCTGTCCAATAGGAACAGCGGGAGCATTCGGCTCGACCAATCAGCGACAACGGATGATAGTGAATGGAAGTTTTAGTTTTTTGAGTTTCGGGGGGGGGGGGGTGGATACAATAGACCGAGGGAGAGATTAACGGAGAGTGTGAGCAAGAAAATGGGGGAATATGAGTGGAAAAAGTGACTTTAAACCCATAAATACTGTTTGCTTTCACAAAAAGACTCAGTAGCTGCTTGAATAAGGCTAAACAACAGCCTCTCTCTCTCTCTCTCTCTCTCTCTCTCTCTGTCGCTCTCTCTCTCCCCAAGTCTGTGTCGAGGAGGGTGGCAGGTGTTCGGTTGTTGGGAGACGCATCGCCTCAGTCGGCTCCCCCCCCAACCACCACCACAAGCCTCAACAGGGTGCTTTGAGACGGGGCTAAAAAACGTCGCTTAACTGTGGACAAAAAAAAAAACTCCCGTGAGTTTGAACGGACAACGATGTTGAAGTAACCGTTTTCCTTCGCGGGCGGACTGGGACCGTTGACCGTTGAAGACTGGAATTTAAAAAAAAAAGAAACGGACTCGAGTGTCGCAGCAGCAGCAACGAGAGTAACGCCAACGTCTATTTAACGGCTGTTGCCCCCCCACTTCAAAAAACCCCCCGACTGTTACTTTTAAAGCCCTGGTGGTGTTTACCTTATAACTCCTCTGGGTGTAATGTGCATTTAAGGACGGAAGAAAAAAGAAAAAACAAACCCTCAATTGTTGCTGGGAAAACTTGTGATGCGTTTATTTATTTTCTCCTTTTTTGTTTTTGTTTTAATCTAACCTGTTGGGTCATTTTTTGTTCTCCGCCCGTGTAATCCGAGACGCGCGGCGCATTTACGGGCAAGTTGAGGCTGCTATCCGGTATCCGAGGAGAGAGTCCCGTTCTGGGAGAGTGGCGGACCGTCTCGACCCGCGACGACTTCTGGGGGTTAACAGTTAATCAGTTAATCGGGATATCTTAATTTATAAGATCACAGCATCTCCATCACCACACTTGGGAAAAAAAAAAAGACTGTCCAGTTGTGTTTGCAGTCGAAACCAAAGGGGATTGCTCACAGAATCAATTACTGGATTGATTTTTTTTTTTACACACACACACACACACACACACACACACACACACACACACACACACACACACATATGTGTCTATATACCGGCAAAGCTTTTGCATGGATGATGATTTACGTGTTTTTAATACGACCAATTGACCAAACAGCGAAATGATCCGCGGGACAAATCCCCGGTGAAGACATAAAAAAACAAGCGCGGATTTGAGGTCGATAGCAGGGGAAATAAAGCCGATAAGTCTCAAACACACTCAAATGTATTAATTCCTCGCTCGGATCAATCCAAAATGAAAATGAGGCATCGCAGGACGGAGACAGAGAGTACAGTGCCAGACCAGTGAGAGAGGGAAAGTCTCTGTTGGTTGAGGCGACCTCCTCCTCCTCCTCCTCCTCCTCCTCCCCACTTCTCTCCCTCCTTTCCTCTCTCGCTCGCTGCCTGCTGAGTTTTTGGACACCGGAGGTTGGAAGTGGGAGAGCGGGGAGCTTTGTCGGCAGTGACAGCGGTGAACTCCACGGAGCTTCTCGGATCTTCGCTTCACTGAGGTGGTTGTTGGTGTTTGGTTGGTGGTTGGTGAGGGGGGGGGAAAAAAGCGCGGAGGTGCCGGTGCTCATCTCATCTCCGCTCGGACTTCTTCCCATTCGTGCGCAGGGCGGAGAGAGTTGCAGCAGCACAAGCACAAGCGGACGCAGGGCACTGTTTGGTGTCCCCCCCCTCCCACCCTCCCTCCCTGCATGAAGAAACCGGGAATTTGCTACTTTGAGGGGTCTCCGGAGCGTGTGGAGGGACCCGCACCAGCAGGGAGACGGCGGAAGATGATGGGAGCATGGGTGACCCGGAGTGGGAGCCGGTGTCCGCATCTTTTTCTCCTGCTCCTTCTCGGCTGCAGCTGCCACATGTTGCACGGCCAAGGTAAGAGCTTCACTCCCAGGAGTCCTGGATTCAAATATCAGCTTAAATACTTAAAGATTATTTCTATTTCTATTTTCTTTTTTTTTTTGGGGGGGTGGAGGGATCCATTCATACTGTAGGGGTTCAAAGGCTATACGTGGGCAAGTGTATAGTCTGAAAATACTTAGTGACAGACTCATTTGTCACTGGGACCATGGTGAACAAGGGAAAAGTGAGATGATGACTCTTAAACTGGAAACAAGGCTGTGATTTATTAGACCAGGATAGCAGTTTGCCAATTATTTGGGATGTGTCTGTGTCCCCTGCAGGAGGGGGAATAGAGGGGGGGTTGTTTTTTTTATATATTAGGCCAACATACAATGTTTTTTGTACATTAAGTCAGGTTGATTGTTTGTGTGAGAGAGGCAGATAAGGGGGCATGTGTACATTACTGATATTATTATGATGATTGTAGGATTAGGGTATTGAGGATGTGGATTGGGGAGGGAGGGAGGGGGGCTGTTACACTTTCCAAG
The DNA here is from genome assembly GCF_905237075.1 of Dicentrarchus labrax. Classification (NCBI taxonomy): domain Eukaryota; kingdom Metazoa; phylum Chordata; class Actinopteri; family Moronidae; genus Dicentrarchus; species Dicentrarchus labrax. Next base: position 30,260,146 of record NW_026136721.1, read on the forward strand.
CAACAATAATCCCCCTCTTAGTCAATGACCTGCTTAACTACAGCTCTTGATTTGGCGCAAATGCACACACACACACACACACACACACACACACACACACTATAGTGCATTAATTTAAGTTGGCTCCAATTAGTCCGGTGTTGACCCTGCTGTGCTGGCAGGTGTCCAGATTAGTGTGTGACTTGTGGCTGCAGAGGGCTCCTGTGTGGAGTAATTGTTGAATACAGCAACAGGAAAGAAGATGAATATGATGGGATATTGATTCCTGTCCAAAGCTGTTTGTCAAAATGGTGCGTTGCCATGTTGCATACATTTACGTGCTTTTTGTCCCCCCCCTCCCCGCACCTCTTTTTGATCTATAGTAATAATAATGGAGAGAAAAATGAGGATATCTTTTGTGTGTCTTTGTATGTGTGCATGTTCCTCGCGGGATCATGTCGGAGTAGCAAAACAAAAGCACAGAAAAGGTCAGGCTGGTGTCGGCTCACAGTTTCTCTGGGTCACAGATGGCGTGGCGGGCAGAATGTGAGGCTGAGACTTTAGGGGTTATGTGGAGGAGGGGGTCTTAGGAATGTCTGTGCACATATATATATATGTATGTATGTGTGTCTGTTAGAGGTGGGGGGGGGGGGTGAGCTATTTGTGAGCGCAAGGAGAAAGTGCGTGCCATTCAAGTGCAGGAAAGTGCTTGCGTGAGTGGGAAGGAAGGAGCACAGGTAGAGGAGGGAGAGAGAGAGAGAGAGTCAGGAGGAAGCAGTGTGGCGAAGAGGAGAAGGAGCATAGGGAGAGGGGAGTGACAGGGAATGGGGGTGAGGATAAAAAATGGAGTGTGTGTGTGTGTGTGTGTATGTGTGTGGGGGTTATAGAGGGAATGCGGTGCGCCGTGCTTGTCACTCAGAAAGCTGTGCCTGCAGTTCAATCGATGATGACGGTATGACAACACCTCTGTGTGTGTCAAAAGTTGCTCTCCTCTCTCCCTCCTTTTCCCAGTTGTCACACTCTCCCTCCACCTCCCGCCCTCCCTCCCTCCTAGGTGTTGAGGAGGAGAGGTGGGAGACGGAGAGATGGTGTGGCTGCAGAGTCAGCTCCTTCCGTCCTCCTTCTAATGTCAAGGTCTCAGCACCAGCACCCAAGTTACCCCCCCTCCACCCACCCTCCCACCCTCACACACACCAAACCCCTTCCAGCTGTCTTGGCTCATGGCGGGGGTACCCTGGCTCTGCAAGATGTCTATACCTCGGGATGGCTGGCGGGGGGTTGTGTTTGTATATGCGTGTGTGATGGGTGGGTGGGTGAGGTGGGACGGGGCTGGTGGTGGTGGAGGTGGAGGTTATTGATCTGATAAGCTGTGCCAGGCGGCCAATCGAAGGCTGTAGATTTTCCAGGTTCCGACCCCTCTATCCCCAGCATTTATTAGGACGTTTTATTTTAGGAGGAAAAGGATGAAATTCATGAGCCAAGGTTGATCCTCCTGATCTCTCCCTGCGTCCCCCCCCACCCCCCCGGTCCCTCTTCCTTTTTCCACTCTCCCGTCTTTCTCTCAGTCAATCGATGCCCACACCCCTCCCCATAAATGCAAGGCTTTATATGAGCCAACTCTCGTCTCTGGGAGCACATTTAAATAAGCTCATCGATCTTTCATTTTAGAGTTTAAGTGACGGCAGCATTTTACTGTCTCTCTCCTCCTCTTCCTCCCCCCGTTTCCACCACCTCTCATCTGCTCACCTCTCCACCCTCCCTTCTTTATTCATAACTTATCCCTCAGCCCCCCACTGCCTCCCTGTCACTGAGTGGGTTCTGCTCCACAGCTGTTTGACTGATTCATATTTCCAGCATGGATACAGACAGAGCCTCACCCCAGACTTTATATTCTAACTGAAGTCAGGCATGGGTCACATTCAGTGTATTTCAAAATGTAAATTATATTCTATATTGCTAACAGAGAGAGTCCAGGATGCTTTTTTACATTTTTATTATTGCTGTTGTACGATGCAAACCTTGCCAACTCCTCAGGATTTTCTGAATACAGCCCGGTTTCAGCCATGCATTTTTTTCCTCAAAACATTTTTAGAAACCCAAATCACAGAGGACCATGTAATACTTAGAATGACATTAAAACATGAAAATGTTCAAAGTCAGAAGGGGCTCACATAACAACACCGATGTGGACCATTAGGTCTATAATAGGTGGAGATTGATTTTTTCCCAGTTGCTAATGTGGATAATGATAATGGTCTATAAGTAGCCAAAGTGTAATGAAAAAATACTGCTGGTCGTCATTATTGCTAACCTTGCCCAAGGTAATTGCATTAAAATGTGGCTTGAACATCCCAGCTGTTAAACCATTGCACTGGTTTCTAGTCTAAAAAATAAATGGCAGGTCACAATTATTAGGGCTCCTACTTCTGTTCAGTTTCTCACCATAAAGTTGGAAGTTTTCTTTCTGCTTCAACTAAGCCAAGCAAAGACATTGTCACGCTGACCCACTTAGCGTATCTATCGGTGTGATTAGGTTTGATATGACACATGTCATTGGCTCAACCAAGCCAGAGCTTGATCCTGATTGGACCACTTGGGCATGCTTTGGTGAATTGAGGTCACTCATAGGACATTTTGATGGTGGGCTGTGGGCTTGGAAGAGTTCTGAGCGTGATGTCAAAGCCCAAATCAAATAGACCAGCATGCAGTTTTACACATGTGCACATGGACACACAAAGTCCTTCTGTCTCATCAGTGTCAAACAGTTAACGTGGACGTGGAAATTTGCTTAACCGTGTTGTAATGAGGAGAGGGTAAATTAGAAGCCTCATCTATCTAATTATCATCGTCCACGCTGCAGAAGCTCACTGTGGCTTTTCCACTTCTCTGATACTGACTCTTGATATTATATTATCTTCCACTGAAGGTTGCAGCTTATAAAAAAACAATAATTTTAGAAGAGTTTTGAAGCAAATTTGTATTAAAAGCTGTTTGTCACCAGGAGTATCATAGCACCTTTTAGTTACTTTACTATGCAACTTTTTGGATTTTGATGTATTTTACACTGTAAATTCACTGCTTGTAAATGTTACACACGTGTTGTTTCTTTGCCCACGGACACAAATTTTATCTCACATTCAAGTAGTTTGAATTTCAGAGGCTGCAGGAGACACTTTGCTGTCTGTGTGTGTGTGTGTGTGTGTGTGTGTGTGTGTGTGTGTGTGTGCATGTATTAGAAAAAGGAGAGCAAACAATGTAGGAGAAGACAGTTTGAATGCGTGTGTGTGAGTATGAGTGTGTGATAGACGTCAGGTTAGTCAGGTCTAAGAGGAAGTGAGGTCCCTGGTTGACTCCCTTATTTCCTGTCTGTCAGGAGGAACAAATCACCACACTTCCACAGCCACCTGACACTTTGCGGTGGCTCGCTGTGTGTGTGTGTGTGTGTGTGTGTGTGTGTGTGTGTGTGTGTGTGTGTGTGTGTACATATCTCTTATGTTTGAGAGGGACAAAGTTTGTATGTGTCTACCTGTCTCTGTGTGCAGACCTGCTATGTGAAAGAGATTTTAGTCTGACAGGACTGCAGACTACATACCATAGTGTGTGGTTGTGTCTTCATGTCTCTGTGCGTGTGTGTGTGTGTGTGTGTGTGTGTGTGAGATTGATGCTAACCCTCTATCAGTCGTAAGTGTTTTCTTCTCACAGCAGAAGTGGCAGATATAGAGAAGAGTCGTCTCCTAATGGAAAATAATCACCTGTGTGTAAGAGAGAGAGTGTGTGTGTGTGTGTGTGTGTGTAGAGACCAGCAAGTGCATCTATGCCATCTTCTTTTGTTCACTTGTACATGCACAAACTTGCAGCAGTTTATATGATTTTCAAGTAAGTTGTGTAGGTCCTTAAGAGGTCAGTTTGGTCATGTTTTCCTCTCCAGCAGTGTTACCGTGGTCAATTCAAGGCACAAAATATTAAATGTTATAATATCTGATTGCCCAAAATCTTTGTGTTTGTGTGTGTTTGTGTGCACATGTGTGTACTTCTACCCTGTCGGAATGGCTTCCTATCTTTGTGAAAAGATGCATTTTATAGAAGTTTTCCCTCAAAAACATCTTTCAGAGCTTTGAAATATGAGCCAGATGGGATATACTGTGGTCTCCCTATGCATCCCTTTCTGTCTTGCTTTCTTTTTGCTCTTCATTTTTTATGTTTGTTCTATTAGTATCGTTCCACGTCTTTTTGCTTTCTCTCTCTTTCTTCCCTCCTTGTCTCCCCATAAGGGACTAAAGAATCTATTGCTGCAGGCCACACAGGTGGAATGAAGGCTGTTTTGCTGTTTAGGCCTTGGTGTTTATTATGTAAGATAGGGGTAGGAGGTTGCTATTGATCCACTGTGTGTACGTGTGTGAGGAGTAGGGGCTGGGGGGTTGGGGGGTGGGTACGGCACAAAAGCTTATCTTGTACTTTTCAAGATGGTTCTACAGCGAGACATCCAAATAAAGCAGAACGCTTGCAAAACATGAACTCTATTGATTGACTGAACTGCAAGACACCACAAAGCAAAAAGACTGACAGACAGATATTGAGATTGGCAGACAAACAGAAAGATTGGTGAATGCGCACGCACGCACACACACACACACACGCATCTGCACAACTTCTGTTTGTTGTTTAAGTGTAGGAAAAGTTTAAATTGATGTTGTCAGCTTCTAGTGCTTCCCCTCAGACATTCATCAAAGTTACGCTTGGGACAGAATTTAGTGGCCACCTGTTTTTAGGTATAGCCTTGTATATAGTCTTAGACATGGATGGGTGACATCCAATCATAAAAGTGATGACTTTGTTATGTCAGTTCCCCCCCAAAAACGATTTTTATAAAAAAAAATCAATCCAGCCATATCAAAATTTTCGTTTTTTGTTTTTTTTTGTCTAGTGGAAGTTCTGGAAATGACTGGCACTCACAATTTTTTGTATCCAATGTTCACCCATGTGACTAAAAACAAGCAAATGCAAATGGAGGACAAGGCAGCTTTGGTGAAGTGCAAAGAGGAACCACATCAATGCATCCATTGTAAGAAAGAAACCTCTCCTCTCCTGGTCTGAACCTGTAAACAACATTTTATTTTGTAATGCGGAACAGCTGACATTTGGCTTTAATGTTAAATACATCTCGATACGCTGAATTAAACAAGATTGGGACCTCCACATGCAGGTTTTGTGCAGCTTGCCTGCGGGCTACAGCTGTGGCCAACAGTAATACAGTTATAATGATTTGTTTTATTTGCTAAATAAGGATCTTATTAAGAGTCAAAACAAGACTTTGTAGCTGTTACTGTACAAATTATTGCTGGTTACACACTATTTTAATAAGACTTCTGGCTATTGTGAAAGCAGAATGGCTATGTGGAGTTGTAATCTGAAGAAGAGATATATTCACTGTCGAGATGGGACACCACAATCTGCTGCACATACACCTTCATGGAAATACAATTTTCTATACATTTACTTTAAATAAATATTTAAATATTACTGTAAACTTTTTATAAATGAATCCACTGATATAAATAAATAAGTAAAGTAAAGTAAACAAAATTTTATTTATTAATAAATTGCTAGTAAATTTGTAACAACAACAAGAATAGGTTAATTAAATATAATAAATATATTTATAATAAAAATGTATTAAATTATAGTGCAAACAAAGTCACTTGTAGTGAACCAACATCACCTGAATCTGCAGATCCCATCGGCTTTTGTAAATTAATTAATTTTCTTTGCATGGAGTTCAACTTTGGTGAACTTTGATCGCCGAAGTTGCGCCTCAACCAATGGCAAAGAAGTGTCGCGTGTGTTTGCCCCAGCAGGCGAAGGGTCTCTCCCCGGAATTTGTGTGTGTGTGTGTGACGGTGCGTGCCATTATAGTGAGTTTCAGCTCATTGTTTGCCATTTTTGGCCACAGCAGGCAGTTTGTTTCATAGAAAAAGCTCTAAAAACCCACTGTACTCTACCTGACAGACACATTAGTGAGTAGCTGGTGAACATAGTGGAGCATTTAGCAGCTAAAGAGCCAGATATTTCTTTCAGCAGTTGGTAGAAAACAGAGCTAAAAGAGTGAATATTGGGCTTACATACATCAGGTTTCCAGAAACACAGCTCTGAACGAATGATGTGGTTGCTGTGTAACTGCTATATGTAAAACCTGCTCCGCGGGGTCTTAAAAAGTCTTAAAAAGTCTAAAATCCGATAATCTGAAACCTAGGCCTTAAAATGTCTTAAATATGATTTTGACTGGTCTTAAAAATTGATTGCATTAATTAAGTTCAAGTGGACTTACTATGCTCATTTCCAGCTTTATATTCTTAGTCTGAGACTCCACTAGAGTAGTTTTGGATTATTCACTCTTCAAAAACAACCATATTTATCTAATACTGGCGCTGCAGCCCCTCAGTTTATTCAGAGCCGTCTCTGTAAATTACTTTTACATACGTTTACGTCATTATTTGACACTTGGGACTCACATCCGACATTTTAAAATTATATATATGATAGAAACCAAGAAAAAGAACAATACCTCCCCTTTAATGTTGCTTGTATAAAGTTGCATATTTCAGTCTTTCCTTTTCACCTCCTTTTCCTTCCTTTTCTTTCTCTATTTCAAACAGCAGTCATGTTGGTCCTATGGTAAAAGTGGAACAGCTGGAGCCTTCTTGAGCCATTTTGCCTCTTTGCACCACCTGTGGCGGTGGCAGCCTACCTCTTTCATTCACTCAGCCACATTATTGGAATGGTTGGCGTTGCTGTATTTACACATATCTAGAAACCTTTTTTCCAGAAGAGTTTTTCATAGTGTTTGAAAGTAGGTGTCTTTCTCCTTCCGGACAGAAATATGGGCTTTTTTTTTGTGCGTGCATCTCAGCCTCAGCTATGCAAACTGTTGGCTAGCTGATTTGTTTACAACGCTGACCGTAAACAAACAAAAGGCCTTGTGTCACAAACTGCAGTTAAATCTCCAAATGAGACTCATATTCCGAATGTGCTATACATATCCAAAGAATATTCCTGTAACCAAATCCAAAATGTCAGATGAGACCTAATTAGGAGTATTCAAACAGAATATGCTGTTAACGTGACCCTTACCTAATGCGGAATATTGTCATATTCGGAAGGATTGTGGAAAATCAGTGTGCATGAAACATAGTCACTGTAACACAATCCTGTAATACACCCTTGCTAACTATGGCCTCTAATATTAGCTCAATTATCACCTCCCTGTGAACAAAGACTGAGCATTATAAGCTTTACAAAGATGTGTTTCACTGCATGGCTTTTATACCTAAAACCTGTTTATTTAAATATTAGCCCCTGAAAGGTAATCCAATGTTGTAAATGCTATGAAAAGACAGCCACCCAGAAGCATTGACCAGCAATCCCTTATTCATTTTTTGATTTGGTTGTGTGTAATTTTCTATGGAATTGAATTTTGGCTGACACCTTTGGGTATTTTCTTTTTACAGCATCTGATAAAAAGACCAGAAAGACAAGGACATCAAAGGTGCAAGATGAAAAATAAACCACAGTCTTAAAACACCTTATCTAATGTGAAAGGGGTATAGGGTATGTATATTTAAAAATGTCCTATTGACACAGATTCTTTTTGGAAGAATATTTTTATCTCACATCACTGCTTTGTTTTGTTTTTGAGATAACCCACATTGTATGTGGTGAATAGTATGTGGTCTTTTTCTGAGTATATTTCGGTGTTTTGAAACAAGCTGCAGCCAAAGGAAGATGAGACAGAAACTAATAAATGAAACCAAGAGCCACCATGACAGTTTCATCATATGTAATAAATTTTATGGGGCTTAATGGTATTAAGAACTTTGAACCCAGTGATAGCAATAAGCCTTCCAAAGATGTATACAGCTGAATGGATCAAAAAAGGACCGCAGATGGGCCACATTAGGATTAATCTCTAATCAAGGCAATAATTACATGGGTTCCACATGTGGAAAAGTGTTTGTGAAAGTTAGTTTGCCACAAATACTGCAGGTTGTGTACTGTACAGTATGTTCCATGGTTAAATTAAGTATTATGGTTCATGTTTCTCACCATATTTCAAATGATAGCAGTTCACCTATTGTTTTCTGAGCCATCCTTCCCCCCCCCATGTTGTGCTTCAGTCACTTAGAATAATGCTGACAAGAATACTTATATAGCAATTCCAGATGATTAGTGCAATATTTATGCACTGTTATTGTATTTTTATGATTACTTGAAAATAGAGGTTTTCAAATTCAATGTAAATGCAGTGCAGGTTTCTTTATGCAAACAAGGCTAGGTTTTGCTTTTCATATCCTTCATCAATAGGAACCTATACAGTAATTTCACTATTCCTGTGCTATAGCCTCCTTTTCATTTTCTTTTGAAAAAAAACGCAACATTTTTAATAGACCTGTGTGGAATTGTATCACAACATCATCTCTCTTTTGCATAATGTGCTTGCCACAACGGTTTTTCTTCTGTCTGAAACAGGAAAATCAGGTTAAGAACAAGCAGCATGACATCAAGTGTTCTGATCATGTAGAGGCAGTGGATGACTTGGTGTGGTGGAGCTAATGTTGTAAGCAATATGGCTCAAAACACTGGTCATAAATGGCCATTGACCTGGTCTAGAACGGGAATCAACATCAAATGTAACCAAATCCTGAAAGGAAACTGAATATATACACTTATCATTAGTATGTCTTTTACATTATTAATTTATTGGAAACAGATATTGTAAAGTAGATTTCACACACCGTAGGTTAGACATAAGACAATTAATTTGCTTTGCAGTATCCCTGCAGTCAGTGTCAGCCTATGATATTGCAGATATGGTAGGATGTGCTTCCTGATAGACGTATACACGTACTGAAAGTTGTGTATGAACAATGTGTTCTCCATACATTCATGGTGTACTGTATGAATATAATACATACAGAAATAATAATCCGAGGTTTATTCATAAAGTATATTTACATGCATTTCACATGTACACATATTTTGACAGTTTATGTAAATATGTTGATGATTGATAAATGATGATGATGATTACCCATACATTACAGTCAATTTGATGGACTAACTGAGTTTAAAATGTTATAAGATTCGGATTTCTGGAATCCCCAAAAGGTAGCAACATTTTCTACGCTGACAACCACAGATTTAAGGTTTCTGTGACATACACGAGGCAATCTAGGAACAGATTCCTATTTACAGGAACAACTGGTGGAAATAAAATTGCAGGTGGCTGGAGATACATCAGAGAGACACACTCACTCGCTCTCTCTCCTAACACCTGGGAAATGCCTTTAAAACCCTAGCTTTGTACTGCCAGTCATTTAGTGGCAGCACTAGATTAGTTGAAGGCTCAGGAGCAGTCTCACAGCGGGGTGAAGACAGTGACTCTCTTCCCCTGTTTCAGTCAGTATTTGGATTCGAACTGGCAACCTTCCAGTGGATCATACCCCAGGCTGTCACTCTTTGTGTCTTTGCACTTTCTCTCTGTTTGTCTCTCTGTGTGCTTCCTTTTCCCCTCTCCGTCTCACTTTTCTTCTTTGCTTTTAAATGTGGCTGTAGTCATTTTTACTGTGACATTCGCAGGGCGTGGAGTGATATGCAGTGAAGATTGTTCAGTGGACGAACATCAAATGTGCCGCCCTCCCGGTGCTCCCCGCACCAAATGCACCTGGCTGAGGCTCTTTATTTGTTTGTGTATGTTTTCATTGTGGTGGGGCCATCGAGCTATTTGAATGGGATCTTTGCATAGTGAATCGCCAGTCACGGAATATTACTGAGGTCAGACTGGGTTGAGTTGGAGTGTGGGAGTGTACATCATTGTGTGTGTATTAGAACAGCATGATTTACTTGTTCAGTGCAAGGTCTCTACCCTGCTGCAGGTGTGTGTTCTCAGCGTGGTGCGTTTGATGTGCCACAGGTGTTTGAGAGGGTGTGTGTGTGTTTGTGTGTGTGCGTGCGTGAGTGTTGTGCACACTTATCTGCGTATGGTGATTTATGCCATAGGCTTAGAGCAAAAAAGGCCCCCTTTTTGATCTCATCCAGGAATAGGCAGGAAGTACTGTACTGTATGTGTGTGTGTCTGAGTGAGTGTGTGTGTGTGTGTCTGGCCAGAGGTTTTTAGCTTAGTCCTTTGATCCGAGCTAGAGGTGGGCATACTTCTGTGAGGAGCCAACCAGCGGTATGGAGACTTGGCTTGTGCTACAGTGAGTGTGTGTGTGTGTGTGTGTATGTGAGAGAGAGAGAGAGAGAGAGAGCGTGCATGTGGTAGAAGTGTATGGCCAGAATCAAAAAGTGGCTGCTTGTGTTTGTACTGCGTATGTGTGCATTAGTGCGTGTGCAGCACACAGCTGAAACCGCGTTCGCATCTGTCTCATCAATAATATGACGTATTAACTGTCCCCAGTTTCCAGACTGATGGACACAGTTTGGCTCTGCCTTTTACAGTGCTTGTTATCTAAAATGGCTTGATGAACATAATGACTTTTTTGAATAGTTAAGTGATATACATATAAAGGAGGGTGGACTATAAAATTCACAATGATAATGGCTTCCAGGGGCAAGTACTTACACAGCGCCAAATAAATGTTCTTTTCATTTCCTGCAAATATACGCTTTGATGTTAATATGTCTTTCTGTCTGGCTGGTAGTGCTGCATTGGTAGCTTATTTCCAAGGTAACATACAATATATATAGGGCTGGGTACCGAACTTCAATAATTCATGCATCTAACATCTAACATCACACGTCGCAAAGGCAAGCAGGAAAAACACTACATTTACACAAAAAGACGGGGCCTGCTTGTTTTTTGTTTTTTTTTAATTGCAAGCTGCTTATCTGCAAAGATAAATCTTTTGTGCTTCTTTGTGAGCTAGTTAGCTAACCTGCATCTCCTCCACCGGGATCCCGGCACATCCTCTCCTCTGCACCGCGGGGCAGAGAGCGGTTCTGGTGGTATGGTGTTGTTTAAAGGCCGACAGATAAAAGGAGAAAAAACACACCTGAAATTGATGTTGGATTGTTGTCGGACCCGGGTTAGATGCTCTTTAGCACAGAGAAAGTAAGAGGTCTCACTTTGCCTCTATTTCTAAGTATCACTAATTTAACCCACATAATCTTCTTCTTCTTCTTCTTTGTATTAAACTAGATGCTACTAGATGCATATTGCTGCCATACTTTTGACAGGTATTTATGTTTTTTATATACTCCAGTACTGTACAGCTATCCCCTCAGTTTCTTCATTTTAGTCCAGTTATCCAGGTTGAGTAAAGTGCGCAGACTAACAGTTGGGTATTGTAGAAAGGCATAATACATATTTAAAAAAAATCTTCAATTTCTTATTTTATCACCATCTTCTCAGTCAGGCCCAAATTCAGATCTGTGGTTAAAGTTTTTGCACAGTGGTGCTGCAGTTGTAATTTTACGAGTACACCCCAGTGCGCTAATTACATTCCTGGAGTTCCATGCAGGGATAAGAGGCTTTCTGCAAACCTGAAGCATTGCATTAGTGCTGGCAGAGCACTGAATTTGTCCTCTCCTTAACGGACAAAGCAATTTGCCTCTCATTCGGTAGGGTTCAGTGTCTTTACCAAACCAGAGATTAGTGGACAACCGAGTCTACCTCCTCAGCCACAGCCTCGATGAGGGAATCCTGACAAGCTCTCAGTCAGTTTTTGCTACTTTTTCTCCCTTCACAACCCCAGCCTCTTCTACTTTCTTAACCATCGTTGGCAATCACTGTGCTTGTGTATTCCGCTCTGTGTAACAGCTGTTGTTCATTGTGAATGGGCCCTGCTGAGCTACTGTACAGCTATTTAAAAGACGCCCAACGACACTACAGGGGAAAGTTGAGAAAGGCTCAACTTTATGCAAATGTACTTTGGCACAGTGCAAGCGACAACCAGCGTGGGACATATCAACTTCCAAACAACTTTCTGGTTTGGTCCTGCATGACGTTGTTGTAAATTAAATGTGTATTTACATTAATTTTTCGCTCTACATCACTTCATTTTACATACAGATTACAGATTTAAGACTTTTGTACAGACTACAGAAAATTAATGGTCTCATGTCTTGTATATTTTGGTTCATCAGCTTCACTCAGGGAAATGTCCAGAGCATTTTACAGTAAGAGGTACTTCTAGAACCTCGATAGCTTCATCAGTGTGCTCACTTTTCCACAACTCAAGTGGATTTTTGCTCATTCGGAAGCAAAGTTAATTTTTTAAATGCTACGTTTTTTAAAAGAAAGTGTACATGAGCTACCAATTTGAGTATTAAGTAATACATCAGTGTTTTTGATGATGACTTGCGAGGCACAGTGAAATCAATAGTTAAAATCTCCCTAATGTGTATGCTTTTCCTACGTGCTGAAATTGATGTTTTGACTGACGTTCTTGAGTAGATAATGATCAGGATGAACTCTTCCTTTAACAAGAAAAAAAAAAGGTGGTATTGATTGATGGACGAGGAAATGAATGAGCACAGATGAATGAGAAGATGTGCTGGTATAAAGAAAAGTAATCAAAGAGAGAAAATAAGAATTTCAAAGAGAAAGTAGGTGGAAAGAGAATAGGTTGTCAGTTATGGGGTCATTGGAGTAGATGGATAGATGAGAGAGGACGGCACAGAACCGAACAGGCGTAATCAAAACAGAGTCTGGGATACTTAGTCAAGACAGATGAAGTGAGTTCCTCACAGAGAAAGTCTAAGAAGAGAGAAAATAGTTTATTGGCTAATGGACTTACTTTATCTCTTTTTTTTTACCATTCTTCTAATTCCCCTCTTACTCCCTTGATCTTTTTCTCCAATCGTTGCACATCATTCTTTTCTCCTATCCCTGCCTGCGTTACATCCTTTCTCTCCTTTCTACCACTTATTTCTCCCCTCCACTCTCCGTAATTGAGAAGGGGCGGTGCACACGCATTCATCTCATTAAGTGCACACGCCGCACACAAACACACACCATTCTCACAGACATTTTGTTACCCTGTAGTAAAATGAATGTGTGTGTGGATTGAATCACAAGTCATCTCTCACAGAATTCACTTTAGCTCGTGAATGTGGGAGTAGAAAGAGAGAAAGGCAAACAAATGAAAATAAAGTGAAAGCATTCAAGCGAAAGAGAGAAATTAATTATCCTGTTTGCCTGTTAATGCAAACCCTTCAGTAGAATCCTGTGTTGAACTGCTGTAGAGTTTGCACACACAAGTGAGCATATCAGGACACGCAACACAACGATACAGACACTCTCATACCCTCAATCATCTTGAGTTACACTCCAACCTGGTTGCTCAGCTGTGTTTAGTATAGTGGCTGTGTTTGACTCAGCAGAAGGTTCCTGAGGGTCAACAATACCACTCTTGTTTGAGTTTTCAACCTATCACCACACTGCTCCACTGGGCATGGCATTTTAGCTCTGAAAAAATGTGCGTAAGATAAAGTACCATGAATTATACAATAGAATTATTAGGAACGTAGTATTAAATAACACCAAAACTAACTGTTTATAACATGTATCTAGATTTTGCTTCTCGTAAAAATCGATGCATTGGTACAAAAAATTGATAAGGCCTTTAAAATGACATTTTTCTTGCAGACCCTCACTAGATTACACCATGCATCTTGTGCTGCTTTCACATGACAGCAACAAAACAATCTTTAATGAATTTTACATTTAATTATCTCCTCTTATGAAAAAGGACGTGAAATGTATCAAATGGATCACTTTAGAGACAAAAGACTGTAAATGAGCCAATTGATGCGACAGGACCATTTTTTAAATGATGATACCCAGTGTTTCCCTGATAATTACTTTGTTCTCCAATGGCAGTATGACGCTGCTGAACCTTGTATGTTCAACTGTGACTCAAGACTATTAAAAGTTTATAGTGTAGTCAATTTCATTATAAAGATGGTTATTAGCCAAAATCTATTTTATTTTTTAAAGACTTTACAGCCTCACAAATAGGGGAATTACTTGCTTTTCTATCCTTTTAAATAATCTTTACCTGAATATTTAGGTGTTTTGGTTGTTGGGGAAGCTTTTATGGTTTGGTATTTTATAGACTAAACTGAAAATATCAACATTTTAGAAACTGTGGGTAGTAGTATTTATGCAAGCAGTTTTTATAAGACTGTTTCTTTTTGCATTTTCTATGATATCTTTGTTGTCAGTATGTAAGTGAACCCAGATATGCGTAGCTGAATGCATCCTTTTAAATCACTTAATGAAATTATAGGCAACAGACAGTTGTGTATATATATAATATACGTCAAGTTACTGTAGTTGTTGCCAAAGTGCACTGATGTAATTTCCTTCTAATATTACTTCATATGAACTGAGATAATGTTGTCTGTTTTAAATGTAAATTGAACTAAAAATGGACATTGTCTGCCCTTGAAAACATATTTGAGTTCCTGTATATTAATATTTGGGCTGCTATATGTAATATTTAGGGTAGTCTGCTTTTTTCCTCACAGAAGCTGGCTTCAACTCTACTCTTGGCCCATTAAACTGTCCCTTCCTTATAAAGAGGATGAGAGGATCTGATGTGATTGGCCCTTATTGAGGCTCACACCAACTCCACTCGCTGATACTGCAGTCCTCCTTCTAATAATATACTCATCCTGGCCCAACATCTTGTCCACATCACTGTATCTTGGTTGTGCTTGCACTTTTGTAAAAAATACTTTGTGACACTTAGAAGTTTGTGCTCAGTTAAGGAAAGGGTCCGGCCACTGGGAGTTGATCATAAGGCTCAATTGATTTGATGTGAGGTGTTCTGATAGAATAAGTAAAGTGTGTTAAGCAGCACGGTTCACCTTCCCTTAAGGGCCCATAACAGATAAAAGTGTACGATTACTCAGGTTGAAAGGTAATTATTAAGTCATAATTGGATGCTGTTCCTCTTAATTCAATTAATTTACAGTCTTTAGTTAGATTTTTCACAAAGACAACATGAGCAGGATAACTTACAATGAGAGAGTTTCCCTGTATTGGATTTTGGACAGTACTTGAGATAGGGTGATGTGTGAGAAAGGCAAAGCTCCTCCACACATCTTATCGGTCTCATGGTAAAACATTAATCCACAGCTCGAGAAAATACACAAGAGATAGATTATTGGCTATAGTAATTGACATTGTCTTCAGGAAAAACTATGATTGATTTAAGGTCAAAGACTGGCTACATTTTGCCCTCAGCACTTGAGTTGTCAATGAAAATGTTCTGTGGCTCTCAATAGGACAACCTAACCTGTCTTGCAGTCTCCAGGTCTCTGGCAAGATTTTTTTAAGTGAAGCCATGAGCACTGTTTACTGTCACTGCAGCACAGAGCTCATGTCTGATCTCTCTCCTGCATTCATGGACAGCTACCCACCTGCTCAGTTTTTGAGAGCCAATTTGTACAAATCTATGGTAAATATGTCACGCGTGGACAAAACAAGGTCTGACTTGTACAGTGAAACCACAAATTCTCATGTGGCTAGTGTAACATTGGTATTATAATAGTGATCTATAATAGTTCTCCGTAATAATATGATAGTGTTCTCTGAAAGGCAATGTGTGGGTTTTGCTCCAATAATCCACTGTTCTAAATGTCAGTCCACAGCTCTAGGCAAACATTATGCTGATTACTGCAACCATCATTTCTAAACAGCTCTTCATGCCCGGCAAACACACCTTGAATGGCCTTTGTGTGTGTATGTGTGTGTGTGTGTGTGTGTGTGTGTGTGTGTGTGTGTGTGTTTGTGTTTGTGTTTGGGCTTGGAATTTACTGTTCAGTATAGTTCTTGGCAAAATCTACTTGATTATGTTCTTTCAGAGTCACTTTATCTGATGTAGTGGCTTATTAGGATGTCACTTGCTCATCAAGGTGTGTGGTCGAGGGCTATTTGTGTGTGTGTATCTTGTATCTGAGCATTTTGTTTTGCGTCAGGTGTGTGGATAATTGCGGCATGTCTATGTGTTTGAGTGTGTGAATGGGCTTTTAAACCACCTGCTTTCTACATGCTCAACACAATCACTGCTGAAAGAATTTCTCAATCTTCAGCACCTCCTCATCTCTATTCTCTCTCTTTCTTTGTGTATCTCTATCGCTTAAGTGAAAGTACTGGCGTGCTCAACTCAAATGACTTTAGAGTATGATTGGTGCCAACCCAAAATACCACAAAATAGCAAATTAAGTTGTGAGTGTGCCCCTTATTGAACAGTAGCCAGGAACCTGCTGGTGATTCAAAACAACATCATCAAAAAACCAAATAGTAGGAAGGAAGTTTAATTCATAGGAAGAAATCTATCAAATTCTGTTCTTACAACAACCAGATAAGTGACGAATTGATGTTCACCCTAACAAACAAGCCAATGTTAACTCGTCATGTGCAGAACCTCCACAGAAAATACAAATGCATATACATCAATCAAAACAACATAATCAATAGACAAATAATACGATTTGTAGTAAGCACATTAAGTCATAAGAAATATCCATTGATTTACACAATAACAATAAGGAAATGCATGTATGGACATGCTCATCATGTACAGAACGTCCATGTAAAATACAAATATATATAAACATCAATAATACCTGTCTGTATTCATAAAAACAGCAATTCGTCATTTAAGCCCCCAGGATACTCAGGCTGTAAGTAGTGTATCCAATAGACCTCTCTTTGTAGACGTTTCCCCTCCCTATCTCCTCCCCTCAACAGTGGCCTAACAGCCTCAATACCCATGAACCGTAGCCTGCAAACTCTGTGGCCAGCACAATTAAAGTGTCTGGCTACAGTAGACTTCTCACCCT
The DNA here is from genome assembly GCF_905237075.1 of Dicentrarchus labrax. Lineage (NCBI taxonomy): Eukaryota > Metazoa > Chordata > Actinopteri > Moronidae > Dicentrarchus > Dicentrarchus labrax. The sequence continues at coordinate 30,276,976 of NW_026136721.1, forward strand.
TAGATCTGATGCTGCTGTTATGCTCAAAAAAGGTCATTTCAAAAAGTGGCCAACATGTGTGGTCCTACATGTGATTGTCATTTTTTGCATGTTTGTGGATGTAAAAAATAAAACATTCAAACAGTTCAAGCAAGGAAAATCTCCCAGGGAAAGAATGCTTTAAAACATGTGTAGGCCTAACATAGAAATGTTACGAGTCTCTGTTAGATTACTGAATAGCTTAGTAGTGCGAAAGGCCAACAATGGGATCATTAGACAGAATATGCCAATGTTTTCTGACAACACTTTTATCCGCCAGAGAAACAGGTGAAAAGGTAGTAGTTAAGACAACAGAATGTTGTTCAAGCGTGGTATTTGGTGGTAAAAGGCTATTTCCTGTCTTTTTCACAAGCCTTAGACACACATGCATTTGAAATTCTTCTTTTCTTGGTAACAAACACACAGGTGCCTGTCTCTCAAATTCTTCCTCAGAGCTATAAATTCTTTTTATCCTTAACATTTGACTTGAGGGCGAGTTCCTTTTCAGGCTGTGTGGAGGACTTGAGTAATGTAAATAGTTATTTCTTTTTGAGAAAGACTGTAGTCTGTAGTAACTCAGATTTGTTTACTCTCACATCCAAAGATGAATACATTCTCTACTGGTCTCTACTGTAAATGTAATAGAGGGCAATCTTGAGATCATATCTTGAGATACCTCTCAAATGCTTCGAGTTCCTTGGGTTCATCAATGAAAAAATACAAAACAAGTTATCATTATATCTATACCAACACTTTACTTTAAGAGGAAAATATGGGTTGTTTTTGTAAACATGATCCACTCCAAACTTTCCCATAAACACGTATGGGTAGTTAGGACTGAAAGGACTGCCTAATGACTCTTTGTCTCTGTGGAAAAAAAGTCTTTCCTAACCTTGAAATAGGAAAAATTTCAGCCAGTTTCATAAGTGTCTGATTGTGTCTGGTTATTGCAAGACCACAATATTATATATTTCTTCTTACGAGTTAAATTTTCTTACTATTTTTCTTACTAACATTTGGGTTTTTGATGATGTTCTGATAATTTGTATCAGCTGGTTGTTAATAACCGACACAATAACATATAACAATACTGTCGTACATTATAGGGGTCGCAGCCATAAATGTCTTAGAAAATGCTGAGGAAGGCCGAAGGCTGAAACCCATTTCCTTCTGCTGCTGTGCAACATTAAAAGTGTTAAATGCTTATTTGGGAGTGCTGATGACTTCATTTGCTATTCTCTCTGCTGCTTTCCTTCTCCCTTTCTATTCTCACCTCACGGTCTTCCTGTCCATTGCTAGTCTCAATCTAATTAGCGTGTATCATGAATGTATTAGACTTGTATAACGGCACAGCTGGCCCTTTCTCTCTTTTCACACCAACACACATTCACACACACAAGCACAGAAGGCATTAAATGCAAACCTGTATTGTCATAAATGAATAGAGCGAGGGCCACAGAGGAAAGGAGAAGTGTGTTCTGGTTGTGTGTGTGTCTGTGTGTGTGTGTGTGTGTGTGTGTGTGAACAATACTGTATGCAATACAGTGTCAATTTATTTGTGGGTGTCCTCATATTTCCCCACAGCAGTGACTCCTCAACACAATGAGAAACATTGAGTAAATGTATCTCAAAAATTAAGGTAATTTATAAATAAGCCAACTGTGAGCAAAAGCAGAGTACAGTATCAAAGTTATATAGACAGGAGCACACAGAAAAACACACGCGCAAATATACAACACCGCCTACACACATATGGGTTTAAGACTGTATATGGATCCACTTGGATGGAGAAAAACAGTTTTATTCTTCAGTTTTTCAATTTTCTGCAGCACAATTCTGCTGAAACAGTAAACTGCATTGTGTTGCACACACACACATGCTTATAAAGGCAAGGCACACACACAAACACAAGTTAACTGAACACAACAGACACAAACTAAAAGCAGGTTTATGTGCTGACCTACCAACTTAAAACAAGTTTATGTGGTCAGTAGTTTTCCTCATGTTAGCAGAATCGTAATAGTATTAATTTCTCATTTTTCCTGTCAGAACATACAGACAGAACACTCACAAACATACACACTCAAAAATGTGACAAGTGTTAAAGAAAGAGAGAAAGGCTCAGTGCATCGGAGCATATGCAGTTTATACTTATAGTAGTTAGCAAATTTCAAATTATAAGGAGTTTTGTAAATCCTCTTTCATTTTCCCTCTCTCTCTCCTGTTCTTTCTCGTGCTCTCTCTCCCCTCGTGGACTGACTGTGTCTTTCCATGCTGTCATTCCCCTCTCCTGTGGTGTCACATTACATTTAGTCTGCAGAAACTTTCCCTTTTCATTTTTCCCACTCCTCTCTTGCTCTGTCTGTCACTTCCCTCCCCCCCTTTCCCTCTCCTGTCCCTATTTCCTTCCCTTTAATCTCACTTCTCGTTGTCCCTCTTTCCCTCTGGCTCCATACAAGGGGAAGGGGGTGGTAACCCATCCCCGAGGGGGGATCCACTAACTGCACCCTTTGGCACCAGCTGTCTGTCTGAGGCCCGATGTATGTGTACTCTTGCATGGCTCTGGGTGACGGCTTTTTTCCTCATGTGTGTGAATGCGTGCATGTATGTGTGAAAGTGCAAGTGAGTCAGAGGAGAGGTTGTTTGGTGAATGTGGTCGGTAACTCTATCTTGGACGACATGCAGCTAAAAGCATTAGGTTATAACAACTGCCAGGCCTGGCAGCATTTGACAGGGCTTTGGGCAAGGATAGAAGGACGAAAGGGGTGTGGTGCCTTACAGCTGTGTGTGTGTGTCTTTGTGTGTTTGTAGCCTATTCCATCAACGCCATTCCCTGTGTGAGCACTTAGTGATTATGGTGGCCCAGAGTTGTTAATTTGTGTAATCAGTGTTTAATTGGCATTGAGGAAAACACATTAATCAGTCCAGAATAAGTCTCCGGCTTCTTCACGCAGTCATTCATTAGTCTACTTCAATCAGCCAATCACAGGCAGCCTGGGAGCTTGGCATACTGGGTTGCAATCACAGGTTCCACAAAGGCAGAAGGATGGCATCTTACTGGTCACCCCATGTTGCCATAATACCACTTTATGAGCACAATTACTAAAGTGCCAAAGCCTGTGTTTGATTGTTTGTGTGTTATTTCAGCAGTCAACACACTTATTGCCAATAATCTGATGTGGAGGTTTGTTTCCTCGACTTCATTCACATTGGCTCCGTGTGTATGTGTGTGCGTGTGTGAGGGAGTTGTGTCTCTGAGGTGTAAAGGTCTAACGCTCTCCAGTGTGTAAGAGTATGTTCACGTTGATGTGCAGCACTTTTGTGTAGACATGTGCTGCATCTATAAGTGTATCTCACGCTCTGCAGACAGAACACACACAAACACAGAATGAAAAGTCAACTGTAAACAGGCAGGCTATCAAACCCATAAACCCACAGCAGCAGGAGCAATGACAGATATTAGATTCTGTAACTGGAGAAAAAGCTTCGGCCCAACTTTTCTCACTCTGGCTCTTTAATTCTGCACTACAACCAATATGTTTTAACAACTCTTATCCAAAGACAGACGCAAATACACATCACACATAATAATATATGGTTAGGATTTAAATGCCTACTCTAAGAGCCTGCAGAATAAAGTGTCTTTTTCCTCGATTCTACTTCATTCCATTACAGATATTTTAACATAATTTGCATGGTGTGGAACATGTGTGTGTCTGTTTCTGTCTGTATCATATTTGCACAAGGAAACTGACCAGAGTCAATACTGTGATCCAGGTGTCACATGTCTGTGAGGAGATTGTTGTTTTAATACAATTAAATAATAAAAATACAATGAATGCTCTATTTCATGGCTCGACAGTGCGAGAATTCTGCTTGCATATGAGAGTCTGCGAATCGAAAAAAATATTATCAAATAAATACCAGTTACACCTGCCAGCTCTGATTGGGGATCTAATAAATGAAACAGACTCAATTTAAATACAGTTCTTCCACTGGAAAGTGTTGCCAGAGTTTCAACTTCGAGTGTGTGGAATATAATATTCATAGGCACTGGTATGTTTTCGTTAGTGTATAATCACCTGAATATAGGAATCTTTGTGTTTTTGTTTCTTTAGAAGGAGCTGTTTGTTTCTTTAAAATGTACATTTTAAACCTTTTATATTCTTAATTCTTAATATATTCTTAATTCTTGCAATCTGTGACTTCACTGGCAGATTCCAAATTCCAAATCCTACACACTGGTCCTTTAAAGTATCTCTTGTATGTTTAAAAGTACAGCATATCTTTAATTGCCTTAAACTATGACCTCTAGTTTTTGAGGATGTTGTTACCGATGGTTAATTGCTGTTGGATGCAGCTACTGCCCTTACCATTCCCACCTACTTTTATTGACCGGTATGTCATATGTGCAATGTCTCAAAGAGAGAGACTAGAGCTCTGCATCTGTGCATCTCTGCTCTGATCTCCTGATAACTTGGTAAGAGACAATGGTGAGACTGAGATGACACTTTTTAAGAGTACCATTGCCCCTCCTATTTTATCTATAGTACCCACTTAACTGTAACCCACAGCTTTCAGGATCATTAGGGTTTTGCTAAGAGCTCCTTATTTTACAAAATTATAGATTTGACATTTAAACTTGGGCCTATTGTTAAGCCAAGCAAGCTGGAGGTAAAAAACAAAAGTTTTTGTAAAGACAGCAGTCAGTTTTAGAGAGTTGCAGACTGCAATAGGAAATAATTTGGGTTCTTAGCAGTGCAGTTTTATGTATCTTTTCTCCACCAAAATGATGAACACATCATAAGAACACACTGGCCATTCTTGATGCTTATAATTGGACCTGGGATTGGATTGTTTGGTATCTATCAAGCCAGCATTGCAAAGCTATTGTAAAACTTTCAAAGGACACTGGGTATGGGCTTGAAGCTTTCGATAACAAATATGAATGGGGTTGAATGATGGTGCTGACAAAATGGAGTTTTTATGTGTCTCCAGAGGAGCTAGGGAAGAGACAGGTAGAATGTACTTTCTGCTTTACAATAAATACAGCTGAGACTGAGGGAGGACTTGTTGTAATGATGGGATTGTACTGGCACATCCACGCAGGTGTTACAAACTGTAGCTAACAATTGAGAGTCATAAGACATGCAACTCGACAGGCATAAAAGCCTTAATGTTTATGTCTTTAGTGTGTCTTGAGGAGCTTTAGTTGTTGTTTGAACTTGACTTGTTTGTTTGGGTGGATCAGCATGGCATGGTTTGCTGACTGCTGATAAGTAATTGAGTTTTAGCTAAGGAGGATGAAGCTGCATCTGGTTAGCTTTTTATCTTGCAGGGATGAATATTTCCCTCAATGTCAGACACATTCTGAACTCCAATAACTGGCTTTTCTGATCATATTCCTGGATAATCATATGATAATCTTAAATCATCAAGAACATTATTATCTGTTGGTGAATAAACAGGCTTTACAAGTATTTCTGGTGAAGTGTGAATGCAATGCTAGGAGATGACAGTCAGTAAATTTGACTTTATGTACACCACAGAATCAGCTCAGAGCTGTCTCCGAAATGAGGCACCACATCACTGTTTTAGCACTGTAGCAAGCAACACCCCTGTGAAGTTCCCTTCTTGGATTTTCATCTTTTTGTTAGGATTCATTGGGTCTTTTACACAGACAATATTTTGCTTATTAGAAGATAAAATGAAGGCTGTGAATCAACATTGAGAATATTGAGACACATACACTACAGGAAATTACAACACTTTGTTTTAATTCAGAAACTTTTTTTTTTGCATAACTCGTTATGGAATAGACTCAGATGATTAGTTGAGCTTCAACTATCTCTAATTTAGTGTGCGTGTGTATCTGTGTGTGCGTTTTGGCCTGCTTGTTAGCACCATGCAAGAACCAAAGTGCACTTTTTAATTACAGCTCTCAGATAATTTAGAGAGGAGGGGAGAGAGAGCTCAGGAGGGAGAGAGAAAGTCGTGGAGGAGGGTTAGTTTAATCTCACAGTTCGTTTCACCCGTTGCTTTTGGTTTTATACTTCCTTTTAAAGACATAAATCACTGATCATCCTAGAGAAAGGCAGAGAGAGAGGGAGACTGTTAGATTAGCAGCAGTAGTTATATAATCATATAATCAGATTATGAGTACATTAGCCATAATTTTCCTCTCTGTGATAAAGAGGTAAAAACACGAAGGAGTAAACGGGGGCCTTGCAGCCGACCAACCGTAGATATGCATAAACAAATTGGGTCACGGTAGCATGTATGGGTGTGTGTGTGTGTGTGTGTGTGTGTATGTGTGATTACTTATGCTTCAAGTGAATAAATGTTTATGCTTGTCTCTTAAGTACATCTGCTCTCAGAGACTTAGCGGTGTTTACCAGCTGCTCACAGTTGGAGCATCCAAAGATAAACAAATAACTCATGAATTCATTCATTTAGACCCATGTATGTCTGGCTACCTTACCTTAATATTATACCGCTGTCTGCCTCGACATGTGTACTCTGTGTGTCTCTGCATTAATTGTGATACGTCAAGTGTCTACAAGAAAAGGGAAACTGTGGATAATTTCTGCTCTCCTCTTTTCAAACAAGTCTTGTGGAGAAATGTGAAGAAAGGGATAAAACAAGTTGAAAACAAGCGGAGGAACTCAAATAAAACTTTCTGGTGTTTGGGTAGAAAAGGAATAATACATGGAGAACTTTCCTTTCCTTTCCAGGCCAGTAATTCCCTAATAGGAAGGCAATCATTTCTGGGGATTTTTTACTCCAAATTTGCTCGAAAGAAGCATGAAATGAACCTGCAAATTAAAGTGTTGCCGGTTATTCATACACACAAATTGAAACTGCAGTTTCTGTCGCTGTCTTTTGACTTTCCCCAACATCCTCCCTCTGCCCATATGGGATAGTTGTACTTCCACAACATGTTTTTTTTGGGAAGAGAAAGAAGAAGAAAGGGGGTATCATTTAAAGAAAAAAACTTTTTCCTCTATTCATGGAGGAGCGAGAGGTTGATAGAAGAGTCAAGAGAGCTAAAAGCAGAGGGGGAATGCTTCTTTGTGTTGCAATCCAGTGTAGGCTGCAGGACTTTATAAATAGACACGGATATGCATCATTGACTCCAGGCTCTATTCTGGTCTTTTCATGTATGTATGGTTGTGGGTAGAATTTTGATTGTTGTAAAAAAGGTCTATTCTGAGGTTTTGCCTGTGTATGTGCGATGACTGCGTGTTTTATGTATATACGGGGAGAGGGTGAATATCGATGTGAGTGCGTGTCTTCACACCTTGGCCACAAACAGGAGTGTTAAAACCTCTCTGGCAGTGTGTGCAGAGTAGACAGCATTTTCACTCCTCTCCCCTCCATCTATCTCCCTCTGCCACTCACTCCATCCTAGAGGACATGTTCTCAGACATTTACACCCTGGTTCTGTCCGTGTGATATTTTCTCCCCCCACCTTCCACCCTTGATGCCTGTTTTCTCCACCCATTCTTCTGTTCTCTCTTCTCCCAACATGCTTTTAGACACCCCACAGACTCCCACCACCCCCTCCACCACCCACCCCCTTGCTTACCCCTTCTTCCGCCTCCTCTGCTGTCGATCCCTCCTTCCCTCCTGGGTACAGGTGTGTCTAATCAATGTCTAAGCTGTTTAATCCCCTCTAGATGCTGCGTTGCCGTGTGTGTGTGTGTGTGTGTCTGTGAGCGTCTGTGTATGTGTGTCTGCCTGATTGTGGTGTCCTTGTATTTAATACAGACACAGAATGAAAATAAGGGAAGTCAAGGTAAGAAAGGCAGAGGGTAGAACTGCGGTAACCTCAACAAAGAACTGTTGTGGATGAATTTGCGTGCATGGTAATTAAATTGCCAGCACGTGTCCTGTGAAAACACAAAATTCTTTCAGTACCGGTGTGTAGTTATCCCTCTAAGATGATGTGTTTCAAACCTAACAGTTTTACAATATGATCCACAATTCAGAGTCAATTTGAAATCTTTTGATAGCTCTGCAGTTTAGAGTTAATTCATCTCACATTTCATCTACTATTCTTTGTTATGATTGAAAGTGTATTAGATATTTTAAAATAGAGTCATTACATTTCCTCAGATGTTATGTCAAGCACTGAATCGGAAATGCTCCAAACAAGAAATGTCTACTGCCAAACCAACGGAAATTACAGTACAGTAATTTTTTGCGTAGTGACCACAGAAGATGAATTTTTCACGAACATTTTTGCCATCTGGGTGTTGTTCACCTTGGTTTCTTGGTCAGTGTCATCCATCTGAATTGGGTATTTCCAACAGTGTTATATGAGCGCATTTCATGGTTAATAAAACAGTTTATGGTCTTAAATATTGCCTTCAGCTAAAAGGATTTCAGGGCCGGTGTGCTTTGGAAGTAGCATTAGCTGCTAACATTTGTGTTACTCACCTCATATTGATCAGTAGAAGCAGTATCGGCTGATACTGATCACCGATCACTGGGTCTATTTAAAGCTTTATGTTTATAGTGTAGCCTTATTTATTTATTATTACTTACTATTCTTAACAACATTGTATATTAAGTATTACAATTCATTAATTATTAAATTGTAAATTGACAACTGTGTATTAATTGGGCATTGTGTATTCATTGGGCAGGCAACATGTTCACCATGACACAACTTAAACTGCAGCCTGTTGTTGGTCATTGGGAGCAGCTTAGAGTTTAACAGTATTTCCCACAGAACGACAGTGGAACTGTGGAGGGTATATTTCTGTTTCTCTAGGTCATTTCTTATTTCACCATTTTAATTCTACGTAATTATTCACCTTTTTTGGGGGGTTTAAAAATGTTCTCACAAATACTTTGTGCTCTTGCTCCCCACCCATGCAGTGGGTTGCTTGGACGGATTGAATATTTCACATGGAATTTGTTTTGGGTCTGCAGTTCTGTATAAAGCTAAACAGATAAATTGCTTGTTACAGGGATATTGGTACTAGTGTATGTGTCAGCAGTTAAGTTACAAGAAATGTCAGTACAAAAATACCAAAGATATGTCTGAAGTAAACTAGATCTGCCATGCCAGTTAATCGCTTTAACCTCAAGTTTGTATATCAGTGTTGCTGTAGTTCTGACTCATGGGATGCTTTTCAATACATAATGTAATCTTTAAGAGTTCAGGAGCTAAGCTAACCTTTGCTTGAATTGCTTGTGTTTGTCTGTTTTATGAGGCAAAGAATTTCTTCCTTTGAGTTGCAGTTGACTGTCAGTACCGTGGACTTGAAGAGAACACAGACCTCAAAATGAACCGGTACCTTACGTAATTGTGGGGGCCACCACCATAATCATAACATGGAGGGCAAATGTCCGAAACACATTAATAACATCACCAAAAATTAAAACAAGGAGCCGGTATCACCACACATTTAATGAAATGTTCACCATTATAGATTAAGTGGTCAAAAAAAGGCTTTTTGAAGTTTGTGACAGCAGTCTGGCAGTCATTGGCTAAAGACTGGTTGGACGTCTCGGGTTTAGGGTTCCTGAAGTTCTAATAACTGGGTTTGTAGTCTACTTAGGCAAATCAATGACAAGGTCATCCAACGCCTCAGCCATCACTTTCTCTCCCTACTAATCCAAATACTTTATACTGATTTATTAATCTCTTTCTCACTGTCTATCTGAGCGTGTGTGTGTGTGTGTGTGTGTGTGTGTGTGTGTGTGTGTGTGTGTGTGTGTGTGTGTGTGTGTGTGTGTGTGTGTGTGTGTGTGTGCATGTGTGCTATAAAGGCCCAGGGCAGAGTACAAGCTTATATGTGCTTAACTCTGGTCTCAGTTCAACTCTACTGGATTAGCTCCTGTCCTCTCCTCTCGTCACCCTTTCCCCTCCTTCTCCTCCATCCCAACAGTTTCTCTTAGCTGAGGCCACATCTGTTTCTGTTACCATTCGTATGTATTTATTCACACTTACTGCAGCAAACAGATTTTTTTTCTCTTCCTCTCCACCAGTCTTTTCCTTCTCTTCCTCCTCCTCTCTCTCTCTGACATATGGCAGTGTGATATCCACAGCCGCAAGGCTCTAATTTATTTAGCTAACGATCTACACCACCTCCCTGAATAGAAAATGAAGGTCTAGTCTCTCCCTCTTTCCTGCACTCCCTCTCTCCGTCTGTCCCCCTCTCTGTTTATGCTGTCTAACGCCGTATCCCTGCCTCACCTGTTGTTCCACGCATGTAAACGAGCACACACACACACACGCAGACACACCTACACCTACACACACACACACACACACACACACACACACACACACACACACACACACACACACGCACACACTCACACTCTCTTGTTTAATCTAATTAAGCGGGAACATGTTTTCTCAAGCAGGTTGTAAATACTGAGACTGTATTAGTGGAATGAAATTAAGAGCTGTGTGTGTGTGTGTGTGTGTGTGTGTGTGTGTCTGTCTGTATATATATATTGATGTTTAGTAAAAATGTATGCATGCATGTGTGCATCTACACATTTTTTGGTATGTTGTGTGTGTCAGATGTTAATTGCTACAGGATTTTGTGCTGGTTGCATGACTGAACTAATGAATCCAACATGATATTAGTGCACCCTGCCTACAAGAGTGTCAGTGTATAAAATGTGTGTGTCTGTGTTATTTATGTGCACATCTGTGTGTGTTAATGAGTAAATATGCTGTGCAGTGTTGCAGTATTTCAGCCCAATATGAGGATCAGGCCAGATTTGGGATTTTGTCTCTGCTCGACTGCTTTCATTGCAGTCTGTCTTTCCTTTTCACTTTGTCTCTCACATTTACACCTTCACAAACTGACACACACACACACATACACCTCCTTTCTTCAGCTCTCAATTTAATCCCTTAAATGAACATATTGGTGCATAGCGGAGATGCACACCTTGCCGTCATTAGAACCAGGCTAATTTCCAGCTCCTCTACTCTGCTTGTTTCCTTTCTCCTCTCCTCTACTCCTCCAGCCTGTGGGATTTGGGGTTGTTAAACATGGTCGAAAATTTAAACAAGAGGTCAGAGGAAAGTTTAAGGCCTGTCATGTGGAGTTGGCTGCCTCTCTCGGTAGGTATAGCAACAGAGCCACCCTTGGACCAGCTGGTATGTGTGTATTTGTGTGTGTGTGTGTGTGTGTGTGTGTGTGTGTGTGTGTGGGTGTGTGTAGGGACAGGGATCGGTTGTTAGTGTCAGTTTGAATCACATCAAATTATAATGGACTGCAAGTTCCATTAGTTTCTATATTTACCAGATTACTGATGATGCTCTTCTGGGAACTCTTTAAGCGTTATTGGAGTCTGTATTTGTATGAACGTGTGAATGAGCGTATTGGTAAGAAGTTCTCTCTCCTATTTTGTGTGTGTGTGTGTGTGTGTGTGTCTGTGCCTAAGTAGGCCGGTATAGCAGTTTAGTTTGAGCCCAGCTCCTAAGAGGCAGCTTAATAAATTGCTTTTTCTCCCCATCAAATCGGTGGAGAGATATGTGATTGGGATCTATTTCTTGACTGTGTGTGAGGTAGAGAGCGTGAGGTGTGCATGCGTGCACATGTCTGTGTGTTGTTTGTGTCAGGTGCCGGGTTGAATTGTATTCAGCCAAAAAAGCTTCTGAAGGAAGTCAGGAGTATATAAAAGCTTTCCTGTAAAAGGCAAGTGTCAAGGTTGAGCTCTCTCTCTCTCTCTCTCTCTCTCTCTATCTATCTATCTATCTATCTATCTATCTATCTCTCTCTCTCTCTCTTTTTCTTCATGAACCCCTGTGAAGTGTATGTTTTGCAGTTGTATGCCTCCTTGCATCATTTGTTCTAGCTGTACCTAATTTTCATGCCTTTAGGGGACACCTTTTATCCATGTCTTTGTTGTTTGAATGGAAACAGGCGCTTCTGTGCGTCTGTATACATGCGTGTGTGTTTTTTAATGTCAGTGAGGGCCTAGCTAAAGCCAGACAGAGAGCGAGTAATTAGCTAAGTGTTGTATTTACTCCCTGTTCAACCTACAATCATTTTAATTTGTTTATTCAAACCAGGCAGCATTTATTTGTTCTTAAGGAGTCCTGCACATTTCTGCTGCACCATACGAAATGTGTGTGTGTTTTAGCTGATGTTTGTTTACATCTCTGGCAGCAAATCCTATGCATATTTCTAGTGTGCACGTCTTGCTGTGTGTGTTACATCTACATTTGTGTATTTGTGTGCAAGTGTGTGTGCATTTATCTGCATATCTGAGTTGTAGACTTCATTAGCTATAACACTATACTTTATGGTTTGCTCTCCGGTTGTGGACAGTTTTATTGGAGGACTAATTGGCAGTATAGATAGTGGTGTGTGTGTGTGCGTGTCTGTGTGTATTTTAAAGTCATGGAATTTCAGTGTATTACGACATGTCGCTGATTGACTCTCACATTCCCATAACCATTGTTGCCAGTGAATATTGTTAGAGCTTTTATGCTTTCTGTATGCGTGCGTGACTGAGGGCTCCTGGGGGTGTTTTTCTGAGTATGTGAATTTGTGTCTCTTTGAGAATGTATGTGTGCCAGTCAGAATGTGGGCCAGGCAGTAGGAGTAGCAGATGCAGATCAATGCATCTATTAGCAGTTATATTGATCTAGAGCTCTTTTAAGCCTACTAAACGCTGATCAAAAAGTCCTCTGATACATTACGAGCCCATAACCCCCCCATTCCCAATCCTTTTACTGTGTCATCATTCTTCTTACTATTGCTCTGAACTGGGCTGAAATGTGAATCTCGTACCTTCTAACATAGCTTGTATGATATTACTGCAGAAAGATGAAATATTATATTGGAACAATAGGTTTTCCAATGATCCAGTGATATAGGGCATTCATTTCAATTTATCTCAGACAAGGCTTGTTGCAGCGTTGACTCAAAAGTTCCTCAAGTTAGTTTGAGTTACAGCAAGTATTGATGTGTACAGTTTTTGGTGTTCTCCTTGGCAAAGGAATGGGATTACAATGCTACGTGCACGTGCACACACACAAACACAAACACACATAAACATACACACACACACACACACACACACACACACACACACACACACACACACACACACACACACACACACACAGTACACACACACCCACATGCAGCCTAACCTCTGGCCAGGGTCCCATCCAAGGTATTAGGGGGTCTTAAGAGGCAGAATTCACTAATGACTTCCTTTATCTCCTACACACAGCTTTAGACCTGATCACCGAGGCTCTACACCCACACACAAACACAGGCTCTAAAAAACACTTACACACACACTTACACATACACACACATATACACACACATACACAACCCAAAAATACCATGGGTGCATAAAAACAGAAAAGCTATACGTGGCTGTGTTGGCTAGTGAGACTGGATTTCTTTCTGATCAGGTTTCTTCTTTGTACTTTTTTTACTCTTCTTTGTCTGCACACATGCACAAATGTAGACACACACACACACACACACACACACACACACACACACACACACACACACACACACACACATGATATGAGCATACTACGAAATTTCAGAAGTAAAGCAATAATTTTTAGTGGCTGGTTTCCCTAATGGCCTCTCTAATGTTCTTTTTACGTCAGACATGAGAAGTTGTCTCCTCTCTTGTTTGGATATTAGTTGGGACTTTTGTTTCCACTACCCTTTAATTTTTGTTTTGCACTGGCAGACTCATATTTCCTGTCGTAGAGGTAGAGAGAGGTGAGCGAAATGAAAAGAAGACATGGAAACACACTAAGAGCAGAGGTAGTGAAGTAGCCGCCGAGGCTTTTATTTAAGAAGCTAAGGCAAGGATTTGGGGTAAATAAGTCAGGTTGGAGGATGAGACTAAAAGATGAGTTGAGATGGGGAGAGAGACGTAGAAGAGATTTCAGCGGATGAAGGAATGAGGGCAGCTAAGCCTGGTTGCTCATCTCGCAAGCTCAAAATATAAACACACACACACGCTCAAACACATGCTCTGTGGACATAATTTCTAAAAAAAGACTTAAATATTCGATCCCTTGGACATTTTATTTAACCACCAGGTGACTCTTGAGGGAGAATTTTCTTCTCGTTCAGAGGAATCGCTGTGCCAATTCCCAGCTCAGAGCTCTGCCACGACATGCCACTGTGGGGGCCTAAATCAGATAGACCTTCTGGCTTCATATCAGATGTAAACATTCCTGTGTGTATGAGTTTGACCAGCAATATCTCTTCATGACAGAACAGACAAGTTGAAGTGCGTGTGTGTTTGTGGGAATGAGTATCTCCTGCGCTGTAGAAAGAACTGTCTAGACAGTATGTGGACACCTGCTCTCACCTTTTACCCTTTTCATCAAACCACAAACACCATCATGTTGCCTGAATGTTATATGTCTCTTGTCCTCCTTTTCAGTTCAGCTTTCAATCTCTCCACTCCATTACAGTTGTGTGAGCTGGTTTCTGTTTGCAGTCTTTGTGCAGGCAGAAAATTGCACAATCACTTGCTTAATGTGTGCAATCTGTATCCTAGTTTCTATCCCCGATTCCTTTCTTCCTGCTGATCTCTGTATGTTGGGTTTTTTTAGCCGAAAAGCAGGCTGATTGTGCAGACTATGTATGACTGATGAAATGAGAATATCAATCTGCAATTTCTAGTGTTTTTTTTTTTTTGGCGAGTCATATCTGTGAACAAAACAGTCTAATCCTGAAAATGTTTCGTATCATTTTACCCATTCTTCTGTGGTGTATAACTCATCTCTGAAGGGATTGCCATGTAGTCACTAAGGCTTATTTTTTATACAGCTATATTAGGGTTTTTTGTGCATGTTACCACGGATGGAGAGGTAAACAGGCTCAGTTAACTCAGCTAATCTTGCTAGAGAGAATTGCCTGTAACAACTACTGTAACTATAGGGACAGTACACACTGTGACTGTGGTATCTGTAGAAAGTACATTACCTTTATTTTCCACTTTGTCACCAATTAATTAAGGAGTCAGTTGAAAGAAGATTAATCGGCAACAATTTTTAGGAAATTGTTTAAGCCATTTATCAAGCAACAATGCAACTATTGTGTTTGTGTCAGCTTTTCAGATGTGGGGCTTTTTAAATATGATTGTAGGACTGTTGGTTGGACAAAACAAGCTATTTGATTGGCACCAGACAGATTAAATGGTTCATTAACAGCCCTAAAGCCCTAAAAGGAATTCATACCACAAACAGAGACTGTAAACTTTTTGTAACTCACAGCGTTATATTTTCCCCCGATGACTAAATGGTTAAGGCACCGCATAACCGCACAGTCCGTAGTTTGACTCCTACCTGAGGGACCTTTGTTGCATGCTCCACATGTCCTGTCTCATTGTACTGATTGACTTATCCAACTATATACCTGTCTTTGTCTCCATATATGTCTCTATATGTTTCATTCTATAATTCACTGATAAGCAGTGGTGTTTTTAATGTTCTCCCTGAGGGACCTGTCAGAGACATTTTCAGGCCTGTTGTTTATAAGTGGGGTCTTAGTAAGGCATGAAAAATGTAGCTTTTGTCAGTGTGAAACTGAGAATATAATGCTTTTAGTTTTTATACTGTCTTTTGACTTTTGGGTGATTATCAGAAGGTAGTAAGCCCCTATATTCAGTTGTCACATACTCTAGTAGAGTATGTGTAAAATGAGTTAAAATGAAAATATGAGCGCTGAGAACACAGTGGCTCGGTAGCTGTCCAGCAGGGTCAGGCAGGCAAGCCTAATTAGATATTGGCTGAACGTAGCATGGACAGGTCTGATTTTAGTCTGCCTCAACATCCTTCATAGTCATTATAAACTCACCAAGAGAGACCAGCTGTTATGGCTGACAGTTCTACAATGGACTTGTTCTCTGTGTGTCGAGGTTCAGATAGAACGTCTAAATGTTGGAGGGTTTGAAAAGAGCTCGGCTAGTTACGTGCACACCCTGACTCCCCTGTGATGTGAAATTGAAAACTGTGATTCATGCAAAGGCTTTCAGACTTCCTCTGTCTCGTGTTTTTCTCTTTCTCTCTGTCAGTCTATCCCTCTCTCTCTGGCTCACCCTGGCACACGGCTTGCTTAGAGGATGGAAACTTCACTTCTGCCATTTTTCAATCTCTCTCAGGCAACTCTTTAGTAGACTAGGTCCAGGGCTTGCTGCCCCAGGGTGCTTTTTATAGCTTTAAACCTGGACTGGTTTGTGTGTAAAGAAGAGAGTTTGTGTGTCGTTGTGTTTCATTGGGTCTGCGTCTTTGTGTTTCTATTTCCGTGTGTGTGTGTGTGTGTGTGTGTGTGTGTGTGTGTGTGCGTGCGTGCACACACTCCAGGGGGACTGCTATCTGATCCATTGAGATGAATGGCCTGTCTGTATCTCCTCTATACAGCTGACACTATCAAATAGCCGCTGCTTTTCTCTCTCTTTTACTCTCTCTCTCTCTTTCCCCTGTGTAACCCTGTTGCCCATTGGTGTCCTCTTACTCTATTGCGCCCTCATTTGTTGTTTACAAGTAGAGCGAAGGATGACTGGCATTTTATCTTGCAGACGAGAGGAGCAACAAAGGTAGAGGAGACAGAAAAATAGGACCAGAGAGAGGCAGAGAGAGAGACAGAAAGATTCAAAGACGAAGGAGATGGAGGAAGCCTCTCTGTCTGCCAGCATCTGTTGCTGCAGGGCAGACAGGGAGGTGTGTGTGTGTGTATGTGTGTGACAGGGAAAGTGTGATGGTCAGGATTAATTCAGACGGACCATTTGATGCCTGAGTGATTCTAGTCTCCCTGTTTCTCCTACTAATGCTTGAGTCTTTCTGATCCTCCTCCTTATCATTCTCTCTCTCTCCTCTTGTCTCTACCTTTTATCTGTCCATCTACCAGCCACCCTGACTATTGCATCATTATTATCAGCATGATGACTTAGTTTTTAAAGTCCGTTGTTGAGGTGTTGTATGGGAGTTAGTCATTGGCAGCTATTTGCTTGTCCGTGTTGGTAGTATCACTGGCGCTGTTTGGCGCACCGGTGTAATTGTTTTCCCCATCTACCGGCATTTACATATTTCCTAAAAATCCCACTTTATTCAGAAAGCTTCACCCCAGACATCAAACATTATTTATGATTAACAGCACAGTGGAAACAAAACAGATTAAATTTAACATCCTGCGACTCACGGAGCTCTTGGGGTCATGGGAGATGTTGTGAATTGAAATCATGAAGAATTTGGTTGCCCAAAGGAACACAAATGCACCAGCGTGTCCGGATGTTTATGTTCGGTGTTAATCCCGCTTATCTCTGTTGTGTTTTTTCAATTCATGAGAGAAATTTCAAGTGTAATAGGGCTGTTAGTTTTTTAGTTGTCATTTCATGTATGTTTACTTATATATCATTCCTGTGGCCCGTGCCCTGGCAGCTGGATCTCAGTCGCCTCAGCTCAATCATCCTCTGTTTCTCTACAGTGATGCAACATTTGCTGTCTCCAATCTTCTATATTACTTAGTCCTTTGTGCTGAGTTGAAGGCTATGCCTCATTAGGAAGCATTAGCAGCTCAACTGGGCAGTAATAACAGCTCCATAAATCACACTGTTCCTGCATATAGGTCTTATTAGTATTACGGACCGTTATAATTTATTTTCCACAGGTAAGGTCACTTTACTGGTCAATCCAGTGCTGTTAACAACACATGGGTGATCATGGCATTGTTCGTGATAGATTGATTTCTTGATGTTTACTACCTCTTTCTTACTCCTTGTGCCTCTGCAGGCTGTTTTATCTACTCCACTGCCTCTGAATGTAACTCACATATCATGGACTTACAATTACCCATAGTACATTGTAGCTTATGTTACAGGACACTGCCCTTTTCCTGCTCAACTTTGTTGCCAGATTGGAAATTTATACGGAAAAATACATGAACCTTTTTCATATCAGAGGATAGATATAGTCCTTTATGTGACTTTTATGTATGTCCATGAGCGTTTGTCTGTGTGTTTGTGTCCTGCTGTGTTGTACTACATTTGTTGGTGGTAATAATCTGTGGTGTTATTGAGGGTGTTATACTGGGACTTGTATTCTGTCTCTCCTCTTATGACTGTCAGACACACTAATCCTCTTTCCCTCTCATGCACTCTTCTACTCCGTCCTCTCGTTCTCTCTGGTGCTTCTCTGCAGAATAACCAGGCTCATGGGACTCTGGCCATATGATTCCACCTTTGTCTCTAAAGCCGCCACTGTTCTTCTGCCATTTTATTGCCCCTTTATAATTTTCTGAGAAATCAACGTCTTTCCAATTCTGCTGCCGCACTCATTTCTCCTCCAATGTTTCTATTCCCCTTTCTAAAGTGATTGAAAAAACAATAGCTGTTTTGTCTTTTTGTTTTCTGGTTGCACATTTATTAGTCTAGCTGTGTGTTTGTGAAACTGGGTGTGTCTGTATGACAGGCGCCTTATTTCATGTTCACCTGTAGTGTACTAATTATTCATTCATAATGCAGCTCTGTGTTTTTAATTAAGCCCACACTCAGAAGCTGTTGTCACAGTTGAGCCTTTCTGACGGTTTAAAAAGAGGCATAAAAGCTTCTCTTTCTGTCTCCGCCACCTTCCTTCTCTACGGTTCGATCTGTTCTGCAGTTGACAGGTAATTTATGAGAGAGAGAAAGGAGGGGGCTACTCTGACACAGACCTGGCGTCAGCAGACACACACACACACACACACACACACACACACACACACACACACACACACACACACACACACACACACACACACACACACACACACACACACACACACACACACACACACAGGGGCTAAATCATCACCTTGTCTGTGTAACTGATGGTTGAGTTCAGAGGTCAATGACCAATACCTGACCTTTCTTGATACCACAGATGACGTGTATCTGTGTGTGTGTGTTTGCGTGTGTGCGTTCTGCGTGTGAGTGTGTTTTTGTGTATTTGCTGCCATCTTTGCTGGGAAAAGGTAATCAGTTTCCTTGTAGAGGTGATTTAATCTGTAGGTCACGTGCACAGGATGGATTCATCACAAAAGAGATAGATCACTGTCACACACACACAGCCACCCACACACTTGCACACACACAGCCACCCACACACTCGCACACACACAGACACACGCACACACACACACTCACACACACACACACACACACACACACACACACGCAAGGTAATTTATATGAGGTTAAATGGTTGGTCAAATGGCAGTGCTGTGGCGTTGACCTCGAGGTCAGTGTGGACACTTCCTACCTCCTATCTTCCCCGTCTCTCTGATAGTCCTCTGTCATTTCACATCAGTCCGGTGTGAGCAACAAATTTACACACTTTCACGCTTTCCTTGTCGCCCCGCAGTTTTAAGCTGCAGCTTTATCTCAGTCTGTCTGTGTTCCTAGATGTGGGAGGACTCCCCTCTCTTCAGGGAGCAGGATGTGATTGTGGAACTATGAAGAAGCAGAAAACAAAGGAGATAACGGGGTCATGGGTAGTCTCGTTTGTCATCTTTCTTTTGTGAAAGGTTGTTTAGCGTGTGTGTGTGTGTGTTTTGGTGCATTTGTGTATTCTCACTACTGATGTTGCTCTCTGGGTAGTTCAGAGCGCAGACACTGTGTATGTATCGTTTTGTAGCCTGTGTATGTATTGTGTTTTAAGTATATGCTAATGTTTTTATCTCACTGCATCCAATCCTATTTTTCAGAGCTGGAACCTTGAGAAATTTATTTTTGGCTTTTGTTGTGTGGTGGCGTGTTTGTGTGTGTGTGTGTGCACACGTTGAAGTGTTTCAACTAAGAGATCTAGGCCTTAAGTCAAAATGATAGTGGAGTACAATAACAGTCTTTGTCTCACCAAATTATATGGAAAAAGCCTCAATCTGCATTTGTTTACTGCTTTCTCTTCTCACTCTTGCACTCTCACATACACACACAACCTGACCCAAAAAGCAAAGAATAAGAAGTTATGGATTGAGTAAAATGGAAAGGAGAAACCTTTTTTGCTAACAGTGTGCATGTATGACTGTTTGTGAGTGTTTTGTTCTTTAATTTTCTAATTAAAGACCATGGAACAGTAAAGGGATTTGCTTGCTGTGGGGCTGTATGTATCTGCTTGTTTTTATCTGTGTTAAATTGTATTCCTGAGAACATCACTGACAGTATACTATTTATGTCTTTTGTTCAACATGACAGCATAATCACCTTTACATGTGCGTAAGTTAATGTACATATGTTTTATTTGTTTAAAAAAATATATATATTTTCCCATCTTGTGTGTTCTAGATTGTACGTACACAATCACAATCATATATATGCATGTGTGCTGCAGGCAGGATGGAAGGCAGGCTCTTGACATTTGCTATATCAGGCAGGCTTCAACCTTCTTTCATGTCAATTAAAGCAATTAAGAGATTAAGTATGTGAATGGAGATTAGCGCGAATTACCATATCTGAGGATGGGACTGGATTACTTCCTCCATTCCCTCTCATGCTCTCATTCCTTCCTCTGGCTGTACCGTATCTCAGATTCCCTTTGTTATATACGTTTCTATTCATTAAAATGTAATCTCAAATATTAAATCTGGAATGTGTTTCACAGGTCATAAATACACTCGGGGGCATTTATCCGATATGTCTGCTTGATAGGTTACCTCTGATAGGTTGAGAGGTAAAATATGAAAATTTGATATGGAAAATAAATTGGAGTCAATTTAGAAATGTTATTGGAATTTAAAACTAGGTGGATTTCTTTCCTGAGCAAATAAATAAATGTTTTTGTTTTCTCAGAATGAAAAATGAAATTTGAACAGCGGCACTGGTTCATAAAACAGCTGGATGTCACTTAGTTTTGTGTGAGTCTTCCGAGCCCACCCGACAGTGCAGTGCACCCACGGTGTACTGTCTCCACATCACACACCCTTGTTGACTGCTACTGGCTTACTGTCGGCAAACTTGTGGTGAAATGTAACTTATAGCCTGCCTCACATCCGCTAAAGAGAAGGAGGATACTTCCTCAGCCCGTGAGGAGTGGCTCAATGTTGCTAATGATGAAGATGTTGTCTTGTTGTTCCAATATGCCAACATGCTGGTAAGTCAGCGATGTGCTTTTATCACAAAAAGAGATTGGGCCTCTGAATCAAACTTCAGAAATTCAGAAGATTCAGAAAATATCAGGCTAAATTAAATATGGGTCTACCATTAGCTGGGTGGCTTATTGATAGTGGCGACATTAGCTGGTTAATTTTTCATACAACACTGTATTTTCATACAATGCCTATCTTTGGAAAAACTCTGTTTCGGCCATTCAGCACTATCGCCACCTCTTTAATTTCCCAACTGTCTGCGATTTATGCTGCCATACAGTCACACAGCCTGATTTGTTTCTTTTCAAAAACTTTCACTTGCATTTTTAAATTCGTCGCTTGATTGTGAGACGCTTGATTGTGATAGTCTGATGCACTTTTTAAAGTCATTATAAAACAATAAACCTGCTGTGAAACAGCAATAATCCTCCCAATTGTGTGTAAAAAGAATGTGTCAGGAACGGGGAGAATTTCACAAGCTGTTATTGGAGCTGAGGAATAGCTCCAAGATCTACTTTATGATGTCAGCAGCCCAATCTGATGACATGCTGAAAGCACACAACAAAACGAATCTACCCAATTACCGCGATCCTGTGGATCCCGAACAGCAACTCGGAGTATAGTAGACACATACGTACAGACGCGTGCACACACACACTCACAGACACACTCACGTTGCCTCAGGGAAACATCATCTTTTAAGAAATTACTCACATCTCTACTGCTGCTAAAATGTGTTATTAAATTCAGTTCACCTCTTTTGACAAATGCATGAAATGAGAACTTTTAGACCAGCAAAAGTCTCTGTTGGTGTGTGAATTGAACTAAATGTGAGGCTGATGAGCATGATTTCTTTTTCATTTTTCAAAAAACACTGACACATTATTTCTGTTTGTTAACAAGAGCAGGAATCATATCTACGTTGAAGGCCTTTAAAACAATACACTTCAGTGGCTATTAATGTAAATGAATATGCGGCCAATGGCCTTATTCCCACCGTCTGCATCTGGTGAGTCAGACTAGGAAAACACTACACTCATATCTTTGAACATAATCACTTCTGTGCTGACGCTACAGAAACAAATATTCAAAACATCGCTGTCATTAAAAAGCACAGCCCCTTTCTCTCTTTTCTCCAGTAAATGAAACAAATCATTGAGGGACTTTGCTGAATGTTAGTTTCCGCTTTTCATGAGTTCTTAACCAGAGAACATGCCCACGTCTGCGGAGGATCACCCTCAGTGCTTTCCCATCATTCAAAATGTTTGGCCTTTTATTTACTCTAAATGAAGCATCACCCGGCTTTGCCTTTTGATGATATCAAAGACAGCAGTTTGAAACTCTCTTGTGTTTCTAAGAAAAGAAAGATGCGCTCATTTTCACAAATTTAACTGAACTGACTGAGCTGATTCCTTTCATCCCTTGACTGCTTCTTCTTTTCTTTTTCCCGTTTTGGTCGGTTTCTTTACCCTGTACATCTATTCATCTATTTTCTTCCTTGTTTTCCAGGTCTGCTGAACTGAGAGCTAAAGTGCTTCTGTCAAACCAAAATAGAAGCTTGAGAAAGGTGGTTCACACCTGTCACAAAGGGAATTTTTATAGAAACTCGCAAAACATGTAGATCAAAAGTGAAAGGGTAAGAGAGGCAGATAGGGGAGTCATTTTAGCACATTGTGACCATTGGAGTCCGTCTCCTTAACCTTAATGATTCAACGACTGTCCCTTTGGATGGATAGAAACTGAAATGGAGCAAAAGGACAGAGTGGTCATTTTAGCACTTCCTGCTATCTTCTGCATCTCTTAGTAATGACCTCTAACCTCAATGTTTCATAGGGTAGACAGGGACAGCACACAGCCACACAACCGCAAAGGGGCACTCACAAATTCACCTGCACACAAACTCACTCAATCAGGCTCCCAACTCTCCAGAGTACTCTTACCTGAGAAAAGACTCAATGCACCAACAAGCCCCTCCCTACTCTTTCACTAGCACTTCTCTCCTTCAGACCCGCCATCTCGCACTTTACTTTCTCTAACCTATCATTACGTCATGAAGTAGCCTCTGACAAGTAGGAGACACTCTATAACTTCAGTGTGTCCACACTCCTAAAGGTGCTTTTTAGAGAGAAAGTGTGTGTGTGTGTGTGTGTGTGTGTGTGTGTGTGTGTGTGTGTGTGTGTGTGTGGTGTGAGCGTGTGCGTGTGCGTGTGTGTGGCAGTCCGTGCAGATCTCAGTCTACATACAGGCTTTATCTCCTAATCGGCTGCAAAATTGATTGTGTTGCCTCATGTCATCCATCACACCCTGGACTCCTTTGACCACCTTTATATTGGTATGCATATGCATATGAGACCTTTCAATGATGTGCAGGGGTCCCCCGTCTGTCTATGTCTCTGTTTTTAACTTCCTGGACTCGTGCACACGCTTTATATACATACACAACTCCCACAATAGGTCTACAGAAAAAAAAAACATGCACACACTTATATTCATAAATGCACACGCACATATGAATTCATTATGCCTGCACACACATTTCATTTTTGACGCAGTCCTACAGTGCGGCATGAGTGATGATGTGTAAGTGTGAGTGTGTGTGTATGTGTGTGATCATAAATCTGTAGTGCTGGATGAAATGTATGCGCGTCACTGAAGGCTGTACCAGCGAGGACACTGGATCTTTCTGAGTAGGGTAAACATTGCTGGAGGCCTGACACTCCCTTCCACTTCCTCCACTGCCGAATCCCCCCCAACACTGTTCCTTCTTCCTCTCAAGGGGAGATAAATCTTCTGGTATTTGAAGTCCCTTTGATAATCCCTTTTGGGGGTGATCATCAAATTGCACACGCACAAATACACACTGACAGATAGACGGGCAAACACGCGTGCATCCCATGTGTCTGTCTGCGTGAGCGGTGTTGACGTGTGGTTGTGATCAGTGTAATGCTGATCCAGATCCTGTCTGTTTCAATGCCGGGGTAACATTTCCAGCATGCTTCACCGTCACATCACATTACATCAAATCTCATTACGTCTCTTCTGATAGAGGGCTGTCGTCAACATCACCCCTGTGACAGATTCACCCTTTGTGGTCGACTCATTTCTCCCTATCATCCATCCCTATCATTTTCTTTGTCCCCCGCCACCCTTCCTTATCACTGCCTACATCCTCTACATCTGTCCTCCATTATACTCCACTATCTACTTCTTTTTTCCTCCCTCGCACTCATTTGATAGCTTTACACACACATATATTCTTATACGCACACGCAGAGGAACAGACAATAGGGTGATAGACGGCCTATTGAGTAGTAGAAATAGCTCCCCGCTGGTTTGAATGTGTTTAAGTTCTTAATAGCTGCAAGTCAGCATAATCCACAGAGATAAGCACTACATTATAGCAATACACAGATACACACAAGCACTCATATACAAGCACACTCCTGCATACTCTCTGCACACACACACTCATACATAGGGGTGTTTGTTCTGCGTGTTGTTTCTCTCTGAGCAGTATAGCATGAGTAGTGTGCAGGGTATTTACATTTTCTTCAGTGACAGCAAAGCACTTTCTACACTTGCCTCCCTTATTTCATACTTTCATGCCTCCACCCCCCCCACCACACACACAACCTCGGCCCATCACGATCTGTCTCATATATTTTTTTTTACGTCTCTCCTGAGTTTCAATAGCAGCATTTTTTGCACACTGCCCGAGCACCTTCTGTGACTGTTTTGTAGTTGGGGGGGGGGGGGCTGAAATGAATGTCAAATGTTTTTCAGGTCGTCTGTGCTCCCATCCAGAGCGCTGCCTAGCGTTGTCTTTTTCTCAGCCACTGTGTGTGTGTCAGTGTGTTTGCTCACGTCACTCTATACTGTAGCAGTAACCCTAACACACACACAGACACACACATACCCACAAACAGGCTGGTAACATTCCTTTAGGGAAAAGCTGCTCTGTGCTTGACGACCTCATGCTTTCCTTGGGCTCCAGGAAAATTGTGGTTTGGGGAATATGATATGCTCTATGTGTGACTCTCTGCATGTGTACCCATCTGTGCGTGTGTGTGTTGCATGGCATGGTAAAATGTGGCATGAGAAAGACATCATGAGGCGGACACTGTCTAATGACTTTGTCACTCGTTCTATCGCTTCTGTCTCTATCACAGACAGAAGCAGGCTGCAAGACAAAGAAAGAAAAACAAGAAAGGGAGAAAGCTCTTCCAGAGAGACTGGTGTGCAGCTGCAGGAGAGTTGTATTTTTCCGTGCTGTGCTAGAGTGCAAAAAGTTGAAAATATGTGTTTACTTCTGTGATGGGTACAGAGAGTTTTTCACTTTATGCCTCATTAGAGAGAGTGAGGAGGATAGATGGGGGAAAAACTGAGGGATGTAGTGAGTGTGAAGAGATGTGTGTTTATGTATGTTTGTGTCCGGCATCAGCTAGCTAGTTTACTAAGCTGATAAACAGCCTTTTAAAGACAACTTTCTTCATTATATTTTAACTTCTGTTGCTGGGGAGCTGGCCCTGTGATGTGTGTGTGTGTGTGTGTGTGTGTGTGTGTGTGTGTGTGTGTGTGTGTGTGTGTGTGTGTGTGTGTGTGTGTGTGTGCAGACAAAAAAGGCACAAGACTGGGTTGTGATGTGTGATTGATTGCAGACATGATTTCTCATGAACTCTGCCATCGGGGGAGCATGTTTCTGAAAGGTGTTTGGGGGGCACATTACATACAGAAGAAGAAATGTTATGTGTTTTTTGCCTTTATTTATGCTGGATGATATTCCTGCTCTCTGTGCTGTGCATTATAATCTCTTCTAGCCATTCATCGTTCTCATCCAAGTGTCACTGGCCACTTACTTTTAGTAAATTATGCTGTGCTTTCACTCACCCCCTCAGTAGCTTTTGTACTATTTTCATTTTGACATGATTGTCAGTATAAATGATGCCACTGTTCACACCGTGTACAGTAGAGTCTTAAACGGTGGGTGTATCTTTCTTTTTCCTGCAGTTTGTTGGAGGTTGACAGCATATGCTGATGTCAGTTTTTTCATTGTGTGATTATCCTGGCCCAAAAGATCTTGATGTACAATATTAGCAATCTATTTTTCTGTCGCTGCTGACAAAAAGTATACTTTCTGCCCTTCCTGCTGGAATAAATGTTTATTTGCCATTTCCTTGCTGTATGCAGTCCACAATTGTATGGCATTGGAGGGGCACCTCTTTGGTTCATTGTCCCCTAAATGTCTTGTTTGTGGACTGAACCTGAGTTAGTATTCTGAAAATGCATGATGAAACGCTTGTGAAAGAAGGCAGGGTATACATTTCTGGGATTTCTGGTGATGTAAAAGTCAATGCAACGAGTTCTCTTTTCAACTGGATGTTTACAGGACATCTCTCTGATTCTGTGTACACATCATGCCGACCTACCCTTGATTTTTAAAGGCCGATATCAATGTTACTTTGTCGTCTTTTGAAGACAAATTTTACTAAAAAAGAGGACATCACTAGGGTTGCATTAGTGCCAAAGACTATTTGGCAGTATGTCTCAGATAAAAAAACTAATTTTTTGAGTAATTTGTTGCCTAAAATTACTTTATGTAATAATAATGATGGTATTAATAATCACAGTATTGTTTATCAAATTGCTCTGAAAATAATCCTAATGATATAGTACGCCACTGTCATTGTTGTTACAATAATGATCTGGAGTCTGCCATCCACTTGAGTTAGAACAACAACAAAAAAGACTTTAAAGTCAGACATGAATATGTTTACCATAATGGTTATAGCTTTCCACCACTTATAGAAATCAGGCCTTTCAAAATCCCATCAATGTAAACAGAACAAAAAAGCAGCACCGTTTAAACACACTATTGAGATGTTGGACAGTAAAACTACTTAAACGCATTTTTAAAGTGATTTTTTCACAGCTTTTATAAAAGCTCTCTTTCCCTCTGAAAAACATATGTCTCACCAATCGTTATATTTCTGATTTAAATTATCTCCTCAGAGGAACTCTCAGAGGAAATAGGGCTCAGACAAGCTTTTCCTGGGTGAAATGTTCTGTAATGTTTTTTTGTCATTACCTTTCCTGGCCATTAGAAGAGCAAAACAACATTTTCATCGAACAACAAATGTTATTTATTACATTTAGGAGCCATATGCAAAAACAGACATGAGTTACATTTTGTGTCAGTGGTCATGAAACACTGAAAAGATCAGACATTTCCTTTGCTAGATGTATTTACAGTATTAAGAGTGACATGTGTTTTGAGTATTGAATACTAAACATTCAATGTGAGGTGCATGTTGCACATTATGCACATGTGTATCCAGAAGTCGCCTGTATAGTAGGACACTTTCAAATTCATTCATTCATTGTGTATTTTACTGATTTTAGTGTATAATTCCAACACAAAACTTCACATAAATATTTATCTTTAACTCTAAGTTGAACTAATTACAGTATATAACATGACCACAGCAAAACCATGAAAAACCCATGTTCCTTATAAATTCCTAAGAGACCACAGCACTGTGCTGCATAGCCACCACAAAAGGTTCTAGCTAAAAACCCAGGATAGTCCAGCAAAAAGGTTATCCTGGCTCAAGTTTTGCTGCAGCACAGAGCAGTGTCATCTACGAACATACTCCACTGGCCAATTAAATACGTGCAACCGTCCGTACAGGGTAGAACACCTTGTAGCAAAAAACTTGTAGAATTGTGCTAATTTTACCGTTCACCTCACAAGACAGAGGAGAAAATAATTGCTGCTGGTCTTTGCAGTGTCTCTATGTCTGATAAGCCTTTATGGTAAATCCACCATTCGTCTTAGGAAAACACCACACTAGAGCTGAAACGATTCTTTGAGTAACACAATTATTAGAAATCCTCATCAATTATCTGCACACTTTGTGGCCGACTAACTTAACGTAACTGCCCCTCACACACCAGGAAATACTCACTTCCCACAACAAAACAGGTAGACACCACCTTTCTTAAAGGGGAAGGCTCGGTAGGTGACACACAGGTGCTGTGGTTGTGGTGTTTGCTAACCAGAGGTGGAGGATCCTTTACTTAAGTAAAAGTACTAATACCCTACTTTGAAAATACTCCACTACAAGTACAGTGAGGATACAACAGAAGCCTTTCCTCATGCTGCTAATGGAAATCCTAGAGGAAACACTGAAACCAATTTAAAAGACCTGACTCATTTTCTCTATTGTATATTTACTATTTCTACTATTGCTTTAATGAAGCAAAAGTTTTTCTTATCCAATTACTCAGTTAATCTATGGAATAATCTGTTGAATTATCAGTTGTTAATTAATCGATAGCTGCAGCCCTACACTACACCAATACATGTTTGAGTACATTCAAGGTTCAAATGGTACAAACAAAAGCATTTTCCCCCAAATATTGCTACCATGCACACAAAAATGGAGCAGGAAAGTGATGAGAGAAAGATGCAACAGCCTAGCATGTGGATGATTTGGACCTACATATGAAAAGAGCAAAATAAGGTGGTTTTATTACCCTATTTAAATGTTTCTGGGTTAGGTTATCACAGCCAACAGCTTTTTTTGTATTTTGAGAATTTTGTTTTTTTTTGGTTATGTGAGTGTCTAGCTCCAACTCTTTCATGCAGCTGGCTTAAAGCAAAACACAAGGTGCTCCCTTGCTCCCTCTCTCTCCACCCTCTCTCTCCCTGCCCTTGTTAATGGTTGTATAAGTGAGAAGTGGGAGCCAGGGAGGTGACTGTGACATCCCAGCGGGCTGAGCAGCAGATGGACCATTCCTCTACCCACACTGCCTCCCCCATCTCCACGCTGACATCACCGTCTTCATTAACCGCCTCAGAGGCTACGACCTCATCTTCTCCCACAGAGCTCCCAAACCTCTCCCCCTTCTCACCTTTGGCCCTCGTCTTACCCCTTCACCAGTTTTCTCTCACCTCCTTTCGCTTTCTCTGTTCACCCTGCTGCACCTCCACCCGTCTCAACCCTCATTTTCCCTTTGCCCCCCTCTTAAGAATCCATCTCAGTCCTTTTACTCCACTTACCATCGTCCTTTACCTCCCTTTTTACCTCCAGGAGCTCTCCCTGACATCCTCCCTCCCATACCTGTTGCTCCCTAACCCTTCTTCTGCTCTGAGCGCCTCCTCCCCCCTCTCTCCATCATCCCTCCTTCCCGCTCCATCTGTTTCTTCTACCATTCCGGCCAACTGACCTGGTGCATGGTATTATGGGGTTTCCCTGCGGGGGTTACCATTGTGGTCTCTGACAGGTGTGTGTGTGTGTGTTTCTGTGTGTTTCTGTGTGTGTGTGTGTGTGTGTGTGTGTGTGTGTGTGTGTGTGTGTGTGTGTCCCATGTGTGTTGCTTGCAGGCTTTCATTCAGCGTGAGAGATTAGTGATGGTACAGACAGCAATTCAGGGCAAATAAGTCTCCTCTGTCACTGACTTGGAATACAGTACTTTCACTCAATGATAACCATAACCTTGGCCACTAAAATGTGTGTGCGTGTGTGTGTGTGTGTGTGTGCATGGTTGTGTGAGCAAGGGACTATGTGACTATGTCCATGTGGTATGGAGGAGCATAGAGAATGAGCTGCCATAACTTGTTATGTCTCATTATAACACCTCTTAAAGGCTGCACGGCCACAAAATGAGCTATTTTAGCACCATTGTCCTCACTTATCCCAAGACGAATAGGATATTAGTGCACATCTCTCTCTCACACACACACACACACACACAATACAGATGTGAACTGAAGGACTCCAGAGCTCCGTGTCAATTATAGTGATTGTGTGTGCCTGTGTGTGTGTCTTTGTGTGACAGCACTAAAGACAGTATTTAAGTCTCTCTGACAACTACAAAGAGCATCGTGGTGGAGACCTCATGACAACCTTCCAGTTCTAAGCAGCTATGAGACAACAACAACGATAGGGTTTTTGCTTTCAACACATCACTTTGGTGTGCTCAGACTGCGGGAGGGGAGAGGAGGTGCAGGGAGGTGAGACAGACAGTCATTTAAAAACTGAGAGGGAAATAGGTGGAGGCAGGAGGTTAGGATAGGTGAGGAGGAAGTGCATAAGGGAAATTTTAAAATGGGCTTTTGTTTCTGTGTGCGCATTTTTTAGTTAGAATGTGTAACTTGTACATTTCAGCTGGTGAGAAAGAGAGTAACACAGGTAGAAAGAGGGCTGGCCTTGTCTGATCAGGTGTGCGTTTCTTTTGTCTGAGATCACACAGAGAGACGTAGAAAAAACTGAATGGATCATGTGTCAACCCCGATGGATGGAAGGGGGGATTTGCAGAGTGGATGATAGTATATAGAATAGGATGTAAGGAAGACTGAATAGTAAAATCCTCTATGTTTGAACAAAGAACAAAGGATAGGAAGTAGGATTTAGGATTGGGCAATATCCAAGGTTTGATACCTTTAAACCTTCCACAAATTTTCCCGCAGTAGAGGGTTTTATCGCCAACCAACTTCGGAAATTATGTTGAGGGACTGGAATACGAATTCAGCAGAACTGCTCAGTTTAGATGGTTACCACAATATCGTCTCATGTCTTAAGTCTGCCAGTCAAATTAAACTAATAAAGATTTAACAAACAGCAAACATTACACAGGCTACATTGTGGCTTTCAAGACTTGTTGGTACTTCCTTGTCTTTTGTTGCAATCTCCAAATCCTGCGGTAGTTGTATTCTGTTTAGCAACCAGCATGTGTGGGCTTGCCATCTTTTTCTGAAAATCAAATGTTAGGAGTTGTGTGGTATTAACAAAATCTCTTATGTACTTTACCTAACTTCTGTATCACGATGGTTTCAAGCATTAGTTACATTTTTAACGGTTGTGGGAAAACACAACACACAAAAACGTTTCTGTCATTTATAGTCCCTGCTAAATAATCAGTCTTTGAGATTATGGAGGAATGGTTTTTCAAACAGTGATTACTCTTTCTATCCTATCAAACTTTAATCATTGTGCTGCAAAAGTGATAAAAAAACAAATTTTTCAAGTCGAAAAGAAGCTGAAAGTTGCTTCACAACACAAGGTAATGTTAGAGGTTGCGTTTTGTGGGACATTTCTTTTCCAGATAAAATGTGTCTTCCTGTGTTCCTATCTATTTGAACTTGGTAACTTTACAGCAAACAGCAGCTTGACAAAACAGTGGATCATGAGGTAAACAAAGAAGGTAGATGAGAGGTCAGAGTGTGCTGGGCTGCTGCGCAGACTCACACTCCACAGTGTCATTTCACATTTGACCCTTGGTTCTCTCTTGTTTTCTTGCTTGACAGGGCGGCTAGATAGAGGGGTTGATAAGGCCACTGGCCTCCATGATAGGTGGAGTTAGGCACTGCACAGCACAGACTGACTCATGTTTTCTCATTGATCCCAGCCATGCATCAATGGGCACATGCACACACACACAAAGGTGCACACGTAAACGCAATATGGGGGACGGATAATAAGCTTGATTTCTTTGAACCTGTGGGAGGACCCGTACCCAGTGATTGGCTCATTTATCCTGCTGCATCGTGGGAGGCTGAGATCTCGCAGAAATGCATTTAGGTTTGTGTGTGTGTGTGTGTGTGTGTGTGTGTGTGTGTGTGTGTGTGTGTGTGTGTGTGTGTGTGTGCTGGCATATCATTTCTGTGAATAAGGATGTGTGTTTGACTTTTGTCAAATTGTGCTGTTTTTTGTGCTACTACCTCAGTTGATTTAAAGGTCTTTGCCATTTTGTGTGTTACCCCAGTGTGCCCGGTTATGTGCGACCCAGTGTGTGTGTATGTGTTATTTTCCAGCTCAGTTAGTGTGTGAGGCATGTGTTGGCAGATTGCCAAGCTCAGGCTCTGCACCCAGTAGACGTAGTCTCAAATGGCAACCCCAGATGCTGCAGCTCACAGCCCATACACACACACACACACACACACACACACACACACACACACACACGCACGCACACACATCATCTTCCCTTCTTATTTCTGTCTCTACTATACCTCCTCTCTGTATTTCAGTTTGTGTCTCATTTCTTTCTTGTGTATATAAGAAAGCGAGTGAAAGAGAGAGGCAGCAGAGTGTTTTTGTAGCTGGAGGATAGTGTGTGATAGGCAGCTCTGATAAGTGAGGAAGCCGGACTTTGATCTTTCCTCTTCGGACTAACTGAGAGACTCAAACCCCAAAAATGCACTGACACACACAACAGGAGAAGCTACAGTGTGTCAAAATGTGAGAGTTGTAGTGTGTGCATTCTTGACTCTCCTCTCCTCTTGTTTCCTTTCCTATTGTTTCCTCTCCTCTCCTCTTGTTTCTTCTCCTCTCCTCTCCTCTCCTCTCCTCCCCTCCTCTCCTCTCTTCTGTGTTGCTGATGAGCTATGAATTCAACTCTCAGACTTTTTCTGGCTATAAAAAACACTTTGCTACCAACATTTTACTGCCCTTTTTTTATTTGTTTATGTGTGTGGCTGGGTAGGGGACAGACACAATCGCAGTGTTGAACTTATATACAACCCGACACTGGAGCCCACAAATTCAGACTGTTTGTTTATTTTGCTTGTATTATTTCTGTTTCCTATATCATATATTTTGAGCCATCTTTTCTTGCCAGTGCTTCCAGGTTTTTCCACAGCCCCTCCAGAGTAAAACATGCTAAAATTGTGCAGAGAATGTATGACTGTAACAAGGCTAATTCCGTCTCTTTTTCTCCCCTCTCCTGCCCTGGTTCTCTCCCCTGCTCCGCCGCTTTGTGCTGGTGCTGTGTGTTTGGACACATCTGCTCCCTTAGGTGAGTTGAATTTTTCTTACAGTGCACTTCACTGCTAAACTAAGGAGAGGCACAGAATCTCAAGGACTTAAAATTCCTTGAGTTTACACACTGCCTGTAAACCGTATATCATGGTTTTACTTTAAATTAGTCGCTATAAAATCCTGGCATGTCATCCATTAGGAAACATCCAGCTTACTTTTGAGCACCAGTTGTAAATTAAAACAGTTATGGTGTTGTTCTCACACTGCTGAGCAGTTATGACCACTGGCTATTAGGTGACATGTGTCCCTGCTGCCCTGTGATCAACTACTTTCTCCAATCTGTCTCTCTGTTTGCTTCCCAGCTCTCTGAACTGTGCACGTCCCCCAGTTCACCAAGAGTCATAAGCATGATTTATAATTGTGATCACAACATCAGCTGGGTAATTTTGGTTATGATTTTAGCTATAATTGCGCGGCCCTCTTGCACAAAGTAGAAGCTGGAGTTGATGCAGCAATCAGCAATACTCTTTCCAGTTTATATAGACAGAAACAGATTTTTATTGAGAACTGTCCTATTTCACAGCTTTGCTCTCATCATGTCATGATAATCTTTATTGTCCTGGGAGAATTGTGTGTAATGAATGCCAAGACATTGTAACCCTGACAGTCAAAGTGTTCTCAGAGGTTATGTCCTTATGTGTGAAGTGTCTTTTTAGATTGCTTTTGGCTCATGTAAGTAACTTGGCAAACCACCAGAAACATAGCATTCATTATGGTTTTTGCTTATCCATTGATGTTACTAGTGTTTTCCAATACACATGTCAATATCTGCAGGGCACTCAAGGTCTTATTTTTGTGTATAAATTGCAGTGGAGTTAGTGCAAATGAGCAATCCAAACCCTGTTTGGTTAATTTAGTCACCAACAGCGCTAGCACTGAAGTAATGGAAACTCTTGTGCTGCATTCCTTAAAAGGGTTGGATTAGAAAAAATACATTATGCAAAGGTGTGATGGGAACTAACCGTGGTCATGGCCAATCAACCCCTTGCATTTCACTCTTAATGCTATACATTTGCTGAAAAGAGAAATGTTTAAGAGACACAGATGCTACTGATGCACTTCCTATAGTACAATCAGTGTTTTTTTTTGATAAGGATTGATAGGAGCGGGTGTTCCTGACATAGCTCAGTGATTTTATGTGAGGAGAGATCTTGAGAATGGATCTGTGCAAACTACTGCAGCCATTATGTTTCCATGATGATATTATTCATATTCCTGTCACCTTTATGATTAGATTAGCAGTTGAATTGCATAAACTTGGAAAGTTCTGTGGAAGACCAATTTGGTGCACAGAAGCACTTAGAAAGAAGTTCAGTCAAGACTTCCACATTAAATATATAACAGAACAACAATTTGAAGACGCACAGTAAATAGCTGCAGGTATAGAAAAATATATTTTTAACCAAAATGATTGGTCTTCATATAGTTCATCCCACAGCTGCTGTTGTGGATGACAGATAAAGATAAAATATCATCTGCAAACACTGTGCATTCTGACCAATTTGACAGACTCTAGCACAAGATCAGCAGCTTTCTTTTTTTGTTGTTGCATTTTCTCCTCAATTTCTCTTCTATTTCTATTACCTGGAGGATTTTCTGGGCTCATTGAAATGGGACAATGTTTACTGTAAACTAGAATGATCTGTGTCTACTTGCAGCAAGAAACACAGCACGTTCGAGATGCAATTGCAAAGTACAGTCAACCATGTTTTAGTGTACAGTTCATGGGTGACCATGGGTAATTCTCTAGTCCAGAGTCAAAGTAACTCTTTTCTTTTTTGAATCACTTCACAGTTGATCCTAAGTTCTTCTACGTGTTAAAGTGCCCTTTCTACAAAGAACAGAAATAAATAAACAAACAAAAATTAATTTTCACATATAGACTTAATACTTATAACTATGAAAGTTGGGATTTTCTATGTTTTTTTTTTTTTTTTTTTTTTTTTTTTACAAATAAGTTACATACAGATGCATAAAATTAATACTATAAATTCATTTTGAGTTTCAGCCCAGTCCAACATGGTGCAGCAATGATTTGGGTGATTCTAGAAGGTCTGTGTGTGCATGCATGCTTATGACAGCAGCCATGAAAATAGCACAAAATGCCAGGGCTTGCACTGAAATGAACTCTGTAGGCCGAGGCACAAGTGTAATTTCTGCCAGTGAAGCCGTTCTGTGGCAGCCAATTTGTACTGATTATAGTGTCATGGCTCACTATGACATTGCATGACAAAATGTGAACTGTAGCCCACAGTGCCAACAGAATTGTCACTTTACTGGCATAAGGTCACTGGGCTTTGACGGCATCCACATGAAACTGTGTCCAGAAGAGTTTTTTGAATGTTCTGAAAGCAGTTGTGGTGATGTAAGCTCACTAATTAGATGTATTTTCATGGAAAATTTACAAGAGATTGTGGGATGGCTTCTTAAGCATTTTGCTTTACGGGCATCATAAAGCCAAAAGACCCAAATGTTCATTTGCAGTCATTATGTTAATGGCAATTAGTATTGACTTTTGCTGCTTGCTGGTGAGTGGGCCAAATGTTTGCAGGAAATTATAGCAGCCATCACCGATAGCAGTATTTATGCTGACGTAATCTTTATTCTGACCACACAGAGATCTCTGGTATACAGACACAACTGACACCTGTATGTGTATGTGTCTGTCTGTCTGTCGGTCTGTCTGTGTGTGTGTGTGTGTGTGTGTGTGTGTGTGTGAGTGTGCATGTGACTGGATGTGCTGATGTGCATTTTGAAGTGCATTGCGTACTACTTTGGCAGAAGAGAGTGTGTGGGTTTTATGAAGAGTGCATTACTGGACAGAGAGCAGGGAAAGACAGCTCTCATCGTCTGTTACCCAACATTATTCACTGCGTATTGGTGTGTGTGGGTGTGTGGAGGGAAAGGTGTTGGTATGATACATTACCTCTTTGGAATATTGTGAACATTATTTTCGCATGTAGAGTGTGTGTGAGTATATAGTCGGACACAAAAAGTGCTGAATGAATGTTTATTAATTGATTAGTCAGTTGTTGTTTTTTTTATCAATCATGTAAAGATATTAATACTGTATCAAACACGTGCTAAACTTGCAACAGTAACATATGTTTAGTGAATACTTTTGGATGTTTTGGGTATAAGACATATTTAACAGTTCAAAGTTCATCACTTTTGGCTTGGGATGAACATTTGTCATGTTTTTGACATTTTATAAATAAAGCCAGTTAATGGAATAAGTAATTGATAGTTGATAATGTAATGAAAATCATCATTAGTTGCAGCAAAAGGCACACCATGTGTCAGCTGGCATACTTTTCATTTTGGTTGTACATTTTGCGTCACAACTCTCTCTGCAGCCGGTTTTCAATCTCTGCTTTTAGTTTTTTCTTCGGTTCTGTTCATTTCTCATTTGCCTCCGCTCAATCTCCCTTTCTCCCTTTCTCGCGTCCCTCTCTTTCCACCCTTTCTTGTATCACCCATCCTCCTCTCTTGTATCCTCTGTCTCCTTCATTCTTTTGGTCTCATCATTCTCACCTTTCTTCTCTCTCCATCTCTCACACTAATCCGCAGAAGACGGTACGGGTCTGCTCTCTGGGATTGAAGGAAAGAGGGTTTAATACCCTACCTGAGTGTGTGTGCGTGTCGTGTGTGGGGATGTGTGGATGTACGTGAGCAGCTTTGTGCGTGCTTGCGTGCACACCCCCTTTGCTTGTGTGAAATAGGGAGATATTGGTCTGAATATATAAGAGGATTCAATGGTGCGGTGTTAAATTTTCATTTCTTTCACTGCAG
The DNA here is from genome assembly GCF_905237075.1 of Dicentrarchus labrax. Lineage (NCBI taxonomy): Eukaryota > Metazoa > Chordata > Actinopteri > Moronidae > Dicentrarchus > Dicentrarchus labrax. The sequence goes on from NW_026136721.1 coordinate 30,313,703, forward strand.
AAAGAGGACACAGTGGCAAGACGGAGACAGGGAAAGTTTGTCTTTTTGTTCAGAGGTGTACATTCCTCCCCCCCCCCACCTTCCAAACACACAGTAACAAATACACACCGTGTTAGAGAAAGAGTGTGAATGATGTATGGAGTTCTCGTCTGTGATAAGCCTCATCCACCACTCCTTCCTATTACTCGTCTTTTCTACCATTGAGAGGTTCTGTGCTCTTGTTAGCGGGTCGATGAGGGCAGGGGCAAGGGCAGGAGGAGGAGGGCTGACTGCAGGCTCTCAGATGATACTACTCATTCTGTTAACTCTCCTCTTCCTCTCTTCTACCTCGTTTCTGTCTTTCCTTTGCTCTCTACATCCATTCCTTCCTCCCTTCATCTCCCGGGCAGTAGAAATTACTTGTCCCCTTGCAAGGGCGCATCATCAATCCCATGATTCATTGCGTGTTGCCACCGTAATGGCAGCTGCTTTGATTGAATCGAGGGGGCGCGTGCGTTTGTGTCTCTCTGCTTGGACACAGTTGTGCGTGCGTGAGAGATGACTTCTGAATGAAAGGTTTATTTTTTTAACCTTTTAAAAGCACCATGTTTGTCTCCCCACCACCTCTAAAACATGCTCCCTCTCTCCCCGTTGGTCTCTCTCCCTTCATCTCTCGCCATATCACCCACGCTCTTCAGGGCTGGAGTGGTGTTTGCTTGACCCTCCCTCCCTTGTTTTTCCTGTCTTTTTTGCAGTTTATCAGTCCATTTAGTACTAAATGCTAATGCAGCAATAAATTGTGTGTTTTTGTGTTAGGGAAACGCTCATAATGGGTAATACAATCAGAGAAATGGAAGGGCTTTTGCTCCCTGTTAATTCACTGCTTGCTAATGCACATCTTTTTTTCCTTGTTCAACTCTCACTCTCTCCTGCTTGTTTCTCTCTGTCTCCTTATTTTTTCCTCTATGTTCATCTCCTTAAATAGAATTTTTTTCATTCATCCAATTTCAGTAATGTCACTGACTTGACTGTTCTATGTGCTTCTTGATCTTTGTTTGTCCCCTTGTGTTTTCTCTGTGGCAGTCTCGTACCTGCCCAGACATGAAACTTTGATTAGGGTTAAGGTGTCAGTTTGGTGTCAGCGGGTTCAATATAAATTCAGTGAAGCTGGACTCTTTCTTGTCTTGTCATCTTGTCTTAAACTAGTTCATGTATATATAGTCTATATACCATATATGGAGCGAAGCCTGCGAGCTAGTTCAGGCAGTCAACTCGAGCTGCGCTGATATACACACATGACATGCCTCACTCCATAATCACTAACCAAGCTCACCCTTTCAATCTGGCGGTCTATTTAAACTGCACAATTTCCCAGCTCTCCCTCTGCTCTGTCAATGCCACTGTTGCCCTTCATTCGTATTAATGCTGCTGCTGCTCTGTAAGCCCCACCACCACCCCAGCATCTACCTGTAGGCTCCGACTGGGGGTTTAGGTATTTGCGCATCACTCCCCAATATCTCTATGTTAAAATATCTGCAGGGAGTGATGAGGTCGGAGCCTAGATGCCAAAATCTAAATATGCTATACTGCTTTAATAAACATTTCAAACGTGAGTTGGCTGACTGAAATAGTGTAATTTGTTATAAGTAGTGAAGACTAATTGTTCTTGTCTTATTTGTGACTATAAACGTGATTAAAACATATCCTCTTATTCAGTAACATTGAACATAATTACTTGTCTCCAAGTAATTATGATTCAACAGTCATCTCAACACGTGAAGTAAAGAAGTTCATTTTTTACCATCTTGGTTGCTATGCTGGTTGCCAGTTCTCAAGTGCATTAGAAACATTCTTTATTTATTAACTCACTGGAACACCCACATAGTATATTATATTGTATAGTTTGTATTTGCCACAATCCTACTATATTCCTGATATCTGAGCTCACTCTTTTCCAATTACTATGAAGAAATTGCTGTCCGTGTTTTTCCCCTAGTCTGCAGTTTACTTTTACAGTCAGAACTACCGTTTTAAAACCACTGTTTCCCATCAAAACTAGCTGTTGATATTAGTTGCAGCCGTGCCTTAAAATCTTAATTACACACAGATGATTGCAGTCACTTCCGTCTTCTAAAATAGTAGAGAGCAATATCGAGTGGAAATGCTGCCTCTTCTTGCTCTATTGCAATATGATGTGAAAAGCACCATTTTCACCTTTCAACATCAGTTGTTGACAACGTTTTCACGTTTTTTTCCTGTTAATTCCAGCAAGTTGTGAATTACATATATTCCCAAATGTGTCCCTCTTATTTACACCCTTTTCATGGGTGTTTAACTTGTAATTCTTGTATTTCTGAAATAAACCTTAAGGGAACATAACGTTCACTTGGTCAACTTTCTAGAACACAAGTTTGTGTTTTAAAATAACTATTTAGCAATGAACTGAGATTGCAAGCACTTAGGAAAAGCCGTCATTTTGCTTCATTACTGGCAGCTGTACTGTAATTTTAAATAAAAGATCGCTGCGCATTACACTGTGGGATTGTTAGCACAAGGTAGTGTACATGCCATTGACGATATGTTTATTTTTCTTATGCCTTTTATAGTGCACAAAATTTGTACTCGCAAGTAAAAAGCTATATGCTAATATATTAAATAGGGAGTGATTTTAGTCCAAGTCAATAAGTGCGTCAACTTAGTGTAATGTACCAACGTAAATATCATGGTGCTGTGCCTTTCTGTTACTCTACCACTGTCTCACTGCTGTCCTACAGGTCAAATTTGATCTAAAAATCAATTTTGTCTTAAGATAAAAGCCATTATACCTTTTGTACCTGTAGTATACCTTTGGCATATTCAAATTTTACATGCTAACAATTGGGTATTCATCTGGAAAGAACACTTGAATAGAAACTAATTTTGAGCGATTATCTGTTAGAGAATGGTGACAATCATTTGATAAAAAGTGACCCACATGTGTTATTATTTGTTCTCTAGTTTCTCACTTTGAGGGCTAGAACTAATACTCACCTGTGTTGGCTATTAGCGATGAGGTCATAAGTGTCAGCTGAGCTTCTGATTGGACCGATAAGTGTTTAACCTGGGTTCATCTCACACAGTGATGTCATCCTCTCCTCGCTGTATTGAATGCTGTGGCTGTGGTGCTGCCTGGCCAATCAGTCCTAATAAAACCACCAGGTAAATGTCTGGGTGTGTGATTAGTTTGTGTGTGTGTGTGTGTGTGTTTGTGTGTGTGTCCGTCCGTGTGTGTGTGTTTGTGACTAAAAGAAACAGAGATAAGGATACTAATACAGGGAGAATTAGATTGTCACAGATAACTCTGTCTCATGCAGGCGTGCCCATACACACACGCACACACACTAATCACACACACACACACACACACACACACATACACACACATACACACAAGAATAGTGTGGCATTGCCAGGGTGTTTAGACCAGTCGATAGGTAATCAGCTTGGCGGGTATGTAACAGTAGTAATTCCCTCCTACCCACCACTCGGCCTTCTCTGGGAATTAGAGAGGTGCTGTCAGATATCACAGCAAATTGGAATCCACACACACATGCACACACACACACACACACACACACACACACACACACACACACACACACACACACACACACACACACACACAACCCACACAAACTGGCAGAGGAAAGGCAGTGCAGAGTTGAATGAGTCGCACAGGAATTGGCGGAAATAAAAAATTTCTTGAATGAGAGTATGCACAGCAGCTAACAGACACATATACACACACACACCAGTGCAGATATTTCTCACATTTAGTTGTACAGAAGTACATCTTGACATTGTGTAGGATCAGTTTTATCAGCGCATAAAAGAAACTGCCATCAATGTTTTTATCATGTATGTCAGACTTAATCCTTGGGCTGAGCTGAAAAGATAATTTGCTTAAAAGTCTGTCTTGATAGAATGATAAAAGCAAGGGCACAATATCTGAACATCTAACGTCTTGTTACAGAAGGAATTAAGGAAGCATTTAGAGTAATGAAAAAGGCAAGTGTGTTAAAATGACACGAGACAAACCGAAGGATAAGGAAAGGAAGGATAGCACTTATGAAGAATTAATGTGCAAGCCGTCATTTGAGGTCCCCATTGTTCCAGAGAGGTTTATCTCTGTTGTGTCTGAGCCATCTGGCTCCTCAACACACCTCCCTCTACCTTCCATCTCTCTCATCTCTTTCTCACCTTCTCCTCCGCCTTTCTTTATCTACCTCCCCCTGCACTGAAACGGGCTGCGCTAGTGACACCGAGCACAGGTTAAAACACACCACCTGTCTGTGTGATGAATGGATCAGTTGAGGGGAGAGAGAGAGAGAGAGAGAGAGAGAGAGAGAGAGAGAGAGAGAGAGAGAGAGAGAGAGACGAGGAAAAGGTCACAGTGTTCCCTGAATCAAAACCTCCAGTGTTTGACCACGGAGAGTGCTGGTGTTGATCTTCGAGGTGTGTCTTTTCACTGACATCACATGGTTGGCTGGCTGGATGAACATGGTGGGCATTCAGTGTTTGGGAGGATGGAGGAGGAGGTCACACCAGGTGCTACATGAGCTAATGGAGTCACAGTCATTTCCTGTTTCCTGTATGTAAGAGGCAGATGGCCAAAGGTAGAATTACTGGTAGCCTGAACTAACATCCTGATTTCTTCACACAGTAACACATATTGTGTTCTTTGTGTCTCTTTCTCACTGTCTCTGTCTTTTCCTGTTATTTTTTTTCTTGCTCAATTTGTCCAAACTTGTCTCTTGCGTGTACAAATATTGAGCAACAATAACGTGTTGTATGAGAGATTAAAGCAGTCACACACCCATAGATTCAAACTGAAAATCTTTTATTCTATCTTACTTTTTCTGTTTCTCAACTAGGGCTGCAAGAGGTAGCAAATTCAGACTGTCCGTCTGTCAGCTCACTACATTCAACAAGATTAAAATACCCTAACAACTATTGGATGGATTGCCAAAAAAAAACCATTCATGGTCCTCAGAGGATGAATTGTAACCTGTGAAGCATGCTAACATGCTCAAGTTAGCATTTATCTTAAAGCACCGCTGTGCCTAAGTACAGCCTCACAGAGCCACTAGCATGGCGTTTCCATTATGGGTTAATCTGAGATCTTTTGGTTATTATTAATAAATTATGGGTTCATAATGTCATAATGTAATCACAATTTCTCATACTCAGAGGTAACGCTGTTAAAATGCTTATATTGTCCAACCAACTATCTATTATCAGAATGTTGTTTGTTTCAGTCCTATTCACCAACATGAATTACTGAAACAAGCAATCTGAAACATCTGTATCTGTGATTGTCTGCCTTTGTCTTTATTTTTCTCCTCAAATTCATCTTCTTGATCTTTTTACCTTCATCTTCTTTGTCATCTGTTTCATTTTCTTCGTGCACATGCAGCTTAATAGAGACCAGTCCGATCTATTCTGATGATAGAAACACTCTCTGCATAATGACACACAGGTAACTGTAAGCATGTACACACAAATGCACACGGATATGGCCTCTTATTAAAAATGTTTTCCTCCTGGTTCCCACAATGCATTTTCTTTCTTTATTTACGGGATGTGGTTGCATTATCGTGGAAACCTGCTGAGTGGCTGTCCAAATGTGGTCAAATTGTTTTTTACCTCTCCATTTTGCCATCTCTCCTTGCTGCTCGACACACACATTCCACCAACATATTCTTCATTATTTTGTGTTATATAAATACTCTTACTGCAGGTTTGCAACCCCAGAGAATCAATGTGTAGGAAAGTACATCTTTATCTATAATAAATCTATATATACGCTACAGTAACACCTGTCGTTACAGGAGAGAGCCAAGCTAGTTCAAGTTTAACAATAATCGATATGGATCAATGATACCAAAGTACTCTGAAGAGGTTGGAAATATATATTCACACATATATGCATATCATCACACCTTTATAATTATGAGCCTGCTAGGTATCCAAGAGACCAGACTTGGAAGGATTAGAAGAAATAACATCCATCTTCGAGTTATATGGGGATGTGTTCTGGGTGTATAAGCACTGTAGCACTAGGTGTATGTGCATCTCTCCCTACATTAATTGCAGTGTTTCCCAAAACCCTATAACACACCAACATGATTCCACATGAAAATAAATTGCAAATGCTGTGCAAACAAAGTCACCAAGCTATATATGTAGACTTCAGAATCAGAGTCAGAATCAGAAATACTTTATTGCTTCCCGGGGGGGGGGATCTGTTTGTTACAGTTGCTCACACAATGTTAAAGAATAGACATAATATTTATATTACAATATCTAACACAGTGTTCTATTGTCAGAAAACTGAAGTAACCAATTTAACCAATTTACCCTTTATTAATCCCTGTAGGGAAATTCCTTCCCTGTATTTGACCCATCCTAAGCAGTGGACAGCCACGTGCAGCGCACCTGGACCAACTCCAGATCTGAGCCAGTGCCTGGGTTCAGCTGTCGTTGTATTCCTTAGCCTGACCTCTCTAGTCCATCTTGCTTGTTTGTTATTCGCTGCTCATTAGATATTGTTGGCATGGATTCCACAGTCCATTTACAGTAAATAAAAAGATAGAAGATGGACAGGAGTACGATTGTGGAAGAAAAAATGGTAACGGGTGGGAGGGTTGGGTAAGGGTGGGGATAAATAAAGACAGTAGGAAAGAGGAAAACAAGCATGAAAGACACATAACATTAGATGCAAGAGGGAGTTAAGGAAAGACACAGCAAGAGGAAGAGGAAGCGGGCGTTGTGGAAAGCTAAACTGTCTACTTTAGCTGGGAGTAGATAATCACTTCTTCATAGTTCCTTGGGGATGGATAAATGCAACGGGTGTGGGGACTGATAAAAAAAAGAGAGAGTGTGTAAATGAGAGCTCGTTTTTATAAAGCCGTGGATGGAATGAGTTTGCAGACCTGGACTGCTTATACAACTGCAGTGAACTGAGTTGAACCCATCTCAAGATAAGCTGTATTAGGCAATTTTGACTAGCTACAAGACCCACGGCGAGTCACGAAAAGGTTCTCTTTCCTAAAAATAAAGTTCAGTAGGACTACGTCACATCGTTTTCTCTCTACAAGAATGAACGTGTTAAAAAATAATACTCGGGACAGCAGAATAGTATGATATGACTCTTGTATTGAAGGAATTAATGCTGTGCTTAATGCTGAATTTACCATGTCCATTGACCATTATAGTACAGGTTATTCCCCCCCAACCTCATTCTTGAAAATGTATTAGTTTGTTTCGGCTATTATTTGAGAATTTATGAACGTACAATGTAGTGAAAGCATAAATGGGGCCTGAACAAATAGAGATGTAAAAAAAAATATACACTTGAGTATTGCAGTATTATGTTTTCTAATACTGTATCGATCCTCAAAAACACTGTTTTCATTTTTAAGTGCAAAGATTTGTGGCAGTAGTTAATTTTGTGTTGTTGTGCTTAAACCTCTGACGGCTAGATAGTAGTGTAATTATCTGTCTTCAGCCGTTTGACTCTTTGATGCTCAGATTGCACAAAGGTAGAGCTATGATATTGGATGGATGTTACAGGGATTGTGATGAATACAAATGCAGATCCCACTATTCTGATTATATAAAAAAAAGTTCACAATATATCTCCTTGCTTACAGTATTATATTGAATTGTAACCCCTGTACCGTACTGCGTATTGTATTGCCAGATTCTTGCCAATACACAGCTTTTTAAACAACACAGAGGGACACAACGAAGTAGCAAAGCCAGTGGCAAGACAGGTAGGTTAACACCAGCATTTGACTGTCTCTAGAGTCTGTCTGACTTTGCATTCACTAACTGCTCAGACACAGCCTTCACTAAGCCTACAATGAGAGACAGATCTTACTCAGTAGACTAGCAAGCTGATAAGGAAGTACACAGCTGCATAAAATAACCTACTCAAGAGAATAGTCCCCAGTATTACTTGACTCGATAGATAAATGGCAAGAGAGCAGTGTGTGTGTGTGTGTGTGTGTGTGTGTGTATCTGAGTCAGTGTTTGTGTGTTTGACGGTTTCTGGAGGTTAATATACGCCTGGTGTAACGAGAGGGAAATTGCTTTATGCCGCTAAGCCCTCGGGCTAGAACATCACAGTTATGATGAACAAGAGTTTTACAAAGCCTTCACTTAAGGGGCTGCCACACACACACACACACACACACACACACACACATACACAGACACTCATACACAGACACTCACACACACATACACGCAAGTTCATGCATGTTTTCTTATGGCATCCACACACACATGCACACGACACAGGCATATATTAAATAGAGCCTTACCCTCTATCATTTTGTGTTCAGACAATGAGTATGTCTGCTTTTGTGATGTGTGTGTGCGATATGTGTGTGTGTGTGTGTGTCATTGTATGAGTGGAGCTGTCACAGAGCAGATTGTCCCATCTCTCATCATGGCATGGTCGTAGGGTCAGGGGGGAGGGAGGGGGGGTGTGGGCGGCTTGATGTCTTTGCTGATATAAAACCCTGTCAACTGGAGACAGGACCTGTCACTGTGTGTGTGTGTGTGTGTGTGTGTGTGTGTGTGTGTGTGTGTGTGTGTGTGTGGCTTTGTGTGTGTGTTGTGTGTAAGACAGAAAGACTCTGATAAGTGCCTGCGTCTGTCAGGCAGTCAGGAATGTGAGGACCTGATTGAAGGCAGTCTAAAAGGTCAAAGTCAAGAGTCAAATCAAAGAGCTGAGAAGTATCTGTTTAGTGATTGAGGTTTGGCCATAAAAATGTGCCTGGAAACACACACACACACACACACACACACACACACACACACACACACACACACACACACACACACTCAAACACATTTCAGGGATCAGGGATCAATAGAATCAGGGACAATGCTGTAATTCAGTGTTACAATAATGAATGTTCCAATTACAGGGCTGTACACTGTGACATATACGCTCACCGACCACTTTATTAGGTACACCTGTTCAGCTTCTCATTAACCTAATTATCTAATCAGCCAATCACGTGGCAGCAACTCAGTGCGTTTAACATAGTCTGATAGTCAAACCAAGCATCAGAATGAGGGAAGGAAGGTGATTTAAGTGGCTTTGAACATTGCATGGTTCTTGGTGCCAGATGGGCTGGTTTGAGTATTAGTTTATACTCGTGTTAGAAAACCTTCAACGTCGGTAGCACCAGTACTATGTGCGAAAAAAAAGTTAACGTACAGCCCCGAATTAGGCTGTACTCAGCAATACATTCTCACAGTACAGCTGTTATAACTAAGTGTGCTTGTGTGTGCATGCGTGTGTGTTTGTGAGATGTATTTCTACTGTACCATCTATCTCTGTCTCGCCTGCACTCCCAACATTCACAGTAAGATTGCAGCTTATTACCTGTCTCTGCTGTGCTGTCCCGAGGGGCGGCCGTGGGATATTGCTGCTCAGGGAGCTGCTGTGTGTAGGTCAGAGCAGCGCTGGCCTTCTTATGCTGCGGTGGCCACAGGAGTGTTACCTACAGCTGCATCATGATAGCTAAAGTTGTTCCTCTTGTGTATTCTGTGCTTTTATAATATATTTACACTAGAGTGAGTGTTCTTAGTTAAATATCAAAGAAATGTTGATATATATTTGACCTGTTACTTTAATCTCATATTTTGATTGAACAGATTCTGTCTCAAAGACCGTTATTTACACTTAGTATTGATATATAATCTATAACTGGATTTGTTCTCCGATGAGGTCTGATCACAGGCCCTTGCATTTACATTTCAACTGGCATTCATTAGCTTTCTTTAAAGCTTAAACACCACATTGATTAATAAATTAGTTGATTTACAGTAAGTAGGTGTCAACAATTTTGATAATTGATCAATTGTTAAGGCCACTTTCTAAGCAAAAATACCCCAAATTCAATATTACCTGCCTCTCAAGTGTGAAGATTTACTATTTCCTCAATTCTTTCCACATTGTGATTGGATCTCAGTATGCACATTATCTAGATGGAGCCAACAAACATGATGCTCTCAGGTCTGTATGGGCTCTACTTATTTTTATGTGGTGTAGTGTTTGTAGCTTACAGATTGCATTTACATCTGGTAGAGCCCATCAACAGTGCAAGCCAGACCACCCGCTGATGCCGCATTGCATTCTGTGTGTATTTAGACCTTGCATCATGCACATGATAAGATATCCATTAATAGACTGCATATTAAAGTGTGTACCATTTAGGAGGATCTATTGATGGAAAAAAACAGAAATGGAAAATAATATTATAATAGTCTTCATTAGTGTGTAATTGCCTGATTATAGGAATCATTACGTTTTTGTTACTTTAGAATGAGCCTTTTATGTTGACGGATGACCTTCCATGGAGTCTGCCATATTGAACTGCCATGCTTGCCCAGAAGGGACAAACCAAACACTGGCTGTAGATAGGGGCTTTAGGGTTCTTCTACCGTTTCACAGCCCCTGTAGTTTCTCCTCCGTGCTTGGAAGGGGAGGGTGAAGCGAGGGAGTTGCAGTGTTCAACTAAATCATACACACTGGACCTTTAATACCAGGTGTGAATGGGGTAAAAATGTGAGTTTGGGTGTATGTAGTAGTTGGGTTGCTAATTGGGCAGTGGACCTGATACCTGATGTATTGTTAAAAAGCAACCTGTTCCATTAATTGCACTGGACAAATGTAGAGCTACACGCCTTCCAACCTGCTGGAAAAACAACCACAACCTTTGTCTCCCTTTGACATATCCTCTTGCAGCCCTCTGTGTGTGGATGAATAGTGGGTTGACATTTTGTGAATCTCGCTAAGGAAAAGAAATCATTTGGGGAGGTGCTGAATTTGTCTGCTTTTTTGTGCAAAATGAAAATGTTGTCCCTGTCACCATAGCTATGCCTTTAGCACCTACACAGCACAAGAGTGATTGCGACATTCCTGCTGCATATGCCACCGTCTGCTGAAGAGATCCCAGGAGGAATGAAGGTTTGCTAAAAGTTTTAGCAGTGCAGAGGTGGTGTGATTTCTTTCTGCTCTGTTACTTCTCATCAAGCCTTTCACCCTTTTTTTCAGGAAAGATAGACTCGAATGACTTGGCCATGTATGTCTACTTTTCATGTCATCATTTCACATCTCAAATAATGTGCGAATGAACTATTCTCTCTGACCATGTTTGAAAGATGCAGTCATGAGCAGTTCAAAACATTAGATATTCTTTCATCAGGTATAAAAGACAGAATACAGTCCAGGGTTATATCATATTCTTTTCCTTTCATTATTTTTTGACATATCGGCTCCTTCACTTTTATAACCTCCAGCAAATACATACTAAGTAGATCAAAAGTGAAGCTCCACTGTCCACCACGATCCAAAATTACACATCATTGTGTAAACCACTGGATATTGAAATTACACTTGATAAAACACAAGACACATGACTGTGCAATCATGAACTTTTGAGCAAATGCTTTGTGTTTCATGGTCCACCACTCAACATTGGTCTATCTGAAAGAACAACATTCAGAACTCAGGATTTTTAAGGGTTTCTCTCAGATTATTATTTAATTTTTTATCATGGAGTGGCATGCGTTTTACATTACTTAGCGCAGATGTGACAATTTACTGTGCTGCATGAATTATTCTGTTGTGAGCATTGCTGTGTGCTTTCTGCTTGTGGTGTGGTGTAATTATAACCCTAAATTACAATACTTGAAAGACTCTAAAACACTGAGATGATGCTTGTGCATTATTATTTATTATTCCATTTAACCAGGTACTTCCCTTTGAGATTATAAAATCTCTTTTTCATGGGAGCCCTTGGAAGACAGCAGCAATATAAAGTGAACAACATACAAGCAAATATTAAAACACATAAAACAGACATACAACGTCAACATTATGTTTTACATATCGGTAAAGTGTTGAAATATGTTATGATTTATTTCATGGACACACAGCATGCTTTACGGATGAGGGAATACAGTATGCTTACATACATTTCCAGGGTTTATGGTTACCTTGTTTAATTAATTTAATGGAAAAACCTTAGACTTTTGATTGAAGGTGGATTAGAAGTGTTATTTTCGATATTGCTCAATTAACAAATTTAGATTTTTTCAATACTAGGGCTAGTCTTTCCATTTTCTTTATGAAATGGTTGAACTTGAGCAGTTTTGCTCTGCATGAATTCTCTTCAAAAGTTGGATTTTCACTTAAAGCCTGTACAGCATGTTCTGTCCCAGGAAGTTTAAAGTACTTAACTCATATTATGAAAGGGGGAAGGTATTTTCCTTAACATTTACCGTGTTCACATTTTTAGCTTTAGGTGTCAGTATCAGTTTTAATATGCAAGAAAACCTCCTGAGCCAATAGTCACTCTCCACAGTGAGGAAACTGCTGCAGAGCCCCAGCCAGGGAGAGAGACTGCAGAGCAGGGAGGACTAGCTGCCAGGTCCCCTGCTGATTAGCTTGATTAATTAGACCTAGACTTTATCAAAGTGATATTTAGAGTTTGTATGCAAAGAGGCCCCCAGTAACGATAACAGTTGGTGCAGTATTTGCGCTGTCATTGTGCCTGTTTGCTTTGGTCTCTCCCTTGAATAAACATCCACTGTTTATTCCCGTCTCACTCCCATAACCCTTATAAAACTGATCAACTTAAAATATTACAGCCTGGTTTGAAAAATTTAATTTCCTTTTAAGTCTTGAAATGTCACTGTTAAACAAAATGAGTGTCACTCTGAGTTGCACAGCTTGGAGTTTGTTTTCTTTATAAATATGAGTTTTGGGCTGTCATAACTAGCTTGTGGGGAGACTTTTTTTCATGAGCACTCATTGACTCCTCTCCTCAAATCACAGAAGGACCCTCTTCCTGCCAGCAGTGCATGGCTTTTAATCCTCTGCCAGAGGCTGAGGTGTCATTATGCCAAAGACCAAAACATTAAAATGTTCTGGATGTTTTCTCCTCCTATCATAAGTTCTTCTGTAGAATACACCAGAGAGAAAGCGCTAGAAAAAAGGGGTGAGGCTTAAGAGAGAAAAGGACAGGTGAAGGTGAAAATATACTAGATTATGCTAAACACAAACCAGGTTAGGCTCAGCTCAAATGTCCTGGGTCCCTCTGTATTATAATACAATTATGCCTGTCCAGGCCATCTTTGCCAAAAACGTTATATCGTTATACACAAACTGCATAACACATGCAGTATGCTTGTGTGCCTGTGAAAGGAAGAAAATACTGTTGTATGTGTTCGTTTATCAAGTTTGTTTATCATGTGTGCCGATAAGCCCTTCAGACAGACTGGCAGATGGGCTGCGTGTGAAATTACTTTTTCTTTTGCTTTCCAATAACTTCATATAATATCTTCCATTTCTCTTTTTCTCTTTCCCTTACGCTCACACACATTGCTTCTCTTTCATTGACACACACACACACACACACACACACACACACACACACACACACACACACACACACTCAATTACTCTCTCTCCCAGACACATATCGCTTTACTCTCTCACCCTTTATGTTCGATCAATCTCGCCCCTGTCTCTCCCTACCGGCAGCCAATAGTGAAGCTGATGGTGTAAAGGCCATTTTCTGTGAATCCGAGCGTTGTTGTGTCTTTCCCATTAGCTATTCATGAGCTCTCCTGGCTCAGGTTTGTATACCTGGATTGGTGCGGGGTGCGTGCAGAAAATGCAGACTGAATGTGGATTAACGAGAGTGTCACGTTTAATACAGGCATGTAATGTCACCAGGAGAGAGAGAGAGAGAGAGAGAGAGAGAGAGAGAGAGAGAGAGAGAGAGAGAGGGGAGGGAGGGAGGGGGAGAGGGAGATAGAATACTTGTTTATCTCGTCAACACACTAAAGGAAAAGCAGGTCTTGACCTGCACCAATTTGTTTTGTACGGCTGAAACAGAAGATAGATTAGCTGTGTCTGTGGATGTGTGTCGGTGTTAAACATTTTCTAGCAAGAACTGTGTGCACTTGTTGATGTTCTAACACCTGTGCTTTGCTTGTACAATATTTCTCTGTGCTCACCCTTTGTCATCATACAGGCATATATAAATAATAAAAAGGAAAGAAATCAAGAGATTGAAATGAATTAGTGAATGAATAAAAGTGCTGACTGCGTTGGGGGGTTATGGGGGGGTTGATGGAATGCTTCGTCATCGGCCACAATGCTAAATGACAATGTAAGAGAGAAGGAATGAGACGGGAGAGGCGCAGGGTGAGCTGGAGATGACGGGACAGCGCACTTAGGTGGAAAAACAAAGACAAGAGGGAGTGTTAGAGCACGTAGAGGAGGAGGAGGAGGAGGAGGAATCGAAGGGAAGTGAGAGGGCATTCAATGAAGTGAGAGGGAAAGAGAGTGAGTGAGGTGAGAGGTGGTGTCCCACTCTCCTGAAATCACTTGTCCTTTTTATATGTAGTTCAACTGAGCTGGACTTTAAAGGACAAGGAATACAAATGACTCCTTACTCTGTCTCCAAATGTTTCTTTCTCTATAGTATATCAATAGCATATTTTAAGTCCACATGCTCGTATATTGACTGCAAGGTACCTGCACTTGCTCCTCTCTGCACACACACCTGCATAAATATGCGCACACACGCACACACACACGCACACGCACTTCTCCCCACATTGACTTACAAATTGCAAGAAGAGTCAGGGAGATGAAACTCTGAACTTTGAGTTCCTGACTAGCTTTGAAGTTTTCAAACATCTCTCTCTTTCACCCTCTCTTGTCCCTCACCCATAATGTGTGTGCGCTCGAGAGAGAAAGAGAGGGGGTGGGGTGGTATCAGTCGTTCTCCATGGGGAAAGCTTTTGTAATTGGGCTTTTTTTCTTTTTATCTTCTTCAAGCTCTCTGCTCCCAACTACGGCTTTCTCTCTCATGTCCATTTTCCACCCCCTGTATTTCTTTGTGTATGTACTTATGTGAGATGCCTGTATATGTGTGTAGATGTACTGCAAGGGCTTTAGCATGGAATCATTATATAGTCAAATCAAGTCATATAGTCAAAAAAAACTGATGAGCAGTTTAAGAGTTGCAAATAGACAGTAAAACAACTCTTTCTGTAATCACATTTGGCCTGTCTTATTTTAGTTCAGTGATTCACTTACTCATATACATACACAGACAAATCCACAGTGTGTTTCTGTATCTACCTTGACATGAATTCAGGTTATGCAGAGTTTGAATGAGTTGTCCTGTCTCTTTTCATTATGCACCGATGACTGTTTTCTTGTCTGTCTGTGCGTGGACACTTTTGAAATGTTGTTTTTGTCTTTCTCTAGAGCCCAGGCCAAGAATTAGTTCAGTTACCCGAGAAATATTAATATTCCCCACTGGAATTCATGCAGGTTTGTGTGGCTTAGTCCGATAATGAACATTCGTGCAATTTTACTTGTATCTGGTTGAAAACTGCAGGTAGCTAGACACATGTGGTATTCCTGCTGTTAAAAAAACTTCAGTCATGAAGACTAAGAGAAAGTAATGACTGACTTCGCCCACCACCCTGCTTGTTAAACTGGGACAACTACTGCTATTAATGACTTTTTGGTATAAATTAGAAAAAGTATACCTGCAAACAAGCACAACTTCAAGTTTGTCTCAAAGAATATTTGTGACAGCAAGATAATTAAAGACATCTTGAACAACCATCTCTTTAAACCACCGTTGCAGGCGTCTCTTAAATTTTCACCCAAAAGAAATCTAAAAATATCCATCAGCTCACTGGCATGCTCAGATATCTAAAAACTAAACAAGGAATTATTCTGCAAACAATGAGCACACATTCAAACTCTTCTTTTTCTGTGCCGTCTTAGTCATTAGCTATCAGTTCAGTTGTTTGCTATTACTGCAAACATCTGTGCCGGGATAGGTATGTGTCTGACCTTCTTTGTGCGTCTTTATTTGTGCGTAAGCGCTCGCATAACGTGGAAATAAGTAAACAGTCAGAAAAGAAAGTCATATTGTATCTTGGCAAGGACATTTTTCAGTGTTATTGAATTAGTTTGAGTCGGTAAGAGGAACGCTTACGGAGACGGAGTCTGCCCTTCAAACGGCGTGTCACTGAGCTGCCCTTGTCTGAGGAAGGAGGGTTGGAGAGAGGGAGGGAGGGAGGGAGGGAGGGAAGTTGGGAGAATGAGGGAGACGAGAAGACATGGTGTGTGTTGCAGTTGGTGGCAGATGTTGTCACTGTGGAAAGGAGGAAGTAGAGGAAGTAAACATCCACATTTGCACACACATACTTGCATCCACAGACCATATGGACTCATGCACAGTCAGGCAAAAGCACAACATGCACACACTCACACACACACACACCCTGAAACGCCTACCACGTACCGACAACAGCAAATTAGTTAAAACGTGTGAAGAAAAGGCTAGAGGGACAAAGTGAAAGTGTGAATGAGTTAGTGAGAGTTGGAGGTTGGAGAAGTGAAACTACCACACAGATAAAAGGTAAATGGCATTGCCAGAGGACATAACATGCACTCCTTTTGAATAGTGAGCTATTCTTCGGCTCAGCTCAGAATCAATGCTACAGGACAGAGATGAAAAGAGGATGGAGGTGAAAACAGGGCGAGGATGGTGGAGACTGATGAAGGTCGATTTGATAAAAGACCGGAAAGGGAGATGAAACAGTGAAAACTGTGGGACAAAGTTCAGAGTGTATGGCGAGGATGGACACTGGAGACGTGCTCCAGGTTCTTGCCTGATTTTTTCATTGGCACCACGAGCAGAGCATAAATTACTCATCACCAGTACCGACGTCAGTGTTTCCCAGTGGAGTTGATTCCGCAGTCTTCAGATATATTTCCTATGCGGGGTGACGTCAAATAGTCAGGAACCTTTCAGGTGTAAAAGTGTGCTTTGTTGTTTTCACTCTCTGTGCTGGAGTGTTGGAAAAAAGTTCAAAATTAGACATTAGTCATGTGTACGTAGAAGGATGTGTTCATCCTTGTAGTCTATTTTAAACTCTTCTATCCACTGGATTTCTTCTGCGTTTAAACCTTTTGCGGTTTCATTCACATCATATTGTCACATGAGAAACGTTGACGTTACATATGATTCATTAAGGTCACATGGGCAGTCATGTGAAAATCATTACACACACACAAAATAAATTAGGAGGAGGTATGAAACTGCCTGTAAGTCAGGATGCATTGCAAGTAACCAATAGCCTAAAATATTTAGACTACCTGTTCAAAATACCCCAAAGGTGAAACACCTCCTGAATATGATGTCTCGTCCTCAGGTGGCGTGACCTTAACGACTCTCATGTGACACCTTGGTGTGAATGGCTCGCAGAGGTTTAGATGAGGCATGCATTTTAAGTTCATAAGTATGATCAAATCTTAATTTTAATTATAACTGCAAATAGGACAGGATTAATAAGTGGAGACAGCTATATTCACCTTTTCTACTTGTTAGTCCTGTCTTAGATATTATTTTTAGATCTTTTGCAGCAGAGTGCTGGACACGGACTGAGCCTCGGGGTCTCTGAACTATTGCTAGAATAAAACACGAGAGTGTAGAGTGAAACAAAAACAAAGTGAGGCTTCTGTTTAGGATGCTCTCCCTCCTGTTCCGTGTGTTTCTCCTCCCTCAGCTTTACTTCTCGCCTGCACTTCTCTGCTCAAATGACCTTCTCCCACGTCCTCCACCTGCTCCCTCCCCTCTTTACCTCTGTCTCGTCTGCTGGGCTGTTACGGTGATATCCCGGGTGCAGCGGTTTTGATCTCCGCCTTCAATAATGAATGAAAGGATACGATTCGTCAATCACTTCAAAACCACGTAGCCCACAATGCCCAAGGTCAGGACAGTGGCAGCTGTCAGGGGGGATGATGGCTAGCACAGACAGGTGTGTGGAGGGTTCCCAGGCACATGCACCACACGTACACACAAACGAGAGCACTTTTTCTTTTGGTATGAGACGAGAGGCACACATTTTGTAAAGCAGTGGAGAGGGAAATAACAGAGGTCCCTTAAGATCTGAGAGATTCTTCTGAAGACTGTGAGGTGTGAAGAAATATGGATAATTAAACAACAGGACAATTAAAATCACTGTCTGGCAGAAAAATGTGAGAAGACATGAGCTGACAGAGAAAGAGAAGGAAGGAGGTGGATTAAGTGATACTGTAGTTTACTTTCTCTGAGGTCCACTGCCTGAGGTCCGGACCACACATTACCTACTCATTCTGTATGTATTGGTTTGTGTGTGTGTGTGTGTGTGTGTGTGTGTGTGTGTGTGTGATGAGTGAGACGGAGCCTGGAGTCATGTTGTCAGATTATCACATGTCTGAATGCAGTGTGTGTGTGCGTGTTAAGCCCAGTGGCTGTGACGTGAAGGTGGTGTAGTGATCGCACACGACAGGTTCAGGAACAAACCGGTATTGCCCCCACCCACCGTTACACGCTGGCACAAGTGGCATGCACGCCGCTCCTCTCTGTCCTCTTCATCCGTTGCTTTTTCAGATCTGTCCACAGACTCAGCACTAACTGATTGATAAAGTTTGTTTTCTACCTGCACAAAGACTCCTGTTTTTAATGAGGGGATGTAAAATACTCAGGAAAGGCAGAGGGAGGGGGGGAGTCTGGGAGATAAAAAGAAAGCACAGAAACTAAAACAGAGGAATAATTATTGTCTACGTGTGTTTGTGTGTGTCATTCAAAAGTACGGAGGTGTTTTCACAGTCGCTTGTGTACACAACTTTCTTCAGAGAGACAGGAGGCTGCCGTCTCAGTGGGAGGTATTTATTTCACTCCCTCCCTACTCTCCCATTCACCTCCTTTCTCCTCCTGTCCGCCTGTCTGCTCATCAGGAGATAGGAGCTGACAGTTGTTTGTGTGTGTGCGTTTCAGTGTGTGTGTGTCCTGGCAGATGTGCCCTGCAGTGTGGCCCACCTCTTAAATGTCACTGATCACAGTCTCTTCCACCTGATTACCTCGAACCCCCCCTCTGGATATCCCTCCACCAACCCCCATATCAGTCCTCCATCTCCCACTCTGCAGCCCTTCTGCCCCATTTATTACCCCTTTTACCTCCCCCATCCCCACCTGCACTCCCATGAACCCATGCACCCACTCCCTAAGACATGCAAGGTTGAGAGAGTACACACAAACGCACATATATCCTCTTGCAAGGACATATTGTGCTGTTTTGTGGGTTATTGCACATAAAAGCCTTGTTCAATTTAAGTACTGCATATTAAAAGCTGACATTTCAACTAGATATCCAGTACACACATATGTATATTCCCACACAGATATACACACACAGTTACACTGACAGTATTAAATCCCACAGAAAGCAATAAACTGACGTTTTAAAACGGCTGCTCATTCACTGTTTTGGCTAACATCTTGCATATGCTAACCTACAAAGAGAAATACACACTGGCCAAACTGGCAAATGGCCAAAGTCAATATAATTAAGTATTAATTGTACACATTTGTTTCCTTTCTCCTGCAACTGTACCTGATTCGAGCACAACAGAATGTCGATGTGATTCCAGACTGCAAAAGCTGGGATTTGAGCTCAGCCTGTCTTCCAAACGGTCTTTTCTTTGACAACCTTTTGTTGTAGAGTTTGTTTATGTATCCAGTACAGCTCTTGGTACATTATACCATTACTTGACACAAGTAAGTCAAGTAGTCATTGACACAAAGAAGCAAAGACACTCAAGAGCAAAGTGAAGCATGTTGACTTTGAACTATTCAAGCCTGGACTGTTTTCCTCAGCTTGTATGTACTTGTATGCGTTTGAGTGTGTGTGCATGTGTGACGGTCTACGTGCTACGTGTCTCTCGCTCTGACATCTGCCAATCAGCACGTCTGGGTCAGTCAGTCATCTGTCACCTCCTTACAAACTGCTGTCGGTAAAGGCTCATGGAAACCACGATTGGAGCAGGCCAGAAGGGAGCTTGGATTGGCTGTCTGAGCAGGAAGAGAGGTTAGGGGGGTGTCATCCAGTCCTCAGCGAGAGATGCTTTGTTCTTGGATGGAGTCTGACGTTCAGTAGTCAATTAAAGCAGCTGCCAACTTGAAAAGCCATGAGTTAAACTCCTGATCAAAGTTCTATACTCACATCCTGTGTGCCTCACCTACCATTCTGCTCCATCAAACAGCGGATAATGCAGAGGTAACATTTTGTTCTCTCATTCAGGATTTTCTGCTGTTTTCTGTCCTGGAGAAGTACTACTAGTCCAGGGCAATTCAGCTCCCCATGGATTCACTATCTTACGATTCAGCCAGGATCAGTGGGTGAGCTGCGGCCTAGTGAGTTAGCGTCAGAGTCGCTTTGATTTTATCATCATCAAAGGCAGCAGGTGTTTTGTGCTTAACCGTCATCTTCTTTGGTCAGTAGATTCCTTCACTGAGAGCTCTGTAACAACCAATCGGACCAAGATAGACTGGTTCCATTGCTTTCTGGATGAGACCGGTGATGACATTCAGGATATAAAATCATACAGTGTGTGATGTTTAATGTGTCAAATTGTTTGCCTTTTGATCCAGTTGCTGCCCGTGGTCTCATTAAGGTTATTTTAAACATATTTGACTTTTATGGCTGGATTTGGGACTGTCAACATCGCTTAGCGGGAGAAATGATTTAAAAATTGCCAAAAAGCAGTGCATGGTGCCATGAGAGAGAATTATAATATAACCCAGTTCATCAGCTTTCAGGTCAGAGCCACAGCTCACCTGAAATTCACCTCACTCTTGTGAAGTTCACTCACCTTCAGCTCTCTCTGCAGTCATAGTGTATGTTTCCTACATCTCTCAGTCCACCATTTTATCCAAATGTAGCATTTCCTTATTTCCTTAGTTTGTTTGTGTCAATATAATATATAATAATAATAATATAATATGAATATATTATATAAATATTGCATATAATAATATAAATTAGCAAGACAAACTGTCATTGATGGATTTCTATTCTGTTCCCATTGGGTTTCAGGGTTGCCTCATGACATGACTCCAATCATGCTGTAGCTGTTATGCAGTGTGTTGACCCCTGTACTTACTCAGTAGTGCAATATGTGCTCCTTTCTGACTGTCAGGACTAAAAATGTGTTTTTATGCAATAGTCATTGTACTGTATGTGGGGTATCTAGTCTATTCAGGTTGCAGTTATCTTAATTTCTCCCTTTATCAACCATATCTGTGAGAATTTGTACCTATTTTAGGAGCAAAATTCTGATACTTTTATATGTTTTTACCCGACTGTCTGAATTTGTCCATGGGGGAGCTAAAATCTAATTTCTCAGCCACCCTACTTTATATTGTTCAATTAATTAGCCTTTTTTCGACCCTCTTTTTTGACTGGTAGCAGCACGCCAAAAAACTCAACTCATAATTCTTCCTCTCGCCTCACACACTGTCAGTCCAATTAAGTGTTTTTAAATGCCTGTTGAAACAAGCGCTGGCAGACTTATTAGATTAAAACGGAATAGAACTCATTTGCAGCCCATAATCAAATAGACTGCTTTTGCCATGAAAAAGAAACTGCTTAGCCATGCAACTTTTACCCGCTTATTCATAGAAAAATTACTTGTAATAAAAGAGTCTGATTTAGTTATTTTCTCCCCTTCAACCTCATGCGTCAAAAAAGCATGGTGAAGGGTGAGTGTGTGTGTGTGTGTGTGTGTGTGTGTGTTAGAGAGAGAGAGAGAGAGAGAGAGAGAGAGAGAGAGAGAGAGAGAGAGGGAGAGAAACATGCTATCAGTGAATCAGTATTCATAGACTATAGCCAGTTCTGCCAGCCCTGTCTCACAGTAGGGGTTCAGCTCTATGAAGATAAAGTGATTTTTCTGGAGTAAGTGACCCTAATTCTGACCTGACACACACACACACACACACACACACACACCCACGCACACTGAACACACACACACACACACACACACACACACACACACACACACACACACACACACACACATAATTAAACAGGCACTGCTGGAATAAGATCCCCAACTCAACTTTTGTTTTATTCCTGCACTCTCACTCTTATGTCAGTTTTCTGAAATGTATTTACACCACAGGGTTTCCTCCGCATATCTAATTGCAAACTTGGCAACGTAAGTTTTCTTGATGACCTCAGCCGGGTTAGAAAAATGTCAATCTTTCAACAAAAAACAAAATCCTCACCTTTACCTGTCGTTATCAGTTAGGCAGCACCTTGACCTCATGTCGGGCCAGAAGAAATCTCACCACAGCTGTTGCAGTAAAATTCAGGATTCATTTTGGGATGTTTAATGCAGCCCAATGTGAGAATAATGAACATTGCTGGCTCCATTTGTAAAGGACAAGTCATCACAGGCCAGACATGCACTCACTGTAAAAGTGCAGAGAGACGGAGAGGAGAGAGAGGGCGGGATCGTAGTGGACTATCAGCCCTGGAGCTGCGATCCTGCTCCTCTTCTCCTCCTGTCCTTTCATCCTCCTCTCCTCCCTCTCAACTCTATCACGGAGCTCATCTCCCCGGCAAATTGAATTCCTCCCCAGAATCTGCCTAAGCAGCTTCATGAGACCGGCCCGGGAGCGGAGACACGCACGTGTTGCGCCAGGAATGAGGTGTGTGTTTGCGTGCACTATCGTGCACGTCTGCCTCTTGACTCTCCTGTCGCATTTGGAGGCCAATCTCTCTGTTAGGCAACATTCCTCCCAAAGAGACAAAAAGCGGAGACCTTGAGCTGCCACACACTTTGACAGAGATGGACCGAGGGGCAGAAAGAGAAGGAGGGAGGAACAAAAGAGAGGGGAGGTGGTCTTGATAGACAGACAGGTGGTTGGGTAGAACAGCTTGTGAGAAAGAAAGACAGGTTCAGGAAATGGGAAGACTGCGAGGGAGAGACAGTGACATGTTGACATTGAGTGACAGAGAGACAGACAGCAGAGAAGAGAGAGAGACGGACGACATCAGTGAGTGAAACATGCTGTTAGCTGACCTTGCTCCTCTCAGATGTGGAGTTCTCTATCTCTATTTGTAGCTCTTAATGGACTCCCTTTAAAGTAGACGAAGGGATTAAAGGGCAATGAGGAGTGGAGTGGGGGAGGCGGATGCAACATGCAGCTGTACAATGTATGAAGTATGAAGAAAGAGGAAGATAAGTGGAAAGGATGGAAACAGGTGCTGAACGGCCACGTCTTTCTATTTCTTTCTGTATCTTTCTAATTGAGGGTCATATTTGGTAATCTGTTAAGGCTGCGTTTCTGCTGCTCTCTCTCTGTCACACACACACACACACACTCACACACACACAGACACACACACACACACACACACAAGACACCCATACACTCAGGCAGGCAGCGGTGAGTTATAGTGCTGGTCAGCAGTATGACATTGGAGTCTGCATTGCCAGCCATCGTCTGTAGAAACGAAATATTCCAAATAAATCCTTACGCTCACATGCACGCTCACACACTGTTTCTCTCTCACCCACACACACACACACACACACACACACACACACACACACAAGCACAGAGACTCCCGTATAAATCTGTCTTAGATGGAACACTTCCCTCTTGTTCACGGAGCAGGCAGCTATCAATCTAAAAGAGAGAGGGATAGGGTGAAACAGTGAAAAGTAGAGAAAGAGTCGAGGAGAAAAAGGTGGCCCTGAGACATCCATTGGGAATAAGGAATAAGGAAGGAAACAGGCGATGGAGATGAAGTGAGAGGGCTGGAGGAAAGATAGAACTGAGGAAGTTGAAAAGGCAGGGAGGAGAGAAGATTGAGTTGACAGGAAAAGGAGAGAGAGAAGAGGAGAATGTAAAACTCTGCCTTAGAGTTATGGACCTGTCCATACATACTGTAGCAAGCAGATAAGCCTGCCCCCTCTAACCCAGCTCATGTGTGTATGTGTGTGTAAATAGTTGATGGGTTGAATAAATCTCATTGTCTAAAACCCCCACCCCCACGCCCCCACTCTACACCCCAAACCAAGATGCTGATTTTTGTTTAGTGGATCCAGGCCACAACACATGCTGACAAGTCCTGAAGCTAGTTGCTGTGGACAGACTCTTTAGCCTTGATGCCTCTATGCTGTGTGGTGTTGAGCCAGGTCTGACCACCTGAGCCAAGAGTTAAAGACTGGATGGCATTGTTTAGACGGCAGCTGCAGCTGAGCTGTTCACTAAATGTACCTCGCAAAGCAGGGTGAGTGATTTCAACAGCCTTATCATCAGATGCAGTATTGGTATTGTGATTCGCTGTACAGTACAGTGTTGTACAATCTCTATGCTTGGATACTTGACAGTCTAGGAGTACACTATATGTACTGGAAGTGATAATACACAATGTCCTGATATAGGAAAGTAACAGATGAGGTGGAGGTGAATAAGCATTGTCAATCACAGTAAAATGTGTATCAGCTGGGTGGATGCAGGTTATTTACATGCCACAAGCTGAGTGAGTGAGTGTGGCTGTATTTATTAATTTTTTTTTTTTATCAATTCCACACATCTGCAAAACAGGATGTCCAAACTTGTTATACGTTTAAGTTGAAAGTGACTACACACTAGAGTGTGACCTTTGTCTTCATGAAAAGCCCAAAGTGCAATATACGCTGGCATTTGATGTAATTCAATCGATGCCAGCAACACAGCAGATGCTCTGTGCAAACAGGAGAAGTAGTCAAGTTACAGCGTGTCATTCCGGGGAGTAAATGTGATAGAAATGCTGCTTTTCTGGACCGTTGATGCGCATCAATGCTGGGAAATAGACATGGCAACACAGTGATGCATATCGCATCATCATGCACATGCCGCTGGTGTGTGGGCTTACATAGGAAACAATAGATGTGTGTTTTGACATGCATCATATGCCGTACACAGTGTGTGTGCCTTTATTGCCAGGTGTAATTTAAAAGTAATGTCATAACATCAAACACCTGGGACAATCACTTGTAACTACCGCACTGTGTGTGTAGCATGGATGAAGTACACAATTTGATTTCATTATACAACCTTGTATTGTATAATGATAAATATATTTCCTTGATTCCTTGTTATAAACGTCAGAATCTCTATTTAATCCATCTAAGAATGAGCATTAGAAACATTTTGCAACAAATACATCCAAGTTCAGGTCTGACACTTTACAGGAGACATTTGGATAGGAAACTTTTTTAAGGACCACAGTCTGCAGGATCACCGGTAGAGGAAAGCTCTGATAGACCTCACCAATGAACTGGAGGTTCCCCAGAGAAAGTCCTTGTAAATTCTGTTAGATGAGTTTTAACGATGGCATAAATGAGAGAGTGATAAAGGTGATAAGGCCAGAGTTTTGGCTGCAGAAGCAGGAAAGTACATAAACGTAGAGGCAAATGCATTGATTTTTAGTCTTGCTTTGATGCCTTTTTTAAGTCTGAAATTTGTTTTCATATCTGCCTTGACATTTGCTAAATGGCACCTGCCAACACTATTACACAAACTGTCGATTCCAGTCTGCAACTATACACAATAGAATCAAGGTCCATTGGTATGTCACTCATGTTCCACTCGGTCTTTGTGCAAAGGAGAAAACGCAAACAAAATTATTTTTCATTTTTTACACTGGATGAATAAAGATGAAATTTGCCCCGTTGTTCAAGGTTGACTAACGCAGACTTTTTCCAATAACAAATATAACATATTGTCATTTCTCTGTATTTGTCTGTCTGTCAGAGGTGGCTCCCTACCTCCGAGGGGGTGGACTGCGGCAGCAGGTGGTGTTGGAGGGAAACAGGCTGGTACTGACCTGCCTGGCTGGAGGCAGCTGGCCTCTGCAGTACCGCTGGACTCTCAACAACAGCAACATCTCCGACTGGACACCACAGTACAGGTCAGTTACCACTGACTGGTTATGTATCTGACATTTTGTCGTAGATCTCTCTGTTCTTTAAATGCGTATCTGCCTGTTTGTCTATCTGACATCCTCTCTCTTATCCCTGTTTCCAT
Source organism: Dicentrarchus labrax (assembly GCF_905237075.1). Lineage (NCBI taxonomy): Eukaryota > Metazoa > Chordata > Actinopteri > Moronidae > Dicentrarchus > Dicentrarchus labrax. The sequence continues at coordinate 30,339,700 of NW_026136721.1, forward strand.
CCTTCCTTCTGAGAATGTTCTATGTGTTCAGTCACGCCTGTAGCATGTAAAACAGCTGCCCATAAGTGATGGAGTGTGTTTAGAGAAGGTCAGAGCATTTAGACAGTGGAGCCAAAGTGAGATTAATAATTACATTAGCACCATAAATATGTATATGGTCTGGGGAAAGATGAGGACAACCAATCAATATGTCTGAGCTTCTTTCTCTGCATTTCTCTCTTCCCTTGCCCCTCTGTCCCTGTGTGTGCTGTTTGGTAAGAGCTAAGCAATCCCTCTCGGCAAAACTGCAGCTGTGAAACAAAATTGTTTTTCACATCATTCAGAAATGGAGGGAATCTTGGGAACTCAAACACACTGAGGGAGGGAGAGGTTGAGCCAGCATTTTGTAGGCAGTCGCCGTTCGAGCCAGGAGGCGTTGTGTAGCTCTGGACTGCTGTAAGCATTCTGGCTAGTTTAGTTTGGTGAGGCCAGGGCTATGCTGAATTGGCAGGGTGCAGTGACTATGAGAGAGCGTGCGTGTGTGTGTGTGTGTGTGTGTGTGTGTGTGTGTGTGTGTGTGTGTGTGTGTGTGTGTGTGTGTGTGTGTGTGTGTGTGTGTGTGTGTGTGTGTGTGTGTGTGTGTCTGTGTGTGTACATGTGTGCGTGAATGTGTGCGTGAATGTGTGACCATCTGGAATTGTAGGGCTTTTTTTAGTTTTAGTTTAATGTACGTAGGTAGTTGGAGCGGATCGTCCACTAATCAAAGGGTTGGTGGTTTAATTCCGGGCTCCTCCTGTCCATGTCGAAGTGTTCTTGAGCAAAATACTAAAACCCCAAATGGTTCTGATGGTTAAAGTCCCCCACCACTCAATGTTTTTTCTTCTTGTTCCCACAGTTGGATGTTTGAGCTTCACTGTGCAGAATGATGTGTGTGTGCAGAGTTTGACAGTAGAAAGAGGTTTTTTACAGTCATCTGCTGAAAGTGGAAAGGTTCTCTGTGTTCATTGAAAATCTCAAGGGGAGGGGAAGATTCTAAGGAGCAGGCCTATGAGGATGATTTGTGACATCACAAATAGGTCAATCCTCCAGTATGCAACTCATACAAGCGTGATGTAGAAACTAGCCGCAAGTGCACATAAATATTAGACAGATTATAAATGAATACGTTTAAAAAAAAGAAGACCCATTCCATTTTCACATATTCAGAATAATCCTGGCGTATACAGAATCACACACTTGTCCCCTTTCATGGCTTCTCTTTATAATACAGTCTGATTTATTTTATTTACCTCTTATGCTGTTTAATGTACTGGACAGTGAAGAATTTGGATGAGCAGCAGCACTGGAAATGAAAATGATTTACACTAATAGAAACTTCAGTTACATTTCCCTCTTCAGCATCAGTTCAGCTACAGTAGCCTGTCACTTTTTACACAGAGTGAGTTATAATAAAATCATCACCTAGACAAGTTAATTTACAGAGAAGCAGAAAAACAGCATTTGCTTTGTTTTTAGGAACACTGTTGACAAGGCTACTGAATTGTCTTCCAATCTGTATCATATTTATAGCTGACAAATAGTCAGAATAGTTAAGAGTTATTTTTTTCAAGCCAAACTCTTGTGTTTATTAAATGCTGCCTAATTGTGCTGTTAAAAATATAGCAACCTGCTCCACCTGATTTCTCATCATTAAACACAAACACAGCACATTGGTGAAAATTAAGAGAATGCCGTCTGTTTCTCGGGTATTAGACGATGACTAATTATATTGGATATTAAGCACTACTCGGTATAATGGGAAATAATGTGTTTCTCTGTATACACGCTTATAAAATGTCTTAAAATGTCAACATCACACGTTGTAGAAATACATCTCGTCCTCTGAGTATTCAGACTGAGGGGAGGGTTTGGTCAATTTTTGTACTGAAGCTGTCTTTCTGTTCAACCTGATTAAAATTGGTCTTATCTTAAATCACTCGGGGAATTTGACTTCACTCGCAGAGCTGAGGCTGTCAGAGAAATTTCCTGAAAAGTGATTGTACTGATTGGGACCTGTCAACATTGTACTTTGTGTTTAGCGAGAAATAAAAACGGAAAACTCGTTGGGATTTCAAAAAAAAAAAAAAAAAAAAAAAATGCAGTGACAGCCCCACCGTGCTCGCCTATTAAAAAACGTAATGGAACACAGACAAAGAGAGAGATGCAGTGTTAGGAAGTGTCCAATATCAAAATCTGTTTCAGGATGAGAGCTGCTGTGTAATGTCATTTCTGATTCAAATGGAATTGCATGTGAGTCTTTGATGTACGCATGTGTGTATTTGTGTGTGTGTGGATTTGTGTGTGTTGGCAGCATACACTGACAGCCTGGGAGTTAAATACTTGGCTGTCCTGGTATTCATAATGAGCCCCAGAGCGATGTCCAGTTTTACAGTGTCTATCCGGTTTGTGTGTAATATGTGTGTGCGCGTGTGTGTGTGTGCACGCATGTGTGTGTGTGTGTGTGTGTGTATGCATTTGTGTGTTTGTCCAGCATGGAACCAACCTAGATCCTATGCCAAGCTTCCCATTAGTGAAGCACAGTCCATTAAAACCCCATTAACAACCCCTCTCTGAAAAAAACATGCACACAGTCAAAAACATTCTCATGTGGTGCACACGCACATACTGTACATATGCACCACACCGCCTTCCCTTCTGTTATTGGGGGAACTTTATCAACCTTCGGCCAAATCCGTTCTCAGATCAAGGTCATTTAAAGAGAATTTAATACACATATGGACAAACAGACCTTTACCTTCTTTCCCTTCTGTCTTGTTGGTCTCCAAACATCACTCCCAACCCTCCCTTTTTCAGCAGTTGTTTTTACATCTAACTCACATTTCTCTATACCGAGTTCAGTTTTACAGTCGGTGCAACAGAAGTCAATATGGACTAAACTGTGGATCGCTTTTTATTGCTTTCACCAGGGATGCACGATAATTATAGGGATTATGGGAAATGTATATTATTATGAATTATTCCAATAATTCAATTAATAAAGATAAATGATCAACCTATAATGATAATAATCTGTTTGTAATTCTTATGCAAAAGGATTGATAGACTATATGGCAAAGTATGTTTGTGAAGTTTTTTTATGTACTTTACCCCCCCAAAAAAAAGAACATTTGAAGAGTCAGAATTGTTGTTTGTTTTTGTTCTGTTAACATTAGTGATGTTAGATTTGGTTAGAACAGAGCTGTGGAATATTAAATCAGCCTTTCTTACCCTCAAGTGTGTAAAAATCAGTATTGGCCATGAGAAGCAGGTAAATGTATCGGTTATTGCATTGGTTGAAAAGAAATTCATATAATGTATCTCTAGGTTTCACACAGTGCATTCAGTGGCCACATCACACGTAAAAACCCTTTATGTAAAACTTGAATTTAAAACCTAACACAGCAAGTTCATTAAGTCCATTATGTTCATCTTCATCTAAATGAACAAAAAAGAAAAAAAATAATTGTCATTCATTGATGGCCTCTATGGAAGTGACACAAATAAAACCTGTTTCTGAATGTAATTTCTCATCCCTTTCTGTAAAGAATATTTTACAGTAGTGCCCTTCTTTTGGTTGTAATGGATTTATGATAGATAAATAAATAAAATACACAAAAGACAATACTGATACATAATGCCTCCTGTTGTTGATGACTTTTATTGTCATTATATAATGAGTAACAGATTGTTGCTGTTGGCAGACAAATGTTGTCAGTGTTGTGGTACAAGAGTTGTGTCTGAAGTGTTTATATCTTGTTTATTGATAGCTCGGGTGAAAAACACGCCCTAATCCCCATGCTTTCTATGTGAATGTCCACCGTTAGGTTGTCTGTCCCGTCTCTGAAGAGGACTGATGCTGGCCTGTATCAGTGCATCGTGAGGAACAGGATGGGAGCAGTCATACACAGGAGAACAGAGGTGCAGGTGGCCTGTGAGTACACAAGTGTTTACACCATTATAATAACATCTACACCGGAGTCTTTTTGTAACAGTGCTGTTTTTGACGAAAATGGAACCAGTGATTTGTCTGCACCAACAAGCAGCCTGTCTCTTAAAGTCCAACAGAAATTACAATTAGTCACCTCATTTCCAGTCCAAAACAGTGTCCAACTAAAATGCATTGTTAGTATTTTATTAGTACTAGGAAGGGGGAAATTGAAATATCAGAAAGTAATATCTTATGTAATATGTGTAAAGCATTTCATGGCACTGTCAAACCAGCATTTAAAACACACTGATGAATTTTGCTGTGCCACTTTCCGGTGTGACAAGACCCTAATGCTGCTTTTTTTTAGCAGTAGTGATTTTAATTGCTCATATTAATATTGTCTCTGGCAACATGTAATTTGACACAATGATTTTCTAACTCTTCATACCTCTCTCCTCTTCCAGTTTTGGAGAATTTCTCTGCTGAGGAGCAGAGAAAGACGGTTACTCAGGGCCGAGCAGCCATCATCAGCCAGCCTCCCCTCTCTTCTTTCCCTCGACCCCTTGTCACATGGTACAAAGACGGACATAAGATAATTCCCAACAACCGATTGTAAGTGTCTCTTTCATTCTCCCTCTTTTTGTCTCTCTTTCTCTCTCTCTAGCACATGCTCACGTTTATATAGTGACTTCTGCCCCCACACTGGTACAAAATGTGTGTAACAAAATACTGCTTGAGATAAAATTTTAATTTTACAGTTCTTATCCCTCAGTGGTATATTAATTAGCACGCTCTAGAAGCACAAAAGTTCTTTTTAATCCTTGCACACCAATTGTTATGAATAATAAGCCATTTAGATAACTGACCCTTTTCATTAGACATCTGTACAATAGACCTACGACATTATCAAGCGAAGATTAAATGGATTTTTCAATGAATCCAATCTTTTTAACTTGTCTAATCTACAAGGTTATTAAGTAGTTTTAGGTGCACACGAGATGTTCTTTCATATTAATTGTGCAGCAGAGATATGAGGGTCCCTGGATGTGTTGTGTAAGCTGTATTTCACAGTCTTTTGTCTAATGCTGTTGTCTGGTTGCTTTTGAAATGCCTGTAATTTGCATATTATTCCGTAGCTGCTAGTGCTATCCTGTCAGTGTCGTTATTTTGAAAAATGTTCACACAGTGTATTAATAATGTAATTATTCAGACAGAGCCACGAAGTGTAGGTTTGTTGTGAAAGGTTTTTCAGAATAATGTGCTATAGATTGAAGCAGTATCTTAAATTATTTCAGAATATGTACCTGTTTGAATCCACTCATCAGTGAATGTAGGTGTTGAGATAGAGACCTTCAGAGATTTTATTTGGCTGCTCTCACACTCTGAGATAACTAACTTCCCATTAAAAACACTAACTGCTCCCTTGTGTGTTATCGAGTGAAATTGTCAGTGGCCTTGCTATACACGTAAATGGCCAGACCGGCAACTTTTTTCCTTTCCTTCCTTTTATGACAGTCACCACCTCAAAAGTGCTTTTGATAAAGCTTTGTGGACTCAGGTTACATAAGCAGTTTTATCATTATTATTTTTTTCATAGGTTCACATCAAGTTTGACTTTGCTTTTTAAATTGAATGGACATGTTAAAATGGCTCTTCGGTTAACTTAATGTGGCTTCATTGAGTGGCTTAATGACAGTGGACTGCAATTATTTTGCTGCTCAAGACACTGCCTGCATTCAAAGTGTTTACTGTCAGACCATAAACACTACAGTGCCCTCAGCCACCTTAATGACACACACCACAAATAAGAGCACTACTACCGCTACCACTTACAATTAAAAAGAAAAAGAATCTTTAAAAATATCTGACTGAAGTCAGGGTAATATAAGGCTTGTAATGCTACAAATGTGCATTTGTCTATCAAGCAATTAAATTGCCACTTAGCCAGATCAAAGCAGCACTGACAGCAGGGAATAAAGAGCAGCCCAGTCACAAACTTCTCCCAGACGAAGTGGTTTTAGGGCCCCTAGTAAGTCCAAGTGCAAGTCCAGCCTCACAGAGCTGCTGTGCAAGCTGTCGCCTCCGGGGAGGGGTAAAAAGACAGCTTTTTTTAATGTTTGTTAAAACACCATAGTTTGGCGGTATGGATCTGTTCTGGAATATCCCCATCCAGAACCAGTTGTGAAAAATAGCAAAAGCCAAACAGCAAAACATATGCAATTAATAGTAAAAGCATAAAGTGAAGATAATGAGGGTTGAGTTAGAGGTGGCTGCAGATATTGCAGAGTAAGCGCTGATGTAACCATTGCAGCAGTAGGTTAGCGGAGCATTTGAAACACTATATGATTTGACAGTGAGCAATTGGCTGCCACAGTCTGGCAGGTGTACTCAGTTGAGCAGTCAGTTGGGAGGTTTGGCCTCTTGATCACAACACAGATGACGCTGTGGCCTGTGTTGGAGATTGTATATGTTGCTAATGTCGCTACATCATCTTGATTAAGTTGAGTAAAAACTGATAAACATCCTGCCTATAAAAAACTCAGTCCATGCATTTTATTATCAAGGTAACCTATTAATTTTCAGGGTTTTTCTCAGCTATTTACTGCAGACAGAGTTTTTATTGAATACCTGACTGCCTCCTCTAAAGCCATAAGAAATTAACCCATTTTTATGAAATATAATTTTTGTGACATTCTGGGAATAATAAATAGAGGTGCTGTTTCACACAGTCATGTCATAGGTGTTTTATTTAGACCATATACCAGTTTTATGCAGTGAGAGACAGATATTCCAGTACAGTCTCTCTCTTCCACAAATGGAGGAGAGAACCTGACAGACACTGAGAGAAAGATAGATTCAGCAGTTAGTATTTCACATGATATGTTTCTTCACACATCTGACAAACAGCTGGCACAGCTGTACATCAGACCAGAAAATTACACAATCAGTGTTCTCACTGAATACTTCAACACTATGTGAGTACATTGGTTAGCCACAATACACTGTGGCCAAGATTATACTGGCTTCAGGGTGCTAGCGAGCTAACTTTAACCAGCAGTCTAGTTAGTTGGACATAGTGCATAAAAGTATTTGTGCATGGCAGGTTCAGTGAGCGTTACCAAACAAAAGCTGTTCACACCTGATGATAGTTAACTCGTTTCAAAGAGGTATTTGTGCAGTGAAAAGTCTTAAAAAGTCAGATTTGGGGCGCCCGGTTAGCTCAGTGGATAGAGCTGGCGACCCATGTACCGAGGCTGAGTCTTTGCTGCAGCGGCCCTGGGTTCAAACCCGACCTGCGGCCCCTTGCTGCGTGTCATCCCCACTCTCTCTGCCCCCCTTTCCTGTCTATCTTCAGCTATCTCTATCATAAAGGCAATAAAAGCCCATAAATACTTAAAAAGTCAGATTTGGTAATTTGTCTTAAATGTGAATCTTATTTTCAACTTTTCAGTATTTCATTAGAATAATGTTGAAAAGGGAAAGTAGAGTCTGAACTTCACTGATTATGGGCACCATTTAATTCAACCAGTAACATTTTTGACTGTATTTTAAAGGGGTTTTATTTTTGTTTCAGAGTCATTTGTGCTTGTGCAGTTTTGAAGGGGTTTCTGTGTTTAATGGTAATGAGCAGTTTACTAATGATAACTTATTATTTCTTCTTTAGCAAAAAATGTATACAGCAGCTCTAACCCAGATCGATAATGTAGAAAGTCCGCCACTGATCAACATTTTGAAACATTTTATATTATTTGATTTAAATATCTAATTATCCTGTGTAATGTCTATGCAGGACACACAAGTTAAAAGCAGAGACTAAAATACAAGAATTTAGGAGAAACCCTTTGACTGATCAGATATGATTTCCATTATGGGACAGGGTACACACTGGGGTACAGTGATCTTGGCAGTTAATTTGAGCCTGATTGGTGTGCAGCTGAAAATTCAAGGCTTTCGCACCAGTACATATATCCATGGCAACAAGATAAAAATGACAGCTGCTTCTGCCACCTGCAGCGAGGTTGTGGTTATATATTTTGTGATATAGAAATGATTTTAATGACATTGCTAGATGGATAAAATGTAAGCAGAAACATTTCATTCAAATAACTTTTATAATTTAGTGATTTCTGCTTTTCAAAAAACATCTCACCACATCATTTTCAAGTATTAATATGATCTGGACAAAAACTTTTATCTCTGCATTGTAAGATGAAATATTCTGATTTGCTTGCACCCCACATACACACTGTGATGAAGATTCATGCATAACACTTCCTTTGAACCCTCATAGAAAAGACTAATTTGCACCTTTCTTCACAGCTCCCCTCTTGTCTCTACAAGACATGTCTTCCTCTCGCTCTCCCCCTTCTCACCTCCCTGCTCCGTCTCTCACTCCTACTCTTCTGCCTCTAAATTATTTTTTATATTGCTTTGTACTCTCCGCTGGCTCTCCTTCTCTCACTTTCTGTCTCTTTTACAGTAATTATCATGCTACAAGATATACTGTTACAGAACCCATAAACTTCTGTTCCTGAATAAACTGCTTAACTGCTTTGGTGTACGCACACAAACACACACACACACACACACGCACACAATCTGTCTCTCCAGACCAATCTCAGTTGCGTCTACCTGGCTCGCCCGTCTCTGTGTTCGCTCATGCGTGTCAGAGTGAGTGCGCTGAATATTTGCATGGCCCTGCGTGTGTAACGGTGTGTGTACACGTTTGTGTTTGTGCGCGAGGTTACGCTGGCTGATCCCGCGGTCCGGTGAGACAGGGCCAGATGGTGCCTGGCGGTTGGCTGTCTTCGTGGTGACCGAGCTGATGATGTTGTTTATGAAGTTTATTGATCCGATATGCATCGCTCCCAGAGTCCCCAGCCCCATCTCGCTGTCTGTCTCTCTACCTCTCCCACCGTTCTCAATTTATGTCCATGTGCCTACCCCTAACCCCAATCTGCATATTCAACACACACACAATCTCACTCCCCCTTACCCCTCAGTTCACACATATGCACTCCAGACACACACACACACGTACACACACACATCCTGTCTGTGTATGAACATTCCCAAACTCCCCAGCCCTCAAAATAGGGTCCAGAAAAGAACTTACAAGCTGTCACTTCCCACACACTCTGCTCTAATCTAATGGAGCCTTCACTCCCTTCCCCCTCTGTCTCAATGCTGGCCTGCCATCACTCTGATTTGCAACCCACCCCATCCTCCCATTTTCACATGGGCTCTGAACTTCAAACATATTGAGTCTGTTTTCTTTTCCACTGTCCGGCAGCAGTCAAAACAACTTTGGGACAGTGCTGCCGCCTCGGCGGCTGAAGCTGATAGATATTTTAGCTGTGACCTGCAGCCCAGGTCGAGGAAAGCGAGCTGCTGCTTTTAATTAGCTCTGAGACCTGTGGCAGATGGACGTGAAATGATTCTCATAGCCGACAGCTTCAAGAGGACAGCCAGGATGAGGAGAATTAGAACTCTCCTTTCTTCTTCCAACAGGGACGCAGGGAGCCCAGATTGATCAAATAAAGGCAGTGATCTATGCAGAAGCATGGGAGGGCAGACAGTGAATATTTCAGTTCCTTGTTGCTGGGGAGGCGAGTAGTGCGGATAGCGCGGATGTCACAGGTGGTCAATGTCAGGACTGGGCCTTATGGGAAATATTTCTCCTCATAGACCTGGCCTAAGCAGCCATATGCTGTGGAGGAGTGTGTGTGCGTCTCTGTGTGTGTGTGTGTGTGTGTGTGTGTGTGTGTGTGTGTGTGTGTGTGTGTGCATGTGTCTCGACAATCATTCATTTTAATTTGTCAAACACCACTTTAACACAGAGAGCAATTCATTATTTTCCTGCTTTTCATCACACACACACACACACACATACACACACACACACACAGCAGAGGTCTGAACAGAAGGAACTTTCGCGCTGTCTGAACTTTGCAAGCAGATGTTGTGTGTGTTTGTGTCTGCGAGAGTGCACACGTATGCATGTGTGTGTATTAGACCGCAAGATCAAGAGAAAAAGAGCATCATTTGGAGGGAGACTCAAAGGATGTGTAGGCTTAGATCCCACCACAAGTTGAAAATACAACCAGGCAATTTGAAAGGTCTTCAATCTACAACTGCACCGCTGTGGTTCATAATGACCGAGTTTCTCACGGCAGCCAAAGGGGAGGATCAAAGTGGCTGAGAGAGAGGTAGAAGAAGACTTGAAATAGTTAAAGGAAATGAATTTGGAGTAAAGAGTTTAAGCTCATCTGAATCCATTGTGTCTGGAACTTAATCTCTGGAGCCACCAGAAGCTTAGATACTGTATGTGACTCGTCTCAGTTATATGATTTAGTTACTTTTTGGATTACAAAAACATCCCAGACATGTAGGACTTTACGACATATGGCTGCACTAAGAAGAGCCATGTGCCAAAGTTTTGTCTTCTTACTCATGTATTGTATTTTACAACCCTGTATTTCGCTTAAGGCTTATACTGAGTACAGTTTTGAGTCTCCTAATTTTAATAATGATGGTAAATGGAACATTGAGAAACTTTGTTATTCATATACCTGTTTACATGACACCAACAGTATCCAGGTTTCTGTTTGTCTACGTCAGTGAAGGCGTGTCTCTGACTTTCACACATTCTTGTAACAACTAGCTTCCTCAAAAGTTGAGTCTTAAAACCTTATCCTCTGCACTACTACTTTTATTTCAGCATAGTAGTAATTTCCGTCCATCATTAAATTGCTTAATATTATCTATTTTTTTTTAACTACTACATAACTTCGATCAAGAATGCACCTACGAACATGAGAATAATCAAAAACCTAGGCAAAGCATTTGCATCACACAGTTTCCTGGTTTCCCGAAACTGGAATACGGGTTTATCCAGGTTTCTGAAACCAGGATATTATGTTTACATGTGCAAACACATAACCAGCATACTCTTCAAAGCTGATCATAACTGCGATACAAATGTGCTGGTAACTTAATGTACAAAATGTCTTTGAATTTAAATGACAAAATACGTTGTTGGTTCATGCCCTCTAGAACGACATTTGTCTGCCAAAACGGTTGAGAAATAAATAAATTTTATGATATGACAACGCTATAGTTAACGTTTGGTTGAAGCACAAAACCACTTGGTTAGGTTTGGGAAACATAGCGTTAATGTTGCTTAAATTTGTGTCTTTTTCATTATGGTTAAGATAATGAACATAATGTTAAAGTTATGTATTGATCCGCAGGTTGGAAACAAAAAGCTGTTTCCCATGTTAAAGGCCAATGTTGTGTTGACCCATCGGTCCACCCCTACCAACCTGTAATAAGATCACCTGACGTCTTCCTTTGCCCCTTTCCTAATTACTGCAATCCGCAGAGGTTTTTGTCAGTTGAATGTGAACCTCGGATGTTTTGGACCACTTGTCAGTCTTCTTGGGAGGAGGGTCTCAACAATGAATAAATGCATTTACAGCAAGTCTGTAAAAGGTCATCGTGTACAATGTGTGGAGAAAATTGATCCATATAAAATCCAAAGCCAAATCAAATCTTCTCTCTCGACATTTACAGCACATTTAACAAATTCATTTCACATAAAAGCACTAAAGAATTGCTGCCACAGTGTGAGTATGTTGTCAGTTGTGGTCTTCCAGTAGTTAAATTATTGTAATATTTCCTACATTAGCAAGCAAAACTGCCTCAATCTCGTGAGGCAATCTATTTGATAAACAGGCTAAACTTACCAGTCTGACTTGCTTGGCAAAAAATGGCCACATATATTTTAATTTGCTGTGTCATTTTTTTGCCTGTATCTCATGACTGTGTATTAATACCATGTATTAACTTTCTAGACGATATTAGAGTCATAAAAAGAGTTTGGTCTGGTTTTCTTTTTGGGAGCAATACTTCTGCCCACTTTTAAGAGTCATAATAGCACTGTTTTTAATTGACAGCTTAAATAAGGCTTGTCATGAGTAATTGTAATCATTACAGTTGTTGATTTTTATAATGGCACAAGAGGAGACATATACTGTACATAAACCAAAATATCTACCTGACCAAGGCGTTCTGTTCATTCAAGTTAATTGCCTTTCTGGCACTAATGGCAGTCAAGGACATTGGCTAAAAGATACACCACTGTGATGTGATATGAAAATTAGCATTTAGCATTTCACGCTAGATTTCTACATTGATTAATTTTAGAGAAGAAAATAAAGGACAGCACATAAAGCAACAGGAATCCTTTTTTTGACGCCTGCCTGAACTTGATATTTTCCAATTTACCTCTCCTCTCCTCCCCTTCTTGCTCTCCTCTTTTTTTTTCTTCCCTCTTTCCATCCCTTTCCATAATTGAATTGCTCCTTTGGTCGCCTAATGTGGCGGCAAATAACAGAATGAAAATTCTCTACTGTAAACTCTTCCATTTCCACTTCAATATCTTACCTCTCTCTTCATTTCAGTGGACATGTGTCTGTTGCTCTGTCTCTCTCTTATTTGCTTCTTTGCCCTCTCTCTCTCTCTCTCTCTCTCTCTCTCTCACACTTTTTTCTTGTCAGGTGGTATTAAGGGTTGTTGATCCCATTTCAAAGGGAAAATGGTAATCCTGGTATTCCTTCGCCCTCGACCTTCATCTCACCATGTGTCTTTAAAGGGAAGTGGTGAATATTTTTTGTACGTTTAAGATTGTAGCAAAGCTGTGGAAATTGATTTGGCTTGGTGTTGTTTCAACATTGGTGAATTTATGGGTTGTTAAGACAGGTGTTATAAAAAACAATTATTTACCAGTGGAACTAATTGGCCTGTAGGCCTATGGGTCTGAAGTCACACTTCAGTCAGAGACACATTTATAGCTAATGGAAAAGAAATCATCTGAACAGCAATGAGGATTGTGTGGGGACAACTGATCCCCACTTTATAAATACATACATGAATATTAAAAGTCCAGTGTGTAAGATTTAGAGGAATCTATTGGCAGAAATGGAATATAATATCCATAGTGGGCATGTCACAATACCAGAAATTTAGTAGTGGATACCAATACCAGTGAAATTTCTCGATTCTTGTTACCAATTCAATATCACAGTTAAATACAAGAACAAGACAATAAATCCCACGTACTTAGACTTATACTAATACTTTTTTTAAAAACATCTGAACATTACAAATAAACAACAGCGGTGGCTCCTTTTCTAATAGATGTTTTCTTATTTACTTATTTCACTACTTAAGTCACAAACTGCTTTAATCTGCTCACCTTGCTATTCCCCTCAGTATACTTTCCCATACACCTAATCCTGTCTTTCTCTCTCTCATACATACACACACACACCGGTTTCCTGCCTCACTCCTTCTCTCTCTCTCTCTCTCTCTCTCTCTCTCTCTCTCTCTCTCTCTCTGTTGGTGTCTCTGTTGACTTAAGAGTTTTATAAAGTCGCCCAAAAAAACCACAACTTGCGTTTGAGATTTTTTCACCCGTGATTCCGTTTTAACAACAGCAGGCAAGGCGCGTGTGAACGAGGCTTGTTAATGATGTAGACATCAAAACCTTCAAAAACAACGTGGTAACGAATGACACCAGCTGATGTGTTCACTGCTGTTCACTCTGGCTTTACCTGGTCCGCACTGGTAAAATAGAAACCGTATCTGTGTCATAGAGCGTCTGTCGTGTTTCTTGCAGAGCAGTGTGACAGTCATTAGTCGGGTGGGGAAGAATTGATTCCCCGGTACCGACAATACAGTAGAAAAACACGTACCGTCCCGTTTTCAAAACGTTGGCATCAACTTGGTACCGACATATCGGTTCTCGTGACACCCCTAATTCATAGGTATGTTTTCATTAGTGTGTAATAATCTATAATAATTTTGTTACCTTGACATGAGCCGTTTTTATCTACACACGCTGTAGGTCACCTTCCATGTTGTCTGCCATGTTGAACCGCCATGTTTCTACAGTAGCTCTGGACGGACAAACTGAACACTGGCTGTAGATGGTTTTGCAGCCACCGTAGTTTCTCCTACACACTTCACAGCCCGTTTTTATTCCCAGATCGTCAACTCCAGTAGCCAACGATGTTCAGTTGGTTGTAATCTGCTACTTCACCACTAGATGCCTCTAAATCGTACACACTGGTCCTTCTTAGTCAGGTCAACACTACCATACCATACGCTGTATACTTGTATGATTATGATTCGACCTTACTCGTCAAATGGTAGCCAAACAGCTGATGAATGGGCCAGTGATTGTGAAGTATGAATGAAGGAGCTGATGCCAATCAGCTAATGCAAGCACAAGCGCTCCAACTGAACTTACACTGTGTTCCATTAGTTTTAAATCACAGATGAGTTTGGTCAGGTTCAGACAGACAACAGCACTGTGTGAAGAAACACAGCCCTTCATTCATTTGAATGGGACCACTCTGTTGACGCAGCAGTTGTGCTCATGCAGAGAGCGCTGGCAAAACAACACAAAAGGTTGCATTCGCCAAGTAAGTGCAAATTCCTGTTAGATTGCTCAGTAGTGGGGACACTGTATCTCTTCTGTTTTGGTGTCTGCAAGCGTTCACACTCAGGGATCTGTTACTCAAGCTGGACATCCTGGATCTGGTACTTGAAGCAAAACACAGCGTCAGGCTGCCCCTTTTCAGTCTGAATGTAGTATTTTTCTTCTCTCTTTCTTCTCCCCCCCCCCATTTCTGTCCAGTGTCTTGTAAGTTGCTGATTGCCATGTGGCTGACCTAGCTATTGGGTTGGGCAGGGTGTAGACGAAGTGCCCATTCTGATACAGTTGGAGTCACAAGCAGTTTCTTTTCACCTCACACCAAAGAGTTTCCCCAGTAGAGCATTTGTGCGGATATTGCGATTTTTTTTTATCTGACCACTGACTAATCTGAAATTGATTGTTGTAATAAAATGGGTAAATTGTAAAAACCCAGACTTGTTTGTAGAGTTTATCTGTGCATACTGTATTCAATTGAGACTATTAGTCATCTTTTCTGCATTTGTAATCAACAGTGTAAATAATTGCGGAAGGATTTTCTGACTTCAGATTTAAGACTAGTCCATTGCCTCTATAATTTATGTCTACTTCTCTTTATGTCTAATTTAGGTCCAGTGTCTCTACTCATACATTTTATCTGCTTGCAAAAGACTAGTTGTTGCTAAGGAATTGGCCAGAGGCGACTTCTACCACCACCACACTATTATACATGAATTTTGCAGTAAAGAAATCAGATGACTTGTTTAATTTTTAATGTTATCACTGTACTGCATGGGGAGTGGGGGAGCGACACATGTGGCAAAGGGAGACAGGGAACAAGGGGTTGCTTTAATTGCATTGCATTTTCTGGTAATATTATTCATTGTCAAGGTGGAGTGGGATAGAATTGCATTATGAAGACAGCACTTTAGGGCCTGCTGTCGGACTATGAATATTCATTGCTTATTCTGCCAAAAGCAATTTGTTGTAGCTTTGTTTTAAACTGTTGATGTGTTTTCCCAAGTCTGTAGGCTATACGTAGACCCACACGTATGCCACAAGGTAAAAACATTATGTTTTTAATAAATTGCATTTTCTTTCCTATCTTGACGCAGAGTTGGGTGGATATTTTAGAGTTGATAGCACCATTATTTTCAGACCCCTGATCGCAGTCAGATATATTTGTTGTTTGCTAAGATAACAGCCTCAATGTCTGGTGGATAAATCAGGTGGATTTGAGGCTCTTCTCATCTGTCCTTAACTTGGTGTCCCTTAGTTGTAACTGTGTTCCAGATTTGCTGTCTTCTTCCAGTCACATTTCTCAAAAAACTAAATGTAAAAAGAAAACTTATTTTAAAAGTAGAAAGTAAAAAAGACATTAACTCTGAGGCTGTACTTAATGACTGTCCCAAATGACAGGAGCTTACTCTGCCTCACACACTCAAGGGAGGGAGACAAGCAGCAGGAGGAAGGGAAGGAGGAGGAGGAACAAAAAGCTCCCTAAACCGCAGGAGTGCGACACAGATGATTGCATCGCAGTTTCAAAATATGTTGCTATTAAATACCATAATTATATTTTCCTTTAACATATTTGAATGATCCTCAACTAATCATCATGGTTGTTTTTTTGTTCTTGTTGCAGTAAATACTTTATGTACTGTAACAAGCCCTATTAGGCCATCGTTTACATATACTCAGACCCCTGGCCCTGGTATTAAAATGCCATCTGTATCTGGGTATCTGGATAGGCCAAAACATATGCTAATACATGGTGTAAACATACGCCGAACACATTACCATAGAAGTGTGACTGAATTCACAACAACTTACATTTTGATCTCAGTCATCAGTAGATCTCAGTAGATGTATGCAGTTCACACAGCATGTTCCGATTTGTGAAGCAGTACCAGTGTACAACCATCATGACTCATTCTGAAGCTTGCACTCAGCTACACAGATACAACCCTGGCATGATCAGGGTATAGTAGTAGCTTCACAGCAGCAGCAAACCCCTTTTTACTTGCAAAGACTACCTGCCTGTCATTTCTTTGGCCTTTGCAAGAGACAACCTGTACTGCCTCAAATGAAAGGTAAATGCAGGGTGTCGTACATCATGTCAAATGTGTCCGTGCCCCCCATGTTTGTTTCAAGCCATGCAAGGCATGTGGCTCTAGGGGTACAGTATTTTGTTCAAGAGTGAAACTATTGGATAGATTGCCATGAAATTTAGTACAGAAATGTATTGTATCAAAAGGGTAAGTCTTTGACTTTTCCTGTAGCGCCACAAGGAGGTCAGATTTTTTTGCTTATCCCATGACATATATCTCAACATCTACTAGACGGATTGGCACAGGTCATTCATAATTTCCCAAAAGAAGCATCCTAATGACTTTGGTGATGCTTTGACCTTTTGTCTAGCGACACCAGGAGGTTGACATTTGTGGTTAAGATTGCAATGTCCGTTTGATGGATTGCTATGAAAGTTTATACAAACCTTCATGGTCCCAAAAGATGAATCCTACTGATTTTGGTGATGCCCTGACTTTTTTCTCCAGTACCCACCAGTAAGTTGGCATTTTGGTTATAACTATAACTATTTCATGGTTTTTTGTTAAAATGTGGTACTCATATTCATGTCCCCCTCAGGATGAACTGTAACAACTTTGGTGATCTCGTTAACATGCTAATACACTACACAATTAAGAAGATGAACGTAGGAAACACTTTACCTGCTAAACATCAGCATGTTAGCATTGTCTTTTGTGATTATGTTAGCATGCTAAGTGCTTGTCTCTTTCCATGTGTGTGTTAGCCTGCGGGATCTGGATTTAGTGATTCTCTGCTCATCTATTTCTGTCTGCCAGAGAGCAGCTGCTTCTGTCTGAACTGATCACTCAAAGACAGACAGAAAACAGAGAGAGAGAGAGAGAGAAGTGTGTAACTGTGACTCTGTGTGTGTGTCCTGCTTGTGGAGCTCGTGCTGATGATGATTAATTCTGTGGATGTGTATCTTTGAAATGTGCCGTGTCTTTTGTCTATGTCTGATCCACCACTTTCCCTCTTTCGCCACCTCTCTTCATCCCCTTTTCCTCTCTCGCTGCCTGTACCCTATATCATCTCAGGAATCATTATTCCCCCATTAAAGTCTGAACCAACACACTCCCACCTGCCACCTTGCGTGTGTGCATGCGTGTGTGTGAGCGTGTCCTCTGTCTAAAGTCGTTAAATATTCTAAAGACAGAGACCTCTTTTAATTATCCACTAATCACACTTTTAATTACCTGCCACACACGCATCCATCACTGACCACAGTGTACACACATGCACACATAGACACGCTCATCTTCCATACGCACACGTACATTCACACTCACATCTGTCATTGGAAAGAGTTCTTAACCTATCGACCAAACAGAGAGAGGGAAAGCAAAGGCGAGAATGAATAAGAGAGGCTACACAGTGCAGTGAGGAGTGACTGATGACGGTTTGGTTTTGACACTCTGTTAGCGGCTGGCAGGTGATTACTACAGGAAGGGCAGGAGAGACCATGAAACAAATGATTAAACAAATTAAGCAAATTGTTTATATGCACAAACATGCTTCTCAAGAGATTATCTACATCGCTGTTTGCTCACCAGCCTCCACGCTGTAGATATAGCTTTGGATTTTCTAAACTAAACATCCCCAGGATTGCCAGAGAAAAAGAGGGGCTGATTGACTGTTTAATATCAGAGTCACAAGATTCCATCCTCAAGATCAGAGAGCTGGATCAATAAGCAGAAGGTCACAAGTTTCTTTTTTCTCACAGACAAATAAAGGCAAAATTTTAGCGTTTCCTGCTCTCGGGAAATTATGCTCTCTTTTTCCGTGCTCTCACCTCTCTGCTCTATTATTCACGTGGGAGTTTTGTGTTTATGACTTGGGGGCTTATGTCAAGAAATAAATGCATTCACAGTATTGAAGGTGGTGACCCAATGTACTCTGTTTTTAGCTCAAACACTTAGCTGTCCATCCTTATAGAGGAAAATCATTTTTTTCCCCTCTTCCTTTTACCAGTTTCTTAGTTTTCACTGCTAGGTCGTGCTACAGGTTTCCTATTTGTCATTATCACCTTGGCACACCAGATAATTACAGTGTACTGAAACCAATGCATATTCACTCACACATGCACAAAATAAATCAGTACTCATACTGCAATACACGCACAAACAGGCTTGTACACATTGTTCACACTCACTTAGGTCTCTAATTTTGTGTTGGTGCCTAACTAGCATTCGCAATGATATTAATGTCCTCTGTCCATTTTGCACTTGCACCTCTTGGGAAATGTTATGGTTCTAAACAGACCTTCTTTCCCCAAACTTGATGGAGTTGTAGCTGAGCTGTAGTTAGCGTTTATGCCGGGCTGTTGGCAAACTGAAATTCCGGTACCTTTTTAGCATGAACTTGAGCTCACATTTCCACCTGTTATTACAAAAGCAAGTGCAATTTTTGTAGCCTCTGTTGGTGCGTACGTGGACCTCTTAAACATAATACAATATATATATATAATATATAACACAATAGATATTTAAATGCACACTGAAGGAGTCTATACTGGATTAGAATAATGGGTGATTCTCATCGATTCTCACCATGTGTACTGAACCTTTTTTTTTAGAGTCATTTCAATGTATGCCTGTGCCCTCAGTTTGTGCCTGCAAATATTTGCCCAGTTTAAAAAAACAGACACAGCAATCTCTGTCACACTTAATGACTTTGTAGAAAGAGCAGGTCAGTGTGCTGCATTCACTGACAATTTGGCTGCAGGCTTTGCGCACATTAGATCTGTGAGAGCAAGTGTGTGTGTTGTTATGTTTGTTACAGAATAATGTAGATTAAAATGTTTTTGCCTGTAGGCGGAATCATTTTTATATTTGTTGCATTGTATTGATTTCCTATCACCATAGTGACAAGTGTATCAGTTAAAAACCCTTGTTTTACAGGAGATGCTGTAAGTGTGTGGCTGTGTTTGCGTTGATAATAAAGCCGGAACATTGTGCTTGTTTACTCCATAATATTACTACTGACCTTTAAAGCTACTGGAAGCAATTTGTCTACATTTAAATAGCAACGTGTGACTGTGTCTTTATGAATTATCAGTGTGACCCAGTATATACATACATTTACACACTCAACTACACACACACACACACACACACACACACACACACACACACACACACATACACACACACTCTATCTATTATTTAATACATGTTGTGTGCCAATGGCTGTACTCAAAAGGGAACAGAGTTAAAGCTACTTCCAGATACAGGCATTGCTATAGCTTTTCCATTTAGCTATCCCTTTGACACCTCTGGTTGTAACTGTGTGAAATGTTACAAATTAGAGACTGCTTTATGAAGATACTAGATTTAGAGAATCTTTTACATCAATTTGATAAAGTACCTTGAGTTCAGGAAGTCAGTTTGAGGCTGCCACTAAACTCACATGACTCACTCTTCTCACTGCAACGTTTAACAAAAACTTTGTAAGCTATAGCAAATCATAAAAGAAGAAAAAAATATCCCTTCACTCTTTTTCTGTAGACAGACGAGCTGTAAGAGCAGAACGTAAATCACAGGGTCTGGAATCACACTCTTTATTTCAGGTTCAAACAGTCATATGAACCAGAATTAGAAAATGATGGCTAATTTTCAAGTGTGAAGATTACCGGCTCTCTGTTCAGCTGGTCTCTTCAGCAGAGCAGCTGGGAGAGACCGTGTTTCAGAATAAGGTGTGTTTCTCCGGCTGAGAGGAAGACAGAGAGAGAGGGAGAGTGTGTGAGACGGAAAGACAGAGAGAGAAGTCACCGCCAGTTGTGTGGTTAATTGGAAGCAGACATAATTAGTGCTAATTAGGATAATAGCCATTCGTCTAGAGATCCATCCACCTAATGGGACTACAACAGTCACTCAGCTGCACACATACTCACACACACACACACACACACACACACACACACACACACACAAAAGGGGTTTGTTACCATCCATCTAGCCTCCTTGTTAGACGAATGTGGTCCTGTACTGCAGATTTAATGTACGACCTGATATGACAGATTTTTGTACCATGAAAAGCAAATGTTTTTTCTTTGTGCATTTACGTGAATAACCGCCTGTATGTGTACATGGATGATAAAAAGACAGGCAGACATAAAGCAGAGGTAGAAAGGAAGTGAGTCATGGAGCTCCTGTAGCTGAACAAACAGTAAGTGGAGAGAAAAGTCTCCCTCCTCTGTTTACTCAGCATCAAGCCTCACCCCTCTCTCCTCTCCCCTCTTCCTGCCTCCACCTCACCCTTGCCCCGCTTTGCTTTCCTTTCCTGTACCGTTGCCTTTCCACTTCTCTCTGCCTGTCCCTCAGGCCATGCCAGGGGACATTAAACAAACGCAGTCTGTCCAGCAGCCCTCTCTAACTCTTACTCTCTCACTCTCTCTCTCACTCTCTCTCTCTCTTTCTTTCTCTCTCTCTCTCTCTCTCTCTCTCTCTCTCTCTCTCTCTCTCTCTCTCTCTCGCATATACACACACACACACACACACACCAATTAATTTCGGACTGCAGGCCCAAGGCTGTGTGTGCACAAGGATACCCAACTATGTGTGCGGGCATGCACTTCCCCTGCCTGTGTGTGTGTTTTATGGAGGACTTATAGGCAGTGGCAAATGGCCAATCCGGTGAGCGACCACAGAAAAGTCTCCTTTTCTGTGTCCGTTTGACCGTTTGAAGGAACTGTAAAGGTGATTGAGGAAGCAAGCCTGTGATTTAGGCACTGCGTTAATTACAAGTCACAGAGCTGCAGAGTGTGTAGGGCAGAAGGTAGGGAAATGTTTTCTGAGTCAGTGAAGGGGCTGTTAAAATCTCTCACAAACACATTAGTGTTCATTACTGTTGTAACCTCTACCATCTTTCTTTTTTTCTCTCTCTTTCTCCCTCTCTTTATTGGTCTCATGTGCAGTCACATATGCGGGCTGTATTTCTCTGAGTAGAATAATCATCAAGATTCACCATGCAGAACTAAAGCATTAACATATAATAACGTTAGATTGGGTTATGAGTTATTAATAAGGTGTAGACAGAGATTGAAATGCAGTTTTGACATGAGAGAGGAGTAACATTGTATACTCGATGGGCAAAAGTTCGTAATCCTCATACTTTTAGGTACAGTTGGTCAGGGACCGCAGCGTTCCCCCCAAGAACTTGATTAGTGGAAGGATTTAAGTGTTGGCGGCTCTCGTGAAAGCCTTATTACTCATAGTTTGATTACATTTTCAACACATACTCATCATATTCTTTTTTTTTTTGTTAAACAACTGTTTACATAAGTGGAAAAGTATTGCTAGCAAGATGCATTCACTTTACTTAATCTTACTTTGAATGTGGGTAACGGTTGACTTCACAAGCAGCCACAGATGCATGCGACTTATGATCAACGCTCAACAGGGACACTCATTGGTAGCAAGCACCAGCAGTGCAGTGATTAGTTTTCCTCACACTGAAAAACTGACAAAGCTTTGAAATTTCCCACTCGTCAAAACTCAGAAGTTTTATTTTTTCCCCCCAGATTTACTACATACAACTCTCATTAGGTATAAAGTGAACATACAATGTGATCGATCGGTCAATCACCTACTGAACTGAATCAGACATACCCTGAAGCTTCTCGTTGTGTAATCAGTTTAGTTACTATATGATGATTTTAATAGTTAGCTCATTCAAATATGTGGCCTTTGCTACCTGCAGCTGCTATTTTTTTGGGTTTAATATGTATATAGCTTATATAATTATTAGCTTATTATAATGTATTGTATGAAATTTCAATAATTGTGGAAATGGACTGCATTCATATAGCGCTTTTTATCCAAAGAGCTTTCATTTACCCATTCACACACACACACACACACACACACACACACACACACACACACTCACACACCAATGGCAGCAAGCTACCATGCAGGGTGCAAAGGCGTGAGGCACTTCCGCTATAATAAATAAGGTAAATCTGGACTGTTGATGGACTGTGATTGTTACTGATACCATAACGCTGCACCATACAGCGACATTTTAGACAACATAGTTCTTCAAACTTTGTGACAAGAAAGTAGGGAAGACCATTTTCTGTTTCAGTGTGACAATGCCACTGTAGACAAAGTGAGGTCCCCAAGGAAAAGGTTTTCCTAGTTTGGTGTGAAACAACTGGACTGCACAGAGCCCTGACCTCAAACCCATCTAACACCTATGGGATGAACTGAAATGCCGTCTGTAAGCCAGGCCGCATCAGCATCAATGCTCGACCTTACCGATGCCTTTGTCGCTGACTGGGAGCAAATCCCTGCAGCCACGTTCCAAAATCAGGCGGAAAAGCCGCCCAGAAAGGTGGAGGCTTTCAGAGCAGCTTATTAATGCCCATGGATTTGGAATGAGATCATTAATCCAGAGCTGCAACTGATGATTATTTTAATAATCGAATAATCAACAGATTGTTTTCTCAAGTATTCTCAAGTGTTATTATTATGTGAAAATTAGCAAATTTCCGAGTGCAAGCTATAGTTTGCAATTATGTAAAACAGAGAAAAAAGCAGCAAATTCTTATAATTCTTAAGATGGAATCAGAGAGTTGATCTGTGCTTGAAAAAAGAAAAGAAAGGATTTGATTATCATATTAGTTGCACATTAATTTTAACCAATTAACCAATTATTCGACTAATTGTATCAGTAATTACATACGTTCAAGTGTCCATGTGGTATGTGTGTGTCTTTAGTACATGAATGTTTCCCTGTTATCATTTTAATGTTGTCCAAAAAGTTTTTTGGCCTTGATTTAGATTGAGATAGACACAATCCAGACCTTCTAAATAGTTGATGCACATTTTTAATGCATCAGCAGCCTGGTTCCATTATTTCTTCTCATTTGGTTCAGCTCCAACAGGTTTATTGTAGAGATTTGGTGTTGTTTTGTGGATGTTTTGTTTTTTCCTCCAGCTGATTACAAGATAAAAGGGTTGCAGACATTTTAAGTTTGGAACAAATGCTTAAGTGCACTTCATGGGTCTGGCAGCGGGAATGCCAATGACAGTCCAGTTGCTTTACCGCCCTGCTGAGCAACAACTGCAGCATTACCAAGTGCAGTGTGAGACACATAATATAAGTCCTCACAATAATGTTTAAGTCCCAGTTTTTGCTTTTTGGACCCCATACATTTTAGGTATGTCAGCTGTTTATTATTATTTTTTTATTATATTATTAGTTTATTGTCTATTATTAGGATTAGCATTTTTTTTCTTTTTTAGCAACTGCTGGTTGAAACTGTAGGCCAGTTGTACTGCTGTTTAATTTTTTCAATTCAATTCAATTCAATTTTATTTGTAAAGCGCCAATTTATAACAGAAGTTATCTCAGGACACTTTTCAAATAGAGCAGGTCTAGACCGAACTCTTTATAACAATCACTGATTGATGTAAACAGACTTTGACAGCATCAGAATACATTAATGACCTAGATGTCAATTATTAAGCTACGTTTTAAAGGATCTGTCAATCAATTTCAAAATAACAGCAGGTTTCAGTCATTTATTTTGAATTTTGGTGGTGGGTCTACCCTTTTTTTTGGTTTACACTAGAATTATTATTATTATTATTATTATTTGTCATATTTCTATTCTTATAGTTGTTTTTGTTACTTTTATAGTTGTTGTCCCTCTCTGTCGATCTGTGTAAATAATTTTAAAAGGAATAGGTGCTAGACCTGCTCTGTATGAACAGTGTCCTGATCTGAGTTGGCTCTATACAAATAAAATGGAATTGAGTTGATGATAGTCAAGCTGTGAATTGGTGGCCTTATTGCCTCAAGGTACTCCTGCGGTAAAAAACAATCTCTTTAGACCTGAGAAAAAATGCTTTCTAAAAAATGCCTTCCTCTTGAGTCGCACACAAAACAAACCTCGCTGTTAAAGCTGCATAAATGACATAATAATCTGACCAAACTTTAAAACTTAATTTAGCTTGTAGGGCTTTTTCCTCATATTTGTAGCAATCTGAAACTTACACAAATGTCTCCCTAAAGATAATTTTTGAGGCATTGCATTTTGACTGAGCAAGAGGATTAAAGAATGTTCAGCAAATATACTGTAAAACAAATCTTCAACCCCAGGCTGTGTTAACAATAGCTTAGTTTAAACTATGCATGAAAATCACTAAAGCAGTCACTGTCACGGTACTGGCAGCAGAATGTCAAGAGCTACTGGCAATTGTCCAGTTCTCAGTCTTAACTCAGTTAGACTGTTTAATCCCATTACAAAAACAGATCTATCATATTTTCCAAAACTACACGAAACTGTTGTCTGAAATTGGCAAAGTTAAGTTCTCTTTATCGTCTTTTTTTCTCTGTTCACCACCAGGACGATTCCTCTCTTTTCTTCACTCTGTACTTCTATATTACAGTAGTGTACAAAACCTTATATCATCTAAGACTTCTAGTTTCTGCTTGAGCCCAATTTACCCCAAAGCATCAGGAACTGTCTGTCAGCCATTAACATCAGACACTAAGGGAGTGCGTCCTTTTGAGTCTGGAGTACTCCACTACCAGCTTTGTGTTCACACTGAGGCATTGTACATTCAGACCAACTGAAGCCAACCAAGTTCACCGAAATTCCTCACAATTCTTGATGGATGACTTGCACATTTATCCTCAATGAGTCTAATGAAGTTGCAAGAAAAAAAGTTTATATTGATTGCTTCTGAATTGAAAGGCTGAAAACCCATCCACAAATGAAGTTCCCTCCACGTTAAAGCTCTGTAAATCAATAGAATATAAAGAAACAATCAAAAAAAATAATACTTTTACTAATAAGAGGGACTTGCTGTGAATGCTTATACAGTAGTTTCACTTTTAGTTTTTTTTATGTCAGCCTTTGTTTGCAGTTGTGCAGATAAAGACAAAACACAAGCCAAAAAAAATAAAGCTATCATAGCATATATTGATGAATATGGTACAGAAGCTTTCCCCCTCCTCCCTGCATTCAAAACAAAGCGCTCTCTGCAGCTGAGTTTTATAGTTACCAATTACATTGGGATAGAGGACACCACACTACAACTCAAGCTGACAGGCAATTTTAAGAGCAGGAATGCTTAAAAAATTTGAATACCTCAACCCTGTGTGAAGTTTGTAATAACAAAATCCTAAGTTTAAGCAGGATTTATACAGGTCAACAACTTTCAGCAGGTATTAACCTGTGTACGTTCACGATCAATCCGTCCAACAGAGAATGCGTTCCAGTGTCCACTGAGTTAAACACCAAAGCAAACATCCGGTTTTAAACGGCTGCAAGGAACAGTGAATGCTCCCAACTGTGTTAATGCCTGTGTGACAAGGTGTGTGTGTGTGTGTGTGTGTGTGTGTGTGTGTGTGTGTGTGTGTGTGTGTGAAGTATGAAGTGCAATGTGTGGGAGGCTGGCAGGCACTTGCTTTGGGGGTGAAGCTGCCAAAAAGCATGCTGTCTGGACTTGGTTTATAGTGGAGTATCCCTCGTTCTGCCCTGCCTCCATGCTCCTCCACCCCGAGCCTCTGTGTGTCAGACGCAGTGTGGTTTAAGAAGGTGGCTCGCTGCCTATCAGAGATAGAGAGGGAGGGCAGACGGGGCCGAGGTAGGCTCTGTTGGCAGGAGAGTCAGTCTCCAGTTCTGTCACACACACGCGCACACACACGCTCGCACACTCTTAGGCGCACTTAAATATAAAAAACACATTCATTCATGCACCGACTCGCTCACTCATCCTCTGGCCTGCGACATGTGTGTGCTAATTAGCTCTTGGCACACTTGTATGTGTGTATCTGTGTGTGTGTGCGTGTGTGTGTGTTTTTCAGTCAGTCCTGAAGTGTGGACACCCGTGAGTGTTTATTAAATGAGTCTTGGGGCCAGATACTTAATGAAAGACCAATCTGGCTTGGTGCTTTGGTTCAAAAGAGTCGGAGGGGTGCGGGGGGGGAGGGGAGGTAAGACAGGACAGTTGTGTGGAGTGAGGGGAAAGAGAAAGACACAACCAGAGAAAGGCAAATGCAAAGAAAATTGGATGAAACCAAGAAAGAAATGTGCAGATTGTAATCTTAGCGAGAATGGAAAATGGGATATGAGAATCAGAGCGGCTGTTTTTTATTATTCGAGGGGGTAATGCAGTAGAAGAAGGGAATTGGATGTAGTTGATTACTGTATTTTAATTTCCCTCTTATGCCTGGGGATAAACTGTCACACACACGCACACACACATGCACACACATAGACATTCAAAGTCATGCATATAGTTTTACAATTGAGTTTGTCTTTAATTAAAAGCCAGAACCATTTGGTCCAGTTTAATTAAATCAAGAACTAAAAGAAAGCAGAAAGTGGCATGTGGAATTGATGTTTTATTAAATCTCACCTATATTGATATTCAGTCAGAATGAAAAGATGCAAATAAGCTCTATTCTGATGCCTGTGTGTGTCTGACTATATTGTAACTCTTAGGGCGAGATTGTATGACCACCCTCCAGCTACTCAGAACAAATAGGGACAATTTTATTATTTTTCGAAGGGAATTTCACATGAATTGAGGTCCTCTAATCTCTGTTTCCTGACTTCTTATTGGCAAATTTCTTTCCCTCTGTGTTGCTTTTTCGATATGAAAGTTCCATGTGAAGATTTTATGGGAAATCAAGTCTGAGACTTCCCAACTCGGAACGAATGAAAGCGTGAAGAAAATCCCTGTAGCCATCAGCCTCTGTCATCACAAGTAATTTCACATGTAACTAGTACATAGAAATAGGATATGTAAATGAGGAAAAATACTACATGAACAAATACTCCTAACTCAACAAATGTTCAGATGTTAATATGCTATCTTAATTGGTCTTACTGCATTCTCATACCCGCCCACTGAGCTCCTTTGACTTTGAATGTTAATAACTTTGAACCTCCCAGGCTCTCTCCTCCCTCAGACAATAGGCAAGTGGAAGCATGCCTTCACTGTCTATTAATCAGCATGTGCTGGGTAAAACAGATGTGATAAAATGGGCTGGTCAGTGCAGTTAATGAGCTTAACAGCTATAAATTGCGTTATAGACCTCTGTGAGGATGAAGAATCTATCCCAACTGTGGAATAAGTAATAGAGAACAGGAGGAAGGTTTGGTTAAAGCTTCTATTCCAGGTAGTGGGATGCTGTTGAGTGCACACACAGAGCAACATACGCACATAGACATACAGTCACACAAACAAAGTGTCAGTGTTGGGGTTGAGGCTCTGGCTCTTGTGGATGTTCTCCTGGGAAATCACACTGAATAAAATTAGACCTGAGGAATTCTTGTCTGTATGTGAGTGAGTGTCAAACAGCTCCTCTCCTCTCCTCTCCTCTCCTCTCCTCTCCTCTCCTCTCCTCTCCTCATTCAATCAGTCGTTCCTTTTTTAATCTGTAGCACATATAAACACCTCAATGTACTTAGTCCCTGTATACACAGTAAAGGACCATCATGTTGTTCATGGGTGCATCAACACAATCATCTCCAAGCTGTGGATGCTGGTCTATCACATGGGTTCCGCTTAAGTTGGTTGTGCCAGCATGCTGCTTATAACTCTGTGGAGGGTTAAGGGTGAGGTAACTTCCTAAATGGAGTGTAGGCAGCCATGACGCCAAATATCATCTAATAATCAAGCAGTAGCAGGAAGCCAAGATGCTGTGGTGAACTTTAATTTGATCTTTTGCACTCGGCCACTGCAAGCCATTTTAGTATTTGTGCTTATTTGTATGCATTGTTTACAGAGTTGGTACACCTTGTATGGTATTGATTCTGGTCAGGATAAGTGGCCCAGTGCTGTTTTGTGCCCAGCTGGCACTGTGTCGGTCGGGTTTTTGGGCGCACCAATTGCTGCCAGTTCAGCACTGCTTAACAAGGCTTGAAGAATAATACACACATCTTACAAGCACACACACACACACACACCACACATGTAAGTGTTTTGATTAAAATAGCATGCACTCCTTTTCCAACAAAAAACTTATTTAAATATACGGTATCCAGGCTTATGCATGTTGCATATCTTTTCTTCTATTATTTTTTAATTATGGAACCCAAAAGTTCCTTCATGGCTTCACAATCTGCACACAGCATGCAGTATGTGTGTATCTGTGTTGCAGGGCTACAGGAACAAACTGAGTCTATAAGAATAAAAGACTGTCATCTCTCTTTAATATGCTTTATTCTCCCTTTGGTCATATTGATTTTATTTCAGCATCACCTCTCAGGTTAGAATAGTGGATAGATTTCTATTCTCTGACATGCTGAAAACACAAGTAGCATCAATAAAAACATCAACCTGCGCTTCCTGCCTGGCGGCAACTGTTCCCAGGCAAATGAGTTCAAACACATGAAAATCTGAGCGCTACGAATATATTTTTTACCCTCCTCGAATCCCTCCCGCTTTCCTCTCCCACACCGTCTCCCTCCAAAATCAACTCTTCCTATTACGCTCCCCTGAAAAGCAACAGCAACACCAAGTCTGTTTGTAAGTGATTGTTTCTTATCTCTGTGTGCTCATGTGAGAACAGTGTTGGATCTTGTGTGTTTGTGATTGTGTATTCCGTATGTTTGTGCTGTATTGATTGCTGCTGGTACGTGGGGAAATGAGGATGGATCAGTGTAAAGAAGGAAGAACAGAAGACAATGCACAAACAACGAGAATGGCCAAAAGAATGGAAGAGACACAAAATGAGCCACATATCAATCTGAGACAGGAGGACAGATTTATTTAAGCTCTCCGAATCCTCTTTCCTTTCTGATTATTGTATTCAATATTTCCTTCCCCCGCCCCCCTTCTGAATTCTAAATGATCCATGTACCAAATACTTGTCAGAGTCTTAGTCTGAGGAGTGTTCCTGTCTTGTGAGATGGAGCGACGCTAGGAGGAGGCATGTTTTGCTTTCGGTCGTTGTTATTGTGTTTTCTAATCCTTTGTTGTCTGTGTGTCTCGTTTGTGCCCTACAGAGCAATCACTTTGGACAATCAGCTGGTCGTCTTGGCAACCACTGCAGCAGACGCAGGACGGTACCATGTAGAGGCGGTGAACGAGATGACAGGAGAGAACGTGACGAGCCCCGCCGTCTACCTGAGCATCTCAGGTAAAAAAAACAAAAACAAACAAACATTCTGCGTCATTCTAAAAAGGTTTTGATGCAAAAGCAAACAACTGTAATTAACATGGTGTTCATTCAACAAGAATCAGAATCAGTCTCAATTGAATTAAACCATGCAGCATATTTAAATCTCACAAAGAAGCAGAGTTTATTCCATAATCAAATATGATTGATGATGATTGATCGTGGATTGAAAGATTCTCAGACTGTCTGAGAAATTGTTACTTGCTCATTATATCATTTTATTTCACCCTTTTTTAGGTTTTTGGGGCGCCTGATTGGCTCTGTGTTGAATGAATCCACTTTACAAAAAATATAACTAAAACCCAGTTTCAATTGACATCTGCACTATTTGTGGAGCTGAGAAGGCAGAAGGCAGTTAAAGTGGCAGCCTAGTTACTGTTGACAAACCATAGATAAAACCTGAAAATGTTGATTAAATACTATCTGATACATTAGAATAACAGATATAGCCAACTTCATTTTGCACTCATTATTTTTTTAAACTACTTGATCCAAATAGCAGAGGTCCTGACTCAGCTGTTATGTTGAGAAGTTTAAATAATGGATATCCTATGAATGAAAGTTTAACCAACAATTGATATTGCTGTGACACAGATTGTTTGATCAGAGAAGACTCACCTCTCGGATGGTCTTGTTGAACTACAAATAACGCAGTCCAGTCATGATCGTAGATCGATTCTGCTGTTAGGAGAGAGATTTTTTTTGCCCCATAAATGATTTCTGGAGAGGCAAGCTTTATTTTGGCATTTTGTAACTTACAGCAAAAAAATATGAATTACTCACCACTGATATTTGACCTTAGTTAATATTAAAGGATGAGGAGAGACAACACATTCAATAAAAGAGTTGTTACCTTTTGATCTTTGATTCAGGTATTTTACCAATATAGGACCTGCCATTGAAACACAACATTAGTTATCACTGTGCCCTTCTTTCTAAATTCTAACAAGCACAGTCCTTTAAAAATTATTAAATTAGTAAATTACAATTGCCTAAATCCGGGACCCCGCCGTGATCCACACCAGGGTCCAAAATTAGCACCCGCTAAAGGCTAAAGGCGAATGCGGTACATTTTGGGTCTAACTGGTAAATAAATTGGGGTCATCAGCCAGGTGGCCGGTGAATAATTTGGGATCACAGCGAGGTTCCGGGTTTACATTGCTGTGTTTTTGTATGTGTACTGACTGAGACTTATGCGACCCTCACTATCCACTGTAAAATGAAGATAGGTGGTGTCCAAACATGAGGGGAGCGCCGAGATCCTGGCTAAAATATGAATATCAAACCCATAATGCAGTTTTAATGGCCAGTAAAGTGAAGTCTACCTGCCATTGGCACATGAAAAAGTTAATTTTGGACCCTGATCCAGATACTGCTGGCTATTTATTAGTCTTTACAGACTCTTGGTATTTTCAAAGTATTAAAATAATATTTTTTTATTAATATACATACATCAAATGAAAGTGGTCAGTCATGCAAGCTCCATTTTAATTATAAAACCCCTTCATTTTGTGTTTTTTTTTTATTACCTACAGTTTGCATGGCTATTGTGCTTTATGCATTCATTGTTTTTTGGTGTGTGGATGTTAGTGAGCATAATCCAGACATTTGTTCATTATGGAAGACATGGGCTACACCCAGAAGAGCTGCAAAGTTTGAATTTTAGCTTCTCCTGCCTCTATAACTCTATAACCCTCATATCATCACTATATCGCTATATCCTTCTCTCTATACTGTTCTCCTTGGAGGGTAGAGGATAGACTCTGCTGTGGAACAGTCCTTCAGCAGAAGTGTTCACTATGGTTAAATGAGAGAGGGAAGAGAAGGAGGGAGCGCTCTGTCCCTTGTGGCTGTGTAGCGTTTTAATTAGATTCTCTTTACAGGGTTGTATCCTTTGGCATTCTTTGTCACAAATGCACACACACTGACACACACACAATCACATAAATATACGCACAGTACCTTGTTACAGCTGTCACAGTGGAGGGCTCCCTTGGGTGTTTTTTAGGAATCGTAAGGGTATAGTTAGGCTTCACTGATCAGTCCTTGGCCATAAACGTCTGTGTGTACATGTGTTTGTCTCTTTTTATCAGTGTGTATTTTCTACAATAAACATGTCTTGGGTAAATATCCTTTGCTATAAAGCAGCATGTTTGATTCAGTTATTTGGTATTGAGATCAGAGAGGAACACAGGAAAGAGAAATAGATAAAAACTGGACAAACAAAAGAGTCACAATAATGCAAATAGCAAGATGCTAAAGATAAAAGACAAAAGAAAACAAACAATGAAACTGAAACAAGTATTTCTTCTTGGTATAAGTCAGCCTTCTATATTAAACCTGTAACAGCCCATTGGTTGGTTTTGGAAATGGAAAAAGATTGCAGATGTGAATGTGTTACACACTATACATAGTACAGTTTATGCACTGAGCAGCAGACTGGGCCTATTAATGATAGAGATCAGCCAACGTTTGCTCGCAGGAAATTTGAAGAAAAAAATAATCCATTTTGTGCAAATGAGATTAAATTGAAGTGATGAGCAGTTCACCAGGTTAACTGACACAAGAAAATATGTGAATGAACTCATGCAAATTGTGTTTTTTGTTCATCTGTAACCCCTCTATTTTTATATTTTTTTTCACATTTCCTGTCCTATCTCTTTCTCCTTCAATTTCCTGTCTCCCCTCTTTTCACTTTTACATTCCATTAAGCAGCCTGTACAGGATCTGAAGACAGAAGTTCATAGCTGTCAGTCAAATTTTCTATTTCTAAAAATGTTGTCTTTCTTTTCAGAAATTCCCCCAGAATAAATGAGATATTCTCCCCTTTCTTACTTTGATTTGAGCGTTGTGCTCAATAGAGAAGAAGACAAAGAGTATTGGTAGAGAAAGTGACTCACTAATGAAGTGAGTCACGGCTGAAGACTGAGGATATGTCCAACAACCTGTTAAAGTCTAGACTGCTGGTGGAGAAAGCTCTTATATGTCTTATATACATGAACATACCCACAAACACAGTTAAGGTACAGCCACATTTATAATACTTGCTTGTCACAATTGACAGTAAAAAATCTTTTAGCTAACCCACAAAGCCAGTAAGAAAAGTGGCACACAACCAGCTGTATGACCTGCCTACTTGACAGATCCATTATCTGCATGTCCCTGACCACTACCCTGTAAGTGTGGCTTAGACAGCTAAAAAATAAAAAGCACTAACTGTCAACTGTGGTCGGACTGGAACAGCCACAATTGATAGCAGCTCAACAGCTTGGTGAGAGGTCACACTCTGTAATCACAGGAAGTATAGCCCACCTCTAAAATAAACAGCTCCTGCAGCTTTTTTATTACCACCGACAACATATGGTGTTACAGAAGACTTCTTCAGTCAGTTGTCACTGCAGAGTGAACACGACACATTGACAGAATTTTAAATATTCAAAGGAGAACATGTACTGTACAAGGTGCCTAAGTCAACACAGCAAATAAAGTCAACGCAGCCACTTCAGGGAGGGAGGGTCATATTCAAGGGCCAACTCTGGTCAATTAGTTACAGTATACATGTGTTTGATTCAGTGTGTGTGTGTGTGTGTGTGTGTGTGTGTGTGTGTGTGTTTGCTTCAGAGAG
This sequence comes from Dicentrarchus labrax, assembly GCF_905237075.1. NCBI lineage: Eukaryota > Metazoa > Chordata > Actinopteri > Moronidae > Dicentrarchus > Dicentrarchus labrax. The sequence goes on from NW_026136721.1 coordinate 30,372,982, forward strand.
AAAGAGAGTTCTAATGGCCTCAGGGTATTTCTGTTAGTGACAGGAGATGAGGATCCCTCCTCCAATTAATTAAGCTCCATGCATACCTGCTATCATCTCTCCCTCTCTGTCTCTCTTTAATACACACACACACACACACCTCCGCTTGTCAGTCAAAACAGCAGTCAGTCTCCCTGTTGCCCAGAAGACTGTGTGCATGTCTGTGTGCTTCTCCTCAGTTCACAGTGGTGGAGGTCTTTGTAGATTTGTACATCAGACCATTAGAGCAGCAAAATATCCCCAAACAGAGTACTCGCTGGAGGGAGACATACACACACACAGACACATAAAACAGACATGCAAACGTATGCTTGTGAAAGATACATGCCCAGAAACACTCAGCATATCTGGACATCATCAAAGATCTGCACTTTACAGAATAATGAAACGAGACAAAACGGCTTGAGATCTCCCGCAACCCGAGATAAAGAAGTTATGATCCCACATGCATAGATCTCATATATATAACAACAGCAGAGAGGAGAGGAGAGGAGAAAGCATGCAGGGTAGACAGGAGAGGAGAACAGAAGGCAGAATAAGAGAAGACAGAGAGGGTAGGGGACTGTGGCACACGCATATATGCTCATATAATTACTGTAGCACTTTAAACACTATCTCAGCTTTGGGCTCAATAGTTGATCAGCTGCCTTTATCTAAGACTGTAATGCCACGCTTGTTAATGATTGCTGAACTGCAAAAATAGCTTAGCTTACCGAGTGCTGCCTTTTAAGAAGAGCACTCCAGCTGTTTAGCATTTCACTTACATAGACTTGCGGGACTGCAAGACAGAAAAAAAAAAGAATGAAGATTCATGCAGTAGAGGCCAAGATGTCATGACTTTTACTCCCTAAATGCAATTGATAGCATCCTTTGGTTAGACCCTCGCTGCCTCATAAATGCTCACATCTTTCAAATTTCACCAGTTTGTAACACAGGCTTTCTCTTATGAATTTGTAGTCTCCAAACCCACGCTGAGATGACCTTGGTGACATCACGCAGGTTATTTTTCAGACTTGACAAGGCTCCCTCTAGATTAGAACCACAGAAGACTTTTTTAACAATTCTTCTCACAGACCGAGTTGCACATCCCATGACCAGTGAACTGATCTTGATAGATAAAACCTTTGGAGTTCACCTTTAAAGTGCTCTACATATTGTACCACCATAATCACTGTACGTCTATGGAAACGCCTGGCAACAAAGTTTCTAGAAATAAGTTCTCTTGAATGCCAGAAAGTTGGAAGAAGTTGTTAGAAAATTTTCCAGCTCTCAAGCTTCATAGCTCTGCGCAGTAATGAATTGAGCTATAAATTTGATTCTGCTGAATAAAGAACAGAGACGATCAGCAGTAGGCAGATTCACAAGTACTGTATATAGTGAGGTAGCTGAATAGAGAACAAATATAGATAAGAGCAATCACAATGCAGACACGACGAGAAAAAAGCATTGATGCAAAAGCAACGCAGAAGACGGTGTTGAAAAGAGAACTAACAGACGGATTGGCTCCAAGTGCATAAATACACTGTAAAATAACCTTATATCCTTTCATAACCTTAATCATTGTATGTGTGTCGGGGAGGGTGTGGGAGTCTGAGTTTGATTACCTCGGTTTGGTGATTGGAGGAGAGCCTGTCTGAGTTTGATTACGCCTCCTGTAGGAGACTCCCCTGGTGTCTGCCATTTAACGTCACTCCATTTGTCCGGTTTATCCTCTTTTCCACCCGCCTTCATCCACCAGGGTTTGTCGCCCCGCGGCCCTGAGAAGTGATGGAGTGGCCTTTGTCAGGAGCTGAAGAATAGACTCGTGTAGCATCTGACTCAGCTGACCTCCTGATAACCCAGACACACATACTCACAACACTGGTTGGGAGAAAGTAGATGTGAAAGAAGAGATAAGAGAAAAAATTTATCTTTTGCTTGGAACATTGGAACAGCATGTGGGACAGGACACACAACTTTCTGTGTCTTTAAGAATATTTTATGAATATTCGGAGTATGTGACGAACTCTGAAGCTTTTATAAGCGTGTGTGCTCGGTGACAATGTTTGTGTTGTTATTTTTATGCATGCCTGTGTGTCTCTGTGTCATTTGTTTCTCTTTCTAATCGTCTTCCCTCCCTTCCAGATGTTTCCTTTCCACATCACTGACTCTTAAATGAGAGCCTGCCGTGGATTCTGTGCACGTGTGTGGCTGTATGTGTGTGTCTGTCTAAAAATGTGTGTGTGAGTGTGTGTGTGTCTTTGCTCCAGGTCCCATCCCAGTTGTTCTGTGGCGCGTCTAATTGGAGGTATTTTAGTTTCCCTGGAGAGAGTAAGTGTGTGATTGTGTTTTTGTGGGGTGGAATCTATGTGGTTTGTGTGTATGCACATGTCTGCATGTGTGTGTGCATTAGCGCGTTGTAGTGTCGCAGACCCCGACACCTGCCAGCCCTCATTTATAAGCTTAAACATAGGATCAGAGAATCCCCTGTATCCCCGTGTGCAGTCAAGATGTTTTCAGTGCTGCAGCTCTCATCATGTGCTCAAGGTGTTTTGCATTTTGCTGCATCATGCCTTGGTAGGCTTCAAGGAACACCATAGAAACCTCTCTAACCAACATGGCAACGTAATGATCTGTGGTACAATCTGCTTCAGTGTGCTCTTCGTGGATAGACAGTCTGCATCTTCTAGTGTTGGTTAGGGAATATGTCCCAGGAGATTTTAGTCAAACCAGTGAGAGAAGAATACAGACGTAGAGTAGTGATTCTCTCCCAGACTTTTTGGCTGGTGACCCCTAAAAAGAAAAACGAGCGCCAAATTGGATGCTGTGTAACAACCCCCCCCCCATACAAGCACAGGTGTATGCACTGAACAGTGACACTAAATCTTTTTTCCTCCCTCTCAAATGACTGCTCTTAATTAATTACAGGCAGAATCTATGGGCTTGTTTGGAAGCAGCTGCCAATATTCTTTATTTAACAGCAAGATAAAAATGGCTCAAAGATTTCACAGTTACATTCAGTTGTTGTTAGACTGTTCTCCTTTTAGCTAACAGGGACTGTGCTGCATAGAATTTCTTTTTGGTTGGTGCTAAATTATAGCAGCTCTCAGATCTGTATATTACATGTCAATTTGTTTTTGTGAAATAAGGTATTGAAAGTTGATAGTAATTATAATAATGATGACATTTTCAACAGTTTTTCAATGTGTAGTGCTGGAAGTAGAAAAAAAAACTATTCATCTACACAGAAGTCAAGGAGAGATCTAGGTTTCAAGTACAATAAAGCCACTTGGTGCACCTGTTGGTGATGAATTTAGTGGCACTTGTTGATAGAGACGCAACCTTGAAACTGTTTTACACTGAAGAGAGCGTAACTGAAACATTATTTTCTGGTGCTCAACTTAAAAACTGAATTAAAAGTCTGGTGTGTAGGATTTAGTAGAATTTAGCTGTAAAGTGAAACCAAATAAATCCCACTCGCCTCACCCTCCCTTCTAAGCACATAGGACAGAATGTCGTAGCCGCAAGCCAGTGTTTGTTTTGTTCTTTCTGGGCTACTGTAGAAACATTTTGATGATTATAATTATTTGAAAAATGTTAAAGAAGTAGGATTGGCTGCTTTTCTCTGTGTTTTATTACTGTAAATTGAATATCGTTTGGTTTTGGATTGTTGATTGAACAAAACAAAACATCTGAATAGCTTCTGATAGTATTCACATTTCTCACTTTTTCTGAGGGAAATTATAGACTAAAGGTTGTTAGATGGATCTTTAACCATTGGTCTGTTTTTAGTTGATAAACATTCCTCTCTCAGATCATTACTCCAGATGTCATGTCTACAGTCTGATTGTGCAGAAGAGTTTCAATGAAAGCAGTGAGCAGCTTTCAGCATGCACTGATGGTCCTATTATTTGTGCACGCTTTTTTACTTAAGACGGCCAGATACAGCAGCTTCTGCAGGAAGCAATTTTGAACAGGTTCTTTTTGAAAATAGACTTTGAAGACAACAGAAAACACCACATGGGCTTCAGATGCTGCAGTGTGTTCAGGCTTACTTGCCAAATAACTCAAAATTTTTGCACACCAGCCCTCATTTTGTGACCATCTGTGGTTGTGCAAAAAAGCTTCACTCTTGCTGTTGTGGTTCATTAAGAAAATTAACCTTTCTGTTAGTCATAGCTAGAGTAAAATGGATTAAAAGCTAAATATCCATTAGTCATTTTCCTTAATGTATTATGTATTAAAGCAAGTATGTGTTGTACTTCATATAGCATCATTGAGTATACTCTCTAGGTCTTTTGCATATGATACCAAGTGTGTTGGTGTCAGTTGTCTTGTTTTCTTAAATACTGGTATAGCATTTTGCTGAAGACTAAAACTGGAGTCCCATGCAAGTCTGAATATGTCTAAATAATTACATCATTATTCATAAGCTGTGAAGAAACTATGGTCCAACCTAAGTTGATCCTTTTGTAGCAATCTTTGTAGCAAGGCTGTATTCAAGCTGTCCAAAGGCTATTCATGTATATAAAATACCTGAAACCGAATCACAGATCCATTTTATCACATATAAACCTTGAAGAACAAGGGCATGTGGTTTGTTTGGCAATATTTTTCTAACTTGGTTATGTCTTTAACCTTCTGCCTGTAGGTTAAGATTTAACCTTGTGTAAGGATATGTTAAGACTACAATAATGTCTGATGTGGAACACAAACACACACACACACACACACACAATAATACAAATAGGCACTAATACTCAGTGGTTTTGATAAAGAGGCTTGGCTAATGAATCAGTGCTTTGATTAATTCCTGCTACAACTGGTTGTGTCTGGAATTATTATATTCAATATTTCAGTTGCAAAGGGATCAGACTTGTCTCTGTTGATCCCCGTCTCCCAGACTGTTTCCTCTGTCTCTCTCATTTTTGTCTCTCTCAGTCCCTTCTCTCTTTTCCTCTCAGTGTAATGAGGCTCCTCTGTGGTTCTATAATTAAAACCCCAGTGTACAGACAAGAGTGATGGAAGGATGGACAGGAAACTGACTCATAGACTGTGTCAGTATTACAAGCGAACTGTGTGTGTCTATGTGTGTATGCTCTACTTGTTCCACCTAGTTATGGATTTAAGTGCAAGTATGTTTTGCAGTATGATGAAATAGATTAAGATGGATACCCATGTACGTGGCTTTGACTGAGCGTTTTATGGATGTACACCCACTTAGACCCACTTAGAGTCTTCAAATCCTCTTCTGTTCACAAATACAATAGTCAATAGACAAAACGAAGGCAACAAAAAGGCAGGCATTGAGGTGTCCAGAGAGGTGTCCAGGGGGAGAGGAAACAGACAAAGAGTCACAGACGTTGGGTGTAACAAGTTTCTAAGAATCAATGAACAAGCCAAGGCTGTGGAGGTAAAGAGGACAGAGAACAGGAGCAGAAAGAAGCTCTGAAAGTTTTAATGTTACAGAGGTTTCTGTCAACATTGCTTACCGCAAGACACCAGTTGTATTCAGGGCACAGTGCTGTACGAATCTTTGTCTATAGTTTATGTGAGCAGTGTTAGAGCCAGGATTGTCTAGGAGATGGTGAAATGGGCCCAGTAGTACTTTTTTAGGCGATCACTGCTCAGTCCAAAAAATACTGTGCACCTGTACAGTCAGTGGGTGCTCCAAAATAATATAATAGACTGAATAGAAATATTATTTAGACATATAACTTTGTTTAGTTTGTCATTAGTCTGAACAAAAGATAATGTTTAGGAAATTACAAAATCATGTGGAAATGAAGGTGATCAAAGAACACACTTTATTTCATTAGGTTTTAACTGATCCACTGACAAATACTTGAATCTCTCAGTCTCCACTTCAGCTAATGAGCTAATGTTAGCTAACGTTATAATTGCACATACTGACAGAACAAGCTGCTGTTCTGCCCTTCTGTTCTGTTTGAGATCCCAATTAAAATTATTTAAAGTACTGTATCATAGAATATTGATGTGAGCTTAAAAATTAGGGATTCTGCAGGGATTGTTTACCATCCTTTAACATTAGCTGACGGTCGGTACTGCTATCTAACCAATCTAACATACCAGGTTGGATTCTGATGTGTTCAACTAATGACTAACTAAAGTTTATTAACCAACAGACCATCTGTTGGTCTTTTACAAACACCAAAAGAGCGCAATCCCTTCTAACTGTCAATACTGCTTATAAAATCTAAAAAACCAGAAGCCTGCTAACAGCATTGATTCAGCCCTTGATCTTATTGGGGACAACTGCCCGCAGGGAGGTTGTAGTGACAAGACATCAGGTCATTGTGGCAACTGTGTGCTCACTGTGTGAATGTGCAGCTACATCAAGTGTATCTTCCCGCAATAAGTGAATGAAGCAGATGGAACAATATCCTATGTCGATGCATTTGTTCAGTTTAGAAGTGCAGAAACATCTACTTGAACAAGCGGAACGGGGGTTCGGATGGAGGAATTTGTTGTTGTTGTTGTGGAGGATGTAGGCGGAAACGTAGCTGATGTACCATCGACGCTGACTGATGCACATCTCCAGACAAATACTTGAGAAGGGATACCATCTCTGCTGCTTTAAGGAGATGAAATGCACGAGCACACACGAAACACACACACGGGATGCCGAATGAGGTGTCAAGTGTGCAGATAAGTAGCGTGGTGCTTGTGGTTTTAATGATCCTGTCTGTCACACGACTGTCCCTTATCGCCACCTCGCTATGCACCTTGCAACCCAAGACTGTGCGAGTATGTCAGTCAGTGAGTGTGCATGAAGATTAATATTCTGGATTGGAGCTTTATTCCAGCTGAGGCCTCATGTTGGACTCGGAGTATATGGAGACAGACGTTTTACTGTCTTCCCGCTGTGTTCAGTAGTGGTGCTTTATTTTGATACTCATCACTGTGTGTGCAAATGCGTGAGGCTCCACGACTCCAAACTGAGCAACCCAACGGGATACGCTGTTCATATGCCAGCTTGTATCAGCACATACTGGCTGTATTCAGGGTTTTCATAAACAGTTTTCAGAGAATCCCGAATATAAATGAAATATTATTGTGCATGTGAACACACTGATTGTCTCTGTGTGTCAGTGCTTCCTGCTGGGTGTAACAGGTTATTGGAGTAGCAGGCCAGTCAGCAGATGTTAATTTGAAGCAATAGAAGTGGAAGAGAAAAAGAGAGATTGGGGGGGGTGGAGCTGGTGAATGATGGGGCAGGGCGGCAAAGGAAAGATTGGATTTAAGGAACAGAAGAAAGATAAAGGATGGGTAAACAGGAGGAGAGATGATGAGGTGCTGAGGAAGGGGAAATATGTTGAATGGCAGAGGGAGGGGTGCGAAGGGAGAGGGGTGATTGGTCATTGGTTGCTTGATTTAGCATATGTTGTGTGTGTATGTGTGTGTGTAGGTGTGAGCGATATGGATACCATTTTCTGTCATGGTATAAGAATAAAATTGTAAAAGGGCTTTGGATTTTAAAAAAAAGTTACATACATGTAGTAAATAAATAGAGGAGAGAAGCTAGTCTTGTTGAATAAATGAAAAATCATGGATTAAGGTGATGCTGTTTGCTGTCCACATGAACATTGCCATGGCAACAAATGTTAAATCACCTCTTACAGTAGCTTGTCATTCAGTGAAGCAGCAGTGAGAGTCACTCTTAACGAACAACCAAACATTAAGTTTAATTTGATAAGTACTGGTGATTTAGGAAACATAAGTTAAGTAAGTTGTAAAGTGAATATGATGACCAATCGTTCACTTTTTTAAGTAGAACGCACAAATAAGCTCCTCAAACTGACTGTGAAGCATCCTTAAAGACATGGAAAAGACTATTTTTAGTCTTTAGTTTGTATATCTTGATATTGCAATAACCAGATCCTAGACAATAATGAGTTCTATATTACAACATTGATATTATATTGTTTTATTGCCCAGCTCTACACTATGTGTGTATGTAACAAAGTTAAATAAAGATGGTGTTTCTTTTCAATACTGATGTATTATACTATAAGACATCAGTGCAGTATAATCATGATGATGATGATGATGATGATGATGGTGATACATTATCACCACAACATCAGTATATGGGTAATACAGAATATACAAACTAAAACATACAGTATTTGACTTAGAAACAGCATTTGACAGAACAACACTTAATTTACTTTCCTGGAACAGCCGTATCACATGGTCTTCGTCTGCAGATGGAATTTGCTCAGCTGTAATGGACCTGTCGATGTTTTGTCAACTGTTGCTTCAAGTCAGTTACATATATTGAGATTTATAGAGCCAGTAATATTTCACACACCAATAAACGCACACATTCACATATACAAACACTCCATTTCACAGTTATGTACAAGCGCACATATATCTCATTTGTTCATTAGCCGCTGAACTGACACCATGGTCTGAAAGACTGTGTGGGTGGTGCTTTTTACTGCACTGTCTTGGTTTGTTAAAGCCTCGCTAAAATGCAGCCACGCTTCACACCCATTTACAAATTCACACACACACACAGCTATACGTAAGTGTGTGTTTGTCCTCTAGTCCCCTTCGCTATCAGTGTGTACGTTTTGTAAAGTTTTTATCAAGGTCTCAGGGCAAACAAAGTACTTGCAAAGAATTAGTGAAACAAGAAGAGATAAAAAAAGAGAGAGAAGGGAGATGAGGCCGAGCAGAGAGAGAGATGAGGACAGAGAAGGATCGGGGACCAGAGAAAGTAAAAGAAAAAGAGGCGAGCAAGTGCGAAATTGGGAAAGCTTTGAGGACGATAGAGATGGATAGGAAGGAAGAAAGAGAGGCAGAGTGTAAAAGTTGAAGATTGAGAGGGGATGCTGAAAACAGGAATAGATCAACAGGGCCTTTAATCCAAAAATAGTTTCCGCCCTTCTCCTCCTTCCTTCTCGTCCCTACTTACCTCCCTGCCACTCCCTCCTCCCCTGTCTGGTTGTTTGGAGTGATTGAAGAAAAGAGATGTGTGTAGCCCATATAACACACCACACACACACACGCAGACACATAGCAGTGTGTGTTCATGTGAGCATATTGTGATCCACAGACAGACAGATGATGTCCATTACCAGGCCGTGCTGTCCGGAGCCAGGCGGAACAGCTGCAGCCAGATCTCACTGATCTATCACTGTTCTAATGAATCTGTTATAGCCAGACTCAACCAATCAATCTCTGAGCCAGTTAATCAATTAAGCCATTAATCAGACACAGACCCTAACTGTTCTTGCCCACAGTAGTGATCGCTTTAGGTATATACACGAACATAAAGACACGGGCATCCACACATGTGCACTCACACATACGGACACTGAGACAGTCAGTGTGGAAGTGATTGAGGAGTGAGAGTTACTTGTCTTTGTTGCAAACAAGCAACATGATTAAATATGCCTTTGTTTGTCTGCAATTAGTAAACTTTCACAGGAAATACACCTGAATGAGATACGCATCACATTCAGATAAACAGAAAATATTTGCAGGTGAGTTTCTGCAGAGGTTTTGAAAGACATTCTGAGGGACTCATTTTTAAAATTATGTTATAGACTAATGGCTAACATTAAGATTGTTGATACAATACTAAAAACGATTTGGCCATGACAACTGTTCAGATGAAGTTGAAGATGAGTCATCTCAGTTATACCCTTTTCCATGTGAATTGCAACATAAAATATCAAGGCCTTTCTATCTGGTTGATGGAAACAGTCACCGTGTGTGACGTTTTCTAGTCTAGATTTATCTGTTTGCAGTTTGAATGTTTCTATAGACTAAAGACTGTGATAACAAACTTAAAAGCTCATTGCATGTCACAGTGTGATGGTGGAAGTCTTGGTCACAATCTGTGTCAGACTTAATATTTAACAGTTTTGGTCATGATGGTGCAATGAATTCCTGCTGGAAAATGTAGCAAAACAAGAAAGAAGCTTTGGCCTTAGCATTGGCGGTTTGTCAATCCTATCGTGGCCAGGGAAAAGAGGACAACATGAAATGTCAACTTTGCAAAGTGAGCGTGAGGTAAATATGTTTTTGCCAGTAGCATTGTGCCAGTCTGCAGGACATTGTTGCGCAACTTGTCTTTGGTTATCAAAGTATCGGTTATGATGCCCAAAGACTTGATTGTTGACTTTGTTCTGGGGCAGCTTAATTGATAATAAGAATAATCCTAACGGGACCCTAATAATATACCAATCTACTGTACACTGCGACTATGTTAATAGTATAGTGTGGTTGTTTTTAAGGGGGTTCCCCAAAGGGGATCAATACATTCCTAGTATAGTATTCACATTTTATTCTGCTCCAAAGACTTTGTTGTGAGTTTGTAAGCGAGTGTCTTAGCCTTCAATGAAGTGCCCAAGGAAATGCCTGAACATGTTGCCCTCCACTGATCTGTCACATTCCTCCAGGCTTCGTCCCTCCACTCGCTGCCGTGTAGTAAATGAATGGACTGTATCAAAAGCAGAAGCTACAGAGGCAGCAGTGAACGCTTAGCTGGATTACCACTTGTTTTCTAAAAGAGGCACTTAAAATTCAGTGTCCTCTTATAAATGAGCCTTATTTACTTATGCTGAGGGTCTTTGAGAAACAGTTATTCACGTCTGTGGGACAGAGCGTAGTGAAGTGAGAGATAAAGACCAAAAAGGAGTGACAATGAAGAAGGAGTGTGTGATAAGGGATCGCCCTGCAGCATTCGGGATAAAGAAGACAAAAAAAGGGGGGAAACAACCTGATTTATGCAGCTCCTATTTCTTGTCTCTTGTGTTGCCTTCTCCATCTGGTATTTCACCCTGAGGTGGTGGGCAAACAGCTGCACCACATCACTGCCTTTTAAAGCCCCACCCTTTGGCTCCAACTTTCACCTGTCTTCCCCACTTCTTTCATCCCTCTCTTCTTCTCTCTTGCCTGTAATTTTTCTCCTGCAAGAGCACAGGCTTCTTATTTTTTTTCCTCTCTGTCTTTTATCAGAGGTGCAAACTTGCAGAAGCAGCAATCTTCTTTTGAATTTGAAACGATTTCTCTTTTCTCATGCCATCATTAGGCTCACAGTGTGAATTGAACATCTACATCTATTTCCCATTTTCATTACATGGCTCTCTCATGTTTTCTTTTTTATTTCCTGTGTACTTCCATTTCTTCTTAAGGCTGGATGTTTGTTTGTCAATTTCAATGGTACATTTTTATACACTGTCTCATTTCCGTGCTCTTTGTTCGACTCTTGAGGTGATAAGAGGTAATGTTTAACAAGGGATCGGTGGGTTTTTATCTCAAGTACACATTTGTGTGCCGGCATCTGTTTGGGCACACATAAACCCACTGTCTGAAGAGATGGGAGGAGAAGAGAGGAGAGTACATAGTATTATATAAGTGCTGAAGGAAAAAAAGGAAGAGGAGGGAGAAAGGCAGAGACACGCTAATTTTTTTTCTTTCTGTCAGACGGCGAGCAAAGAGAATGTCAAAACCTGGTGACATTTGGGATTCCATACAAGGATGATTGACGCCAACTTTTACCTGTATGTGTATGGGAGATTGGGCTGTGTATACTGGATGTACGTGCGGGGGTGGGGGGCATGATTGACATGGTAAATTGGAAAGGTCAACTGGTGCTAGTGTTTGGTTCAGACAGGCAGACAGCGGGAAGATGTAACCTTCCCAGAGTCCACATTTCTAGAGGGAAGGAGATTTTGAGCGAAACAATGGATTTGGCTGAGATGGAGGGAAGGAGAGTGTAGGGTTGTGTGAACACTAAGATTTAATATGTAAACCTGCTCTCTGCTGTTTATATGCTGTGTATAAACGATAGCTCTCCTCAATTCTGGTCAGATTTACAAAGCGAGGCAGACTACTGGGTATAAGGAGAGGAAGCGTGCAGACTACGAAATTTTATCACCAGGGTCTGTCAGGAATTACCCCGAGGTCTGAGGTCAACACTCCAGCCAGCTTATTATTTTACCGGACAGAACTGTGCGTGTGTGTGTAGAGGGGGTCCATGAGTCCTTGTGTTTCTCTCTGTGAATTTGTCAGGATTGGAAATTGGAGTGTTACATTTGTATAGCCGTTGATATGAATTTCAAATAGGTATGTGTCCGTGTGTGTGTGTTTTAGAGCAAGAAACAGGAACAGAGTGAAAGGGAGAGTGAGATTGACAGGGTAAATTGGAATGGTAAGGGTTTTGAGGTTGAACTCTGGGTTTAAAACAGCCGAGAGAGGGAAAGAAAAGACCCAAACGTGTTGCTAAAAAAGTATTCTTGAGCTTGGGGAAATGTGACAGTGGATGCAGATGTGGGTGGATGGGGAGAACGGAGCGAGGCTGAGCAGGAGAATAGATTGTCACCAAGGGCGAGGGGTGTCTGGTTGTATGTAGACGGGAGAAAGGAAGGCCCTGCGGGGCTGTTTGTGTGTCGAGAGGGTGGAGGAGAGGTGAGTCATGGAGGGTTTGAGGGTGCGGCAGGAAATAGGTGACCCACAGCTGGGGACTGAAGGGTCAGTACTGGCACAGGTCAGCTGGTAATATGGTGAGAGCAACAACAGCCTTTACACACACACACACACACACACACACACACACACACAAAAGGACAGGTAAAACAAACAGGATTGTTATATTAAATTGCAGACACAATACACAAATACTGTACTTAATCCCTGTTGTATCCACACACAACACATAGACACCCAATAGAACAAACACACACACATACACACCGTGCAAAGCACACACAGAGGACATGGTGACCTGCTTGTTTGTAGGTCCTTCAGGCAGCTGAATACACAATACTGAATTCATGAATACAAATAATACTCAAGGCTGAGACACACTTGGGCACATAATAATATTTTCACATCACCTCAAACTGTATTATAATACTTCTCATTAACATCAACCATGATACTGAGGTGGTGGCCTGTTTGGTACAACTGGCCACTGTTATCTCTGCTGTGAAATGCACATCAATACACACATTGATTAAGGCAACAAATTATCTAAACCATTTCAAAAGGTTCAAAAAGAAGTGGAAGTCACTAAAAAATGTGTTTGGTGGCTTCAGCACTATGAACGTCAGATGCTTTGTTGTGTTGAACACAAACACACACACACACACACACGCTAGCTCATGCTCTCTCTGTTGTCCCCTGATGTCCCCATTGTTTCTCTGTTCCCGTTTGAAAGTGAAGATGACTCAGTATGACACATCATTTGAATACACATGCAGAGTTGTATGCCCTCAGACCAAAGCCTGCGTGTTTCTGTTTGTGTGTCTGTGGGCCGTTGCGTGTGTGTGTGCTGACCCCCTTTCAGAGTCTCCAAAATAATAGACTGCTCAATACTTTTACTTAACAGCACTAACTGTGTTCTAGTTAAACGGCTGTATTTAGGTCTGGGCAGTGTTTTTTATTTTATTTTTTGTGATTGCCAATGCAATCCCTGAGTTTTGGGAGCAATATTAAAATGAAATTTTTCTGGCACATAACTTTGCAGTACAGACACCGGCTTGCAGAGACCCAATAACAGCAATATTTTGTTTTGTCCGGTCATTAAATTACTCATGGTATTAATTTGTGCATGCATGTCATTTCAATCGGGAAATTGACAGTCAGGATTAACCCTAACCCTAACACTAGGCTGGTGTTGTTTTCCTGTCAATATGTGTTTCCCCTCACCTAAATCTGAACCAAACCTAATCCTAACCCTAACCCAACGCCAAAACTACACGTCTTCTGAGATGCTTAACCTGATCTCAACTAGTTTTCTCTGCTATGTCTAACCTACGGGTGGAAAACACAATTTGAAGGAGAAACAGACTCAAAACCGCCTAGAAATAAGAGTTTCCTGCCTGTAAGTTTTAGTTTACACTGCTCTTTGCTCATAATAAAGAGAGAGGAAAAATAACTGATTTGTTAACATTGAAACTTCTGATGAAATCTGTGCATTTTACCAACCTCTGCACCCAAATAATTGTTCACATTCACACAATCTTATTTTCACTCATATGCAGCAAAATGCGAGCACTGTAGAGCACAGCTGTCATAAAACAACTTTTCAATATGAGCAGTCTGAGGTGGAGTAAAGAATGGGCTTTATTTTAGCTGATACTGATCCATTAATATATGGCCAGACTGGCCCAAACATTGTGACCACCTGGGCACCCTGGTGGTCACAATGTTATGCAGCCCCATATGCAACAAACTGTGATGCACTGTGTGTTCTGATACCTTTCTATCAGAACCAGCAGTAACTTTTTCAGCAGTTTGAACTACAGTAGCTCGTCTGTAGCCAGCCTTCGCTCCTCACGTGCATCAATGAGCTTTGACCACCCATGACCCTGGTCCAGTTCACCGCTTTTCCTTCCTTGGAGCACTTTTGAAAGATTACTGACCACTGCAGACTGGGAACACCCCACAAGAGCTGCAGTTTTGGAGATGCTCCTACCCAGTCGTCAAGCCATCACAATTTGGCCCTTGTCAAAGTCGTTCAAATCCTCACGCTGCCTTTTTTCCTGCTTCTAACACTATCTATCAACTTTGAGGACAAAATGTCCACTTGCTGCCTAATATATCTCACCCACTGACAGGAACCATGATAACCAGATAATCAGTGTTATTCACCTGTCAGTGCTCATAGTGTTATGGCTGATATATGTGTGTGTGTGTGTGTGTGTGTGTGTGTGTATGTGTTTGTTCACTGAAGAGCCTTGATGCAACTTTATGGTAATTTTAAAGTATGTTTTTTATAGATCTGTTGAATTTTAGTCAGTTATACTACGAGATATTACTAATATTTTGTCCATCCTACTTTTTTTAAATTAACGCTGTATTTCAGTATTGATTATTATAATACTGTGTTTCGACAAGCAGCTGTGGATGACGTTATTCTGATACTGATTGAAGAACTTTGTCCAAATAAAATGAAGTCAAATTGATTTTAAAAAATGAGTAAACAAGACTATGAATCCGGCCAGACTTTCAATACCAACTTTGAGCACTTGTCAGTTTCCGATTTTGCAAATACTGAGGTTCAATAACAACTCTAACAGATTAATCTTTATTTCCAACAGAAATGATGAATACATCTAAACTGTTTATGTGTCTAAAGTTTTTCTCTCCCCTCCATTTTCTCTCAGCTCTTCTCAGTATGTCTTTCAGCTTCTTTTGTTTTTCTTCATCATCAGCTAGCTTCACTTGTCCCATGAACCGTGTGTGTGTGTGTGTGTGTGTGTGTGTGTGTGTGTGTGTGTGTGTGTGTGTGTGTGTGTCCATCACATAGGCTGTACGAACTTTGTTCTGATGCTGATGTGATACATCAGAATCTAAATTAAGGTCCTGACGCACACTTTTCACTGCACACACACTCTCAGATCGAAACAAGCGTACACACAAACACACATCCAGTATTCAAGTGTTGCGTGAGTGGCTGAATAGGAGTGTGAGGGGTATTGTATTGATAGATGAATAGTGAATGTAGATTTTCTGCCAGTAGAATGTCAATGCCATCATTTTCTCGCAGCCTACAGTCTTCCTACCTCCAGACTTATGACAAATACAGGGAGAGGCAGAGGGGGTAAGATAGAGGGGGAGAAGAAAAGAGTGACTGAGAGAGACAAAATTTGGTAGCTGGCAGTTGATGGATGGGCTGCAAACAGCTCGTCTTCCTCTGGACTTCATGATAACATGCCTTTCTCTCATCCTCTCTGTCTCTTCCTCCCTCTCATCCATTTCTCTGTCTGTATTTGTTTTTTCCTCCTTCTCAGGCAAGGAGTCTCCTTTTCCTGTGTGCTTCCTCGTCTCTGAGACGCCTTAGAGCTGCTGATTTGTGAAAGCCTGTGTATTCTTTTTCTTTTATGTGTATTTGTTAAATATGTCTTTTTGCTGCACCCAGAGGAATCACTTGAAATTTAAATTATATCTCTTCTGTTTTCCCCTTTCCCCCACTCCCTATCTCCACTTTTGTCCCACTTCTTTTCATCTCGTTCTCTCTGGCTGATGGACAGTTGGCAAGAAGAACCGTGGGTCAACAGGTAAATAACCCATTTACATTCACATTATCTTCCTTGCTCTTTCTTTCTGGCTCCTTCTTCCCCCCTCTGTCTAAACAGAGACAAATATTGTTGTGACCTTTGCTCCTAACAGAGGGCCGGAGCTAAGGGCTGCTCAGCTAAATGCTTTGCTGAAGGTCACATTTGGCAGCAGTAGTGGGTACATGGTGTAAAAGATGTTCCACCAGTGCAGTTTCACTGTTTTTCTGCCTCACTGGTAAGAAAAGCTTGCAGCGGGACATATTTAACCTCAAGGTCAGTCTGCTGTAGGCCTGCATACAGTAGGTAGTATAGTAAAATAATTGTTCACAGTATGGCTGAATGGTACATTCCATTCGTATTATTCGACATGATCCATTCAGCACATAATATCTAGTTTAATACATATCTTCTTTTGGTCCAGCATGGCCTTTGAATTAAATTAGTATGCAATTAGTCTAAAACAGTCTATTCACTGTCTTGGCACAGGCAGAATATTGCCTTGGTTGTATGTCAGTCATCTATAGCTTGCTAACATCATCAGTATGTCAACTGCAAAGGAGAAGCAAGGGCAAGTATTTTAGTTTTCTCTGTAAATTATAGCAACATTGGACAAGCATCAGACAAAACCTGAGGCTTGACTTTGTTTTAATCCAAGTTCAATCAGCCAACTCGTGTGAAATGGATTATTAAATTAGGGATGAAATTTGGCGTCTTTGCTCTGACGTCGTCACTCAAACATTAGGCTCTGCTGGGGTGGAGGTGTGTCTTGTTAGATGTCACATGAACAGTAGTAGCAGCAGTTCTGGGGCCTCATTTATAAAACTGTAGGTAGGACTCGTGTCAAAAAGTGGCGTACGGATGAAACATAGAAAGTGGTTAGGCACAAAAATATTCTGATTCATAACACAGTTTCCCTTTATAAATCACAATCATGCCACAATAACGACTGTATGCCTATAAATAGTCAGCGAAACACTCACTTATGGCAAACGTCACAGAAAGGCTAAAAACAGAAATCTCTTACAGTATAAAACTGAAGCTGTGGTTGAGGAGGTTGAGACAAAAAGAAAGAAAGTTTGGTGGACACAGTGTGGGCACGGAGTGGCAGCATGTGGCAGACACAATGAATGCAGCTGCCTCAGGGGGTCGGACCGTCTCCAAAATAAAAAAGAAATCCCACATAAAAATGGACAGGCAGAATGCTTGTGCCAGTGTTGGAGGTAAAGGGGGCAGCGAAGCTCACTGCCCCCCCATGATAAAGAAAGAAAAAAAAACTGGCAGGAATTATTGGGTAATCCTTCATGAGTCCCAGATGACTCGGGTAGATCATTTGTATTTCCTTGTTTGAAATGGGAGTTAATCAAATGCATTCTAGTTGTGTGTACATGGAACAGCTAAGACTTTAATCACAAAAACTTCCAGTGGCGTCGGTGGTGCTGCAGCTCAGCAGCTGTGCTCGCCCAGCGTCTCCGCTGCACCTCATGTGTCTCTCAGCCCTCCACAGCGGCTGTGTCCTGTAACAATTTCTGAATAAATAGTGTTATTTGTTTTTACAAGCAACGCATCACATCCCCACGCTGGCACACTGCATCATATTTGTATTCAAAACACTGTTACAAAGTGGTTTACAAACAAATTATCACATTTAAACACAGAGATAAAATGAACTCAAAGTCATAAAAATAAACACATTATAAAACACAGTAGCAATACGTGATAATATGCACTCATATCTGCCCGACTGAGGTATCAGTGTAAACATAATTCATCCTACTGTTCAGCTTATTATTTATTGGAATAAATAATCATAACATGCACAAGTATTATTTAGTAATAACAGAACATATTGGAGGGCTTCTTGTGCAATATCAGATATCTCCGTTCATGTGTTTTCCTTGTTCCCTCCAGGGAGTATCAATCAAACAGGTGTTTGTTTGTTCATTGTAAGAATGGCTTTTATCCGTTTTGGCTAATAAACGCTGTTACCAATGATTCATCCTTCTGCCACTTTCCTTTTTCTCCTGCTTAATGGGTCAGAGTACCTTATTTTCTCCCACCAAGATTGTTTTTCAGAAATCCCAACCTTTGCTTGCAAAGTGGCATATGCTTTCTTTTGTGGGTACATAACGTTTATAAATGTGACCCCTGGTGCCCGAAAGTGTCAGCATAGTTTTCAGGTGAGGGAAAAAGAGTGAGCAGAGCACCGACTGCATAAGTACGCTGCTGTAATGAAAAGGGTGCGTAGGAAATTGCAGTGAGAAGAGAATGTCGTGTGAGCGTAGTGGCAGACTCCGGTCCAAGTAACTCTCAGGCTTCACTTCATTTGGGCAAAGTTTGTCTGCTGCACAGACATGCAAACTGGTTTTCCCACAGCATCGCCAGAGCGTCTGTTACCTCCCGACGGCATTCAAGCAGCCTCTCGCTGCAGATTCACGCTGGGTCAAGGCAATTACATATGCCACAAGAGTGTTTATCTCTGCTGATATGCAACCACTGAGTCTCAGAGAAGAACACAGAGAGCTCGAGCCCTGTTATAAAGTTCCTGCATGGGAACTTATTCTAATTACATTCGTGCAATATTGCATACTGCCCTTTACTAATTGTAGAGTACTAACTGTGTGTAAATGTCATGTGTCACTGTCATGTGTTGATGATTTTCAGATTTAATGGGGGAAATTTTTTATCGCAGTTTTCCTCACTGTACCAAAAAAAGTTTTCATGCATGAAGCAATTGCACACGCCCTTATTCCAGTAGAGTGATGATGAAATGTTACCTCATTATGTCATTGTGGGTTTTGTCAAGCAGCCAAAAAACCGCAACTAATATAATACTCAAAATGAATCAAATAATCATTGAGCACTCCCAAGAGCTTAACTCCTGTCCTGCCTCTCCATTACTGCTACATGTTTCCTCTTTCTTTCCCTTCCTCTCTTTCTTTCCCGTCTTTCCATCTCCTCACTTGTGTGGCGCGATGACAGAGATAGATAGAGGGGTTGGCAGCTGAAGGAAGAGATGAATATTTAAAATCGGGCATCTTTCTCGGTCCTCTCACTGCTTCCCATTGTCTGTGTCTGTCTCCCCTTGGGGCTTGGATCCAGTACTCTTGGTGTGGTGTGGCTTTAAATGCGTGTGTGTGTGTGTGTGTGTGTGTGTGTGTGTGTGTGTGTGTGTGTGTGTGTGAGTGTGTGTGTGTGTGTGTGTGTGTGTGTGTGTCTGTGTGGCATGCCTTGGCTTGTGGTTTTATATTGACATTCTAAGGCAAGTGTAGTCAGACGATGACACTTAGCTGTCAGCATGCAGCATTAATGAGCGCAGTGACACGCACAAACACTCACCCCACTCTCACACACATGCAGTATTCTCGAGAGAGATCAGCAAATGATCACCTTCTCCTCTCCGTTTATTTTTGTATATACCCTCCAAAAAAAAACTCTTTAAAATATTTATAAAAGCTATCCATTTTCTTTAACCTCTCATTCCCCGTGTCTGTCCTTTCCATCTTGATTTCCTTTTTTTTGCTTTCGCTCTCAAAATTTTGCCCTCTCTCTCTGTCTCTTTCTCTCTCTCCCTCTCTCTTTGTTGTGTATGCGATCTCAGTGTGAAATGCGTTAGTCGGCTGTGAACCCCGCAGACACCTATCTGACAACTCTATTAATACACAGTCAGCTAACACCAGCCTCCTCCTGTGTGCATGTCTGTGTGTGTGTGTGTGTGTGTGTGTATGCATGCAAACAGATGTGTGTGTGTGTGTGTGTGTGTGTTTATGTGTTTACCCTTTAGCCAATCCCTCTACTATCGAGGCCTCTGCAGAGATTTGTCTGAAAGCCTTAAAACACATAGATCTCCAGTCATAGAAAGATCATACAGACACACACACACACACACACACACACACACACACACACACACCATGGCTGACTCGCTGACACAATAGGGAGTTTGGAGTGACTGGCAGATTTAATAGGAGAACAAGCTGTAATCTGAGAGAATCCATTCGACGAGGGATTACAGTCTAATCTGTGGATGGAATAGCCTTTCATCTCTCTCTCTCTCTTTCTCTCTATCTCTCCGTCTATCCCTCTCGCCCTCTATTTATCCATCTCTATCTGTTTCCTGCCCTAAAGCGGAATCAATCCTTTTACGAGCCCTGTTTTTTTTTTTTTTTTTTTATCATTCCCATCCTTGATTTAATTTGAGATTTTTTATGCTTCCATCTAAATACCACGCACAGACACACAGACTCACACATGCATGCACACCCTCACACAGCTGTGTCACCTCAGCAGCACTTAACTGTCAATCAGCAAATGATTGCATTGACGAGAGCATTGCAATGTTGCAATGCGTCACTGCCTCTCTGGTGCTAAATTATACCCACATCCATGTGTGCACACACACAAAATTGATGCTTTTTTTCCCTTATATATCCTCATCTGTTTTTCAACTGCTTTAACAGCTCTCCTTTTTATCATTCCTCTTTTTCGAATGGAGCTTTCCAGCCCCAAGTTGTTGTTCTGGCATTGCTTCGTTATACGACAACCCTCCTTGCATTCCTTTTTGCCCTCCTCCCTATATCCATCCTACTCTCCATCTCTCTGCCACATGGTGTTTCTCATTTGCTAAATGAGGAATCCAATAGAGTTAGATTAAACTTCTGGACTCTCTTTGTAGAATCTTTACAGGGAGCCTTTTAGCTGCCACAGCTTGTACACACACACACACACACACACACACGTAATAACACTCTCCGCCAGTTTGAATATTTCTCCTTGTTTAAGTTGAGGAAGACTAATTGAATAATCCTTGTTTAAACAACAAAAAGGAGGAGATAAGATGATGATGGGGAGTAAGGGAGGGAAGATATGCAGTAGGGAATGAGAGATGCAGATGAAATGATAGAGATTTCCCCAGAGAAAGAGCATGTTAGACGCGCTGACAGAGGGAAAAGAAGAGCGCAGATCACATAACCATATGGCATTTTGCTTTCTCCTCTACTTCTACCATCATGTCTGTCACTCCAGGAAGAAGAAGACCATCTGTACAGTCCCCCCTCGCTTTCCCATCTACATATATACTCCCTAAAATCTCTCTCCTCTGAGCTCTTTTCTTTTACCTCTGTGTTCTCCCTTGTCAAACAGGTGTTCCCGCTGTCCTGATTTATCTGTCTGCTCCCCTCAGACACACAGCCCAAGTTAACAGGTTGGGTTCACATCCCCCTCCGCTCATTATCGGCGGTTGCTGCTGCCATTAAGGCTCCACTGATGGCTACTAGTCCCTGCCTGACCTCTGCTTCCCACAGTGGACAGCTAATGGACACTCTCCACTTACTCTCTCCGCGTCTAGCTGTGCCTGTCTACCATCCCTCCGTCTCTTTCTATCATCCACCCACTCCTACCCATCTTTTCTTCTCCGACACCAAACCTTTCAAATTGTAATACATCGTACAAGATGTTGCTCCCTGCACAATGAAATTAAAGACAAAAAGGCTCTTGTGTGTATATATACAGTTTGTGTGTGTGTGTGTGTGTGTGTATGTGCGTGAGTGTTATGGAGAGATTGTGAGCGTGATAGAGACCTCCACTATTACTTCTCATTTCTCTTTTTTGTGTCACTTCACTTATCTTCCCCATTAATGACTCAACCTCTACCGTGAGTTAGAGTGTCAGTGAGAGTAGGTGTCAAGACAGTACTGTGGGTATGTGTGTGTCTGTGCGTGTATGTATGTATGTGTGTGTGTGTGTGTGTGTGTGTGTGTGTGTGTGTGTGTGTGTGGCTATCATTTTCCTGTCTTTCTGTACCCACATATCTTATTCTGTGTGACAGTGGGATATGATTTTTCTGCTCTTTCCCTCCGATTTAAAAAAAGAGAAAGAGAGAGAGAATGAGATGGAGGAATAAAGAGCAGGGAGTTAATTACCACCTTTTCGTCCTTCCTCCCTTCAAAGGGGAGATCAAAGCTGCTCCTCGTCTCCCCCTGCCTCCCTCCAAACCCCCCTTCCTTACACCCCTCACCCTTCACCAGCCCCTATCGACCTAGCCTGTTAATTTGTAGTCCCTACTCCTTCCTTATGGGAAATCTACATATTCATTGGTTATACCGTGTATGCATGGGAAACACAATGATGTTATACACGTGCACACACTTCACAGCAATATACAGGCTTCACACATTCTGTAAAACATTGATAAATATTTTTGTTCCATTGGCCTATTCTACTGGTTTTATACTATTTTGCTGAGCAGATGTTACACACTTCAAACTGATAACAATCCTAGTGTGTCCTTTTTTTCTTAGGAGAAGCCATTCACACCATAAATCATACTCACACACAATCATAATCTTGCACATACACCACCATACTCTCCTACACACCTTTTAGGCAATAAATCATTCTTCACATACTCAAACCATTGTACTGTACTAAACACTATCATTGTAACTCACACCCATCATCATTCTGTCTCCTCAATACATCATTATTGTTCTTCAGACAGAAATGCGGTGTACGGTATTGTTTTTTAGAGAATTAGTGTGTGTGTGTGAGATTGAGAATATGTGCGTTTAGAAGTAGTGGAAAGAATTAAAGAGTTTCATTCAAACTCTCTTAAATTTCAGTCAGACTCAAACATCTGTTCTCAATCACATATACTGTCATTCTGTCTTACACACTGTCAGTCACATACCATCATCCTCTCTTATGTACTGTCATTTTTTCTTATTCTATAATTCTCTTCCACTTTTTACTAATCTTCTCAGATTAGTATACTATCATTCTCTCCTATATATCTTTTCATCGAGCATATTTGAATGTGTTTTTTAAGCTGGGGAGACACTGTACAGATGTTAATCTTGTACACTGGGTAGAATTAAATCACTCTTTCTTCACAGCGAGTGTGGCTTCTTTTCTGTTTTAATATGCTCAAAAGGGGTTGAAAAAAGAGAAAAAGGGTAGTGTTGCTTTGTGCAATACTATTGAATGGAAAATAAGATACAAAACAAAGAATATGATGAAGAAGATACGGACAATTTGAAGCATCTGTTTTGCGGGGAACTTCAGTTTTTTCTATAACCGGGAACAGTCTCAGTTAAGACTACAGTTCTGTAAAATACTACTCCAATAATATATAAAAACATGCTACTAAAGTTTGTAACAGATCTTTCAACAGTGGCTATTTTTGAAATTGGATCCAGAACTACTCAAACTGCAAAGCAACCAACCAACATTTCTAAAATGTCATAAATGTATCTGCTTGTCCAACAGCTAGATTGTTGGAAATGGAGTCTAGCTGTAGCAGATGGTATAATCTAGATCTAGCAGATGATAAAATTAATCTTGGAGTTAAAGTAAGGCCAAATGCTTACAGTATCTGCCCAACGTATGAGGATGTGCATATAGTTATGAGTGTTAGAAAAGTTTTATTTTTTTAACATTTCATTTTATTTCTTTATCTTTCTTCTTTAGGTTTTACAGTCAATGCTATATTGAAATGTTGTATGAAGAAATGAATAAATAAAGTGTTGTGCATGTGTAAACGTGTGTAGTAGTGTGAGTGTGAGACTATTGAGGTCTGTGTCTGATTTATTCGTATTTTCTCTCTCTGTCACAGATCCTGAATCAGAAATTGTGGCTCCGGCAATTGTGATTGCACCCAAAAACACAACAGTGGTGGCAGGCAGTGAGGCTACCCTGGAGTGTGTTGCTAACGCCAGGTAAATTTCTTTAATGTACATGCCCACACACACAAACACACACATACGCACAAACGAATGTACGAACAATTTCTTTCTTTCTGGACAGCATTGTTTTCTTCCAGGGCAATTAGAGGACACCACATAAACTCATTGCTCAGCAAGTCTTTCCCCATTGTATTAGTGTATAGACACACTGACACACAAAGCACACATGCACACACACACACACACACACACACACACACATATAGCATGTGTGCCGCTCACAAATACATACACACACACCAGTATCAAGGTAAATTAAATAGAAGTTGGATCAGAGTCCCATCTGACCTCAGCCGGGAAGTTAAACACACCCACAAATTCACACTGACCCTTGCCAAGTACTGTATGCACACACACACACTCACACACACACACACACACACACACACACACACACACACACACACACACACACACACACACACACACACACACACACTTGGACACAGGGGGTGCAGTCTAGTCTAACTCAACACATGTTTTTCAAAGCAACAGCAAATTCTACTTTAGTTTAATAGTTGCCAAAAAATCAGTTTCCGCTCATCCTTTCGATGCACACCATCCAACCTCCCTCTTTATCCCTTATGAGTAAAAAGGCAAAGCACCGGCTCATGTGTGCTTTATGTTAAACAGTGGAGTATTTGTTTTGAACACAGCCTGTAGTGCAACCTTTTATTCTCTCTAAACAACCGTTGTGAATACTCCTCTGCCAAGACTAAAGGAACACTTTACACTGATTACATTTAAGTCACAGGGGTGGCATGAGAACAGTATAGCTCTATGTAACTTCTCCAGTACTTGCTCATTGTTTTCTATATCACACACTGAACGCACTGATTCTGATGCCAGACGACGGAGAAAGAACTGCAGGGAAAGTTTTCGCCATTTTTCTACCTCCTTCAGGGAGACCGATACGGCTTAGCCAACTGCCTTGGAAGAAAACAACATTTTTGGTACCGTCATCTTACATCCTAGTATATATACAAGAAGAACATTATTAATACTTAATATTTTGGAATATGCTCTCAGATGCTTTTTCTTCTACAAGTCCAACTTTGATTGAAAAGAAAAGTGAGGCTGAAGCTGCTTTTGACCAGATAAAAGCACAGCTAGCCTGAAGAGTCAGAACCCAACAGGGGATATGGTTCACCGTGGATTATTTGTTCAGGGTTTTTGTTGGATTGTGTTATTTAGTCAGGGTTAGTCGGGCTGCTCTCTTCTGTGAGAGCTAAGTCCCTTTAAATGTTTCTCAGCAGCACTTGACCAGCACTTGACCACCGGGTTGCACTCAAGGTACAGTATGAAAAATAAGTAAAACTGTATTAAACACAATACGAGATGCTTTTCTCAGCGGGATCCATTCCTATCATACAAATATGGCTTTTTCATTAAAAAAGTCCAGTGTGTAACACTTGTTGTGTTTTAGAGTGAGCCGTTTGTATCTACAGACGCTGCCGGTCTATTGAGTCAGCCATTTTGAACTGCTAACAGTTCGCTACTGCGCTCGTGTTTTTTGCGCGTTTCACGGCCACAGTACTTGCACTTTAACGGGGAAGGTGAAGCGAGGGAGCTGGTATCTGCAACTACATCGCTAGATGCCACTAAATCCTACACACTGCTCCTTTAACTCCAAGTGATTTGGTCTTTGTAACCTACTCTAGAAGTAATACAACTGCAGCTCATTCTTCTGCATTTCTTCTGCCAGAAACTCCACAGGGACTGTTTCTCATATCAGAGAAGCACCCACTGATACTCACTCCAGAGAGATAATTCTGTACCCAGGGAAGAACTGAAAGAGAGGAACTATTCCGTTGAAGTTTGGGGAAAATGAAGAGTATGATCAGTGAAATCGAGTGCAGTACTGAAGTCTAAAAGCATCTGCTTTCCACATCCATTAACCATTAATCAGTCACATGCACCAATGCAGTCCTGGTAGAGGGCTAAAATAATTAGGAGTGTGACTGAAAACAAGCAGTGCCAGTGGGTCTAGTATTAAGGGCTGTAAAATCTGCTTTTCAGGCTTTGGGTAAATTTTGGATTCTTTTGTTGTGGACAGGACCCACTGAGTAAGCATATTAAAATTTGTCATATCAGCCCAGTGGTAAGTTTAATTACTTTTCCATCTAACTTTGCCTATACCTCGGGGTGTATCATCTGAGATAGAAAGCAGCATACTCTCAACTGTGTCCTAAGAAAATACAAAACACATTTTAAGTCTGACATTATTTACAGTTGGACTGCATATTAAGTGGACTAGTTTGCGTTTTCACCTAAGTTACCCTCTAAGTGTTATGTGACTTCTCACAGATAAGGATTTTTAGTGTCTCAAGTTATTTTGACCAAACTGACCTAAACACCTACAAGGAATTAGTGCATACAATATACAAATATACAAATCACACAAAAATCACACAAAAGATAGTACTTTTAAAATATAAATAAATAAAGATAAGAAAACTGTACAGAAAACGGGAGTGCATTAATGTAATGATAGTAGTGTAAAGAACACACCACAATATGCATAAAATCCCTGTAACATGGTATTTAGTGGTCAAAAGTTTAAACACAACACAAAATTAACCACTGCCACAAATATTTGCATATAAACTATTAAATAAAGATCAATACTGTGTTTTTGAGAATCGATACAGTATCACAAAACATAATACTGCAAAACTCAAGTGTATTAATATTTCCTTACACCCCTAGAATGCTATTGTTCGTACTTTGTTGGGTGAATTTCCATGCTGAATTACCAGCTTGTCTTCACCTCATCTTTTAATATGACAGTCTTGTATTATTGCCATCTAATGTCAGCAATAAAGTGATTGCTATTGGAATAAAAACCAAAGAACAAATTAGAAATAAACTAACATAACAAACAGAATATGCAATAATAATAAAGCAAAACAATGTGACATTAATGAAAGTAAGATTCATATTTGCATCATTATATGTAGCTTACTTTTTGTGAAAGAATCTCACAACTTTTAAAGCTGTCCTTAAAAAAAGGCAGTTCCAGCTGCTGATACATAATAGTACATAATTAGGTGTTGTCCTAGTAAATCAGCTGGAAATTTTAATGCAGATTGCTTGTAAGAGTTGAATTGTTGCATGAAAACGCACCAAAAAACTGAGCTGCACTTTTTACGATCAGATACCATGCTGTATTCACGCTGTGTTACACACACACACACACACACACACACACACACACACACACACACACACACACACACACACACACACACACACAAATGGTGTTTTGATGTTATTTATCTCAAACTAAATTTCACTATACATGAAAACTCATTCCGTCTCCAACATTCAGAGTAACTTACTGAAGCTCCTTCATGCTGAGTAGAGCTGACTGCTCTGATATACAGACTGTCATCATTCATTTCCTGCCTCATTGACACATAAACTGATGGATTTAATATGTTGTAATTGCCTTCTGTCACTCTTTTGTTTTTTGTCCAATTCACCACACTCCTGTTTTTCTTTCTCTTCTCGTTGCATCTCTTCTCTTATCTTCTCTTTTTTTTTCTCCCCTCCCCTGTTCTCTCAGACCGGTGGACAGCCTTGTGGTGTCATGGAAACGTGATGGGCGTCGGCTGGCCAGTGGGCGTCGGCTCATTATTCCTGCCCCAACCTCCTCTGACACGGGTTTATATGTTTGTGAAGCATTGCTTAGCAACAACACTGCCAAACCTGTGGAGGCTAGGGCCCACCTCACTGTAATGGGTAAGAGAAAGAGGCAGTAATTCACACAAACACACACAAACACACACACAGTGCCTAACATGATTATCCGTGATTATCCTGGGTAGGCCTGACCCATCAAGCCTAATTCCCTCAACATGTACCATTAATTTCTGTTTTAACCTCGCTATCGTCTTTTCTTGTACATTTTTGGCTCCAGGCGTTGTTTCAGTCAGTTTATTCTTCCATGTTTTCCTACTTTTCTCCTGGAAGCATGACTGCGAACACCCGAGGCAGTGACTGTCAGCTACAGGACTACTCGAGCTGAATCTGTTGTCCACACTCAACAGTAAACTGTCCATTGTAGTCACAAGCAGCTGTTACACACACGTACACACTATTTCATCCATGTGTGCTCACAATCACATGGATGCGTGTACCCTACACTTAGACACAGTCACAAAATGGCACCGAGAACACACATGCCTGTTTGCCCGGCAGCTAAATTAGTTTTGTTCCCTGGAGTCACCAATCAATAAGAGAACACTGAAAGCACTCAAACAGAAGCGCTCTCGTCACAATCCACTCCTGTCCTCGATATGTGTGCGTAAATAGAAAACAACATACACGCAGCCAGGGAGCGTGTGATTGATGAAGCAAAACTTTTCTCCCCCAGTTCGTCAGCGTCTTTTTGATCTGCTGTGATTGTCAGAGCGAGGGAGCACCTAACGCGGAGAGAGCAAACTACCCACGCCTACAGAATACTCACTAGTCAGAAAAAGACCTGCCTGAATATTTATACCCCACTCATTCCCTTTATGTGCCCCCCTCACTATCTACCACCGACTTTTGTACCCTACTTTCTTTCTGTCTTCCCCCTCTCTCTTTCTCCCTTTCTATGTTATCTTCCTTCATTAGGCCAACAGGGCTGTTAAGGCCTGCCTGCTAGGGACAAAGTCTGCATGCATTCATATGTATCAGGAGTAGAGACTGATGAATACATTAGTACTGATCCTCTCTTTTTTGCTATGGGCTCAAAAGACCTCGATGCAATGAAAGGGATTCCTAAACAGAATAGTGTATGTGTCTGTGTGAAAGTAGGAGACAGCCTCAAAGGTATTCATTATTCAATTTCATTTCTTTTCTGCCCAGATCCAGTAATCGGAATATATATGACACTGCGTGCCCATGTTGTATACTGTACAGACGACTGGTGCAAACAACAATATCTGTTGTTGTTCTCCATCTTTGTTTTGCAGGCAGACAGCAGGGAATCCATGGAAGCTCAGAGCTTTAAAACCAACCACCCAAACACTCCAAAATGTGTTTTGTTGTGCATATAAGTCCTTGCACTCACCTGACTGAAGGCGATTAATGCACCTGTGTTATCGGTGTCAGGCCACATGGTTGTTACTCATCTCTTGTTTTTCTGGTCTCCCTTCGCTGCACGCCTCCCTCCTTCTCTTGTCAGCAATCATGCCGAATTCCACCGTGCACCATAAAGATAGGAGATGCGCGCATGTGTGGGTTTAAAAGTTACTATGAAGTAGTAGAGAACTTTAAAGTCAGTGTAGTGAAGTAAAATAAATGTAGCACCAGCATGGGAGTCTACCATGTATCTGTCTACACACTCACACACAAAGCTTGATCAAGCTTGCAGTTTGTCTTTTTTTTTTTTTATTGCCACTTCATTTTACCCATCCACTTTGTGAAGCAACGAAGGAGAAATTGAGAGAAATAACACTGGAGCAAAGGGATTTATTGTCTTTTCTTTGTCATAAAAGTACAACAGCATTAAAACGACAGCATGGTGTCAAAAACACCCTTTTATATGTTGTTATTAACAAGTCTGTAGCCCTAGAAAAAAGTACAGAAATGAAACTTCCATTAAAATGCTTTCTCCTCGTTCCATAAGAATTATATCTTTACACATTCATTATTTAGTGCATACACTGGACATTTCATTTTCCTCAGAGTCATTTTTCAGTGAATGGGGTGCCACTTTTCAAGAGATGCCAGACTGAAAATGAATTAGCCAGTCTTTCTCCCTCTCCCCTCTCTCTGGGCTCGCTGTGTCAATATCTCTAACTAAATATTAACAAATGTTTCCGAAAGAAATGGAGCGTATGCAAGAGTAGGTAATTTTTTTGAAAAAAAAAAAAAAAATTGAGGGAAGCTTTGTCTCCGAGCGGCTGTCAGCGTTTAGAGCGACACTGGTGAAGATGTTTAAAGGGAGCAGTTATTGGCAGGGAAATAGAGTAGTTTAAAAAGGGGATTGTTTCCCTTGGGGAGCTCAGAGAATGTGTTTTTCTGTAACTGTGTGTAGAAGTCATTTCACAGGGCATATAGACAGAAATCCTGCCTTCCAATGACACTCAAGATACTCAGGGCCACAAGGGGGACCCATTTTTATTCTGCAGTGCCAGGTTTCCACTCCAAGTCCCTTCTCTGTGAAATAATTAATACTTGGAGAGGGCAAACTTTCAATTCTTCTTTTTTAAAGATTTTTTAAAGCTATTTAATGATTGAACACATTTTAAGCCCTTTTTCGATGGCTTATTATTAGTAGTTGAATCGTGTTGCACACAGAATTGGGTGTTTTTTGAGGTTGTTCAGTTTGATTTGTTATTTCATCTATATATTGATACAGAATGTGTTGTATATTTAAAAGCTTTACATTTTGATTTCTCTGCAGAGCCACCTTCTCTAACTGCTCAACCTAAGAGGAAGATCGTTGCTGAGCTCGACAGGAATGTAGATATCCCCTGCCTGGCTACAGGTACGTCTGTGTGTGTGTGTGTGTGTGTGTGTGTGTGTGTGTGTGTGTGTGTGTGTGTGTGTGTGTGTGTGTGTGTGTGTGTGTGTGTGTGTGTGTGTGTGTGTGTGTGTGTGTGTGTGTGTGTGTGTGTGTGTGTGACTATATGCTTAAATATCCCCCCCTCCAGACATGTATTAAGACATTTATACAAATAGTCTGCTTGGAACAATAATGTGTGTCTGAAAACACATTAAAATCCTTCAAAAAGCATCTACTCCTTCCTCTTCTCATTCTACTATTCCAGAAGCTGTGAATATGCACATTTTGTTAATTTGGTTTCATGTTTTCCTGCTGGACACTAAGATGTCTCCTACGTCACTGTAAAGTCTGTTGCTCAGTGTATGCGCACTGATGGCTTCCAGTTTCTACATCACACTTGTATAAGTCGCATATCCGCATACAGGATCAGGAGTTCTGTGTAAAAATGCATTCTAAAATACAGCCAAACCAAATATAAAGTGCCAGCCGATTGAGTAAGTGCACAATTATATTTTTTAAGCATTCTATTAGTCTGAAATTCTCTCTTTTTGTTTCCTTGGACATTGTTTCCATGCTGATGGATGGATGGATAGCAACACAAACAGGCGATATTGTTCTAAAAGCACTATAATTTTGGAAGCTACTTTATTTGCCAAACTCAGACTACTGACTCAAATGTGCTATGGGTGAACTTTGCAAAACAAAATTGTCGGGCACGGCCTGTTCCAATTTTCGTGTTGGAGTGTGTGGGGGGGGCGGAGGTTTCAGACAATCAGACAAGCACTTTGAAGCATACTGAGGCTCTAACTCTGCTGGTGTTTGTAACCAGATAGGTCATGAACTGAACTGATTGTGATGAATCCCTATATTCAAATTCTAATGCTGTATGTTTGTCTTTGTTCGAGAACATGTTAGTCAGTTTGTAGAAGGTGTTGAGTCTGATCTTTGTACATTTGATAGAGACTGCCTTGTTTATCTTAAGTGCCTACTGCTCAGGGTGTGTCAAGGTGACGCTATCGACCTGACATTATGCTGAGGTTTGTTTCATTCAGTATGCGCGTGCATTAGTTTGTAGGCTTCTTGAACAGTGACTTATAAACAGTACGAGCAGATTAGTCGAGACCAAGTCTGAAAATTGGCCCTCGATTATGACTCTTGTTTCTAAATGGATTATATGAAAACATTTATAAGAGCAGGGGTGGACACAGCTCTAAAAACTGCAACATACTCCTCTCTCTCTCCCTCTCTCTCACACACACTGAGCGAGTTTATGTTCCTCCTCAGTAATCTGATACAGTGGCAGTGTAATTAAATAGCAGAGGCCTGAGGGTATGGAGAGAGGGATGGAGGCTGGGAGGAGGAACGAGGAAAGGAGGAAAGACAGATAGAGTGGAGAGTGACAGAGTGAGCGAGACAAGGAGGGGGTGAAAAATACTTCACGCATGTCTGTGAAAGCTTGACACCAACAGATTGAGGAAAAGTGTGGAATTCATCTCTTCCTCCCTTCCTCAAAAACACACACACATTCACACACACACACCCTGGTGTGGAGGGTTGAGACAGAGTAATTGCATGAGCCCCCTGCCTGTCATATCTGGCATGTCCGTCAGACAGGTGGCAGCCGATACTGTAGATATCCAGCGTGCTGCTCTTGCCCACATCTTTTATTCAGAATGTTTTTTGGCCCCTTCTGCCACCCCTACCCTACCACCCACACCCTCCAATCAATATATTATTAGCAGTCATTATGCCTGCATGCATATTTATAGGGAGAGAGTGGATAACAGAAGAAAGATTGGTGAAAAGAGTGTGTGTGTGGCTGTTTTAGTGGGAGTTGGAGCAGTTTGCTCAGCAGTGAGGTCAGCTGGCTTCTTATTAAGGAAATTGAAAATGTTCACCCTATGTGTGTTCGTTTTTCGTGTTCGTGCACATGTGTAGGCGTGCCCCAGCCCAGGATAGAGTGGTTTAAGGATGCGGTGCCTCTTTCCAAACTGGCCAACCCTCGCTACAAGGTCACCACAGCAACCGGGCTGACAGTGCGCAGGGTGCAGCCAGGAGACGGAGGAATATTCCAGTGCCTCGCTCGCAACGCTGCCGGAGAAACCCAGGCACACACACAGCTCCTTGTTTCTAGTGAGTTTGACTGACACACAATAAAACACAAACTTCTTACATTGTTACACTTGTACATACACACCTACTGTCAGTCTCTGCATCGTTTTTTGTCTGGGCTAATTCACCCTCTCTTAACTCTACTATTTTCCTTTAACTTTCTTTCTCATGTGTCAACAAAAGATGATTTATTGGCAATCTGGCATAACTTTTGCTTAAAAATGACTAATATGTATTATTTTTATGTTGGTTGACGATTAATGGAATAATTGTTAAAGGTCTATTCTGACCGTCCCACTTTATTTTCTACATTTTTACTTTACATATAGACATTCAGAACAGTCATTAACATTTATTTGAAAAGTGAGTTTGAGTTGTGTTTGTGCTAGAAAATAAAACAACAAAAGACCATGTTGTTCTTTAAATTTAACTTCAGTCAGAATCAGTTGAACACTCTATACCTTCACTATATGTATGGTTTGCGGTGCAGAAGTCTGCACATTATTAATACGGTTTTATTTGTCCCAGTAGAGTCACGTTCTGTTTAGTAAGCGCTATAATTAAAAGTCCCCATGGAGCTTCCACGCCACCACCTTCCACATTTATGCACACACACGTAGCGCTAGGTAATGAATAAAGCCTCCATTGATCAAAGAGGAAGCATTTGTGTTTAGATCAACACTGTCATCCTTTCCCTTTCCATTCCTCTGTTTCCTATTTTCCATTAAGCTTCACTCTTGCTCCACTCTTTTTCCACCAATCTACTCTCAGTTGCCATTTCTCTGTATTCTTTCCTCTCATGTTCTCTCCCCGTGTTTCAGGTGTGGCTCCCACATTTACATTCCCTCCGTCTGACCAAACAGTAACTGATGGGAACACAGCATTGTTTACCTGCCAGACGAGCGGAGCTCCAAAACCCGCCATCGCCTGGAGGAAAGGTGACAGACCACAAACTTTGCATTACACACAAAGACACAGACACACTGACTTGATGTGTTTGTAATTAAAAATGTGCTTAATTACGTAATTACTTTAATTCACTTCAAGGCTATTTCATTATTTTCTCTCTCTGTAGGATCGCAGGTCTTAGCTAGCGGCTCCGTGCAGGTTCCCAGGTTCACACAGTTGCAGTCAGGTGGTTTGGAGATTAAGCCAATCAGCTTCCAGGATTCAGGAGAATACACCTGTATTGCCTCAAACTCAGAGGGAACCATTAACGCCACTGCTACGCTCACCGTCTGGAGTAAGACACATACACACCCGTACTATAGACACTTAAACTGCTCAATATACATTTGCTAAACAGACTAAAACAGACATGGGACACTAATTTATCTTTAGCTGTCCAATTGCATTAGCTCAGGTTAATGAAGAGCAGTGTGATTGGTTATCGATGCACTGGGCTGGTGCAATGATGAAATAATCATCCGACTGGCCTGGGTAAAAGGATGATTGATTATCTGGTAAACCTATTGATGGATTTTTTTATATATATATCTTGGCAGCTTCAGATTAAATACTGTTGAGTTAGATTAACCATGGTCTTCTGTTGAGAAATGTGATATATAAAAACTATACTCATCTATTGGAGGCCTGGTCACATCGCAAATTACCACAACTGAGTTACAGACATAAAAAGATGCCTTCTACACAGCATCCACATTTATTTTTCACCAGTGTACTTTTTCTCTCTAGGTAGCCAAACAGCTGTGAAATGGCTAAAACCTGAGTGGGATAACTATTAACGTGACTCAGCAGTGTTATATGTGTGTGTGCATGTGGGTGTCTGTATGTGTGTTTGTGAGTGAGAAAGAAAAGCTTCAACAGTTTAGGGCTCTAATTAATGTCTCATTGTTCTGGAGTAACATACTTTTAAATGTACAAATTTAAGACTGTCACTGCTCCTCCTCCTCCTCCTCCTCCTCCTCCTCCTCCTGTTCTCGCTCTCACAATTTTTCTCTTCTTCTCTGGATTTTTGTAGGTCGTACAGCCATTTCTGTGCCTCCAACGGACCAGCGTGTTATCAAAGGAACCACTGCTATTCTGGACTGTAATGCTACACATGATCCCAGAATCAATATTAGGTACCTGCAATCTTATAGTATCTGCTTCTCTTCTCTGTTTTCTGTAGAAGTCACTGGTTTCTGTGTATCTGTGAATACATACAGTGAAGAGTACATATTTCCATCTTCTATTGCAGCTTCAAGTGGGATCGAGGTGGTGTGCCTGTCCTTCCGACCAGTGGAGGCCGTGTCTCCATGCGCCAGGGCTCCCTCACTATTGGCCAGACGTGGTCAGGTGACATTGGGGATTACACTTGCACCGTGACGTCAAAGGCTGGCAACGATTCTCGCTCTGCGCGCCTCGAAGTCATGTGAGTACAAAGAATCATGCAAACATGTTTTAATTATGTCACCTAATTTCTGTGGCGTTGTTTCACTCTTGAACACAACCCCCAGAAAGCACAACTGTACAGATTGGAGATTGAGATATAAGATGTTAGTTCATTAGCTTTAACGTTGCTGGCAGAGGGATTTTGTTGCTTTCAGACAGAGCCAGGCTAGCTGTTTCCCTCTGTTTCAAGTCTTTGTGCTAAGCTAGGCTAACCTGGCTGCAGTTTAACACACTGACACAAGAATGGTATCAATCTTCTCTAGCTCTTGGCAAGAAAGCAAATAACTGTTTTCTATTTATTATGTTTATATAATGGGGTTAGGTTTAGGGTACTGCTTCACTTAGTGTAAACATTTTATGTTACCAAAATATCATCTTGTTTTAGATTTTCATAGTATTTATGTACATATATTGCGAAATACAGAACAACCATTCATCCAATAAACAAAGCGTGAACTGTTTTCTTCTTCATAATTCACAATAACGACTTTTTGTGTTGGAATCAAGTGAGAAAACAAACAGCCAATCCATAACAAGCAATCTGTCTGATTCACAATGCAGATGTGATTGATAGGGAGGATACCTCTGGATCAAGCATCATAGAAGAAGAGACTGACTATGCAAAACATGAGATTCAGGAGAAGCACATAGATAATTAAGTATGTTGCCAAACATAAAGAAAGCATGTTGTCAGCTTATTTCTGCGGCTGCCTTAATGATTGCTTGTTTCCAATAATAGCCATACTCTGTCAACGGTCAGACACCCTCTAAACCAAATACATGTCTATACCATTGAAACTGTAAGGTTTGAGAATATAGCTAGTTAGTGTGAGTTATGTTTTGGCAGTAGTAGTGCAAGGTTATATCTGCTATCAGGTAGGCTGTGTGAAACCTGTCACATTGTGTGTCTGGTATGAGCATTTATTCCTGACGCTCACATTAAAACATGCCACACACACAATTTAAGTGTATCCCACGACCCACACAGCCTCATTATAGCAACTGTGGGGAAACACTATCAGGTAGTGGCCTTTATATAGTAATAGGCACTTGTATAATATATTTATAAAAGGCACTTATGATATATTAATACAATTGCAGGGTAGGATGGAGATAGAGCATGAGTCCACATCCTTCTGAATTATACAGCGGTGAGAGGTTACACATGTCAAACTCAGAGGGAGGAAGTGGGTCTCTGTTTATGGCTGTTCAAAAACATGAAGGGAACGAAGGGATTTCTGTACGACTCTGTGTGTGTGTGTGTGTGTGTGGGCGCGTGCGTCCAAGTGTGTGAATGACATTCTCGTTAGCTCAGTATCAGTGGGTCATAGAGGCTAACAGACGCTGGCGGCTGAGAAGACAGACTAATTACCAGCAGGTTATTAGTTCAACTCCCGCAAGACCCATCCATGTGTTCGTGAGTGTGCGTCTGTGTGTGTGTGTGTGTGTGTGTGTGTGTGTGTTTTGTGTGGGCTGTGTGAAGGTAGCTGCTCTAACGTTCTCTAAGCTCATCCATTAATTAATATGATCATGTCAGCTCAGAAAAGAAAACATCATTCTCATTTCCCCTTGCTCCCTCTCTGCCTCATTCACCGCCGCCCTTGCTTCTTGTTGGTGGTGCGCGACTCTCCCTCCTACTTCAACATTACGTCATATTCTTCATATATCTCTCTTCCTTGCACTCTCTTCTCTGTTTTCTATACGTTTTCTGACTTCACACCCACTTGACTATTAAAACGTAACTCCGCACACACGGCAGAAAACAAAATATGAAAAAAAATGTTTAACTCTGATCTAATCTGATGAAATTAACAAGAGCCTGTCAGAGGAGACCTTCTTGGACAGGATATTAACACATCCATGATTGTTTAGAAATAATTAATGAGCTTATGAATATAAAATACAGCTAATATAGCCACAAGGGACAACGTGTCTTCTGTCATGCTTTCAGTGTAAATATATATATATATATATATATATATATATATATTTTTTTTTTTTTTTTTTTTTATGTGGTCTGTTAATATGTTAACTCTTCTTATGTCTGCTAGCACCTGTAAGCTTTCACATAGAGAAACACTGAGATCTGCCTTTCTATCCCTTCTCCTCCTTCAAGCCAACAGTTTTTATGATGCCCTAAAATCAAATATCTGGACACTCTTTATTGCTTTCATGAATATATTTGTGTTACCTTCTTTGTTATTATCATGGCCGGGATGCACAAATATCCACAGGGATGCCCAAATGTCTGGAGAATTTATTTTTAATAGATAGCGGTGAAATATATTTGCCGTGGTCCAGATCATGTACAGAATAAAATATCACAATAAATATATTCAAACCACAGCCATATTTAGAAGTGTCTCCCATTGGAACTGATCCTGGACCAGACCCAGGAATCAGCCTGGGTGTCAGAGCCAACATTGTTCCACCACCATGCATATGTAACAGAAAAACAGAACAGGAAACAAATATCTGTCTAATGTAAGGTCTTGGCACTTTGTCACAGACTTGTGTGTGAAACACAACATGTATAAATGTGTAATTATATGCTGTCTCTATGTGAAATGCGTTTACTAGCTTTCTTGCCAAAAAGTTAAATAAGAAGATTTATATTTACTGGCCAGACATGGGAGTGCTATCATTTCTGCTCAGTGGCCATATAGGTACAGTGAGTAGCCAGTAGCAGAAAGACTGGACCTCCAAAGCTCACAAATTAACACATTCTATTTCATTTGTTTAACCTATAAAAAAATAACAGAAGTGTAAAAATGTCAAGTTGTGGTTTTACGGGGGTGATGTGCTATTTCTTGACCTGGAGCAGTAACTTCTGGATTCTCTGCTGGTGGCTTGACAACTGCTCGTGGCGAGAAATAGTCGGGCAAATGACCCTGTGAAACCACAGCTTGTCACTGAGTGAGTTTTAGAGGTCCTGGTAGATGGATTTTCAGCTGTTATGCTGGCTGTAGTGTCATATTTAACATACCGACATAAGAATGGTATCAGTCTTCTCATCTAACACTGTTTCTGAGAAAATACGATGTGAGTTGTTAGGAAAAGCAAGTAGTTTTAAACAGGTATGGCAGCCTTCTTTGACTATATCACACCGCTGGGAGGAACCACATGACACCTCAATGACTTTTATCCTCAGTTAAATATTTGTCCTTAATTTACTTTTCAAAACACAGTGTAATTGTATGAGTGGATGACCACAGAAATCCGTCAAGAAGAGTACACCAATTGTTTTTCTTCTCTTTTTCTTCTCTTTTTTCTTACATGTGAAGGGAGGGGTGGGATGGGGCAGGTAATGTTCTGCTGACTGCCTCAATGTTCTGCCTCTTATTTTCTAGAAAAGTGATGGCCAAGCAAATATAATCAAACTCATATCTCATGTTTCTGGGTCTTTCTTGTCTTTTTGTGTGTTCAGTGAGCTGCCACACTCTCCTCGCTCCCTGACTGCCCGTCTCAATGACTCTGACTCCCGCTCCGTCCTGCTGTCCTGGCTACGCCCTTTTGATGGGAACTCCCCGCTTCTGTACTACCTGCTGGAGCTCTCTGAGAACAGTACGTGTGTGTATGTGCGTATGTTTGTGTTTGTGTGTCTGGGCATATTTTATAGTCCCTGAGCGGCAAACAGCTGTTCACTTGCTGTCTACCAGGCACTGACACACACTCATTTACAAGAGGCGGACATATGGAGAATGGTGTTGCTGCATAAATGTACATCCAGGTTCCCTATAAATAAACTCTTATTTTCCTCCCTCCCTCACGCTCTCTCTCTCTCTCTCTCTCTCTCTCGTACCCTCTCTCTACCACAGATGTTTAAACAGCAGGCTGGCTCTTTGTCAAATAAGAAATAGAAAAAGAGAGAGAGAGATATTTAGGAAAAGAATGACTGGAGAAACAGATGCTGTAAGCTAAGGGGATGGATTGGTAAACATTCAGAGCCAAGCATTGGCACATGACAATAAGAGCTGGACTGATGGACAAATGTCAAACGTTAATGTAGTTTGACATTTTAAGTTATCTTCATTCTGAAATCTTTAGGGAGACAATCAAATTTTTCTGCTGTCACCATTTCAGCAGCTCTGTTGTAGCATCTACAAAGATACAACAAAATAAAAAAATGTCTAAATGTCTGGTCGATTTTGCTGAAGACTATCCAGAGAGTTTTGTGCACAGTGATTACCAGCTCTGTGTGTGTGTGTGTCTGTGTGTGTGTGTGTGTGTGTGTGTGTGTGTGTGTGTGTGTGTGTGTGTGTGTGTGTGTGTGTGTGTGTGTGTGTAGTATATTAGATGTTTTGGATTGTATTTTAGAGAGAATGGCCCATTATGTATACAATCTATTTCCATGTCAGACAATGCATTTAATACACTCGCCAGGCTTGCTTTAAATGGCGCACACACTATCCTTCTCACTTACACAGATACACATGTGGCTGGTGCGTTAATAGTGCATCTGTCTGTGGTATCTTCAGGAGAAAGACTGAAAGATAAGCTGGCAACAAGCTGGCAACAGTATACAGAAGCATCTGTGCTTCTTTATTAATCCCCCCTCTTCCCTCCAAACTTTCTTGTTGCATCCTGTGGTACTTGTTTCCTTTGTAATTCTCTTCAGCTCACCCCGCCTCCTTCCTTTCTACCTTCCCTCCTTGTTTCTTTTATCTATTCCTCCCTTCTTTCCTTTTGATTTATGGGTCCTGAGTGTCCCCGTGTCTGTGTTTGTCCTGCCTCAGCCAGATATCATCAGCCTCTAATCTTTGTATCTTCTGTCTAGACTCACCGTGGAAGGTCTACCTATCAGAGGTCGACGCTGTGGTGACCGAGGTATCGGTGGGCGGGCTCACACCTGCCAGGACCTATCAGTTCAGACTTTGCGCTGTCAATCAAGTGGGCAGGGGTCAGTACAGCGCCGAGACGCAGAGGTAAGACCATACATGCACATTCAAAGACACAAACAGTCATTGACACAAATTTGGGACGCACACTCACCTCCACCAGCTTTATTAAGCACAGATTTCACAATACTTCTTGTGAAGCCAGACCACTATTTCACTGATGTTTTCTTAAAAGCATGAAACCATTTTTTTAATGTGGAACATGCTGTGATGTGTGTGAAATAGAGATTTTTTTAGCCTGTTCCTTCTCTGTGTAATAGACTTGGTCACACTGCCTTACACAAACTGGGAATGAATAAACTGGAACCTTTCTGCAGTCAAAAGGCATAGTGTATGCACATCCACACACTCTAATTTGTGTATCTAAGTGTGTGTGTGTGTGTGTGTGTGTGTGTGTGTGTGTGTGTGTGTGTGTGTGTAATAGAATGTATTTTGCCACGAGCATAGAAAGGGACACGGTATTCAGAATGAGGATGAAACAGGGATGGATTCTAACAAGGCGAGTGCGAAGGGAGCGGCCTTTTTTTTTAATCCTTGCAGTGAACAGTTGATATTCATCACATATATCATGCTGTAGATGTCTATGTGATGGCATGTATACGTGTGTGTATTTCCATGGCAGTCTTCTTTCATTGCACATAGTGAACTAAACAGCAAAAATGATTAAATTAACTAATCTCCGTGTCTGTGTGTGCAAGTGTGTGTAAAAAAAGGAAAGTGTGATTTGGCCTGAAAAGTAAATAGATTGCTGTGCAGATGTTTTATGTGCACGCGTGTGTGTGTGTGTGTGTGTGTGTGTGTGTGTGTGTGTGTGTGTGTGTGTGTGTGTGTGTGTTTGCATGTTTATCCCAAGAGAAAACACTAATGGGGGTAATTATGATGCCTTAGCACTGATGGAACTGGATAGAGTGAAAGAGGGTTGGAGGAGGTGTGGCAGGCCTCTTAACAATTTTGCCCCTGAGTACAGACATACACCAAATATCACTCACACACAATACAACAGATGTGGCTGTGCATTATAAGGTGGACACACACACACACACACACACACACACATACACAAACATGTTTTTTTCTCTGGCTGAAGAGAGTGACCACAGGCAGGCGCCAGTTGTAATTCTGCCAATCAGAGTCTCAGCAACAACAGCAGCTGTGAACGCTGCCATTACACATCCACACACTTCAGATTACAGTCTCCTGTCAGTTTTATTCTCCTCAGCTTGAGGTTCTTCTACTTTCTGTTCTTGTTGTTTCTGCACTGAATCTTTCGCTTTTGTTTTCATTCACCAACACTCGTTCCTGTTCCTTTCTTCCTCCTCTGCGTACACCAGTGAATTGTTTGTGTCCAACCTAGTCCACCGTCCAAAGTTGATTGTCAGAGGCACTGGAGAATAGATTGGATTGATCCTAGCTAAAGGAAGGACTGGCAACAGACAAGTCATCACTGGTCAGTGTATCAGAGCAGATGGAAACGTCTCTTCGTTGGTGTTTGTCTCATTCGTAACCATCCGCACTTTGTTTTTCATCTGCTGGATGTTTGCCTGGATAAGACACGCACATGAGCAGTCACAGATGCCAAGGCGCGTGCTGCACTTGACACACAGGGAGAGTGAGGCAGAGGAAAATGTCCTGCAGAAGCTCGGTGCTCCAAATGAGAAGGATGACTAAATGCAGTAATGTGGACAGAGTGAGGGAACGGGACATAGAGGGAAGAAGAAGCTTGTAATATTGATGACTAAAAGCCCTTATTAAAGTTTGAACTTCCAGCTGCTTCTGCGCTCTCCCATTTTGTTCTTGTCCTGATTAGGATCTTTATCATAACAGCATTCATTTGTAATTTTTTTTTTCTTTCTCTTTGGACCATTACCTTGCCTTTCTTGCACAGGGGCACTGTGGCACTAGGGAAGAGTGTTCTGTGAGATGGACACGTACAAGAGCAATGAATAAATGTGATCAAAGCTGAAAAACATTACTTCTAAATGCAGGAACTCTCTTGAAGAATCCAATTTTACCATCTGGAGTGTCACACACACACACACACACACACAGTTATCCATGCATGACCTACACTCATACCATTACCGTCTTTAAAGAGGAGGCATTAACAGAGGAAATATTATGCAGGGGTTTAAAGCATCTGTCTCAATTCCCTTTTCCTTCGCTCTTATTTTTTATTCCAACTGCCTGACCAACTCTCTCTCACTCTCACCTTTTCTTTCTATCATACACACTTTAATACTTCAGAGGGTTTATAAGGAGATTTAAAGATTTACAGGAGATTTGTCCTGTTCTTCCCAACATGTAAATCTTGAATCTTGAATTATATATTTGTGTTTAACTGTAGCCACGGCTATGCTGAAGCTGAAGGTGCCTATAGCATAAAGAGTAAAGCAGAAGCATCAAGGCAATTGGGCTTGCACTGAGAAAGACTCTCCCAGATGAGGAAGAGCTCATTATTTGTCCAGAATAATGGTGGCGATTACAGGCATTTCTTCAGCTTTTCTCAATGTTTTCTTCACTACGAACACAGAGAAAATGTTGCAGGAAATACATTAAAGGTTCAGTCATTTCTTGCAATTACAATTCTTGCTGTGTGCACATATGGTGCATAGTTCCTATTACTTGATCATTTGGAAGAGAAGATAACAAGCTATAGCTCAGTCCTACGTGTACCTGAGATACCAATAATGTAATTAGGGTTACACACTCATGCCATGCATGAGTGCATGCTTTGAATACATAGGTGTAGTGTTTTCACTGTTTTTGGGCCTGTAGAAAACCAAAATACAACAATATTTCAAATATAAGCTATTTACATTTGTATATATACAATAACCATTTCCAGCTAACACCCTTGTATCTCTACAATTCATTTTGCTTATCATAATGCTGGAGTATCTCCTAAAATTGGAGGTGAATTATAGATTATTCAATGGGAAATATTACAGATCTACAGCACACAAAAATCTGGGGGGGTTGTACATTGTTATATAAGGCCTATGCAATTATAAGCTTAATAAAAGATTTTTTTTTCTTCAAACAAATTAGATATTAAATTAGAACTATTACTTATTTTTTCAGTTTTCATTTGTGTTAATTTAATTAACCTACAAAACAACAGGTCAGCCTTTATTTCCATACCACTGAATGGTCCACCACCTTTTGTGCGTTTGAAGGTGGTGGACCATTCAGTGGTATGGAAATAAAGGCTGACCTGTTGTTATTATGACTATATTCATCATTATGTATTAGCTGTGTCATGAATTAAACACAAAGGACCAAAAAATCAGATCAAGATCAATTAGAAACAATTATTGATTAAGGGTATGTTTTATGCAATCAGGATGCACTCCTTGATCAAAGTCAACTTCAAGCTGATGCAAAAAGATAAAACTGTGATAAAAAAAAGTGTAAATTTGTCTTATCTACATCAAAATAAAGGTCCATTATA
The DNA here is from genome assembly GCF_905237075.1 of Dicentrarchus labrax. Taxonomy (NCBI): domain Eukaryota; kingdom Metazoa; phylum Chordata; class Actinopteri; family Moronidae; genus Dicentrarchus; species Dicentrarchus labrax. The sequence continues at coordinate 30,416,139 of NW_026136721.1, forward strand.
CACAAAATTTCCAGCTTTGTGAACTCAATCAGGCAGGATTTAACCCTAATCCTAAATACACCCAGAATCCTCATCCAAAACCTAATCTGTGAGGTGTGATGGGTCTATCTTTAGCTATTTGACTATAAGACTAGAGCCAAACTAGCGGGTCTGTGAGGCTGTACTCAGGCACAGCGGTGCTTTTAGTTAAATGCTAACCCTAGCATGCTATTTAACATGTAAAATATGACAATGCTGATGTTAAGCAGGTATACAATTTATCATGTTCACCGACTTAGTTTAGCATGTTAACACACTGACAGTGGGATGGTTGTCAGTTTTGCAGCTAATCAATTGTGTCAATCTAGTATTTCACATATTAACATTTTTTTTCCCCCTGATGATGGCACTCGATCCCCCGGGAGACATGTATATCTGGATAATTTTTATGGTAATAGTTAATTATGTTTCAGTCTCAACCAAAGTAGTGGACCAAACAACCAACAACGCTAAACATATTTATGATGTCTGCATTCATCAGAGAATGCAAACTCATGTGAGATGGAAATATGTTGACTAATTTTCAACTGATTTGTGTAATGTCTGCAAAATGTTTGTGATGACCGGGTTTCTGCACTGACATTTTCCAGGCAATATGTCCACGTTAAACTGAAACTAGAAAAGACCACCTGGGAAACACTGAGCGCCAGCTTCTGCAAGAATATTGTTGTTTATTTTGTGCAACATAGAGGTTAATCAGCTGTAACTGGCACTTACATCTAAACTCATTGTTTCCGAAAGCCTTAATCAGCCTTAAATTGGCCAAACCGATAAATTGACAGAATAATTAATGTATTATTGAAGAGACAAGCACACATATACAGTAGAAAATATGTGCATCAACTGGTTTTGATTCATTTTGAGAATATGCATAAAGTTTCTCTCTTTCCTCGAGTCTCTTTAGTGTGTCACCCTCCTCCATTTGTGCAGCTTTTAGCCTCCGGCAAAACAGCACAACATTTAAAGCAGAAGTGTCAAACAAGGAGAAAATAAGCTAATCTATTTGGCTGGTTGTACCCAATCATGTCACATCTGGTTTCTCTCTCTTACTGTTTATTTCTGCTGCCCTCTGCTCATTTCTCTCTATTTTTTACCCCTACTGGATCGAAATTTTACTATCCTGTTTGAATAGAGGCAGATTTAACATCCTGGTAACACCATTAAATTTAAGAGTCGGTGTGTGTGTGTGGATTTAGTTAGAAAGCCAGTGGGCATTCAACTGTGGAGAATGACACAGATAGAAACTTTTACTAATTCCCACAGCATAGGAACTCACAAAATACCCCCCCCCCCACATACCCCCGGTTCATTTTCACTCACACACTAGAAAACATGTACATCTCCTGCAGAAACTGTCCTCTTTTCCTTAATAACAAGGGACAGAGAAAGTGTGTCACACAGCGTTCACATAAAGTTACGGGGTGTGTTTGATTTATTTAGTTGCAGCACATGTATGGGTGTAGGTATGAATGTTTGTAGGTGGATATCCGGTGGTGTGTGACTGGGTGGGTTGGGGTTTGTTTGTTTAATCTCTGGTGTAAAGTTGATGTCCTCATGCTGAACCCACTGTATGAAATATGCACTCGTAATATAGTTGGGAGGGAATTAAAGCAGTTCCCAAGGAGTTTCTGCTCTCGTGTATAAGTGTGTCAGGGTGCATTAATTTGTGTGTGTGTGTGTGTGTGTGTTTTATTTGCAGTCAAACAGTGAATGACCGCATCTGTTCAGTACTGTATGGTTGTGTGGGTGTTTGTGTAGCGTGAGTTTGTGTATGTGCATTAATGTGTATCATCAATTTCAGTCAAAAGCAGTGGCATAGTTGAGGATTATATATACCCCATTTCCAGACGGCTACACTAATGCCCATCTCATTCACACTTGGCCCATTAGCCTATGTGTGTGTATGTGTGTACATGAGTATGCCTGCTGCACCTGGTGCTGCCTGACAGTGCCTAACCTAATGGAAGTAAAGCACAGCTGTAAAACCACTGGCCTGTGCCATATATCCGCCTGCGCAAGTCTGTAGCTAACAGCTTTCACAGCCCTGCCTTCACACAAACACACACATATAGATGTGCACACACATTTATGGGAACGTACAGATTCGGACACATATATACAGAGCCATACCGCTACTAATGGCTCAGTAGCTCATAGGGAATCATTCAGGGAGACATGGGGCACAGCGGGGAAACGAGGGGCTGTGGGGGGGGTGTAAATCTCCAGACATAATCCATGGAAGGGAAAAGACCATCGGATGTAGCAGTCTGTCTTAAGCTGAGAGAAATTTGTTTGGTGTGTGTGTGTGAGAGCACATATGGCTCTGATTACGTTAGCTGAGCTGCTTACAGTAAAGCCAGAGGCTGACCAGCTCAGCCTGTGTGCTTTACCAACCATGAGAGGGGCTGGGAGCTTTAATCACGGGTGGAGTTGTGTGGGGAGGGGGGGAGCATTACAGAGTAGAAGAGGAGGGAAGGAGATGAGTAAAAGATAGAAGGATGAAATAATTGAGGCCAAAGGACATGATGGATGAAAGGTGAAAGTTTGCAGATGGGAGTGAAGAAAATGGAGAAGGGGGATTCAAATGTCAAAGGGAAGATGGGAAAAAAGGTTTAGAGAGACAGAAGAGAGTTGAAGAGGGCAGAGAGAGTGAGGGATCGCGCTGTCTCACTGGAAATTAAAAGACGAGCTCTTTGCTCATTCTCAACTAATAGTAATTTAACTATCTGTTGCGGCCACACTTTATAGCTGGTCTACCGGGATGTTGTCGTAGGGTTGAGGTTGAAATAGAAACTTCCCAAACAAAGATTGCTGGTGTATAAATGGAACAGAAGTAGAAAAACCTCAAGCTTAAAAAGGAGAGATACAAAACAGAATATAAACAGTAATCTGCAAAACACAAGACAGTAAATGCCTGTTTGTTGTTCTAAGCTGCCAGTAAATAAAACACAATAGCGGTTCAACTTATACCGAGTTCATGAACGCTTTTACATTTGTTGTTTTAAACACCCAGTGCCAGCTCGATCATTCCCAGGAGAAATCCTCTGGCGCACTGGAAGTGATGCGTTAAACGTTTCCATCGGCAGCAGCCGTGGTTTGTGGAAATAAATGAACAATATAGCCAGGGATGGAAAGCAAATGTATTAAATGAGATTGCATGATACACCAGGAGAACGGGGGGTGAGAGAGATGAGCCCAGAATTCAATAAGAATTCATCAGAGCTGTTTAAGCTGTGAGATGATTGTATATAATAAGTTGCATCTCTGTCCCGTGTATCTCCAGTGACAAGCATGATAATTTGTTTGTAGACAGTCTGACCCCCAGACTAGAAAAGATGAAGATACTTGGGAAAGAGAATTGCTCTAAAATCCTTTTTTTTTTTGCCTACAAACCTAATATACTGCTCCTGTGCAAACCTGTCCCTGTAAGTGATCTGTTGGACACCAGATGAAAAGGACAAATGCTGCGTCTACACTTTTTCAGCAATACTGATATTCTCATTACAGGACACATAATAAACTAAATCAAAATCATTTGTCTTTCTTCCTCTCTCTCTTTCTTTCTTTGTGTGTGTGTGTGTGTGTATGTGTGTGTTAGATTGATGCTGCGAGAGGAGGCACCCAGCGCTCCTCCAAAGAATATTGTAGCCAGTGGGCGGACAAACCAGTCCATCATGGTCCAGTGGCAGCCTCCGCCAGAACCCCAGCTCAACGGAGTCCTCCGAGGATATGTACTCAGGTATACACACACACACACACACACACACAAACACAGAAACATACATAGTTTTATAGCTTTATAACATTTCAATTGAAAATTATTGACTCTGATTGGCTGGTACAGTTGGTGTCCGTTCATGTTTGTACTGCTTTTGTATATTTTGGTCTAGAAGTTAGGTGACATAGTGACATTCATTTGGTTCATTTTGATGATTTTGTGCACACAAATCATTATCTCTCGCAACTTATTGTCTTGAATGCGCAAATGGATGTAGTATCTTGTGCACGAGATAACAATTCTCATCCTTCAGCTCTGCACTGTGTTTTAAAATACCAATCTGACTGCAAGTATTACAGCTGAATTTATACTGGTTTATAGAAACATTTAGTCAAGTGATTAGTTGAGCGCCAGAAAATAAATTAAGTCATTCATCAAGGAAAAAATGCCACACATGGTACCAGCTTCTAAAATGTGAGGATTTTAAGCTGTTCATCTTGACTTCCTGGAATACCGTGACAGGTATTTTTAGCTAATTTCAGACATTTTATAGACTAAACAACCATACAAATAACTCAAATAACTGGTTACTTAATAATGCAAAGAACTGCCAGTTGCAGCCCTGGTATAGAGAAAACCTCTGATGATTATATATTGTAAAGAAAAAGATAAAAGAGCTCTTTTTTGATGCTCATGCTGCCCCTGATCGCCTGTCCTTCACTTTGATGTCTACCTTAAGTGTGACATACTGGGTGTAATCAAACTGTCATCAGCTCCCTCACACAGATTTGCATATAATAGCAGTAGAAGTTATCAGGTCTTTATGCTCGTTCAGTCTGTTATCTGCCCCCACTTCAGAAATCAGCTGAAAATAGAAACACACACTCATACAGTACAGCTCCACTGTATCATTTCAGTTTTATACTCCTCCTGCCCTCCCTTTTGGATTATCCTTTCTCTTCGTTGTATTATCCAAATGATCCTCTCTCTCTCTCTCTCTCTCTCTCTCTCTCTCTCTCTCTCTCTCTCTCTCTCTCTCTCTCTCCCGTTGTTTCCCACTTTTTCTCCTCCATCACTTCCCCCTCCTCCTCTTCCTCCCCAAGTGTGAGTGTCAGTGTGTCAAGTGGAGAGAGAGGAACAAGGGGTTATCTCCTCTCCACCACGGAGATGCCCTGTCAGCCTCCGGCACCCCCTCGCTCTGTGCATCTGTGTTTGTGTGTATGAGTGTGTTCCTGTGTGTTGTGTATGTGCATATACAGTATGCATGTGTGATAGAGCGCTGACTCAGCCATTGAAACGTTGGAATATCCCGTTATACTGAATAGGCTCCATATTAAAACGCTGACATGTGGATTATTACTCCATTCGGCTCCATCAGATATGTACAATACCTAAGTGGTATTACACCTCCCTGTCTAGTCGGGTCATATATCCTTTTAAGTGGACGTTTATATCACATGTACTAAAGCAAAGGCCTTAAGAAGTGCACTATTCAGAGATCTCTATCAGACACTGAGGGGTTTTATTTTTTAGGGATTCTGTCGTTAACTTCACACCAATGGAAAATCCTTTAGTGTAGTTTCTGTGCTTCTCAGATGGCCAACATAAATGATACTGTGTGTTTATTTTGAAACATGTATTTATACATATACTACATAATCCACACTGGTATGATTATTCAGCTATGTTCAAAGCATTTCCAGGCTGGGGATGCATTTTTACGAGTACATTTGGTTATATTGCATGCTCTTGTCCATAAGCATGTAATGAATTCAGGAGAAATTCTGGGTTCATTTTCTTGCTCAAGGACACCTTAAAATGTTGGTAGGAAGAGCCAGGGATTGTGCTCCACTGAGCTACAGCCATATTGTTCATATGTGCATACATTTGTCTGTGAATTCTGACTTATGCTAAATCACTTGCTCACTTTCTTTCCTTGTTTAGCCACAAACCAACATATTCACAAGTGTTTCTGTGTGTGTGTGTGTGTGTGTGTGTGTGTGTGTGTGTAGATACCGTCTGGCAGGGCTGCCAGGGGACTACCAGGAAAAGAACATCAGCAGCCCAGAGACCAACTACTGTCTGCTAAAAGATCTGATCATCTGGACACAATACCAGATCCAGGTGGCTGCCTACACTGGAGCCGGCCTGGGCGTCTACAGCAGCCCTGTCACCGAGTACACTCTGCAGGGAGGTTAGTAATAACACACACACATATTTTTGGAGGGCAAAGCAAATGTACTGAGAAACTTTGAGACATTATGTCAATTATGTAAATGATGTCATTATGTCAACGCATGCACACATATATATATATATGTATATATGCTAGTATATATAATATTAGAAGTATTATCTTTTAACATACATTACTTTAATTAGCTGCCAAAAAGAATCTCTTTCTTGCTCCTGGAGTTGTTAAATCCTGGAACAGAAAGGCTTCACATCTGATCAATCACACATTATATGCACATACTCTATGTTCCCAGTTTGTTGTTTTGTTATACTTCTTACGATGCCCAAATTTAGATTTGAGGGTTTCACATTTAACAATTGGCTAAATAGGGGGAGCATTATTTCATGGAGTAATACTCATGGACCTTGAGTTAAAAACATTAGCTGCAGATAGAACTAAAAGGACATTGCTGCTCTATGTATTCTTGAGATCTTCAAATAATCTTTGAGCTTCATGATTAATAATATGAATAGAGTGACTATTTGTTTTCCACCTAAACTAATTTTTTAAAACTGGAATGTGAACATGCAATTTCCCACACTTTTGCAGTTATAGATAAAGTGCATTTAAGAGAGATACATTTCCATGCAGTTGTGTGGACCCATACATCTCTAAAAACATTTGCACCACAGTACACATAGTAACAGGTTGTAATAGCAAGTAGATCCTCAACTATTTTTTACTGTTGTGGGTAGCGAACAAACTCAGTTACAGGCAGCAGCTCCTCCGCAGGCTGGTTGGCTTCACAGTGATAGGTTGGGGAGCTCAGCTTTGAAAGGACCCAGTTGATGCGGTTCAGACTTCTGTTAAAGTTGCCCCCGAGGCATCCCCTCAAAGGAACACAAGCTTCAACCAATTGGGAGGAGAACCTAGGGGCGACCCACAACAAGCTGGACGGACTACATCTCCCATCTGGTCAAAGAGGACCTTGGGATGCTGCAGGTTGAGCTGGAGGAAGTTTGTGGGAAAGAGTGTCTGTGCCTCCCTATAAATATATTATATGATGAGTAATAGTGTGTTGATTGTAATAAATATGGCTGCACAGAGGAACACACTTTCAAGTCTGTCAAACATAAATCCATTCAGAGGTAGTGAAAGAAGGAAGAATGTAACTGAAGACACTAAAGGAAGACGAGAGGAAGTAGTCGTGGGGGTAAATCTTCTTTAAACACGTGCTCTTCTCTTCCTGACTTTTATTCCAACAGTATATTATCATTATTAAAGATGGGCTGAGCCACACACACACACACACACACACACACACACACACACACACACACACACACACATGCACATAAAACCCACAGTCATTATTACAAGAGTTCAGGACAGGTTTATAGAGTAGGAGAGGGAGTTAGACTCATTAATTATTCTAATGTGGTTTAATGGGAGTGGCTGCGATGGATTGGACATTTTCTCTCTCTCACTATCTCTTAGAGGATGTGGGTGAACTCAGTGTTAGACTGTGATAACATTGCTCTTCTCCAAGTCTCTCACATACAGGCATATGCGCATACTAAGATTCCCCCAGAGGACAGAGTTTAGTGTTTTATCTGTAGCTGTGAGCTGCGAGGGGTTAGAAGCCGATCCCCAGGAGTAAAGTCAGCGTGGCAGGGGGGGAAAGAGCATCTTTAACATCAATTAATCTTCCGTCTTCCTTTTTGTCTTCTCATCCTTTGGCTCTCTTTCTCTCACTATCTCTTCCTTTCCATTTTTCACTAGTTTTTGTTCTGGTCTCTGTACTTTCCAATTTGTATACCATACTCTCCTCTCACTGTGTGTCTCTGTGTGTTCTGGCCTCACTGGCTCATATATGGGATGTAAAGGGCATTCCCATCATGCAACAGTGCATTATCACTGTGGCTTTCTAGCATCAGCATAAACCCCTTACAGAGTATTCACCATAACATGTGGCCACAAACACACACACATGCACACACACGTTTCATAGTCACACTCTTCTCTTCCTGGCTTTAATGTTATCATGGGCCTTCTGATAGATTGATTCCATATAACACACAACGATTCACATGTAGAGACACATTCATACACTGACATGAGGAAGAGGAGACAGTGAACCAATCCTAGAGTCGATGAAGGAAATCGGTGTCGAACTCATGCAAACCAGACTCTACATGTTCAGTTTTTCTTTCAAATAACCTACACTTCATGGGGGAAACTGCAGTAATATAAACAGTTAATTCCTTGACTTTTCTTGTTAGACATTCCCCATCTTATCTCTGAGCACTCTGTCTTCTCCGTCTCACTCTCTGGTGGATGATGAATGCCTTGAAGTTTAAACACATTTCAGACAGACTTATTGATATTCAGCTATTTACTATATACATTATTACTATTAGGCTTTAGTTTGACTGCAAAATTCTTATAGTTGAACTTTTTATTGTTTAATATTTGAACTGGGATTAAAATTTAAACACAGCCACAGAGTCCTAGTTTATTGCTGATAGATGTGTGGAGGTTTTTTTCTGTACAACAAAGTCTCAGTAATATATACGAGTAAAGCTGGTGCCTCACAATTAAATTACCTTTATTAAATGAAATGACCAAGGAAGTGTTTTTTACATGGATAGAATTGATATATGTGTAATTTAAAGGGGCACTCCACTTAACTGACATGTAAGGTTCAGTTTACCTATCACAAGGGACCTAAGCACAACGAGTACTATGCAGACTGAACATAGCGTACTGCATGGTGTTTTCTCCGGCTGTAGTGGGAGCTTGAGAAAAACTACCCTGAAAATGTCATCATGATGTCACCCGGGTTTTTTCTGCTTCAGCTTGGGGCTTAAACGTTTTAAAAGAAAGCCTATATTACAAAGTGGAGGTGTGTTGGTGTGTAATGACTCACTAGTTGCGTTTTGTGAAATGTAAGCTCCAGTGTTTTGTTTAGCCAGGGGACTAAAAACCAGAATATCTCGGTCTCGTGTGAGTCCTCCAGCTTTATGGGGCTACACAAAACTGATTTAAGTTAAGATTAACTACAGATCAAGTGTCCTGATCTAACACATTGTATTTTTAATCAACAAATCATGACACACTATGCAGTTACATTATGTGGGTAATAAAGGTTGACAGGACTGCTTGGTTAGTGAGAGTGATGTGGCTACAGGACTGAACCAACAAATCAGTGAGTCATCTAACTTTCTGTGGACACTGTCTGGCCTCCTGAGGTCACTGAATTAAAGACTTAATAAATTTCATTTATCATTTTAGCTGTCTTTATGAGCCGCCATTGTTCATAACCAGGCACTGAAGGGGCAGTACCCTAATCTCACTTAGTCATTCCTAAACTGATCCTATGCAGAACACGTGAATGCAAAATACAATAGATGAGATGAATTATATTGGGGAATTAGGTCATTTTGTAGCAGAGAATAGCAATGTAGCTTTGGCATTTAACTTTTGCAAGCTTAGCATATATTTTTAATTAAAATATGAACTGAATCTCAACATAAAATATTGAAATATGGTGCCATATGAGGTATTTAATACCACTACTTGTTGAAAAAGTAAGAGCATAACAGTGAAAACTCTTTGTTTCTGCAGCTTAGGGCTCCAGGTTTGTTACTGTACATGTTTTTTCTTGTATGTCTAAACACCCATCCTCTTCCTCTTTGTGCTTAGTTCCCACAGCACCTCCGCAGGAAGTGGAAGTTTTAGCTATCAACTCGACTACCATCCGCTTCACCTGGAATCCTCCGCCTCAGCAGTTTATTAACGGCATCAACCAGGGATACAAGGTAAGCCTCTTGATGTGTGTGTATGTTCCTACACAAAGTAAAAAACTAAGCGTTCAGACATTCTTGTAAAGAATAAAATATTAGACCTTTTTTTTTTATGTTTGCAGGATCTCCCTTGTGTTTTGCACGAGGGTATGAATTCTTTCAATTTTGGAGTTAGCTGATGGCAGAAAAAAATTACAGAAAAATGTATATAAATTAAAATGTCTGATAAAATATCAGCACCTTGAATCTACCTTTGTGTATGAAAGTTGCTTTATAAATTATATATTTGTAAGACAAAAGACCGTTTTTAAATGTTGCAAATGTCTGTTCTTATCATCATCACCATCTTTATAAAAACAACTCCTAAAACCTCAAACCCATCGATGATTTTGAGCTGTAAACAATCAAATAATTCCTACTTTTCTCCTTATTTTATTCATTAATTTAATGCTTTCAATAAAAGTTAAATTAAAATAAAATATATGCTTGTAAAATAAATGTTTGCCTCCATGTGGGTGTGAGTGCATTTTGTGAAAAACCTATTAACCTCTTATAGGACTTTTAGCTCAGAGGCCTTGTTCTTGTTTACTCATACCTCATACCTCCAGCCAAGCCAAGTCAGGGATCAGCACTGCATAGAAATGAAAAAGACCGATGGAGGAATAGGGAAAAGAGAGGATTAAACGGGGAAAGGTGTGGAGAAAACAGGGAGCGAGGGACCGAAGAGAAATAAGACATAATAATAAAGAAGCAGGATAATGGGGAGCAGAGTGAGAGCGAAGGATTGAATAGCATGAGTGATCTATATGTACTAGTTCTGGTATGTGATTTATTCTTCACTTCGTTGTGGCAACCAACCCCTGAGGAACCGATTAACATGACAAAGAAAACACATCACATTCCTTGCTGTGCGTCACTGGGTCCGTGTGTGTGTGTCTGTGAGCGTGTTTTAGAGTGTGAATGTTGGTGTCTTTGTTGGTTTATAAATACTATATAGCTTTCCATCCGTTTGATGTGGCTCTCTGATGCCGTCTCTGTATACCAGGCTTACCCACTACAAATCAGTGGAGCTTCGCAGTGCAGCTCCGCACATGTGGGTGTGCGTCTTTGAGTGTGTTGTGCTGGTTAGAGGACAGTAGATAATGATATTAATTAAAAGAGGATATGAAGCAAAGCCTCATCTCATCTCATCCCCCACCAGATCACTGACTGTATACAATACCGTTAATAATATAGCTCTAAACTGAGTGTTGGAGAGAGAACCAAAGAGCCACTTCTGATGACTTTCATGTCTTCCATTTACTTACCTTGAAACTACCTCATGACTTACTTCAGATTTTTCTGTTTGACTGTTGTGAGTCCGTCTGTCTGTCTCTGTCTGTCCGTCCGTCCAACAGACAAAGAAGAGAGCAATCGTTTATCATTGATGAGGTTCCATTTTGCCTGAATTCTCAAGGTTTCTCTTCTTTACAAAACAGGTTCCATAAAAGATATATCGACGCCGGTGAATAACAAAAAAGTTACGCAGGAAGAAATCGGGCACTTACTAGCCCAGTATAAAGAAACGTTCTTAAAGTACTCTACCTGAGACCTGAGATAACACATTTCGCAGCACAAAGATCACACTGTGTTTTTTCCACTGTGAAGCGCGTTGTAATGTCCCTGCTCTGGTCCAAGTCTACTTGTGGACACTCACACTGCATTGTGTTTTTTGAGTTTCCTTTGCAATCTGGTTCAGAATACACACGTTACTATAGCAACACAGCAGACCCAATCATCCCAGCACCCTTTAAAAGTGGACTAGCATCAGATGCTTGAGGGTGCCAGATCAATACTCTTTAACCACACCCAAACTGTACTTTGCTGATAATAAATTTCAATAGAAAACCTTATTTCACCATGACAGACTGGGTGCAGTGCAGCACCCTTCAGGCAGAGAGTAAACGAGCAGCCACTCAACTGTCTCTGGATATCACAGATTTATCCCTAATGGGATATCGAGAGATGTTTTTCATGGGGTTCCTATTGCAGATTGTCTAGGTAATATGCAGCAGTGTACATTGGAGCAGCATTTGTAGTGTTAATCATGAACATTTCTTGTTTGCTGTACAACATAATTGTGTTTTTGAAAGTGAAGTGTGTAGTTATGAACATTAGAGGGCTGTGCTGCTACAATCCACAACCAAAAAAAAACAAACACAGAATGGTCAGCTAGCATTGAATATGTTGACTGAATAAGCAGTAAATAAATAACTCCAATATGTCTTATGCTGTGTCTGAAATCACCTTGTTTACTCATTCACCACTCCCTATAAAATAGACCCCCAATAGTTTACTATGTGCTAGTTCTAGTTCTTTATTATTTGTCATATGCATATTATAGTGAAGCAGTTGTTGGCAATGAAATTCTTGTTTTCCGGCTCCCTCCAACAATGCTCATACAATATGTATAAAAAGAAAATCTCACAAGTAAATGAGAAATGACATGAGAGATATGAGACTGTGCACTTGTACAAGTTGCAGAGTATCCTGAAATATCCTAGTAGTATCAGTATGCAGCGTCCTAATGAGCCATCAGATGAGATTTTTGACACTTATTAATCGTTATGCATCATGACTTAAATGTGTTGAATCTCACAATGGTAATTTCAGTCTCTAAAATGTAACTCAGAAAATAGTGTACATGCAAAACCATAAACTGAGTTTTGGTTTGCAAACGCTAACAAAATCATTGTTCCATGTTGAACTGACAAGGTATTAAAATTTTACCTGCTACAGTGGTGGTATTATGGACAGATTACGTCAGTATTATATTTCAGCTTTTCATATAGACAGTTGAAAGAAACCCTCTATGTAAACGTACCCTGTAGAACTACAGCAGTAGTGGAGACACACAAAGGTGTTTTGAAAGTGATGTAGAACTCAAATTGCCACTCTGGAGAACAGCACCAGTGAATGACTAAACCTCTCGGACCTGTGAAGTCTTATGAAGGTGTGGCAGGTTCATTGGGTTTCCTCTAGATTACATTTAATGAAACATTCAGAGTTTCAGCTGCCTATACCAACACTGTACGCATGTGGCAACTACAGTCGAGGGTATGGTTAAGATTAGGCGCTCTCTTGAAGTTGTAGTCTGCCCATGTAATAACAGTGATTTATATTGTACAGCATGGCAGCAGTCAACACTGTTACTGTTATTATACACTATTATATAAACCAAAAGAAAGAGGAAATTGTCTTGAATACTTTAAAGCTTTGAGACAACGTTGAAAAGTGTACTGGCAATGCAGTAATAACAAATGTCACATTAAATATATGCCATTATAGAGACACATTGCATTTTATAATCATATGCAACTTGTGTGTAAATAGTCATTTTTATTTTTTGATTTTTTTTACATAGACTCACTATTAACTCATTGTACTATGTAAAGCAGCAACAATGTATTTTAATTTTTTGTTGATTCTGTTGTGTACAAAAGCGGTAGTGTTTTCACCGACTGATTGATTTCAAGGACAATCCGACCGAGTCCGAAATAGCCAATCTTCTCGCTGATGGTCTTGTTTGTTTATGTAGGTTATGTGGAGGCATTATAATTTCTATAAGCAGTTAAAAACTCCTTGATGTCAGTTTAATTCTACTAAAAACTTGGACAAAAGTTCACATTTTAGCCAGCTCTTTTTTTTTGTACCAGGAACTCTAAATATGGGTACCATATCATAATGTTGCTCATGGCTTATCTCTCATTATGAATATGTAAGTGTGTGCTTTTTACTGTTTGTTTTTGTGGCTAAAGCAATAACACAAACCAACCTGCTGTGGTTCTGAATATCAATCAAGTCCCGCAATAGAGATAAATTAACCTTTCATTAGGCATTTAGTCGGACTGATAATCAAACTTAGATGATGTGATGACTGATAATGGCCTGCTGGCAGGAATTTATGTTAAGCAGAGTGGTACATTCCTACGTAAATAACTGTTTGAATTTTAATGTGTTTGGAATACAGATAACTTTTCCAGAGAATGAACATGAATATTGTTTTGCCATTTTGACAAATTTGTAAATAGCATTAGGCAGTTTTTAAACTTTAATGACAAAAACCCTGAGGTACCAGCCTGATCCAAAACAGATTCACCGCAGCCCATACTGTGGTACAAATAAGTTTTGTCTAATACATGCAGTCTGTATAATATGATTTGGATTTGGTAGCCTGAAGCTAATACTGTTGAGTTAAAATAATAACTAAACAAAACAAAATGGAAATATACAACAAACTGTGATTAATAATTTAGGTGCCGTGGTGACCTGCTGAATGAAAGAAGATTCAATAGATATTATTGGGAACCAACATGTCACCAATGACCATCTCTCTCCCTTATTACAGCTGCTGGTCTGGCCAGAGCAGTCCCCAGAGGATGTTACCGTAGTAACCATCACCCCGGACTACCCTGGTGCACGCCACACAGGATTAGTCAGCGGACTCAAGAAATTCACCTGGTACTTCGGCTCCACCCTCTGCTTCACAACACCTGGAGACGGCCCCCGCAGCTCTCCCACCTTGTTGCAGACACACGAGGACAGTGAGTACACATACACACACACACTTCAATGTGAATGAAGCCAGAACAGAGCACAAAGAACACTCTATCAGCCCCTCCTGTGAATAATAATGAAAGTGTATTGTCTTGCTCTGTATTCAGTCCAGCTGTTTCTATTGACGTGATACACAGCTGTGTACACAATGTGTATATACCAACACCTCCTTTCTCTCTGGCTCGTACTTTTCTTTTCCGTCCTTTTTAATCTTTTTCTCTTTTTAGTTTCCCCTCAACTTCCTCACTTTCATTTTTCCTCCACTGTGTCTTTTTAAAGCCAATTGATTTATATGTTTTCAGGCATACTGGTATTTATGGTCTACTGTTCCATGGATAGACATAATAGCTGCCACTCCCAGTTGCAAGTACACATGCACACAGTTGCATTGTCAAATAAACACAATGGCCTATAGGCAGACAGACAAGCAATTATTACCAACCAGCAATTATTGAGTGGGAAAGGGATATTAGAAGCCATTTATACACGCACACTAACACACATGTGCATGCAAACACACACACACCCACACACACACACACAAACACTACTATACATACGCACAGATATTGATTGGGTGCTGGGCGCGTTACAGGGTTAACGGTGGGTGTAATTCTTGCTTGATGATAGCTTTTTGTGTGCGTGTGTGTGTGTGTGTGGGTGTGTGTGTATGTGTGTGTGTGTGTGTGTGTGTGTGTGTGAGAGTGTTATTGAATGTCTCAGATGAATAGCTTAATCGCTCTGCAGGGAGAGGGGTTAGAGAGCCATACATGAAATGAGAAACGACAGGCATGCATGCACCTGTGTCTGTGTGGGTGTGTGTGTGTGTGTGTGTTTGAGGTGGTCAGTGCAGATGTGATTAGGAGTTGGTGTGTGAAGTTAAAGAGCAGTAGGTAATAGGCTGCATAGACAATAGATTTGTGCGTGGAAGGAAGGATGATTTACTAAAATGTAAGATTTTTCTGAAATAATGGTACTGTTGAAGAAGTTCAAATATAACTAATATTATCTGGTGTATTTTTTCTCAGCCCCTGGACCTGTTCGTCACCTGAGCTTCACTGAAATCTTGGACACATCACTCAGAGTCAGCTGGGCAGAACCTGAAGACAAGAACGGCATCATCACTGGTTAGAGCCTTTCAACACCAAAGGATAAAATCTCACTCATGAGTTCCTCCACTGCCTTCATCTCCCCTCACTAATCAAGAAACTCTCCTTTTACTGTGTTATTTTCAGCCCCATTAACAGTTGTGATGAGATAAGCTTAAATTAGGTTTCTTGGCAGCGTTTCTAATTTAGAGGTATTCTTCTCAGGTGGACAAATACAGTGTGTAAAATGACTAATTTAAGTAAAAAAGCAAAAAGCATCCCCTCGAGGCAAGCGGCAGTGACGGAGGAGCCCTGAAACTTCTACAGTTTCTTCAGTATCATTCCACTTAGACCTTTATTTTCTGTCTGGCTTCCACAGACATCCCCCTGTCTCTGACACTGTGTATGTGTACAGCTGATTCATCATCAGCTAATCCCTTTTCTCTGCAGCTTGTCTACTCACATTATCTCCAACATGCCCTCATCCCACGCCTCCCAACACCCTGGGTGTTGTTTGTGTGGCGCATCACAGAGCTCAAGGCACTTTTCCTCCGAATTCATTTTTGCCTCAGCTCCTCCATGGCTCTGTTAGACAATGCGGCTGGTGAACACGACAAGCCGCTGTGAATTAAGCGATCTCACTACATTGTGTGTGTCTGCCGTTGTGTCTGTGTGTTCACATGGCCGCACCATGTCCAACAGTTGTCAGGCACCTACACGACAAGGCCACGGTCTAGCAGCAGAAGGCTGCAGTGCCTTTACAGTCGGAGTGGGAAAATGGTTATTCAATCAAGGTCACCTTGCACATTTACTATTTTCTCCTCAACCTGCTTTTCATCCAACACCTGGTGAGCAGGGAGACAGATGAGGGACCATTCACTCTCTCCAGGGCTTTCCACACAAGTGGCCTCACACACACACATACACACTCTCACACACACGTTTTGAAGGTGGTGGAGGGTGATGCATGACTGTGAAGATGCAAAGGGACAGACAGGGATTTTGACTGTAGTTACCCCTCCCGCACTCTCTTCCTCCTTTTTGGCTCTGTACCTCTCATTATGTGCAAGTGTGCGTGTAGGTGTGCATGTATGTTTGTGTGCACACCTGTCTGCTCATGTCTATATGCACCTTTATTAACCCAGCGTGTGCTCCACACCCGCAGGCTACGTGTTGTGGTGGGAAATGTCTGGCGTAGAGTCGAGTCGTGAGGAACGTTCACTGTCCAACTCCACCCTGCAGTACCAGCTGACCGGCCTCACCTCCACCACCGTGTACAAACTACAGGTGGCAGCGCTCACCGCCGCAGGCCGGGGCGTGGTCACATCCTCCACTATCTCCACTGGAGTCCCACCAGGTATAGAGAATATACACACACACACACACTGGAGCTGGTGACAGTGGATGTTAAAAAAAGATTTTCGCTTGTGTGTATGTGTGTGTGTAGCAGAGTAAATATGACTGATGAGCTCTTACGATGCCATTGTCTTTCCTCAGGCTGATAAGTGGCTGTTACTGTGCATCCATGAATCATCACCCACACAACCAACACACACATTCACATGCACAGTCACACACACACACACAACGGTAGTCATTTACAGCATCTTAGAGAGCGCTTTAGTGTGTGGTTTATTTGTGTGTATACCGTGTGCACATCATGCTTGTGTGCATGATGAGTTTGTATGATTGGACTATGGCCAAGTTGCAATCATTATTAGTGCTGATTAACTGGAAATGGCAAAGTGGAGGGATGCAGTGTTGAGAGAGGGCAAGAGACAATCAAAGAACAGGACTGAAGGAGGGAGTGCAGATAGAGAGACATAATGAGGGAAGAACAGAGAACACAAGAAAATGCAATCTCCTAAGAACAGAAGACTAAAGTCTCTCAGAAATGGACGGAGAGGCAGAGACAAAGTGGAAGAGAATGGAAGAAAAACCAGACTCATACAGCAGAATTTTTTGTCCTAACATTTTTTGATTACTAATTTATGAATAAAAGCAGAGAAAGTGAAAGCAAGATGGATACAGACAGTTCTTAGATTCAGAGGTTATTCATTAATTCATGAAAGCAAAAGACTGAAGGAAAGACGGAGGAGTGAAGATTAGGAGAAAGAACTAAAGAATGAGCAGAGAGAGAAAGAGAGAGATCCACCGAGCATAGATTCTTGTCTTGTTTATTTATTCATGTATTCATGGAGTTGGGAGAATTTTGTCATTCATCTGAGCAAGGCAGCTGATATCAACATTTCCACATTATAACCCTTACAAGTTTGCTGCATGCACTTACAGTGCATTGGTACCTGATAGCTGTAATTTGTTTTTGTTGCACACATGTACCTCGCTGTTTCCATAATAACTGGACCCAGTCATGTTATATAGTCCTTTTACAATAAAATTCCCCTCAGATATTTTACAAATGTGTCTGAGGTGTCCTGGTGTACTGATGTGTTACAACACACGCCGTTTGATTTAACATATCGGCTTTACAGATCTGTATTCTGCCATGTTCAGCAAATATGGTGCTTGTGATGCTGCAGCAGAAATGGATGGATTACAGTAGATCACACCAGAGCACTTACACCATCCAGGGATACCAAGTATTAACCAAACACAGTGAAGAGAAGTGGTTGAAAAGTGGGTCTGAAGTGCTCTGTCTTGTTGTCATTCAGTGAGACAATTTAAAGCAAAGTGGATTGTGATGATTTTTGATAACTTAAATGTCATTAACAGAAACAAACTGCTATATGCTTCCTTTGTTATGATGTGTTTTAAAACAATAGCAACAGGAAAAGGAAGAAAAACGGGATTTCAGCCTGAGTCTCCAGAGCGGTTGTCAAATGTGCTGCCTGCCATACTGATGCCAATTCAATTCAACAGCTGTCAGTGAATAAGTCTATTGAGAGCCAGCTATAAATTTTGTGTGGCATTTGAAAGGTGGAGTTGTAAACCTTTCATTGGAATATTTAGTTCTGGTTGAAGTGTGCATACAAAACGTATTATTATTCCTCCTTGATTTATTCCATCTTAAAGAAAAAAAATCTCCACCAGGCGAAAGTAATAATAGTGTCCTGGTTGCTTTTTGTTGTTCAATGCAGCTCTCCGCCTAAAAGTGACAGAAACAACATTTCAAACTTTTAGTCAATGATGTTTAGCAGCAAACGCCAAGGACCAAACTCGGGCTGCATCAGTGACGCTCGTGTCAGATCATTTTCTTTGTACTATAAGCCGAATTAGTTGATTTCAAATTGTTCTTCCTTACAGTTATTAATACTGTCAGGGAAGATAGTTATCCTCACAAAATAGCTTTTTAAAAGTTGTTGTTCCTACATTTGTTATCAGTCTTTGAGGGAGGAAGGAAACTGCAGTACAAAGATACATTATATTTAAAATGTGAATATGTATATTTCCATTACACCATGCCCATTACAATCTAATATACATGGTTGTCTTTTAACATTGTGACATATTGTTTTAGATAGATATTTTTATCAAATAATAAAACAGAAAAATATACAGATTTCAGAACATGACGTTAAGGGAGATTAGGATACAGTATATCAGCAGTGACTTCATTCAACTGCATTATTATAACATAATATTTATACATCTATATATGTATATACAGTATATACATATATATAATGTTATTGGTTTTAGATTAAATTTGCTGTCCTTTAAGATGGGAGAAACGTGGTAATATTTAGAAAAGAAGAAGGTGACTGAGGAAATTTAGGAAAAAGAAATATTGATAATAAAAAGGTCGAAAAACATTTTGTGTCTGCAGACATTTTTTGTTTTGTGAGCGCAGGCATTGATTGATACTGATTACCTCAAAATGTTATAAACATCTTTATACTTAAGGTGTTTTGGGATTTTGGGTAAAGTGGTCCGATAAATAATAATTTATCAGTAAAACTACCAGATGCATTTTGTAATAGGGGGGAATGTTTTCAACTTCTGTTTTCCCTCCAGAGTGGTTGTGCCATTCAGACTGCTACAACTGGTCAGCCACATTGCACAATTCCTGTCAGTCATTATTGCCATGGTGATGGAACAATGTTAGAATATGAATGGGTCAAACATAATTTATGAGTCTTGCAGCCTACTCAGACTTTTATAGGCCTTAAATAGACTTTTGTGAACTGTGCTTTTAATTTACCTCTCGCCTCCACTCCTGTACAGATTTATCTGTCTATATTGTATTGTCGACCTTGGAAATATGAATTAAATTGCTCTGACAGAGAGAGATATACAACTGTAGCATAAGTGCCTTTGCTTTAGTAAAATTAACATTTTTCTCTGTGACCAATCTTTTATTTTCCCTTTTTTACGGCTAAGCATGGACACATAAACGCATAAAAAAAGGACTGGAGGCAATTTCTTGGCTCACTGCTGCCTAAAGCCTTTTTTGTATTTAAGTCATTATTGGCGACATTGATTTCCTTCTTTTTCTCTCTTTATTATCAATATTATTGCAAGTGTATTTGAGATAAGCCATGTTGTAGTTCTGACCATATTTTGTCACTTTTGGTACATATTTTTATCCC
Organism: Dicentrarchus labrax; assembly: GCF_905237075.1. Classification (NCBI taxonomy): domain Eukaryota; kingdom Metazoa; phylum Chordata; class Actinopteri; family Moronidae; genus Dicentrarchus; species Dicentrarchus labrax. The sequence continues at coordinate 30,436,112 of NW_026136721.1, forward strand.
TTCATGCAAAAGTCTTTATAAAAACATTATTTGTCTTCTCTTCTTTTGATCCATTCCTTTGAAATAAGTTGCCTTTCTGTGATGCTACAGTCCTTTTCGGTTTGAACAAAGCACTACTTTTTTGCAAATAAATGCTTATTGCACCTCGTTACTGCAGCACCGGTAAGAAGAGGAGGTTTTATTTCAAAGAATTTGTCACTCACTATTGAAACATAACAGTGCACAAAAAACACTTATTTTCATAAAAAGCATTACTATGAGCGCAACAGTCTTGCAGGTTTTGATCATTAAGTATTTTGTAGAAAACATAAAACGCAGTGTGACCTCACAGTACTAGCTTAAACGTCTTTGCAGTTCTTTGTAGTTCTTTGTAGTAAAGGAGTATTATATCTGTTTTCTATCTGCAGAACTTCCTGGTGCACCATCTAACTTAGTCATCTCCAACATCAGCCCACGGACAGCAACACTTCGGTTCCGCCCCGGTCCTGATGGCAAGACTGCCATATCACGATGGATAGTAGAAGGCCAGGTGTGTGTGTCTGTGTTTGTTTGTGTGTGCATTTGTACTTTTGTTGTGCCCGCTATGTCTGCAACACAGCAGGAGGAACTATTTTGTAACATACAACGTCCCTCTTTAACAGGTAGTGAAGGAGGATGGAAAGGAAGAGGTCTGGAGAGTTGTCTACCAGAAAGACAATCAGCCAGATGCAGACACGCTGGAGATCCCCGACCTCACTCCATTCACCCAGTACAGGTAGGCAGCAAACACATACAGCCTGCACAAGAACATAGTATATAGTACTACCACATGTGCACACATAAACTCACTCACACACATCTCACTCTCCACCAGTTTCTGCAGTATTGCAAGACTCAGGTGAAGTTAGATAAATCACACAGACACACAGAGAGACAGTTCCATCTAAGACTTTTCTGTTTGTCAGCACCTTCACAGCTGCTGCATGCAGATCCTTATTACCCTCCCGCAACTAGCTAGAGGGAAGGAGTGGGGAGTGGGGAGGAGAGGGGGAGGAGAGAGATGAGCATAGAAGAAAGGTGATGAGAAAGCGGGAAGGGCAGCAGAGAGCATTAAAGAGGGGAAAAGACAAAGGGATAAGAGAAAAGGAGAATAGGAAATAGAGGAGAGAAGAGTGTCTGTAATCCCTGCTCAAGGGCCGTGGGGAGCCTGTAGTTTATAGACGTGATCTATCGTCACTCTGAACAGCAGCAGCTCTTTCTCCTCTTTCTCTCTCTCCCTTTCTCTATCAATCTCTCTATCTATCTGCTATGTTTATCAGTCTATCTGTCTATCTCTGCCTCTTGCTCTCTGTATCTCCGCCTTTATCTGTAATGGGATTGCGGCGTGTGTGTGTGTGTGTGCACGTTGCACACTCAGGGATTATGTTGTCACAGGCGACACTATTGGGACATTAGATGAAGTGATGCACTTGTCTGTGTTTCTTATCCCCCGCTTTAAGTCTGTCTTTACACCCAGCTCTCTATCTCCCTATACAGGGACAAGGACTCATAGATGTAGTCTCTGACACGCACTCTGCACACTCACACATTTTATCACTCACACCCACACTGAAGCGTGGTTGCATTTAGAAGCAACAAAAGTAACAAACGCTCCCTCATGGCTCTGTGTGTGTATGTGTGTGTGTTTGTGTGTGTGTGTGTGTGTGTGTGTGTGTGTGTGTGTGTGTGTGTGTGTGCGGTGTGTGTGTGTGTGTGTGTGTGTGTGTGTGTGTGTGTGTGTGTGTGTTTGTCAACAGGTCTGTATAGTTATGTCTCTTTTTCTGACTGAATGTTTGGCTTAACTTAATAATATGTCAATGGCATTTTAGTGGAGAGTTCCAGCTGAATCTATATAATATTTTTTAGTTGTTAAGCAAATAATGCAAATATCACACCAACTACTAGTAAACACAACAGTTATAGTAAAAGATATTTTGATTGTGTGCATTACATTATGGCTTAATTTTCAAGTCAGTTGATCAATATTCAATATGATAAGCAGCTGTATGACACCATTGTTTAGGTTTTTGCCACAGACAAAAATATAAGACACCTACCGCTCAGCTTTGAAGACTTTGAAGACCAATGTCCAACTTGAACTAACATTGGTCAAACTCCCAAACGCCACTGGATCTTACATTGCATACCCATAATGCAATACGTACATCTTTTAAAGTCCACACTCCCATTTTGTAACACAAGATTTCTGTAATAATACTCAAAATGACAAATAAAGTATACTTGTGGAGTGTCCCTGTAACTGCGGTTACTGTTCTCACCAGGTTCAGGATACGGCAAGTGAATATTGTCGGCTCCAGTCCCATGAGCGCCCCCTCCAGGCTGATTCAAACCCTACAGGCTGCCCCTGACACACACCCCTCTAACTTCACCCTGCTGTCTGCCACACAGACCAGCCTGTGCTTCAACTGGAAGGTACTGAAACACAAATACACAGTTAACTCTGTAACACATTAAAATCTTGCTCTGCCCCTTTACAATCATCCAAACAGTTCTAATTTGACTAATGTGGATTTTCTTCATTAGCTTGCATCTCTGTGCATTGTCTTTTTTTCATATCAGTGCGTGTGTGCATATGCGCATGCATGTGCACTCACCAGCAGCCGGACTGAACAGGTTGAAAGGCTGACAGCCTATAATCAGTGTCTCTCCTTGTTATCACTGCTAACACTAATCTGTCACATTTCCCATTCACAGTGCGGACCGCTAGCAGCACAAACTGCAATGTAATTTTCTCCTTACTGTCTTTTCTTTTTTGCTCTTGTTCCTGCCCCTCGTCCCTCTCGCTTTCCCTCCCTCTCTCTTTTACTCCCCCCTCTCCTCTTCTATTATAACATAAATGGAGAGCAGAGTATTTTCCATTTAAGAGTTGGAATGAGAAAAAGAGCCTGTCAAATCAGACACAGACACTGAGGCGCTATGGGCTACCTGTGCAGCATGCTAATGGGATTTTACCTGCATGTTAGCGCCCAGTCTGAGCTATGCTAGGCTTTCTGCTGTAATGGAACCATCACAATGGTTTTAGCTAAGGTTATTATTCTAAGCTGCATATTAAGGGTAATAAAGCTAATGTGACATTCTGTATTATGGCTCCTAAATGCTAAGCTGAGCTAAATCACTGGGGTATTTAAAATGGCTGGGCGTCTCACTTCCTTATCTGCTGCACAGCATAGAGCAACCACTGTACAATGTTGGTAAAAATCTTCTGTGGAATTACTAAATTTTGAGCTAACTGAACTTCTTAAGAACAACGATTTTAGGGTACTGAGTAATAGGTGGCTGTGCCTGTAACACAATGACATGGTGGTTCGTGGGCAGAGGAAAGAGGATGAGTTGACAGAGAAAAAGTACAGACAAAAAAAGCAGGGAGGGTGACAGGAAATGAGAGTGGAAGCAAGTAAAAGAGGATGACAGAGTCTGAATAAAACAGGGAAAAGAGGGTGATCGAGAGAGAAAGATCCGAAGATGGGATGTCAAAGGGGAGAAGACAGTAAAAGGTTTTTAGGATGTACTTTAGAGTTTGACATTGTCACATAAATAACCATGTTCCTTAGAGCTACAAAATGCCTTTTCACTTGTGAGTGTGTATGTTTTTGTTTATGTCATATTCTGGAGACCTAAACTTGATATTCCACTTGTGTTGTCGGGAACTAACTTCTTTCTGGGTCTTTTTTTTATATTACCACTGGAGGGCACCAAAGTAAAAAATTCTGCTCATAGAATATTATACTCTTTAAATATTATATTATATATTGTATTTATTTCAGGGATTAAATGGCTTTAAGAACATCGTCAATCAGCTTGTTACTTTGAACGATGTGGTCTTACATGATCTCACGACTTTCTGCTAAAGTTCGAACACTTTTGTGTATGTCACATGAAAGATTTCTGTGATTTTATTTTGTCTATGCTTTTTTCACTGGCTTGAAATGGGTGGGGCTCTGCTGTAAAACCAATCGAAGTTTAACAACACTTGAATCTACACATGATGACAGTGGTGGGTTGTTTGCTTCCATTGCCTGGCCGCATTCAACCAAATCTGATCAAACTACACATGGCCAGATGAATTTATAAGTGTTAAATTCACTATAAATTAATTAAGTTTTTCGCTGCACTTTAACTAACATTTTTTTTTATTTAGTTATAAATTACTTGAGGGGGGGTGTGAGAGAATCTGTCTGAGCACTGTCCAATATTTGTGCATATTCGTATGCGTGGATGTTATATGATACGATATAAATGTGCTGTATGTGTGTGAATTGGATTATTATTTTTTCCCAAATGCACATGCTGAAGTTTATGTTTGTTTATTTTAGTATTTAGTTTATATTTAATTTCTCTTCACTCCGTGTTGGTTATGAAGAACTGTGTCACATGGTTTTATGAGCAACAACGTTCTCTGTATTAACCAAATTATCATTTTATTAATCACAATTTTACCAAAATTGGTTTCTCATTCAATCATCCTTTCAGCTCTTTCTCTGTATGGATAGTTCTTCCTCCATCAATCAGAGTCAAAATTAATTAATTTCAGTACAGTGGGGGCACAGGGTGGCCAAGTGCTGACACATTATAAGATACTTGCACAATCCAGTTTTGGCACATTGGCCCTCGTTTATTAAGCTATTATACAAGAAAGCGCACAAGATTTAAAAAAAAATATATATATATATCTGCCTTTGAAATTATCCTGAAAATTCACTTTTAGTCGTATGCTAGCAAGGTTATACCTTAACAAACAAGGATAATTTGGAGTGCCTCTATAACTGTACTGTATACAGTATAGAATTTAAAGCAGTTAATATACTCTGTTTTGTCTAAAAAGAATGGAAATAATGACTATAAATAAATTAAACTCACCAAAGAAATCCATGCAAAGCTGAAGACACAGTGTGTCATTATTTCTATAGTCACATGTGCATGTAGAACAAAAGTAAAAGCACCTCTCTGATCTGTTTTTTTTTCTCTCTGCTCTCATTCTGTTACCCTCCAGCCTCTTCCAGAGTCCGAGTACAACAGCAGTCCAGGGACTGTGGGATACCGACTGCGTGTGTGGAGGACGGATGGCCAGGGGGAGGACAGGACTGAGGATGTGGATGGAGCAGGGGAGACCAGTAAGGCCACAATAGAGGGCCTGAGTCCCTGGACCCGGTACCAGGTGCAGATACAGGCCTACAACTCCATAGGACCTGGACCCTGGAGCAGCACTGTCGCCGTACAGACAGCAGAGTCTGGTACGAACAAAAACCTTATTCACTCCTGTTTCCTGTTTTCAAGTGTCCAGTATAGCTCTCAGGCCAATATTGTATTAGCAGGGTATAAGAAGACAGATGGATGAAGAACAAAGTGCTCCGATTACCTCCCTGAGTCTTCTCTCATCCTGCCACCTCTCTCTGCCCTCTACACTCTCCCTCTATTTCAGTGAGGGGAAGATTGACGGTCAGAGGGAGGGGAAGGGGGAGATGATTGAGATAAAATCGAAGATTGGTTCAGAGAGTGAAGTAGTACTGAGCTGTGTGTGTGTGTGTTCACTTGCATACCTATCCAACAGTGGACCTTGGCGTTCAAAAGGAGCTTCAGGCTCTTTGTGTTCAATGCAGTGGCGCTCAGATTGACGGGATCGACGCGTAGCAAAGAGGCATGATGACAGTGAGGAATAACTTTTTAAGGGGCGACAGTAGTATGTGTGTGTGTGGTGTACTAGCCTCTCATCCCACCTTTAGACAGTGTTGCAGTTGTCTCTGAAGCCCGGGGCGCTCTGCCCTGGGGCCATGAAGTGCTGGAGGGGCATCTTTGAGAAGACCAGTTGCAGCAAGAGGGACTGGGGTCTTGGCAAGGCTCACGCCATGGAGAGCAGGCCCTCAGACATACAAATGCACACACATACATACCCATACAAGCTACTGTATCAACTCAGTATGCAATTTAAATCCTGCGTGACAAAGAAGACAAAAATATGACCCTAACAGAAATTAGCGTCATATTTTGGAACCAAAAATTTCCAGAGAAAGACCCCACATATTTTTTTAATAGGCTGTTTTATTGCCAGCTACAGGTCCACATTCTGCCTCGTTTAGTATGTGTTAACTGATTTTATGTGTAGTGGAGTATTTAACACGATCACCAACCCCAGCCCTTCTTATTGTAAAAACATCATAGGCACTCAAGAAGAACCCTTTGGACAGTTTGCAGCTATCCCTTTCTAAAATAATATGATGAGTGGCATCATGAATGTGATTTTCCAATAAACCACAGACTAAACTGGCATGTACAGTATAACGATGTGTTCAGTCACAGATGAGCAGAATGATTATTTTATTGCCTAAACATTAATTTAAGATTAATCCCAGTGATTGAAGAAGAAATGTTTTTATCTAGCTGTAACATTTGGTTTATTTAGAGCCATATACAAGTTTCCCCTTTACAAACAAATAAGGATGTGGATGCAACCAGGGGGCACAAAACAACATGTGCAATCTCAAAACCGCACACCATTATTGAACTTGCTGAAATGTATTGTATGTATGTCAATATCCCTTTTCAGTCTGTGTTCATCACTGACTGTTCTGTTGCAGGCTATGGATGTCCCCTCTTTGATAAGTAAATATAAACCAGGGTTTAAAAAACTTTTTGAATGAATCTTGTGCAAACATTAAATAAAATGTTTCTATTTGATGTTTTCTCTTTCCAAAAAGACTAGAAATAGTGGTTCATACTTTGTCAGTATAGAATCACAGTCCACTGTTGGTAATGAAGGCGTGTGTATGTGTGTGTGTGTGTGTGTGTGTGTGTGTACGGTCTCTCTAGTTCCATCTGGATATCCGGTGAATGTGACTGCCGACGCTGTGAGTTCTACAAGGATCCTGCTCACATGGTCTGCTCTCCCTCTGGCACAGAAGAATGGAGTTATACTTGGATATAAGGTGTATAAAACACTCAAATACACACAGACACAAACCCATTTGGCATTCTCTCTTGACCCCCTTAGCCCATTATCACTTCCTCCAACACCTTCACACGCCCTCACACACACCGATGCACACAGATATGCACTCAAAAATCTGATATCAGAATAAAAATATGACGTAATAGCTTGTAACTGCTCTAGTTTGTTCTTCCTGTCACTGCTTTTAAAAGCACCCAGCTACAGCAAGCATGTTTGGGGTGTGTGTAATTGTGCGCATGCATATGAAAGAGGCTTTAATGTTTAATACCCTTTCTTAAAACAACAGTTTGTATGATGTTGTAGTAGAAACAATGGCTGGATTATTCATTTATTTAAATAAAAGGGACTATAATCCATAAAGCCTGTTGGTTTTGAGAAGTGCTTTGTTTGTCTGAAATTGAAAGCATAAACTGCAGCTGAGGCAAGTGAAGGTGATTTGTTGAGTATACATGCATTATGTGATTATGCTTTGGAGATTCTGCATTAGTATTTAAGTCCAGACTTGCGACCCACTTAAGCAACATAGCCTACAGTCTATCCACGTCTGCCAAATTAGACCTCATCCTTTTCTTATATTTTCAAACTAAGCGGGAGAGGTCTGTCTTGCTGCAACTGCGGGATGATGAAGTAGTCGGCATACTGTGATGTGCAAGAAAACTGTATAAATACTATTGATGGTGAAGTGCAAGGTGCACTCATTTTTGCCTGAGTGCACCACTTACTGGCAGTCACATCCTTCCTTTTACACTCAACGTGGTTCCACCTGCTTTTTCCTGGACTCCCACGCACACCCTCCAGGGGTTTATTATAATGTACTCCAATTCCTTGTTTGATTTTGAAATAAAGAGACGACACGTACCAGTTGTCTGTATTTTTGCAATATTGCTTTTCTTGTTCAGTGATGTATTATGTGGCACCCCTCAACATCCATAAAAAGAAAAATTTAACAAAGAGAAAGCACAATCAAAATATTTTTGATAATATAAAAGTGGCATTGAGTATAGCTCCTAATCACTAGACAAACAAACCATAGCAGAACAAAGCTTTAAAAGGGAGGGAAATTGTCCTCAGTTGCATGGACTTGGTTGTGTTATAAATACATAAATCTACAGAAGAAAAGTAGCTGTTACTGTGTGATATAAACCAGCACCATCCAGTATTTTAAAAATGTTGTGTAAAATTCAGGTCATATCATCCACCATGCCCAAAGCGCATCGCACTCCCCATCTGTGTGTTTTTTTGTGCCCTCTTGAGAATCACACTGAACAGTATGCCTACCGTGTTAATAGATGGGAAGAGTGTGCCAGCAGCGGCTCTTCAACACCTTCCATTCCCAAGTAGATGCTGAATAGTTCTCCTGCCTCCTGCCACGCACTCCTCCAATCTATTTCTTTTTTTAGACACTTAAGAGCTGACATTTTTCCTTCAAAATGGTTTTAAGTGTAGCAGGGGGTTCATAATAATGGAAAAATAGAGAGAGAAAGACCAAGAAAAAGCAGTTCTTGACACATATTTCTGTTGCCAGTGAAAGTGCAGTGTGTTTTAGATGTTGACACTAGAGTAATTTCATTTTCAAAAACAGTTTTAGGAGCTGTTTCAGTTCAGTTCAGCTCATTGTCAACAAATCCCATAAAAATTCCAAAGCTAACAGGTTTTGCTTCTGTTAACATTATACCTTATGTTAGAGTAACATTTACTAAAACCTACACTCCCCAGCTGTAATAGGAAATACCTCTGCTTCTTTGGAGAGAGTCTTTTCACTAAAAATAGCTTTACCGACAGTAAAGATGTGGGTCGGACAGCTAAATTGTTCCATTCGATCCATTGTTAATATTAAAATATTATATATAATGTAACCGTTTTAAAGATTTACATCTGGAAGGAACATGCTTAAGACTGAGTGCTACAGACAGGTTGCAAAAGTCTTAACGTATTGACAGTTTGTATTGTGAAATAATTTTTTCGATTTAGATTTCTTTCCAAATCCTTTTTCTGTGATTTATTTGTTCAGCGGGTTTACACTGGGTTTGTATGACTATTTGCTAGATAAATGTTATAAGACAGCAGTCAATGTAATCCCCTCAGAAGACTAGATGGACTGAGATAGATTTGGACTGAAGGTGATCCGTACTTGATGCCCTGTTGGTGTTGTCCTTGTATGCCTCTGTTTCTTCCTGTTACTATGGGACTATTGGGAAGTAACCCTTAACACAAAGCGAACTGCTGTACTAATAATATGTGAGCTGTGTTGTATTGCCCCCGGTGACCTGTCTGTTCAGTTCTTTGCATCTGCATTACAAAAATTATTATTTTTTAAATTGAGAGAGTTGGTTTTGGTCTTTTATGTTATTTGCTTGACAATCACAAAAATATAGAACATCACCAACCTTATTCTTTAAAGCCACTGAAGCTACCATAAATGAAGAAAAAAAACATGTACAGAGCTGACAGTCTTAACTGCAACTGATTTTACATACATGTGTGACTATTCCTTCAATCTCTATTGGGACCATTATGTGGAAAAATACCAGAGCAAAGTGAAAGCATACTTGGCAATTCTCTGGGGAATTATTTGTCTTTTGTCTAAATTAATTCACAAAAAGGTTTTATTGCAATAATCAGAATTCGCATTTGCAAATGGACCTCAAAGAGGAGTGATACTGTGGTGAAGTTCATCCACATTGCGTCACCCTCAGAGACTAACTTGACCTTTAATTGATACACAGTTGCCCCTTGTTCATTCATAGTTTTGTCTTATCTTCCCTCTCTAGGAGAGGTGTCTGCCTCTTTCTGCTGAGAAAGATTTGAAGTATCATACAGCTTCTCTCTTGTTGGCATTTAACAGTTGTTGGGAAGAACAGTTTGAACACTTTCATCCTGTGTGCTTGGCCAAAAGACAGCGTAACATAAAACAGCATTTCATAATCATGAAACAGTTTTGACCTTAACAAAAAACAAATGCGCAATAATTTAAAAAAATTGGTTAAGTAATTTATTTATTTTGATTTTGACAGTTATAAAATACAACATGAATGATCCCATAGAAGCTCAGTCCGGCCACGACATAACTCTATAAACCATATACATTTCTATTACATCAATAAACCTGATGCTGATTCTGATCCTGCGTGTCTCTGTCCCCAGGTGTTGTACAGCGAAAAGGACTCAGAAGGTCCCCCCAGTGTCCAGGTGGCAGAAGGAGAGGGGAGTATGTCGCTGCTGCTTGGGGTTCTCCAAAAATACACGGTGTACGTGCTGCAGGTGCTGGCGTACACACAGATGGGTGATGGACCCCCCAGCAACCCCTTACTGCTCAGAACCAAAGAAGATGGTAGGATCTCTCTCTCTGTCTCAGCCTGATCACTGACTTTTCTGTCCTGCAGTTTGTTCAACACTTTTGCCTTCTTCTCACCTCAGTAGCTGTTTTTCACCTCTTTACACCTCTGCTGTCAGCACAACCAGCTTCCCCCCACTTCAGTGATCACCCACTGCATCCAGCTCACCCCTCAGACCTCTTCACAGCCCAGACATGGAGAACACATTGTGTAGTGTGTAGTGTGTAGTGTGTGTGTGTTAGTATGTTACATGTGTGCAGATGTCTTCAGATGCAACCATGGCAGGCTTTTCAGGATGCCAGCAACCTGCTGATGAAACACAAGCACGCACACACACACACACACACACACACACACACACACACACACACACACACACAGAAACACTCACACGTGGACACTCACACTCATTCTCTATCAAACAGTGTCACGTTTGAAAAGTTTTTCTCATTTCAGGATGAAACAAGAACGGGGAAGTCAATTCCCGGCAATGTATAATGAACCTCCATCCAGTCTGTTGTCAGTCACACACATTCACATACTGTACACACACACAAACACACACACACACATACACACTCACTTTGATATGTATTTGGTCGTGTGGAACATGTACTTTTATCAGGAAGAAAGATATTTAACAAAGAAAATTACATTTTCCATTTTGTGTCTTTTAGAAGTGCCTCTTAAAAATGTATAAGACACTGTGTGTGTGTGTGTGTGTGTGTGTGTGTGTGTGTGTGTGTGTGTGTGTGCGTGCGTGCGTGCGTGCGTGCGTGCGTGCGTGCGTGCGTGCGTGCGTGTGTGTGCATTTACATCTGTGAGCTTTGGTCCTGTCATACTAACATACTGAAATTGTCTTTCTCATTACAGTATTGAAGGAGTCCATTTGTGATTCTTTCTGCTGCTCTTTGTAGATATTATTAGTTTCATTCTACTGCCAACTCCCTTTTCTATTTTTCTCTCCAGTCCCAGGCCCTCCTGTCAGGATGGTGTTTCCAGAAGTTCGATTGTCATCAGTTAGGGTGGTTTGGCAGCCACCCACAAACCCCAACGGCATCATATTAGGTACAAAAACAAACACGCACACATACAAGAAAGTAGATATTTGTGAGTAACACTGAAATGGGAATTTACGCTTTTAATGACAATAGATTTATTTTCAATTGTTGAAGGACGGAGCTTGGCTTAGAGAGGGAATGAGTTAGCAGTTTTAAACACGTGCACACACACAGACACACACACACTCACAGAAAAACACACACTTACCGCTGTGATCTTTCAAGGGAAGGAAGGAAGTAAAAGCTGTAAAATGGAAAAGAGCTGATTCTGTTTTTAGCTTTCAAACAAGGGTCAGCTCTTCTCTCTACTCTCCGCTTCAGTGCCGAGGTTTGTTGGTGTTTGTGTTTGTGTTTGTGTTTGTGTGTGTGTGTATGTGTGTGTGTGTGTGTGTGTGTGTGTGTGTGTGTGTTGGGGGGACGGGGCGGCGCAAGGCACCTTTACTAATGCATAGCCTCATATATAAATATATAAGAGGAATGTGAGAGCTGCTGAGCTGGAAACAGAGAGAACAGGAGGGGAGAGACAGCAGAGAGGAGATGTATGGAGGTGAGAGGAGGGACAGGTGTGTGTGTGTGTGTACGTTGCACAAAGGGGAGAAAAGACCAGTGTTTGTCCTCTCAGTGGGGGAGGAAGTCGAGCAGGACAGTGTGAGTGATGTGTGACTGTATTGTAAAGGGGAGGACATTTAGTGCGACACCAATATGTGACAGAAGGATGAGTGGGAGGGCAAACCGCTCTCTCTCTCTCTCCCTCCCTCTCTCTCTCTCTCTCTCTCTCTCTCTCTCTCTCTCTCTCTCTCTCTCTCTCTCTCTCTCTCCGGATCACACAGGCACACACAAACAGGCAGTCCTGCTGTGTCCTTGCTGTGTGTGTGTGTGTGTGTGTGTGTGTGTTGGTGTGAGTGTATGCAGATACAAAAAACTATAGTGTACTGGTTTCTTTAGTGACTGCCTCATTTCTCCTTGGGTTCTCAACCCATCGGGGACTGACACAGAAGGTGAACAGAGGAGAAACAAGACCACAGAAGGTGCACAATCTAATTTGGCACAAGGCAAAGTGAGGCATTTGTGTTTTCACGTGACCTCTCTTTGAATATAATTCAGCCACACACACACACACACACACTACCATACTACATACTGTATGTGTATGTAGTGTCAAAGTCTCAAAATTAAGTAAAAGTCAGTATGCATGCTGAAAAACACTTGTTTTTTTGTCCCACAATGTAATGCACAACCTTTTGTCTCTTTGTGAAGTTTAATTGACAGTGATATTTTAAAGTTGCAGCCTCACTACCTGTTCACATACTATCTGCAAAAATAGTATACTATAAAAATTACTATATTAGTTGTAAATAATGTATGTAAAAAGCTACAATGATGGTGGTGGCGTTGCTTCATAGAACATCTGGTGAGTGGGGACATTTAATCACAGAAATCTGAAAGCCTTTTCAACAATTTATTAGTGTGGGGATTTAATCAGAGATGGATGGATGATTATTTTCTATATACAGGAAGGAAAACATTAAGAAAATATCACAAATTAGAACAGTAGCAGTAAACACAGGGGTAAATTAGTCATCATTATTCTCCCTCACTTCTATTAATGCATTCATAATCTTGGCACTTACTACATCTTCAGGGTTTACTAAACACAGAATCTAATATAAATGCAATACAAAACAATCCATTAAACACTTAAAGTGAATCATGAAACATTAACCAAATCAATTAAGGTTGTAAAGGTGAAAAATCCTGATTTTGATTTACATAGGTTGTCTCTTTCTTCAGCATTTAGTCATGGAGGACAAAGGCTAACAAGCCTAAAGGGAGGAGTTGTATGTGAGGCTTAGTGGAAAACTGTCCATAGATCTTAAGTATGGTGAAAACTATGGTGACACTAAGCATGGAGACATGTGATTTAACACTGTATACAATCTGAATACAGCATAGAAATTAGATGTGAGTAGAGAATATATCTTAACCCTATCTTGTAGTAGAATTGATTTTGTATTTTTTAACACAGATGAGGCCAGTGAGCAGCTAAAAGCAAAAGCTAGGAAGCAGTATGAAATATACTGTGTATGCTACATCTTTTCGGTGGGAAACGGAGATGGGCTAACATGACACAGTCACTTTGTAATGGAGATTTAGTCTCATGTCTCTGATAGCAGTGATGTCCTAATGAGATTCAGTATAGAAGATAATGCTGTGCTCTGACCCAATTGTTTAGATGCAAGAGGATTTGTTATCACGCTGTTATCCAATAATCTTCCACCCACTGCGTTCACATTAATATACAATCAGGCTATCTGATGAGATTATCACCCGCACAACCAGATTAGGTGCCTCTGAGCAGATTACCATCTTGACCGTCTTACTGTGAACCAATCACCTCTGCACACTTGTGTGGTTGTGTGTATTTGGTGTACAATACAATCTTCATATTGAAAGCCTTTGTGAGTGGCCAGTGGTGTGTGGAAAGCATGGTCGGGGATCAGTGGTTTGAGTGTATGTGTGTATGTGTTGAAGGGTGTTAGTGTTATTACATGGCCTACTGCACATGAGACAGAGAAACAGACAAAAGCTGAGTAAACCACGGGTCACAGCCAAGGGGACAGAAGAAAGGTTTTATGTTTATATAATGTGTGTAGGGGAACATCAGTATATGAGCTGTGATGTGTGTGTGTGTGTGTGTGTGCCCTGATGTTCAATGACAGAATTATGACTTTCTCTCAAGCTTTGTGTATGTTGTTGGACAATGCAGTCTAAAGGCTCCATAAAAAGCAGCTGCATGCATCAAATCTCCTCAGAACAGATAAGGACAGAAGCTGCAGAAAAGGGTGTTTGTTTGTATGTGGTACTGTGGAAATGAGAATGTGTGGTGCGTGGCATTGTGCAGTTACATTTTCAGGCTTTTTCCAATCTCAAATTGTGCCGTCTTTGATTCCTGTGGGCTCTGTGATCTAAAGTAGGCCACAAAAACACCCAGAAACACATTCATTCACATGCAAGAATTTCACACAGTTCTCAACTGTCTTCCTCCTCCGTCTGTCTTTCCTTCTGTCCCTCACTAGGCTACCAGATTTCCTACCGCTTGGACAGCAGGGACCCGCAGCGCTGGACCACAGTGGAAGTGGGCTCCAATGCTCGACAGTTCACCGTCACAGGACTTTCCCCTGAGCAGGCCTATGTGTTCCGACTCACCGCTCGCACCGCCGTGGGCTGGGGCGAAGAACAGGAGGCCCTGGTTGTTACCACAGAACGTAGAGGTAAAGGACACACACACGTATACTTAAGTTTTACATGGTGTCTGGTTTGCTTTCATAGTTGTTCCTCCAGCCATGCAGATGTTAAGCACTCCTGTTAAACCTTAATAGGATCCCCTTATGCTCTCTCAAGCTGCCGCAAAAACACAAGGTGTTTTGGTTATTTTACGTGGAAGTTTTGGTATTTGTGTTTTTATCTGTGCTTTTTTTACCGGTTTAAAGTGGGCGGTTTCCATGATCTAATCACGGTGCAGCAACATTTGAATCAAAATCCGATGATGTGGGGTTGTTTGCTTACGTTGGCTTGCCTGGGAACCAGATGAATCTGTCGAGCTGTTGATGGTTCATTTGTTTCATTCATTTGTTCTCGCAGATACATCTGGCCACCCTTCCATTGGAACAGCTTGGTCAATCATAACCGTTTACTTAATATGCAGTGGGTTTTATACTATGATTGACAGAGGAGCGTCACACATAGGTCCATCTTCGCGAAACTCAAACTGTCAAACTAGGCAGTGCTAATTACACATTAATCAAGATTCTGATACTACATTGCCTATTTCTTAAATGCTTTCAGAGGGGCACCCCTGAGTCCTTGCTTCAGCGTGGTACCGTTGGCCCTTTGCTACGTGTCATCTCTGTTTCTCTTTCTCACGCTTTCCTGTCTATCTAAACTTTCCTGCCCCCCCCAAAAAAAAAAAGTATAAAATAAAGTTGAGAGAGAAAGTTTGTGACCAGTCGCCATTTTTTCCTTGAAAAAAAAAAAAAACCAAGCACCGACTCAACTTGCATATGTCGCTCAGCGCTACGCCACAGGTTTCATCTGAGGTGTGTAGGTCGGGTGTAGTAATTCCAGGCTAAATGTTAGCCACATTGTTAATCAATCTTATCAAACCACACCCCTACAGTCCTGATGAAGCAGATTTGCAGAGTTTTTGAGAGTTTATCTCTCTATACAATACACATCACTCCGATAGCTTTTGATTGGTTCAAAATACTATATAAAATGGTGACAATTTCAATTTACCTCTTCAGTGAACAAGCTTCTTTCTTCTCTCTTATTTCCAAAGGGATGTTGATTATTTCTTCACGGAGGTAAGCTCTGAGGAAAACAAAAAGTGATCCGTTGTCTTTGCAACAGCCGCGCAAGCAATAATACCACTGGTAAACGCAAGGGGGTTGGTGAAAAGTTGTCCAGTGTTACAGTAAAATGCAAGTTTAATCAAGTTTTCAAGGGCTTCAATAGGCCAATAACACTTTGACTCTTCATAGCAACAGTTATAAATGACTAAAGGACTAAATGTGATAGAGTCATTAATGTTATTAGTTGCACTTGGTGTGCTTTTCCTGCTGTGCTGAGTTGAGATGTGAAAAGGCCTGTAGGGATGAACAGTATGAGGTTGATGGGTCACTGATGGGGGAGTTTGGGGACAACGAAAAACTTTACAGTAAGCTGCCATCTCAAGTATGTCTGAGGCACAGAAGATTAAAAACATTTTTTGAAACATCAGCTCTTCTCTCTCTTTATATTGAAAGAGGTAGAAATGGTAACAGTGTAATTTCATTCTGAAACAGTATCGAACCACACGCTAATGGAACCAATATAACAAATGTGTTCATTTTGTCCCTATATAAAAATGACTTCTCTACATTGCTGGATAATTCAACAAAAATAATAGGGTGGAAGCTTTGACTAATGATGAGTAAAATTTGCTTTTTCATTTTTGCCTTTTTTATACACTCCCATTATATAAGTATCATGTATCACGTGTGGCACCAAAGCAATGTAATAATTTGAACTGGAATTCACATTAAATTATAATAATACATAAGGAAATTAGATTTGTTAAATAAACCAGATTATACACGAAATTCTGTAAATGAGAGAATTGTAAGCAGGAGCGACTTGATTAATGTTTTTCATTTTCCCTGTGCTTTTCAAAATGTTTGCCATCAGGAAGGTTTATTGCAATTATTTTATGGTTATTTTGTCCTTTCTTTTCAAATTAACTTTCAAAATGGTCAAAGACTGGACTTTGTCACCCATTATGCTATGTCCTACAGTAATGCCAGTGTAGAGTCTGGAAAGGTCAGGTGAAGTTTTAGCATTTTAAAATTTTATGACCTACTTAGAGGTGTAATGAGTTGTAGTCGATGTGAAGTCCTCGCAGAGATAAAGTTAGGGAAAGAAAAGCAAACAGGAGCCTCAGGCGTGGAGCTCGGGCGGGTTATCAGTACTTAAACAACAAGTAGTTTGTGGTTGGACATGCAGAGTTTATTGTTACTGTGCACTAAATATCAGCACACAGACCTTTGTGTGGGGAACATTTTACATACAACATAAGACAAAATGGCATTTAGAAACTCTAGTGGATGAAGAGCTGCTTGCCAGTAAATATAGATATTGAAATCACTAGGTACCAGCCCTCCTGCAGGCGCAAAATGAGAGACAGGAGTTGCAAATACTTCCTCAGGGTCTGTGCAACAGTAGTTAAAAAAACAATTGTGACATTCAGTCTGCAGCAAACAGAGCTAATTTAATTGACTTGCTGAGTAAGAAAACACGGATTATTAGCCTTTCTCAACTCAACTGTCTTGCAACACTGGCTACTTTCTCATAGCACCATGCCCTGTTGTGGGCGGGTGAAAAATGCACAGTTAGTAGGTGAAAAAGAGAATGAGACTGGCCGTGTGTTGAAATAGTAGCGGAAGTCTTTTTTTTGCCAAAGGAGAGAGCAGAAAGCAAGATATGAAATTCATGAATCTTAACTTCTAAAGCAAAGTAATTACTATTGATCAATAGTTCTGTCAGCATTCTGCAGTCATGGTAATTCTTTTTCTCTTTTAGGCTGGCAAAAAATCATCGTGAGGTATAAACTGTGAAAATAACAGGGATTTTAAAACACACTCAAACTCTCAGAATGACAGCCCATGCCTATGGCGAGATGTAGGAGGTTGAGCAGTGACAGTAACTCTCCTAAGACAGTTTTGTCTCCAAAAACCTGTAACGGAGGTTTATCCTCCAACACACAGTCAGTGGCCAAAAAGGAAGATTTTTACAGTGACTCGACTTTTAAACAGGTAAAGTAGTTTTTGAGCAGTGCAGTTCTTTTTCCTTCAATTTATAAACAAACAAAAAGTTGAGTTCTTTTCCTCCTCAGATTCAACGGTTGTGATGCTTTTATCTCATCTTGTCAAGACTTTTGTTGCTGTCTCTCTTCCTGCTTCAGTCAACTGTTTTCATGTCCTTCATTACATGATTCATTACATGAAATACTTATGTAACTCTTTTTTTGCACAAATACCTTGAAACATATACAGTTAAACACAGTTTAAAATTAAAAAGTATTTGCTTATATTAGCACTATATTGCATGTAGTGTATTTGTTTTTATTATATATTTTATACATCTATTATATTTTTATAATATTTTATTTTATTCTTTGCTCTTTGCACTACATTTTCCCCTCTGCTGCTGTGCCAAATTAGAATTTCTCCTACAGGCGATCAATAAAGGAACATCTTATCTTTTCATATCTTATCTTATCTTATCTTAACAGATGTACACATTATTAGACAGGGAGATTTTAGATTTTGATAAGGAGATTATGATTGGTAAAATATGACCTTTATTCTGAGTATTTCAGAGGCTAATCTGCCAGACCTGTGTTTACATGTGGGAACACAGGTCATATTTTTCATGAAAGATTTTGTGACTGAATGGTGACAAGAGAAGGTAATACAGTGTAGTTTACACTGGAACAGACACAAGATGTCAAGGTATGTTTTAGGAAGGCAATAAACAGCAGTAAACAAACAGCAAGAATCAAATTGAAAAGATGGATTTTTCCTAAAATGACTGAAACTCTGTGAATTAATTTACCAGAAGACCCAAGGTCACCCTTTATGTTTACTAGGATGTAATTTGGTCCTACAGGTTGTTAAACTGTCACACATTCATAGCATAAAATGACCACATTGTTTAACTATGTTAACTGAAGCTATAAGCTATAAAAGTCAATACTGCACATCCGTCATACATATAAAGTACATCAATCCAAATGAGAGTTACAACATATTCCCAAGTTGTGTACTGCAGTGTTTGTCCTGTGAGCCAGCGCATAGCCTGGGAAGCCTGACTATTTTCAGTTTGGGCTAAAGATATTACTAAAGATATGTTTTTATTGCTACCGGGGGGGCAGCGGATATGACCTGTAAACACTGATATGTTATCGCCTTAAAATGTTGATATGGCAAACCTGTTGGTCAACTCATCCGGCAGTTATGGAGTGATGTTTGTGTCCACCTGAATGTAACTGCAATATTTACACTCTTTTATCTATTTTCTTCACCTGCTTCAACTCCTGAGAAAAATATCTGACTCTTTTAGCCAAAATGGTAAAGCTGCAGGGCCGTAAACACCAAAACAGTTCACTGAAAGATGATGTAATGCTCAATATAGGCTGAGGTGATAATTCTCTGTTGGTCAGTATAAGCGGCACGTTTTACATTACAGTTAGTCGTTTGATCCATTTTAAAATATTTCGACTATAGCAACTTTTAATATTTGTATATGTAGACGTCAATAATCTTTATTTTATATTAATATCGCAGCCTGCAGCAGGTAACGTTTTAACATAACAAATTCTGAATACCCTGACAGTAGTATATGAGACAGATAATCTGTTGCAAAGCGTCTTCATGCTTCCAACCCAAAGCGTCAGTATTTGATGACCTGAGAATGAGACTCAACAATCTACTATCTTTCTTAGCTTTGATTGGTTGTTTTCGTCCAGGTGCAGTGGATTCCTGCCATTAGGAGCCCTAGGAGGAGCCAGAGGAACCAGATTTTTTCACAGATTATCTGTCTAAAGTTCTACTGTCAGGATATAGTGAAAATGTCAGCAACCTACTGCAGTTTTAATAGGTCTTATTAGTATTTTAAGTACTCTTGAAGCGTCTGTTTTTATGTGTGTGCTTCAAATTCATTATAAAAACATGTGAAACATTTAGCAGACATAGGTTGTATTAGTATAACAGTCTGTAAGGAGGGTAGTGGCAGGTGGTGCTGAAGTTTGACCGCTCACACTTTTGAGCTGAGAAGAGCTATCACACCAGAATGAAAGATCACTTTAAAAATAAATTTACAACAGTGTCTCGGTAGGCTAACGCATGAATAACTTTTGGTTTGAATGTAGCTTACAGCCTTTGATATATGTCATCCCTGATCTCTCCAATTTTCTCTTGTCAGCCGGCACCATGTATGTCTAGTAAAGCATTGAAATGCTACAAAAGTCCCTATATTAAAATGTGACAGCAAAGGGAATTTTTATGAAAGCCTGGATTCATGATGTCAGATATTCTATTTGGAGCAATCAGTTTGTATAGCAGCATTTTAATTGGATCAGATATCATAATATCAGCAGCATCATTATCAGGATTTCTTTAGAATAGAATTCAGTGGTTCTCTGTTCCACTTCAGTAACATAATGGCCCATTCTCACTGTGAGATAGACAGAATAGCCTAATAGAGATTTCTTTCTGATGATGCTGAAGAGACCAACTTAATCCCTAGAAAAAGAAAATTGGCTTTTTGAGTGTGCGTGTGTGTGTGTGTCCCTCCAGAGAGACTTATCTATGCTGATTTTAGTCTCCAAGAGGGTGATAACTGATAAGGTAATGGACAACATACAGTAGCATATTTAGCAGAATTCATCCCCGAACAACCATATCTTTCCTCTCCTCTAGTACTAACGCCATCTCTCCTTTCTCCGATACTTCACTTCTACCACACTCCTCCTCTCTCCTCTCCCTTGTGTAGCAGCAAACAGTTGTGTAAGTGCTGGAAGGGCAGCACTTGTTCTGACAATTATGAGTTTATTATCAGAACATGATCTTAACTGTGGAACGGAACAAGAGGAGAACAGACAGGGAGACGCAGATGGTATCAGGAAAGCGAAAGAGGGAGAGAATAGTCAAATCTTCAAGGGACTGAGCAATAAGGGCGAGAGGGAAGAAGGGAGGCAAATTGATTTGACTTAAATTACTTGTGATAAGGATGAATGAAGGAAGGCAAGCCTGTGTGTGTGTGTTTGTGTGTGTGTGTTTGTTGACTGTGCATGTTTGAGAACATAAGTGCAGATTAATTAAACTTCAGAGGGAATCGATAATGCTTTTATTTCTAGACTTAATCGATAACGTGATGCTCCTGAAATTAAACAGTTATGCCCCCAACCGCGTGTTTTTGTTTATGCGAGCATGTGTGTGCACACGTCTACTAATCACACAGCTTACTGCCAACACAGTTGTACAAAGATACTGACTCCCAGAGCCATCTTTCATCTTCTAATTGAATAGCAAAGACAAACACCCACACACACATACACACACACACACACACACACACACACACACACACACACAGATACACACACACACAGGCAATCTGTTGAGAAATTGTTTCTTTGATGGTGCAGTGGTTAGATGTCTTGTTTCATTTAAACATATGTATGCACTGCAACAGTCACAATGATTCATATGTGATGCAAATGTAGGCTGTGCATGTCCTGTCTTACAAGGTATTTGCAGCATATGGTCCATGATTGTCTCTGTTTGTCCAGGTGACAATTCATTTCAGCAAAGCTACAGATATGAAGCAAATTAGGAAAAATGTGAATTAATGAGTAGAGGAACATATTGAATGCAGATGTTTCTATAGACAGAGTCTGTTTGTTCCAGCTTGTTTACATGCATTCATGTAGTATCCAGGTCACAGTCATTTCTCTGCAGTAGACAGATTTTTTTAAATTATGGGTTTTTCCCAGTTGGATTTCTACTTTAGAAAAGGGATTTCTTGGTCATGTATATAAGTGGCCGGGTCTCTAATTGGCTTTTTACGTCTATGCATGTGTATGACAAAGACTCCAAACAGAGAAAGTGTCCCTGTATAACTGTGACAGCAGAGCAGATACTAATATCCAAAGTCAGACTGAAATGGAAACTAACTCAAAGAAGTCTGAATATATTTCCACCACTAAAAATCCAACTCAGACACATTTATGTTGTAAAGAGAAGCAGTGTCAGTCCCCCAACACACACAAACACACACACACACACACACACACACACACACGATATCACTATTTGTAATAATTTATTACTTCTGTAATACCACAATCTTTAAAAACTCACTACTATTACTCATTTCATTTCTGTCGGTCACATACTGTGGCATTCATTTACTTTGTATATATTAGCATATATTGTATATATTTTATTACTATAAGTTACATAGACTCCTATTATATTTATATTTCCATTTTTATTTTTTTGTTTTTACTTATATGTATATACCTATATATTATATACATTTCCATTCTATATATATTGTGTGAGCACCTTGAACAACTGTAACAGACAATTTTACCCCCCGGGGATCAATAAAGTATTTCTGATTCTATTACGTTAATATAAGTGCATTTTCTGGAGACTTGAGCTTGGACATAAGTGTGTAAATGTTTTGACCTTTTTTCATTTTCTGTCTTTTTTTTGATCCAGCATCTCTTTGACTCGTGGTAATGTGCAGTGCTCTGTCCTTTAATTTGTCACCCAACTGTATATCTAAAGCTCTTTGCAAAGTCTCTCATGAATTGAAATACACACACACACACACACACACACACACACACACACACACACACACACACACACACACACACACATAAACATTACTAAATGGCATACAGTAATTTGATGTATGAATGAAGGTTCTTAACCTTGTCACATCACTTTTTCTACCTTCTCTCTTTCTTCCCTCTCTCACCTCTCCCCTACCTCGTTTGTCTCTGCTCACCTTCTTCTTTTTATCTTCCCTATTTCCGCAGAGCGTCCCCAGCCACCCAGGAAGTTGTCTGTTCCTCAGGACGGGGTTGAATCCCGCCATGTCCGCCTCCACTGGGTGACGGGTAGCTCAGGCTCCTCCCCTCTGAGGTACTTCACTCTGCAGGTTAAGGAGCTGCCCAGCGGGGACTGGAGCACACACACCGCTGACATCTCGCACAACGTGACCGCCTGGACCGTTGACAGGTACGCATGTACACATGTGAACGGTCATACACATATCAAATCAGTTCAAGTTTATTTATATAGCACATTTAAAATAACCAGAGTTGACCAAAGTGCTGTATAAATTAAAGTGCACGGCACATCAGGGAAAAAAGGTGATTGTCTGATCATAGCTTAGGAACTGTAACTAAAGCCTGTCAAGCTTTGTATAGTATTTGTGTCCTGCTATACTACCGACAGTAATAATAACCCAGTTTTACTTAAGTGAGGCCTGACATACTTTGTGGGTGACAGGTTACATTAAAATATATATACAGCTCCCGTTACATTATCCACTGTGTAGTATTTCCTCACTGTGTGGAAGCAAGTCTTGGATCAGAGTGCAGACTAACATTAGCATCTCTGTCCTGCTCTATATTGGATTTGGGGAAGTCAAGATTCCAGCAACTCCATTTAACAAACATATCAGTCAGTCCTTATCCTAAAAGCCTGTTGTGACCTCAAAGGAGTTTCATTCTTTTTGAAAATACACAATAATGCTTAAATCCAAACTCTGTCTCGCTTGTCCATGTATGTAAGATAAGCAGCTCAACTGGATTTAAGTCTAGAACATCATACTTATAACACTAGGATTAACTTGCTCTCTTTATTTCCATGTCTCACCAACATGGATGGTCACCAGGATGCTGACTTTTCGCCTGGGACCTGTTTTCGCACTTACCGTCTTTTAGCACGATCTCATGTATGAAGCCAAGTGCATATTCAAGACGGTTTTAGAGTCAGCTTCAAATATTAAAAAGTGGACAGTGGGGACGGCATGATGACGTTAACATTAGCTTCATCAGCTAGCTAGCGACAGCTGATAGAATCTGCAGTTGTCATTTCAGCCGACAAAGTTGATGGTCGCCGGTTGTCTACCTCAGTCTGAAATCAAGGACCTATTGTTCCGAAAATTGCAAAGTATATGAAGTGGTAAAGCTGTTGATGCATATGTGCTGTGCAAGAACAAAAAGCTTGACAAGCATAGCAACAGTATCTATGGAGGGGGGGGGGTCTACTTACCTAACAGTATAAGGCCATCTGAAGTATCCTTGGGGAAAAAAAATAGGATTAAAAATTCCACATTGTCGCTTTCTTTACAGAGCCCTGACATGGATATTTTGTTCACCATTTGATGCTGGACTTGAATTAGTTAAAGCAGTCTGTAAAATCTTGTAATGTTTATGCCTGTCCTTGGGGAGAAGAGTGGACAGAGGGTGGAGCTGTAAATTGTAAAAGCAAACAACAGAGAATTAGAACACAGAAAGAAAAGTTGTGTTTATTTAGCACATGATGTACCAAAAAGGCTTGTGGAGCGGAAAAAAAAACACACAAACAACAAAAAACCACCAGGGAGAGCAAAGTAATCATAATCACTGCAGAAATGTGGAGGATCTCAGTCACCTAATCACACAGGCACAGCAGGAACTGCTCTCTATCCTTTTCACTTAATACCTTTTTTTTCCTCACTCTGCCTTCATGCTTTTAAGTTTCTGTGTGCCGTTTGCTCATTGTCTCTCTCTACAACCATTTTTACATCTACCTTACCCCTCTTACCTCGCCGTCACCACTTCCCTCCCTCCATCCATCAACAGCCATTGCTTTCAAAAACCATAAGGCACGTATTTTTTCCTTAATTCATCCTCAAGCACCACATCCACTCATCCCCTTGAAGAGAGCGTCATTGCATGCCTCCTTTTTCCATCCCTCCATCCTCTTCTCCCTGGTGAGACTGTCATTATGGCAGCAGGTGATAGTGGTCAGACTGGATGGCCACTCCAACTTCCCTCACAGCCTGAGTAGCAGATCTATGATGAGGCTTTACTTGTGTGTAGTGTGTGTTCCCAGCGCGTGTCTTCTGCCTCGTGACTGTTTGTGCGCGCTCTGTTGCGAGCTATCACAGGGCTATTTGAGATGCTGAAGAGTGTTCTCGCAGTGTGTCTGCATCCGCCTGTTTCAACCTGCCTCAGGGAGAGTCTATCTGCCATGATGGTGGTGCTGCTGTTGTTGTTTTGATGCCGTTTTCAAGCTCATTCTACCACTGAATGCTCTCATTACGGCGCCGGATGGAGGAATTAGCTTACATCTCCACATGCCTTACACTCATACTTACTTGTTATCTATCCTTAATTGTTGTTTTCCACCGAGACATCTTTGGAACCAAAACATTGAAGTCCCCGGGCTGATGCACACAAAGACACACACATACAGTATACACACACTTTCAAACACTGTCCTTAACATCCTCCCTGTGCTGTTGGTTCCCCACCCCTCTTTGAGCTCAGTGCCTTTGATGTTCTATTCCTACGATGCCCACAACCCCATAGGGCCTTTTCTTGTCCCTTATTGGGCCCGGCTCATTATTATACAAGAAGACACTTGAGCAGTTCTCCTGTCGCCTGCTGAATTTCTAACTGGTCCTCTGTAGTCTGTGAGGCACTTGGTAAATAAAGTCTAGAGATGGACCTCTGTATGTGTGTGTGAGCAGTGGTAGAAGGGCGGTGCAATTACTTCTTGTTACAAATTATTAAATTGCTCCTGTTAATTTTTGTTAATAATAGGTTAGATCCATAAAAAATTAGGGAAAACGACTGTTTTGCCACCGACTGTCCTTTTTCAATTCTAATTAAATTTCCCACGGTGTGCAGGAGTAAGTACATTTAAACTATTTGCATGCTGTAAGGCACTAAAGCGGAAACTGGTTCAGGTAGTCCCTAACAATGGGTGCATGCTTATTGGGCTGATTGTAAGTGGCTCTTGAGTAAGTGTTTTCAAAATGACTGATGTATATTGTTATTTTGTTCTTAGTAATGCATTCACCTTGCACAGAGGAGAAATGCAGATAAGATGTTGTGGTAGTATGGCAGTAAAAATACTTTGGCAGTGGAGACTATTAGGTAAGGTGTAAGATTATTATTCAAGACCTTGTCTGCTCTTCAAAGGCCACTGAGAGAGCAAAGCATGTCTGTGAGGGGAGGTAAAAGGAAGTCATTCCCAAAGTATTAAAGGTACACAGTGGATTTTTTGACCACATGTGGTGCTGTAGGGCGAAGTTTAATGAGCGGGTCACTGTGTTGTTTTTTGTATATTGCATGCAACTTTTTTTGTGGTAGAGTAGGATGAGAAAACCACAAGCTGGTGTAAACAATGCAGGGTCTTACAAATGTCTGTTGTTTCTTGAGGTCATACAGACTGACAATCTTTAATGAGAAACCTTGAGTGGTTTACCTGTGGTTTGGTTTATTGGCTGAATACCAAATGCAATGCATCAGTTGGTTAACTATTAAAATTAGACTGAAAAAATACTGTGAATCTTGCATGAGGATTATGAAGTTCAGTTGCCTTTCAGAAAATTTAAATGATCTATTTCATCAATGTAGACCTAAATACTGTCAAAAATATATTTGAAATAAAGTATAAATATCATGTTTAATGATTAATGAATGCAAATATAGAAAACCTTTCTTCGGGTAATAGGACAGATGGCTTTGAAATAAATAATAAGGATAGATAGATAGATAGATAGATAGATAGATAGATAGATAGATAGATAGATAGATAGATAGATAGATAGATAGATATTTTGCGTCATGAGTATGTGTGTGTGTTTGTGTCTCTAGGCTGAAACCCTTTACATCATACAAGTTTCGGATGCTGTCCACCAACGACGTAGGAGACAGTGTCCTCAGCAAAGAGACGGAGGCTGTTACAACTCTGCAGGATGGTGAGAGACTGGGAACACTGATGGAGCAGAGGAGGAAAGAAGGAGGAAGACAAGGGAATATGTGGATTTGAGAACATAATAGTGAAGGACTGTAACAGGACAGGCAGAAACATTTCTTTATGTCTTTTTCTTCCTCACTCTTTTTCTCTGTGTTTTCTTTCCAGTGCCTGATGAACCTCCAGTGATCCTCGCAGTGAAACCAACAACTACTACCTCAGTCCTGGTGCAGTGGAAGGTATTTTCAGACTTCTAACGAAACAGTGATTCCTGATACATTATATACAGACCCACACAGCAAAACTGTGAGATCAGGTTAATCATTAATTTGGAGAATGAGACCCAGACTTACTGTATGCAGTGTTTCTACGTGTTTTGTGTGTGTTTTTGTGTCTGTGGATGCAATTATCATTATTTATTGAGCCAGGAAAGGTCAGAGGGCAGCAGATTGGAGGGACGGCGAGAGGGAAGGACGGACAGACGGAGGGACAGGCTAGGGGAGAGAAATGATCAACATCTTAATGAGGATACACCAGCAGGAGAGATATTAGAGGTCAAGAGAAAGAGACATCAGCAATGTACAACAACAGAGGAAAAAAGAGAGAAAGGGGAAAATATAAGTGGTTTAGAGCAACAGTGACATGTGAATAGATGGTAAATACAGCCTGGCTACTTCACTGCTTGTCACTCTTCCTCTTCTGTTTGGGAGTGTCTTCTCTCCCTCCTTCTAGCCTTGTATCAAAGCAGAAGGAGGCAATGAAAAACAAAGTCACCAGCAATTTCATCATCCTTTACAAGAGTGCCAAACCCACTGAAGCATCACTTTGTCTGTGCGGGTTACAGCCAGACCAATTCACCAGGCCTTTAAAGTGGACTGCTGATAAAATACTGATCTTCCAGCCTGACGGCCTCCTGTCAGTCAACTCGCTACACCAAGAAAATGAAAATGAGCGCAGCGCAGAATTGGCAGGAGTTTCTTCATGAGAAATGGACTATTAATTATTCTTTACATGTGTCTGTGTGCGCTTATTTTGTATGTTTGCAGCGTCCCAATGATGACAGCATTAACGGGATGTTGACTGGATATCGGCTGTATTATAGAGAGCTCCCAGTAAACACCTCCACTTTCACTGAAGCAGAAGTCCAGGCAACCAAAAACAACACCACAAGTGCCCTCATTACAAGTGAGTAGTAACTCTAATTCATTGTTCGATAACCCTTAGTTACGGTTGCTATGCTTGTCAGACTGTTCTCACCCAGCAAGTATGCAGATAAAATGATAAAATCAAATGGGTGGATGTGAAAAATGTAAATTGTAGTTTAGTTTACGATGTGTTTCTTGGTCTTGTAAATAACGTGTGGTTACTACTGTCGATGGTAAGCTAGTTAACCAGGCCTCCTTACAATTGTAGTACAATTCCTCTACACAAAGTACAGTCCAACAGTTGTTTGATATATGTACATTGTGACAAATTTGTCAGACACATACATAAACATAAAATAGTGATTAGCAAAACTAAATGCAAGTTTTGAGCTACTTAATTGAAATAATGGATTTCAAAGTAAAAATATGTCAATCAAAGTTTCTGTATTATGTGAAATCACAAAATGAGCAATAATTGAGGGGATCAGAGGGAGTAAACCATTTGCCTTCTAACAGTAAAAGTACATTGATAATTTTTGTTAAAGGTTCACAACCTGACAATCCCACCTTAGTGTATAAAATATATTTTTAATGGTTCATGCTGCAGTGCAAGGCCAGCATTTTCCATGTAGCCCAGTTTGCAGCATTTTTGAAAAAACAGTTATTCGGAGATCTGAGAAGAAAAAAGATGTGGCGATGATTAGGGATGAGCTGACTGAGCAAATGGCCCCTCACCAAAATGTTGTTTTCTTATGAGGCCACACATCTTGCACTACAATTCGGCAATATTAAAATGTTATTATTCACTGTACAGCCTGAAGTGCTTCATGCATGTAGTTGATTAAGTATCTGCTCGACTACATTGGACAATTCTCTTTCCATCCAATGTCCACTGAGTCTGACAATGGTATTGACGTTTTTCTTCTTAAACACAGCCAATTTTTTTGAATTCCATTATAATTGCACAGTTTATTGTACAACTTGAAACATGTATTGATTTACTCTCCCCCCATCTTTCACTCATTCTTCCCAAGCCAAGAGCACCTTCAAGACAGTCAGCAGTGCCTCACTAACAGAGTTTGAGTTGACACGTAAGTAATTTAAGACGGAACTGGAGAGTAAAGCTCCTGGGATCTTTATGTTTCAGATTTGTTTTAGTAAATTTGATATGCAGCCAGCTTCTAGAATAAGAAGAACAAGTGGCAACAAGAACAAATATATGTGCTTTGCATACGTGTTGTAAAAATGTAAATGTAATTTTTTTTATGTCTTTGTAGAACTAAAGAAGTTCAAACGCTACCAGATTGTTATGACAAGCTACAATATCATTGGAGAGAGCCCACCCTCCGCTCCAGTTGAGGTGTCTGTTGGAGAGGCAGGTAGGTGGAAACTGAACTGTGATCTACACGTCTTCTTTTATGAATGTCAGAAAAGCAGGTTTCTTGTTGAATGTTGTTTCTTCAAGCTTCTTCTCTTCCCTGTGTTATTTAGTTTGTTGTTAGCAGGTTGCATTGTGGGTAAAGGAACATTTAGTTTGGAGCTGAGCCTTTAGATTGTTGAATGTGGGGCATAAAGCTCCTTTTTCGTCTTTTAACTTATACTTCATTCTCAATATATCATCGTTAAATATGAAAGCACATTCCTGACCTTGGAAGTAGTATTTTAACAGACCACTCCCATCTCATGGTCCACTTACTCACTTCTTCCTGAGCTTTCAACCTTATCATACAGTATTCATCAGCAGATGGAGTTTGTGAGCTCAGTAGCTGTCATGATTTCATCCAGACCGCATCATCTGCTTTTGAAGACTGTGACATGGTTGAAATCCCTGGAAGAAGGGGACCTTGAGAAGGGATTGTTTTGTCTGATTTCTGTCACTTTTGTCCTTGTCGGTGCTCTTGTCGCTCTCTCCTTCTCTTCTCTTTCTTGTTTTGTCCTGTTCACACTTCTTGTCCTGCTCTTGTTGCCCCTTGAGTGACATTGCCTTTGAGAGGCTCACTTGTATTCCCTAATAGTGTATGTCTGTGTCTGTGTCTGTGTGCATTTGCGTGTGTGACATCTGAATGTCGGCAAGAAATGCAAAGGTTATCTATTTTGTAGTGATGGCCAAATCCCTGTTTAGCTTTCACTTGAGAGTCAACCCCTGGATCCATTAGACAGACAAGAGTGCAAATATATCTCACTCACACACTCTCATGCACACACACAGATACACACACACACACACACACACACACACACACACACACACACACACACGTCTACCACAAGGCAGATGAACACCCAAACAAGAATGAAGGTGAACAGATTTGCATGTTATGATCGTAGCACCCACAAATTCTGCAGTTTCTCTCACAATCTCACACTCCCATCAGGCCAAAGCTGCATTCATATTCAAGGCGTGTGTGTAGTGTGTGTGCGTGTAGGTCATACATATCACATGCAGAGGAGTGAGAGGTGAGGATAAGCATGGAGAGCGGGAGGGGGAGGCAGAAAAGGCTGGAGGGGGATGATGAAATGGGGTGATATGGCCTTTTCTCTAGCCTCAAGTGCGCACTGCTGAGTGTTCATGCATATGTGTGGTACAGTGGAGTAACAAGGTACTGCCTTAGGCCCATTCTAATAGGAAAGGTAGAACATATCTTCCCTAACTCCCACTCTTGCACCCAGCTGTGCACACACACACACACACACACACACACACACACACACACACACACACATACACACACACACACACACACACATACAGCAGCAGTCTAACAAAAGACCTCTCCTTCCGCAGCTCCGTCAGTGGCCCCTCAGTCTATCAGAGTGTCAGCTGTGTCTCCCTCCATCCTGGAAGTGACCTGGGACACACCCCCCCTCGAGACCCAGAATGGACTCATCCAAGGATACAAGGTGAGGCACACGAAATGAAAACAAACACACAAACATGAATACAAAGAAAGAATTCCTTATGGCAGTCAGATACAAGACAACAAAAGAGCCAAACACACAGAGAAGAGTATTATACTAGTAGTATTAGTGTCCCTGTGAGCAGACGGTGCTGTTTCTGTCTGTATTTAAAATGCCTCTCCTCTTGTCTTGGAGGGGTTTTGCTCGGCCGCACCTTCAAGTGTCCTATAGAAAAGAGAGCAAGAGAGAGAATTAAGTCAGAGGAAGAATCAGAATATCCTTTAATGGTTTCAATATCAGTCCTCTCCGTGTCTCTCCCCCTCAACTCCCCTGTCCCACCCCCTCACTCTTAGTACTTCAAACACAAGGTTATCTGTCCTGCTTTAGACACATTGATTTCTCCCGGAGTAGAGAGAGGGAATGGAGAAGAAAGAAGGGAATGTAATATTTGCAGAGTGAAGGAATGAGATGAGCAAGTGATCCCTGTAGAATCCTGATTAGAGAAGAGGATCGAGGGAATACGTTTAAACTACCAGTGACGGATGGACGCAGGGAGGGGAGTGCGAGGCAGTGGAGGTTAACGAGATTAAGACGGGAGAAATAGAGCAAAGAAAGAATGTTTAATGAATTTATAGGTTCTGACTCCTGTTAACACTACTACTCTGTTATATGAGCAGCACAGACGGCAGGTAGGACTGAAGTTAACTTCAAGTGGGCAAGTGTATTTCTGGACAGTTGAAGTTCACTGAAATGCTTTATTAGACACACTGGGTAAGGTGTAAATGGTAATACCAAACAATGGTAGTCCTGTCAAGTAGAATTTCTCACACAAAGCAGGTGTTAAAGGTTACCAAATGTTAATTTGGGCAGAATTTGAACAAATCAGCCATTGTTATTTTGAGTGAAACACTCCACAACTGCAGATTTAATTTGTCGCATCAACTTTTACTTATAAGATACTTTTTAACTTAAAGACACTAGCCACATTTATCATGCTATTCCTACTAAAATAGGTCAGTCATTTCTAATAGAAACTGCTACAGACACAAACAAAACACTGAAATTGATAAAAATGTTTCCTCCTTTGCAAAACAAACATTCAGCTACGGTTTTTCATCAAGGCTGAAGATACTCAATCAACTCTTTTACAAAAGAGATTGTTGGGAAATCCATTTAAGGTTCTTGATCTTATCAAATCAGATCATAATCATGTTCACGACAACTTCAAATGTTTTTTTTTTAAACTAATCCTGATGGTCTCACACTCTTAACATTTACCAGAATAGATCCTCTAAACAACAGTGGAATGTGTTGCCAAATGGCCTGGACATTTTACTAAACCAAGTGTTTCACAAGTGATGTTGCCTAAATGGAAATACCCTTTTCAAGCAATTTAATACATTTTGATTTTAAATTGAGTATATGGTTGAGTTAGTCTGTATCTCATTATTGTAAGAGTGTGTGGAAGGACAGAGGTGGTATAATGCTGCCCTCAAGTGCTGCTCATAAGCTGCTACTTCCATGTTTAGAAGGTGTAAATATAGTTTATGGTGCTTTGTAGTCCTTCCTGCTCGGAATAATAACAAAATGAACCCCTTTACAAAATGTTGCTCCTGGAAACTGTACAGAGACAGCACAACACTGTTGAATAGAAGTATCACCAAACATTTTTAAAAATAAAAGAACATAACATTCAATCCTATGTACTTGAATTATTACCAAATAAAAACATTAATATAAATACATCACACTTGCCGCCACAGATCTAAATACTAAAAACAAGTGTTAGGCGTCATTAAAGATGTCAGTGTATGTATTGCCTTGTTAGTACACACTGAGGACATCGTACAGCAATAGCAAGAAAACTAAGCAGCAACATTATACTGCTGTGTGTTGTTGTTGGCTGACAAGACACTGATTCCAGTATATATATATGATAACATATATCAATATCTGTCAGTTTCTCACTTTGTATCCATCTCGATGGTCCGCACATCGACTGACACACAGAAAACTGCCGGCAGACAAAATGTCCAGTGCGTCTGCGCTCATAAAAGCCACAGTTTCATGATCTGATTACAGTTTGAATGGGCAGAGGAGTCATATGTAGTATGATTAGGTACATAGACGCTTGTCAGGGAAAACACCAATATACTGCCAGTGAACGTGTTCATATCTAAAACTCTGATACTTATTCGTTTTTCTGTGAATTTGCACTTAAAGCTAAAACATTTAATCTTACAATAAATTAACCAGCATGTCAATAGGTATTTGTAACAGCTGCTGTGGCTATTTTCTCACTCTAAAGCCTCTCGTGTATACAAGATACTTCTGATTCATTTCTAATGCATGAGGCTCAACCACCTCTGTAACCTTGCTGTTAGTGTGTATCTGATACGGCTGTATGTGTTGGGAAAGCCAAGGCAGTTCCCTTGTCAAACCGAACCTTTTTGCTAGGCTCTCAGCTGCTGTGCAAGACATTAAGACAATAATAGATGAAAATATTTCCTTCTACATTCAGCTGGGATTAAACAACATGCAGTGATTTGTAAAACTACAGATTTAAAGTAGCTGTAGGTTTAAAGATTATTACAGTGGATATGCACCTTTCTAGTACCATTAAGAGTGGGAGGCAAGCTGTTTTAATGCATCAAACTGATTTTGTTACTGGATATGCATTTATATTGGCTGTTTACTGGCAGTAACATATCAAGTATATATTTCACTCATTAAATACAACCTGTTTCATTAAAAGTATGTGACCTAGGCTACAATAAAAAAGTCACACAGGTTTTTCTAAAATACTTTTTACTTTTTTTTTCAAAGTCACTTAAGTAATACATTTGTCAAAGCTCCGTAGTTATATGAAAGTTAACCAAGAGTGATAAATTGGTCTGTCTAAGGCATAGAAATAGTATTCCGCATTGATAACTAAGACTGAGTCTGAACTTTCAACCTACTTTATTATAGCTTTGAATATGTTTTATTGAAATTTTTTTTTTGCATCATTAAATTATTACATTCACAAGCTACAAGGTCTTAATATTGATCTCATCATACTGGGTACAATAACCAGGGGACCTTTGTTCTATTTAAGCTTACAAGGATTGACCAAAGTATCCCCTGTGTCTTCATTACTGACCATGAGTTAATGGTCATGTGCATAATTATTGGTTCCACATGAGGCAGGGTGTGGCATGAAGGCCTATATAACAGGTCTTAAAATGCTGCATACATGGACAACATTGTATATTTCTGATTGTATGATTACTTGAATTGGATCAAATGAGCAAATCTCATGTTGTAGGATTGCAGAGTTGGTCGTGTGAGGTTTAAAAATAGTGTGCTGTGATAATATAGCAATATATACACAACAATGTAGGTGTATTTACCTTGATTGACAGACTATAGCTGCTATAAGACAGTCATTTACAAGTTGGAAACTAGTAATTACAGAGACATCAACATGGCATTTAGCTTATATCTGCCATTTCATGTTACTGAACATATGATGAAATTATGTATTTAAGGATAATTTAGACTGAGTTGGTGGTCTGAAGTCTAAAGTAGGTGTGAGAGAAGGAAAACTCTTGTCCTTCGCTATATCTTTGCAAAAAGTATTATATGTACATCTAGACCAGACCAGTGGTATCTGCGATTAGAAATTATACCTACTTTATTATACCTACTTAAGCCTTCTGTTAAACTGTCAACACCAAAACAAATCTCTCTATAACCAACTTCTCCTCCTTGTAAAACTGCACATGAGCACTCTATATTATACAGATCGATGGGGAGACCTCAGTAGGTAAGGACAGAAAGTAAATAATATATTTAGCTGGTAGAAATGATGTGAGGAAGAGGAGAAAACTGGAGCAGTGCAGGTTGTTAGGCGAAAAAACAGAGCCAGCATTGTTGACAGTGTTTTTTCTTGCGTTGCAGATCCACTACTGGGAGAGGGACAAGCAGAACCAGAGTGAGAAGGTCCAGGTGATATTTGTCCCGGACACCCGTGTTCATCTCACCAACCTGACCAGCTACACACCTTACCTGGTCACTCTGACTGCCTTCAACACAGCTGGAGACGGCCCACCCAGTGACCCCCGCGGTGCCCGCACCCTGCAGTCAGGTAGGGAGTGGTGACAGTTCGATTCCCTAAAATAAAATAAACAAGCATTATATTATAGCCTTTTTGATTTCCTTTATTCCTCTTTCTTAATTTATCATCCTCCATGTGTCCCACAGCTCCCAGCCAGCCCAGCTACCTGTCCTTCTCAGAGGTGACGGGAGGAAGTGTCAACGTGTCCTGGGGACCTCCACTTACTCCTAACGGACAACTGGAGGGCTACAGGGTCATCTACGAGCCCACTGCTCCTGTACAAGGTGAGCACACGGATGATTTATACACAAACACACACAAATACACGTTGAGGAGGACGCTGACGTTTCTTTTTAAATTGTCTGTGTGAGCAGGAGTGAGTAAAGTGGTCACAGTGGATGTGAGGGGCAACTGGCAGCGATGGCTGAAGGTTCGAGACCTGGTCAAAGGAGCGACATACACATTCAGTATTCAGGCTCTCACGGTCAGCTATGGACCACCCATACAAGCAAACATCACTGCTCAGCCTGTGCAAGGTAGGCATGGCTGTAACTCTGTGTGTGTGTGTGTGTGTGTGTGTGTGTGTGTGTGTGTGTTGGTGTCTCTACTTGTATTAATCGTGTTGAGGGGACACTAAATTACGCTTTCTCGATTAATAAATTAACTAAATTGTTTAGTCCACTGGTTCTCAAACTATGCTACGTGTACCACTTTTGGTACTCAAGCTGCCTCTTGTGGTATGCAGAGGAACATAATACCGTCAAAATATCACAACATTTCTAATGAAAATAACTAAACTCGCTGAAATGTAATTTGAAATAAGTTTTGCAATACCTGTAATATTTTGTTTCACTATCAGCCTGCCACTTTAATGAACCTAGGACACACATAATGATGAAGATGAGTGGTTCAAAACCACTGCAGTCGTGGCTCCAGAGGGGAACTATTGGGAAGAGAAGTGTGGGCCAGGAGTTCTCCTTTTTCATCAAATTACCTCTGGTTCTTGAACAGTCAACTTTAAATAATCTTGTTATTAAGAATACACCTACCTCCTGAGTGAACTGTCCTTAGCGGAATAGGGTTGGTCTTGAGTTGGCCTTGGTGCTTAGCGGTGCTTGGAGAGCCTAATATTTTCTGAGGTGGTACGCAGTGTAAAAAGACAGAGAACCACTGGTTTAGTCTATAAAATGTAACAAGAAGTAATGAAAATGTCCAATTCCTAAGAGCCCAAGGTCACATCTTCTGATGTCTTGCCTTGTCTGACCAACAGCACAAAACCCAAAGGTTTGGTTAGAAACTACCAAATAGTTTTGCTTGAAAAACGATAGAATAGTCACTGATTTCTTTCAATAGATTAATCGATAAAACGACTAATTCAACTCAAATCTCATTTACAGCTATAAAGGGTGAAGACTTGGTTTAGAATTAGGTTTAGGGTAATAGTAGGTTACGGGTTGGGGTTAGGCATGTGCTATTATTTCCTCAGACACATGTTTCATGTAAATTTGAGCATAAAATTATCATAGTTCATTATTTAAAGGCACAGACAGTGCCCTCCTACGTGACGAAAACAAGTGTGTGTTTGTCCCTCTCTGACACTACAGGCTCCCCTGGGTCACCTTTGGAAATGTCCATCACCAAGACATCCTCTGAGCTCACCATCCACTGGTCAGAGGGAGAAATGGGTGCAGCACCTGTCTCTGGATACGTCATCGAGGCTCGTCCCTCAGGTGAGCTGAAGATCCAAACACACAGTCGACCACTATCTTGCATCTTTCCATAAGTTCTTTTCATTTGTCGGGAAGGGTTAAGCACTGCCTTGGACTACACCTCACTGAGTGCAGCTTTCACCAGATTCATTAAGACCTGCTGTGCAAATCAAGTCAGCAGCAATTTTCTCATAAAGATTACTAGAGGTGTAATAGGGAGAGGGAAACATCTGTGGGAAGCTGTTAGAGCACTACAGGACTGACTGTAGACTCTGGTATTACTCTACCACTCATTGTAACAGTAATACCCGTTTCATTAATAGTAATAACTGTAATCATCGTCATCACCATTGTCATTAATTAAATGTAATTTGACAACATTGTGACATTTGAAAGGAAATAATTCTCAAATGAAGCGTTCTCTCTCATATTTGTCTGTCCATCAAACTGTGATGCAACCTCTCTCTCTCTCTCTCTCTCTCTCTCTCTCTCTCTTAATTCAATTTAAAAAAATACATTAGAATTCGTAAAATCAAGAAAATATCAGAATGAATGAGTGAGTGCACACCTGTGTGTGTGTGTGTGTGTGTGTGTGTGTGTGACAGAGATTGTGAAAGTGTGTGTTAGTTGTGTGTGTTTAGGTGTGTGTAGGTGTGTGTGTGTGTGTGTGTGTGCGTAACTTTTGTTTGTGTGTGTGTTACAGTTGATGTGTGTGTGTGTGTATATGTGTGCTTTATACTAGCAAAATATAATTACTCAATTTCTTTACAGATGTACCATCTGTATAAATAAAAATAATATAAATTCAATGAACAACATTTATTAATGTTATAATTAATTTCTCTCTCTCTGAAGATGAAGGAGTGTGGGATTCATTCATCAGACTGCTCCCTCCCAGCAGCAGGTCTGTCTCAGTGCCGCTGGAGCGCCTGAGGTCGGGGATCAGCTACGAGTTCAGAGTCATTGCTGTTAATCGCTATGGTTACGGACAGCCGAGTACACCCTCTGCTGCTCTCGCTGGTAAACACACACACACACACACACACACAGACGCTGGGATAATGAACAAATCCAGGGTGATCCAACTTGTGTGATTGGGGTTGTGACTGAACTTCTAGTGAGTTGGACACACTGTGGGAAGTTACTCTGGTGGTTATGTGCTTTTGTGTCTGCTGCCATCTAGAGGCAGAGTCACGCAACAACAACTGTGCTTATTGTGGAAACAGAAGGCAATTATCTCAATTTCCAATCTGTAGCACTATACCAAATTCACACTTCCAGTCTTCTTAAGTGTGTGTATCAAATTGTTTGAAGAACCCACAGGGTGAGTTTTATGACAATAAGACAACAC
Organism: Dicentrarchus labrax; assembly: GCF_905237075.1. Lineage (NCBI taxonomy): Eukaryota > Metazoa > Chordata > Actinopteri > Moronidae > Dicentrarchus > Dicentrarchus labrax. The sequence continues at coordinate 30,473,784 of NW_026136721.1, forward strand.
AGTGTGTAATTTCTCTAAAAGTATCATTTACAGAACTTCAGGATTGTTCTCTGGTCTGTCCTTTGGGAAAAACCAGAGCTCCGATTCAAACTAAAGTTTCCCTCGTGTGTGTCCTTCCCTCTCTCCCTCCTGTCCGGTCTTCCTGTCTGCAGCGCTGTCGGAGCGTCCCTTCTATGAGGAGTGGTGGTTCCTGCTGGTCATGGCTCTGGTGGGACTCATCCTCATCCTGGTCCTGGTCTTCACACTGCTGCTGCACGGACACAGCACCAAGTACAAGGCCTGCGGCACAGGTACGTGTCTCCAGTGGTCATTCTTGAATGTAATGCTGTATAGGGGGGCCTTTCAGTTGTATGGAAATGTGTTTTTGTTCGGTTTGAGGAGGAGTTTTTTTTCCCTCCTCGGTCACACATTGTTTCACTCACTGTCAACAAGCTCACCACATGTACCCTCCACTGATTTATTACATTGTACACCACTTTTTCTGATTCTGAAAAGTTGAGACATGCATCAGTTCGCTTGTACTCTTTGTAGAGCGAAATTGCCTGTAGCAGTCTTGTTCCTGCAGGACCACCGCCACCTGTGAGGCTGTATGAGGGAGGAAAACAAGGTCAGCCTTGTTCCTTCACCAGGATGATTCAGGGCAAACCGCTCCCTGAAGCATCTCAACAGAAATGATCTCCCTGAAGCCCCGCTGTAATTTCTGTAGGTTTTTGAACATCGCTTTAGGTTAATGCTGAAAATAAGCTTTTTAATTAACACAAGTCTTTAGTATTAATTTAGGTTATGCTAGCTAATTAAAAAATGTACAACGTGCAAACTGTAACTTACATTAAACTAGACTGGCTAATTCAAAGTTAGATGTCATTTAATTGGAATGAGTTTAATGAGTTTGAGTTTAATTTTCAAGACTCAAGGTCCACACTAAGAATAATAACTATAACAATTACGCTGTGTGCATCCAGTCTGATGAGCAATAACGTGGTGTAAATAGAGACCCTTTGGTTGTATGTCTCAGGTAAATTAAGTTTTTTTATGTTTAATTTAAAGCCTAATATTATATATTATCTAAGCGTTTAATAAGTAATAATAATAAAAGTAATAATAACCACAATATTGTTCATCAGATCACTCTGAAAGCGATCCCACCGGTATCGTTCGCCACTGTCGTCGTCGTTATTGTTGTGGTGCGGACAAGAATTTGCATTAAACGATTCACTATTCTAGTAATTTAACTGAAGCCCTGTTCAGATCAGACCTCCTCCTCTATCAACGGATCCCACAGGGAAAAAATGCTAACTCTCTTCCCACTCTTTCATGCTCCAACCTGGACTGCGCTATTATATTTTAGCTCGTACCACCTCCACAGGGTCAGTCAGGGAGCTCAGCAGCCTGGAGCTGGAGGAGTCTTAATCAAGGATGCTCACCAACACGGACTGAAGGACAAACACCATCCTCAGCATGACAAAAAAAAAATGTTTGTTTGTCTGATGTGTTGCCCACTTTCTCCTGTAAAGCGCCGGTTTTTCATGTTGAGGCGTTTTATTCCTGTTTTCATCCAACTTTCTGCTCCTCTCAGGCTTCCTGTGATGCTCTCTCTTGTGGGAGCAGCAGTGCTTTTACAGTCACTTTGTGTGTGCGCGTGCATGCATGTCAACATCTGTAATACAAGGTTAGCCCTGACAAGTGCAGGTTACATCGGGACAGCTGTTAATCTGAGTTGCCACGGAAACCTTGGCACAACCTCTGGGCAGTGGAGCGATCAAACGGAGCGAGGGAGGTGCTGTAGGAGGGGAGAGAGCGCAGGCAGGATGAACACGAACATGAACATGAACATGAACAAAGAATGAACAGGAGTCAGTGGGAAACAGCAAATCGCATTTTTTACTTTTTTATTGTTCCATTTTTTATCATTATGGGTGGATAAATTATGAAGGTATTCTGTGTGGTTAATCCTCAAACGCCTTCTCATTCTCAGGCCTGAGATGTAACTGAATAAACAATGAATAAAACAGGAGATTGCACATAAACTCCGCTGCCCTATACGAGTGAGTGAACTGCTATGAATTTTATTATTAGTCAGAACCAATTCCATGTGATTCCTTTTATTTTCCTCCAGGGAAGCACGTATCCACAGCGGAGGAATCAGTAACGCTGGACAACGGAGGTTTCACTGCTCTGGAGCTCAACAGCAGAACACTCAACACCAAGAACTCCTTCCTGAAGAAGAACGGGACAAGGTGTGCACTCACTCAAACACACACACACCTTCCTGGAGCTGTTGGAGTTATGTAGGTATTTGTTCTTTTAGATGTTACATCTATTATTAATCTGTGTGTGTGTGTGTGTGTGTGTGTGTGTCCAGGTCTCCTCCCAGGCCCAGTCCAGGTGGTCTTCACTACTCTGACGAAGACATCTGTAACAACTATAATGGAGCTGTGCTCACTGAGAGCACCACACTCACAGAGAAACCCACTGAGGTCTCTGAGTCAGAGGTATCTCTCTCCAGCTGTTTCTCTCTCTATCTCTCTCAAATTTCGAAGGCTTTATTGGCCTGAAAGAAACCTGCCGTTAAAAAGACATTTGTGTTACTAAAACAGTACAACACACCACAAACAGGACGTCCTCATGGCCAAAGAACGCCGACTATGTAATCTCAGGATTGCTGGACCTTTGTTGCATTGCACGCCTCATTTTTCCCTCAGTCATTTCTCTACTGTTCCCTAGTGAATAAAAGCAAAGATGCCAAACACACACACACGCATACACGCACACACCACAAATATTAGCACCAAAAATCAACAAATAATCACAGAAATAAGCACTCTTGTTTTTGTCCATTTTACTTACTTTAATGTAAGATCATTTCAGACTCATTAATTCGAGTCATCACTCCTCGGCTTAATGAATTTGTAATCCCACCTCTAGGGCTTGGAGGGGGGTGGGGGGGTGTTGCAGTCATTGGCCAGTGCCCTAACCCATAGGCCATTAGTTACATTTTGAATAAAAGATTTATCACACAAAAAGACAAATCTGACTTAACAATCATTTCATACTCTTGGAGAATGGATATGTTTGATAGAAAGTTAATTGAAAGTAGAAACTGAGTTCTTTGTAAAGTACAGTAGGGCTGTTGCGGTGAAGGAATTTCCCCTGTGGTGATTTAGGGTTGCTCAACAGCGCGGTTTGAGGTATTGTGGTATTGTTTTTGCCTTCATTTGTTTCACCTCAGTACCTGTTTGTACTAATCACCTGCGCTCTAACCCTCCTCCTGCCTCCTGACTGTGTGACGCTGTTAACTGGCGACTTTCAGCCTAATGAAGTCACCTAACCCTAACCCTAACCAGTCACACTGCTGGTGTTTCCAGTCTGAGTTTTTCCAGAGTGAGTGAGTCGGAGGCTAGAAGACTTTCTCCTGTGTGTTATTGTAATCCTGGACTGTGAACTGAGAGATACTGAGTAGCACTGTGTTTCCGACAGCGCTTCTGCTGTGTCGAAACTCTTCAGCCTCAAAGCTCTGCGATGCTTTCCTGCTTTAAAAAACAAATATTGAACATGACGTTACGTGTGGTTGTGTCGGTGGCTTGTCAATAGCATTTCATTATTGCGGTTATTGTGACAGTCCTACGGTACAAGTACAAAAAACTGTTGCTGGTGAAAGAAGCAAAGAAAAGTTGGATCTGAAAGCTAAAAAGAAACTACATTGAATGGTGAAAATCACAGCGCCTCCACTTCTGAATTGGACAAAGGGCAGCGGATAATAGCTTAGAAGTGCCATCTAAGAAGTATACCATGTACTTTTTGTGTCTTTAGTTCATTTCAAACCTTTCCCCATGTTTCCTGTCTGTCTCTACTGACAAAAAATAATCTTTAAAAAACTGAAGGCAGTGCTCAGATATGGATGCTTTAGACCTTCATGTCAGCACTTCCCTGTGTTATGTGCCTGTGTCTCACAATCTAACCCGTGTGGTGTGTGTTTGTATCCAGTTAACAGACAGCGACTACGAGGACGAGCAGCCCAAGCACTCCTTCGTCAACCACTACATGAGTGACCCCACGTACTACAACTCCTGGAAGCGGCAGCCCAAAGGCCTTAAAGGGATCAGCGCTCCCTTCGCCTACGAGGAGTGCGCCACTGCAGAGACGGAGCCCTACTACCAGACCGTGGTCACCCAGCACAGCACAGGCGGCGCGTACACACCCACAGGGCAGCCTGCGCACACGCATGTCAACCCAAACACCAACCCGCCGGGGTCACGCACCCCTGTCACGGGATTCTCCTCTTTTGTTTGACTCTAGAGACAAAATCTGCACAAAATGATACACACACGTACACAAAATGAAGGAGTGGGGCCGGTGTGTGTTTGGACTAAAGGAGACAGAGCCGGCGGCTTCGGAGGAGAGGGGAGGACGAGATGAGGAGACGTAGGACGGACTGGTGATGAAACAGCCCTTCATGCCCCAAAGAACTAAACCTACACTTCTCACTCGCCTTCTCCCCTCGTTCACAAAGATCCTCACTGTGTCGACGAGTGTGTGTGTGTTGCTCTCCTACTCTTTTACGCCTCTGTGTCACTGTGCTTAAACACACAGTTACTGTTCTCGTTTCCACATACACATACACACACACACACACACACACAACCACACTCACACCGGCGTATACCACCAGATATTCATGCCTATTCAAGAGACTCTCGAACAAGAGCTAAGAGCAATGACTACATGATGCGGTTTGTGTAAATGTCGAGGAGAGAATTCAACCTCGAAGTGGTGGAACCTGGAACGTCTGCACAACGCTTCTTCTCTTGTTTTCTGTATTTACACATAAGTGCACAAATACACACACATGTACTCGCTGATGCACCATTTCCGGGAAAGAGGAACTCGAAGGTTGAGGAGAATTATTAAACGACGGCACAGAAGGAAGCAGCTTTTTTGTTTACAGGATGGTTCATGTACACAAACACGGAGCTATCAGCTTTAAAATACCACGACACAGAGGAAAAGAAAAAAATAACAATCAATAATTACAGTTTATGAACTTGATAAAGGACGGAGAGTGGGCGGGGGGTCTTCAGAACGTAAGGCATTCTCAGAGAGAGGTTTGTGTGGTTTCTGAGAGCGATATGTGATGTTTGAGGTTTGGGTTGGAATATATGAAAACATGTTTTTTACCGTCTACTGCCTGTTGTCAGCGCTCCTTACCGCAGCCTCCCAAGCCATAATGCTTGCACTGAGCCGAACCCCCACACATTTCATCTTAATTATGTTGAAATTAAGTTTTTTACAAGTTTGAGTGTGTGCGTTTGAGAGTGACACACACAAGCATGTGTGTATAAATGGCTCTATGCTCAGTTTAGAAGTCTGTTCATCTGTCCTCCGTTGTTCACTGCTAAGCAAAGCGTGCCATTGTATGTATGTTTGTATTTTTGAGAAGGATTTTGTACAGGGAAGCCCTTTTTACTTGTGTGCTGTTGTACGTAGTTCAGCCATGTTTGTGTTATTCAAAGCAAATAGAGAAACAGCACCGGAGCAAGTCCTCAGCTACACTGACCAATGAGAGGGAAAAAAGGCGGAGACGGAGTGACAAACGTTTAGTAAGAATCATAAAGCTGCAGTGAGAGTGTGGAACAAGACTACAGGATATTTTAGAGAATCGTTCTAGTTCAAGCTGAGTGGGATCGAACTTTGACTCGTAAGGCCCCACTGTCTGTACCCTGGCCTCACCCCCATCAGCCGGGACTGACACACATGTACTTTGTACCTCTCTTAAAGTGCAAACAGAAAATAAAACTCATCTGTAAGGTTTTTGCTCATGTATAATTTAAAGATTCTCCTCCCAGCAGCCTCCCTCACTCTGTCACGCTTGTTTTGAGTCCCAAACAGTGTGTGAATAAATGGTCATTGTTTAACCGTGTGTCTCTGTGGTCTGTTTTAGTACTGGGACAGCGAACATGTCACTTTGGATCGTCACCTACATTACATTAACTGAATTAAAGATGTGCCTTTTTGTAACTGTCTCGCTGAACTCTCTTAACCGGGCCTGTGAGCATTGTTTGTGGCTTTTATTAAAGTAGGAAAGGGAGGGGGGGGAGAGAGAGAACCAGAGCTTTATCAGTTTTTGTCTATTAATTATTATCAATCTATCTGTGTTCTTCGGTGTGTGAAGGGCCTGTGTGATACTCTTCTCTGAATAAAGCTGTACATTTCAGGAAACTTGATAAAAAAACAATTATGTAAGAGATGATTCAACAGAGGCAAAGTGCATTTGCTTCGATTATGGTGTCATAAATTATCAAATAAATGGTTGATTCACCCAAAATACAAAAATATATATATATATTTTTTAATGTAGCCATGCAGATGTATTTATTTGTCCGGACTTTAAGGTATTTGTCTCTGAGATTTCTGCCACTTCTCCAAAACAATGGAGTTAAACTGATCTTTGTTTGTGCTGCTCAAAGTATTCAAACATTTTGCTTAAAAATTCTGCAATATATATATCTATGTATGTGTGTCTTTCCAGAATCAATTCACTTCAGTCCTCCCCAGTTGGTTGTTCAACATTAAAACATATAAATAAATATTAAAGACCTGACCCTTTAAAACATGGATTACGATCACTGCTCTCACCAGTGAATACTGTAACAGAGTTACAAGTAGTCCCCAATAACTGAAAATAAAATTACACTGCCTGTGTTAATATGTTTTTTTTACACTTTAATACTTTAAAAACTTAAGAGTTAATACTTTCAGACACAGGCCTTTCTTGTTCCACCACAAAGTGCACGTAAATACTTAATATGTGGCTTGGGACTCTAATAACTGACACACTAATCAGCCAAACAATCATTAACGCTAATGGAAGTCATCAGTGGACTTTATTTTTAATTAAATGTTATGTAATGTGATTATATTATTTTATTATTTTCATTCCACCTATATAAACCTTGTGATACCACCAGTGTGTCATGTTACTGATACAATGAGATTTACCCTCCTGAAACCTCAACGAGGAAAAGGTTTGTTCCTGTAGTCGACAGTAATAGTAGTGACTAGTTACTCGGCTATAATGAGCTTATAAATAATGCATTGTTTCACAGTCCATTAAACTACCCAGTAGTGAATGTTAGTTGATATTACAGGAGCTCTAACTCAAGCAGCAGCAATATGAATGGTGTTTACAATTTAATCCAATAATATATATTTTAAATATGTAAAACACTGACAGTGCCCATTCTGCTGCATTACCTAATGAGGGCTTAAGTACATTTTGCCAATAAAACTTTTACCAGAAGTTTACATGTATTATAGCCTTTACTTGAGTAAAAGATCTAAATACTTGTAAATTAATAACAACTAATTAATATGAAGTAATATAACCACTGACATAATTAAGTAGGTCTACATTTACTCAAATAGGAGTATTTCCATTTTATGCTATTTTATACTTTTACTCCCCTATATGTCAGAGACAAATGTTACTCCTCTGCATCTGTTTAACAGCTGTAGTTTCGTAGATAAGATTTAAAGCATATAAAACACTATTAATATCAGTATTTAAAGTAGTTCAAATTAACTGGACTGGTAACGACATTTAAATAGAGCTTATATGTTGGCCGACCTGTAATAATAATACAATAATGTAACAGGTAGGCTACTATTTACCATTGCATTTTGCAGTTTTTATTGTGATATATACTTTTACTGTCTGAACCTCTGAATCCAACGAGGTTCAATGGGACAACAGCCGTGTGTCTCCCCGCCGGCAGGGGGCGCTGTGGGGCGGTGAAACAGACCCACGGGAGTTGTTGTGGTGCCCGGAAGAAGGATTGTCAGCATGGCCGACATATTTTCCACTTCATGCTTTGCTGTTCAGTGTTTTATTGTGAGAGTGTAACATGAAATTATCCGTGACATTTTGAAACCGCAGCGCTGCAGTGAGCCGCTCCTCCAGACACCAACGGCTCCTTTCCCACACTGCACTGCTCGGAGCTGCAGCAGCCGTTACACCGCTGCCTGTCTGCCTCTCTCTCTCTGTCTCTCTCTCTCTCTCTCTCTGTCTGTCTGTCTGTCTGCACCAACTGCTCACGTCGTGACTTGTGACCCAGTTTGATTTGGTGAGTTCGCGTCTCCTCCTCCTCCTCCTCCTCCTCCTCCATTATTGCTTAATACTCCTCTCAGTACTCCGGTGTTTCTCCTGGTACTGTGTGCCGTATCGATACCTTCACCCAGGCGGCAGCGTCCGTTTAACGGCTCGTTTCTAGTTCAAAGTGCGACGGTTAAAAAGCCGTTGACACATTAACGTCTGTGTAGGTTGGCGGTTGGTGAGTGTAAAGAGGTCTTACTGTCGGTTATGGTGTGTTGGTGACAGTTGACAGTTGACAGGGGACCGGGCTGTCAAACAATAACAACAATAAACATCCGAAATCACTGACCAGCTCAGGGGGGCCCCTCAAGGCCCCCCAGACCCCTCTGACAGGCCCCCAGTCAGTACCTGTTAATCTGTCTAAAAATGCAGCTGTAGGAATACTGTAATCTTTTACTTAAGTTAAAGTCTTTTTTTTAAATTTATTAGTGGCTTCTCATAGGCGCCATTTTGAAGGTATAGCAGGGGCTCATGCATACCAACATTTTGGGGGGGGACACAGTTAATTTTCATAATGATGCAATCTGATATTTTCAAAGACAGTTGGGGGATTATTTTAAAAACAGTTTTTGTGGGGCGCCCGGTTAGCTCAGTCAGTAGAGCTGGCAACCCATATACTGCAGAGGCCTGGGTTCGAATCCGACCTGTGGCCCTTTGCTGGGCGGGCTACCCACCTTTCCTGTCTGTCTTCAACTGTCTCTGAAATAAAGGCATAAAGGCCCAACAAATAATAACTTTAAAAACAGTTTTTGTAGCTCAGTAATCTCCTTCTTTATATAAAGGTGAATGTCAGTGCTGCGCAATGTGGTTAAAAACATATTGTGATTATTGTGACAGATTTAGAATCACAATTTTAGTTTTCACTGAAAAATTCTGAACCAAACAAACACGCTTTCTTAAATCCGGAGAACATTGTAGACCAGGACATCTCTGCAGCATGAGAGTAATTCATTACAATGCAAGTGAAGACTTTGAAACTAAGGATGCACCACTGTTTTTAAAGTCCTAGGTGTGGCAGCTTTTTTGCTTCCGTAGGTAAGAAAATGAAAAAGATAAGAAGATAACAGACAGCAAGAGATATGAGGCAGTTTTCCGTAGTTGACAGGGTTATATTTTCAGTTTGACTTTTAAAAAAATGAAAAGAATAATATGCAAATTGTTTTGCGCAGTTTGTATCCTTCCTCATAAATAGATAAAAAACTCAGTCATTCATAATTGTATTGTGAACCCAGTATTGTGAGTAGTCAGTTGAGTGTAATTTCTGTTTATATTGAAGCTGTTGAGTGAACTCACTGCATTTACATTTGAGGCTGTAGTTTGTGTTATTTACATATTTCTTTATTTTAGTTTTGTTAGTTTTTTTGGGATTATTCTAAAATTACAATGCATGTAATATGTATTTTAGTTTATCACAAATTATAATTTTTTGGACAAATGTATGTATGGACAAATATTATTATACAGCATAATAAATAAGAGAACATAGAACAAAAAAGGGTGATAGAAATGGAGGGCAGAAATTACCTACAAAGGAACTGACCCTAACGCGTTTGTTTCTTCCACAGTTTTCCGAGACTGACCTGAGTGGGATGAAACATCAGGAGTCTGACCACGGACCAAGGAGGGTTTCATCCTAATCCAGTGACTCTTACTGGAGTCAAAGACGAAACAAAATTGGCCTCAGTGAAAAAAACACACACCAATAACTAACAATGGGGGAAGTGACTGTCGAAGTAGATGAGGAGGTGGCGAAACATGACTTCTTTTTGGAGCCACTCCCAGAGCCACTACTGATAATCCTGTCTCCACCTCCACCTTTCTTACCTGTCCCCGGTGAACCAACCATGTGTTGGCAGAAGTGGCTTAAAGCTTTCGAACACTACGTTGAAGCGCTCGGTGAAAACGAGCTTATCGACTACAGTAAGTGTGTGCTGTTACAAAACTGCCTTGGCCCCGAGGGCCAACGTATCTTCACAACATTGATCCAGAATGAAAGCACATATGCGGCAGCCATCTCAGTGCTGACCGTTTACTTCAGCTCTGATCACACGTCGCAGAAGTACCGCCTTAAATTTCATCAGAGGCGTCAGATGCCCGAAGAGACTGTAGATCAGTTTGTGTCTGCGTTAGAAGAACTGCTGAAGCCTTGCAACTATGGAGACTTACAAGACAAACTTATCCTGGATCAGCTGATTGAGAAAACAAACTGCCAACAACTCAAAGAGAGGCTGCTGTTGGAAAGGGAATCTCTGACTTTGGACAAGGCTTTAGTTATCGGTAAAGAGGTTGAATCTGCTTTAAACGAATCTGAACTCTTTGGTATTCACGAAGTTAGTGTGGACATTGGAGACGATTTAGACCCTCCTGTTCAAAGAAAGGCCAAAAGAGGGCGTCCTCGGCGTGGTGAGAGCAGGGCGAAAATCAAAACAAAACCACGCACAACTAAAGCTCAAACAAGATCATCTAGATACAAAGATAATTACTATTACGTTAATGATAAGCTATATTATCAGGATGAAGATAAGTCCAAGAGTTCTGATGAGACTAATCGGCCTTGTGATAAATCCAGCGATAAAACAGATGATGATGAAAATGAGACCTTATCATCATCACAGAGGATAAAAGAGGAGGGCTGCGACAAAGCAAGTGACGGTGACGATGATGAAGATGACGACTTTGTCCTTTCTCCGTCTAAACTAAAAGGCCCCTACTGTCCCATCTGTGTTGACAGGCGCTTCAGAGATGCGAACAAGCTTGCCAGACATATGAGGACGCACACAAAGGAGAAGCCGTTCATCTGCCCCATCTGTGCTGTGACCTTCAGCCAGTCATATCACATGACCCGTCACTTGAGGAACCAGCATGGTGCGGGCCCTCACGTCTGCTCCACATGTGGGATAAGTTTAGGGAGCTTTGCAGAGCTGCAAAGTCACAAGAAAACGCACAAGTCTCAAGTTCTGTCGTGTCCCAACTGTCACGAACAGTTTGCTAATGACGGAGCGTTTTTTGTTCACATTCTGTCTCATGAAAAGTCTCCCCAGACAGAGGGACAGGATTCTCAGCAAAGTGAAGAAGCAGCAAACCGAGAAATGATCGAGTCACGTAACAAGGACAGTCATGAGAGCGATGATTGCAACGATAATGCTGCTGAGAATGATGCAGACTCTTGCAATAGTGATTCTCAGGATAAAGAATCTGAAGTTAGTGTTAAGACTGAAGATAAGGACACTGATGGAGCTAAATCTCAGGACGGAGGCAGTCAGAAAGAAAAAGTCGCCTCTAAGACTAAAACAAAAGGCCATTTCTGTCCCATCTGTGTCGGCAGGCGCTTCAGAGGGCCAAACAAACTCGCCAGACACATGAGGACGCACACAAAGGAGAAACCCTTCAGCTGCCCTGTCTGCGCTATGACTTTCAGCCAGTCCTACCACATGACCCGACACCTGAGGAACCAGCACAGCTTGGGCCAGTACATCTGCTCTAAATGTGGGAAAAGTTTAGGTAGCTGGCTGGAACTGAAGGCACACAAGAAGACTCATGCCGTTGAAGGCCTGACGTGTCTTGCATGTGATAAACAGTTCAAGGAGAAGGCTGCACTTGTGAGTCATCTGAAATTACACAAGAAGGTCCAGTCCAGCCCTCGAAGCCTCATCTGTGGCGATTGCGGCAAAGTATTTGGTCGAATGTATCATTTGAAAAGGCACATAGTGACCCATCGTAAAAGTTCGAACGGTGAGTGTTACACCTGCCCCGATTGTCAGAAGAATTTTGCCTTCCCAGAAGACCTCAACAAACACTTGGAGATTCACGTGAAAGAAAACAATGGGACTTGTCCGAAATGTAACGAAACCTTCGGTAGTTCAGAAGAACTAGAGACGCACATGAGAGTTCATGAAAAGTCGTACCCCTGCAGCACCTGTGGGAAGAAGTTCAAGGTCGAGTACGCGCTGAAGAAGCACGAGCAAAGTCACCAAGACGAACAGTATTATTGTTCGTTGTGCCGCAAACGCTTCATCAAGCTGTCTCACTACAAGAGGCACATAATGGTCCACGACAGGCGGGAATCCAGATGTCCACACTGTGACAGCGTCTTTCTACAGTTAACAGCTTTGAAGTATCACCTGCGGACTCATACAGAAGAAAGACCATACCAGTGCTCCTGTTGTATTGAGACTTTTGAGGAGAAGGAAGATCTAGAGCAGCACTGCCTCAAACACAGGAAATTCAAGAGGGAGCGTCCGTACTCGTGCACCCGGTGCGATTTGGCTTTCTCTACCCTAATTGAGCTGACCGAACACATGAGCTCACATGAGGGTGAACAACCGTTGAACTGCCCCGTCTGCGGCAGAACATTCCTGAACAAGAACAAGCTGGAGAAGCACCTGAGCATCCACACGGGGGAGAGACCTCACCTCTGCTCCGTCTGCGGCAACGGGTTCCCCTCAGCCGCCAGCCTCAAGTTGCACATCCACATCCACACCGGAGAGAAACCCTTCCAGTGTTCGCAGTGCAGCAAGAGCTTCAGGTCATCCAGCGGGCTGCGGCTGCACAGCAGGCAGCACATGGAGGTGCGGCCGAGCTACGAGTGCCCCGAGTGCGGCAGAACTTACGGTCGCATGACGGAGCTGAAGATGCACCAGCGATATCACACGGGGGACAAACCGTACGCATGCACCTGCTGCAACAAACGCTTTATTAGCAAAGACAAACTGAACGTCCACATGAGGATACACACAGGGGAGCGACCGTACTCCTGCCCCCACTGTGGACAGACATTTACACAGACTGGGGACAGAAACAGACACATCAGTAAATACCACTAGTTAGATTCTGTTGTAACAGAACTCCAGTGAAGCTTTGGTTGTTGCTTTTGAATGATTGCACCGTTAGTTTTGCATGTTTGTAGGGGTAGGTAGCATTAAGAATCAATTCACATTCACTCTCTTCTCATATTATTTGATAAAGAAAAATGAATTAAGATAAGCTGAAGCTAACTTGGGCAGAGTTAGGCTCCCATGAACACTAAATTATCATGAATGATGAAGTTATGTGATAGCGTAAAAGCCTTCAATAAATCAACCAATGTTCAGTCACCACCTCTTGGACACACGTATCAGCAAATAAATTAGAACATACTCCTCAATAACTTACTTTAAGAAAACATTTATTTCTGGAAAAGGCCTTTTCTTAACAAGTCAAACTTCTCAAATGTTTAATGTCTAAAAACAAGCAGTCCTAACAGAACTTTACAAAAATAAAATCGTCCTAACATTAGGGATGTCATGAGAACCGATACTTTGGTACCAAGTTGTTACCAATATTTTGAAAACTTGACGGTACTTCTTTTTCTGCAGTACCAAAGGTATCGAGGATGCGATTCTCCCAGACCTGACAGCGCAGCATATACGCCAACATGCAGCTGTTTGTGCACGGTGGTCCCTGAGCAACTGTCTGCTCCGTCTGTGTCTCTGTCGCTGTGCTGTGTGTGTGTCTGTGTCTGTGCACACTCACCACGCCAGTGCAAGTGAAACGAAAGCCCCACGGAAAAAAATCCAGCAAATAAGAGTAATTTATTAATGTAATCTACGCTAAAGATGTACAGATGAGGCAAAATAAACACTCAGCAGAATCCAGTTCATTCAGGTAACTCAGGTAAAGGCTGCACTGAAGCAACAAACACTGCAAGAGAGAGAAACTCCCTCCAGACAGTGACCAGATCAAAAAAGATTACAGTTAACTACAGGTAAATAATAATCAGGACTCTGTATCAGCAGACACTCAAAATTGAACGGGCGTTTAGGGCAAAAAAAACTTGATTTGGACATTTTTATCGTGGTAAGAATTGGTATTGAGAATCATGTAATTTCACTGGTATTGGTATCAACTACATTTCTGGTATCGTGACATCCCTACCAAACATTTACAGACTGTCAAAACGTAGCCTAAATAAAGAGGAGTAAAAAAATATATTTTGGTGCTTGACAATTTTCAGTACTTGGTGCTACAAACACATTTCAGTCACTACCGAAGTAATTAGGGCTGTGTTATTGGATTTAACTGGGGTTTCTGTTTTTCTGGTCGCTGTCTGGGTGACGATATAAGTGTTACAGATTATTATCATTCAGTTTCTCAACCACTTACTATTTAATATTTACTGCTTTCTGCAAAAGTTCCATGTAGACAAACAGTTAACAGAATCGTTACACTTACATTTGGATTATCGATTGTACTTTTATGGTCTGATATCTAACAGCAACTTTCTCATTGCAGGAAACTACCAAATCCACTTCCACGACTTCACGTTATCTGGGTTTGATTTTCAGAAAACAGCTGCATAGCTTGCAGTGCATTTTGTTGGCGTACTTTTTACTTACTGTATCGTGGGATAAAACATGCCAAACCACTGATTCCTCTGTGCAATATGAGCCTTAATTGTTGCCATCCAAACAGGTTGTCACAGCTCACCCCCTAATACAAAATCTCTGCATGAGGGTTTAGTCCTTGTAGCTCACCCCTCTCACCCTGTGCCTGACGCGCCCTCCCCATACAGCACTTGAACCCCATCTTTCCCAACAAACTCACACGAGTGACCGGCATGCTAATGGTTCTTTGACGTCCAGAGATATTTCCACAGTTTGCCTTGTAGATTCGTCAAAAAACGGATATTATCATGGTCACTCAAGTAACACTAAAAGGTGTTTCAGTACTTGTTGTCCTCCCCACCACAGTATGTGTTGTCATATTATGTTTGCTTTGTTTCACTTTTTGAAATCCTTTTGTTTAGGCTTCTCTGTAACCAAGCATTTTGTAACTGTTTAGAAAAGTGCCATAAAAATTAAACTATTATTCACTCTACTAACACTTGTGTGTAAAAAGGTAAACGTGTAAGCTGAATCATGAGTGAATAGGATTAATTGAATGAATGTGTCTCCATATAAACCCCATCTGTTAAATGTTTTAGCACTGTTACTGAAAGCTATCCCTGTGGTTGAGTGCCTTCACTAAATGGTCTTTTATGGATGTGTATTGTTTGCTCAGAGGGCAGTTTCGTGATGAAGCAGGATCAAATCCAATCAGATAAGGTTTATTGGCATCAGTATTAAGGTTATATTGTTGCCTAAAATTTATGCCAATTAATACAATAAATATGTACATTTTCATTAGTCGGTATTGTTACCGGTATTAAACAAAGTTAAATAACTGATCTCACAGTGGCATGTAGTTAAATATCATGTTGTCGTGAGATTATTGAATTACTGGGCATATAATTAATGTAGTTTAGATTAAGAGGAGAACAGATTACATTCATAATATTTTATTTTCTGTTTGTGAACATTAAAAGATGATAACAAATTAATAAAAAAGGAGCAAGATCGCAGGCAGTATGACTAATTTAAATCAGGCTGTCCACGAGGGTGCTGTGGGGACAATAAACTCTTTAAAAAAATACGAACGTATATTGGAAAACAATATACAGTACACTACTACAGTCAAAATAATATAAATTGTTTATAATCATGTTAATCATGACTTTCCTTTATAAAGCATGTTCATGCAAAATATACAACAGCGGTAAATTAACAATATGCAAGAAATAAAACATTAAAGATAAAACTATATATAATAGAATTAGAATAGAAAAATACAAGATAAAATAAAGTTGCTAGTGGTGTAGTGGCAAGGTGTAAAAAAAATAACTGCACAAGACAGTACAGTAAGAAATGATATATATGTACATATATACATTTATGTACAAATATATGTATATATATATATATATGCACATATATGTATGTAGGTGATCCTTCTTGCACTGTGGGTGCAGCAGTCTGTTGCTGAAGGAGCTGCTCAGGGACTCCACAGTCTCATGCAGGGGGTGAAAGGTGTCTTTCCCACCTCCTCTATGGAGTCTTGATGGGAGTCCAGGTCAAAACTACCTCTCTTTTAACCAGTCTGTTGAGATTATTTGGGTCAAAATTGAAATCACGATTATTCAAATCATTATTTTTTTAGACTTCAGAAACATGCTACATTTATTGGACATTTGTCAAAAACACTTTGCAAGGAAGTCCTCCGTTACACTTTCCTTTCCCCATAAACATTTGTAAGTCTCCTTTTTACATTGACAGTCATAGTGCACTCTTGCAATCTCTACAAAAAGTTAAATTAAATAAAATAACACAAAAGATAAGCCATAGAAAAACAATTTGTATTCTCAAATTTTAGTGCACTGCCACAACATTTGAAATTACCCAGTGTTTCCTCTGTTGATGCCCGTCGCTGTTAAATTTCTGCCGCCACGGTATCAGAAATGAGGCTGCTAAGAAATCCTAGAGAAAACACTGATTACCTGTTACTGTTACCTCTTCCAATGAAAACAACGTGACTGACTCAGGTGCAGTGCATGCTGTGGGGGAGGGACGGATATACGCAGACTGTGGCTGTGTACACAGCTTTTTTCTATACAACGTTGCACAAAATGAAGAATAAAGAAAATCGTTGCCACCACAGTGTCAAAGAATGATTTCAACAGTGTTCTGCACACACAAAAGGCGACTTTGGGCATTTCTTGTACAGGACATCAGTGTGGTTGGACCTGTGTATTGAGGTAAACAACGAGGTATTTGTAAATTTCCACCATCTTAAAGTCCAAATCTGTAATCTGGGGGAAGTCGACCACCATCTCCTTGGTGTTGCTGGTATTTAGGTCGACAAAGTCAGCAATCACCTCAGTGTCATCAGAGAACTTCTGCAGGTGAAAGAAAAGAATAGATTCTTTATTGTCCTTTCCAGGCAATTTGCTGCCACAGTCTGTACATATAATCTCATACATATACACACAACGTTAACACACGATAGACATCTAAACACAGCACATTTTTACATACATTCAGACCACAGCGAGCTCATTTATAGGCCAGTGATCTATTATCTACTCAACTTCAGCTCCTTCTCCCTCAGCAGTGATGGCTGTATTGTGTTGAAAGCACTGGAAAAAGTAAATGATAATAAAAAAAGATTCTAATTGAAATCAAGAATTATTTAGTAGAAGAAAAAAGGAGAAAAGACTGTTTATATTAATATTAGTGGTAACATCCAGGCCGGTAGGGGGCAGTATGCAGCTAACGTCGCCTACAATATCCTGTTTACTAACAGGAAGAAAGAGGAAAACATCAGCTTTGAAGTAGCTTCGCGTTATTAAACAAATTAATTCGGTTCGTAGTTTTCCTGCCGTCACCTGGTTAATGAGTTGAAGCGATTCGGGTAAAGTTGGAGATTTAAATGCCAAATTAAAGTTCATCTGAAATGAACAATGTGCCTGAAAGCTAATGCTAACCGATAGCTCAGGCTTCAAAGGTTTAGTTGTCAGCTGTTTTTCTTATCCAGACAGATAAATGGACGCACTGTAGATTGTATGTGGTTGAATATAATGTTGGGGGAATTATTTTTTTCTGAACTAAAGTAAACCAGACAGAAAACCACTCGTCCTACTCCAACCTTTTGAATATGAGTCTATTACTCAGCCTGACTTTGTAATAACAGTGAACAGGTCAAACTGGTAATAAGTGAAGCTACAGTCACTCCTTATGGCTGGGTTAGGCTTTACTCCTGCCAGTGGGCAAGATATTTTCAGCATCGAAACAACTGAACAACCCAGCTCTGCAACAAGCAGTGCACTGAGTGGAAGAGAGGCCAGGCAGTTCTACGAACATCTAATGAAAGATGAAGATCATGGCAGAGAGCACCAGAATAAACAGAGGAGGAGAGCCAGGGCTGCAGAGAGGCAGCGGGGTCAAACCGATTCTGTGCTACAAAGTGGGACTAGAGGTGGAAGTGATGGCAACCAAAGGAGAGAGACAAGCAACTCAGAAAGGACCACAGAGCTCCTGGGGCTCAGATTGCTGCGCTGTGCCCACAACGGGGACATCTCTGGCCTTAAAGACCTGCTCTCAAAGGGGGTTGATATCAACTTCCAGGTACAATACTTACTGCTTATTTAGTTTTCATTTAATGTTTTATTTGGGTTTGTTTTAAGTCCTGATGGTCTCCCCCTCTAGGATACTTACTTTTGGACGGCAGTGATGTGTGCAAGCTGGTCAGGACAGAGAGATGCGGTGAGGCTGCTGCTGCAACATGGAGCCGCCTGGGTCGGAGTGGTTGATACACAGGGCAGGGATGCCAAAGACCTGGCGCTGGAAGGTATAACCATGCATTTCTTATTAGCAACTCACTTGTGTTTGTGTGTACAGTGAAGATGAACTCATCCATGTCTATTTTTTCTCCCCCACCAGCTGGTCACAATGAGGTATTGGAGGAGTTGGAGAGTTATGGGAGAAGTCCAGAGAGAGACACACCATCTGGTAGCAGGTTAGTGCACTCTGTGTACAGTTTGAACCTAATTGAACCACATGTTAGTTCGTTTTAAATACACTGTACCTTAGATAATGACAGTCATCCTTTATTGAAACAGTCTCACTAGTGAAAACAGTATTGGATAAAACACAACAAATTTAAGAATAAAACTGGTTCCACAAAACTGTCACTGATAAAACTATTGAAGGCTATGAGGGGCCGTACAAGACATTATTCATTCTGGCCCTCTCACATACATATATTCTTCTTTCACATACATATATATTCCCTCTCACATACATATATTCTTCTTTCACATACATATATATTCCCTCTCACATACATATATTCTTCTTTCACATTCATATATTTTCCCTCTCAAATACATATATTTTCACTCACACATTCATATATTTTCACATACACATTCATATATTTTTACTCTCACATTCATATATTTTCACTCACACATTCATATATTTTCACTCACACATTCATATATTTTTATATATGTATGTAAGAGGAAAATATATGTGTGTGTGAGAAGAATATATGTATGTGTGAGAGGAATATATGCGTGTGTGAGACAAAGTATACATGAAACGGAAGGACAATAGTGGAAACGGAAGGCAGGCCATTTTATCGCGCTGTGATTGGCTGATAAGTTGGCGCGAGGTCATGTGCAGGTCATGATTAACATGGAAGGGAGAGAGGAGACCCGTGCACTGCAGCAAGCCATTGGGGTATTAAGAACTATTTTATCATCATCTGAAAGGGTCACATCGTTGTCCTCGTCCCTTGAGCAGCGGAGGACAAGCTCATCAGGACCTAACGTTACTCACAGCACGGCGGAAAATGAGACGAGAGAACTTTTCAGACCTTGAAACTCCCAAGTCGCTTCCGCAGCCCAAGCAGCTAACGTTAGCGCTACACAAGGACGACCTGGAGGACTGTCGCAGTCTTTACGATATGAGACACAGCTACACTTTGGCAACTGGGGCTCCCGGAAAAGGAAAAGGAAAAGGTAAGAAAAACGTAGCGTTACATGGTAACTTAACTGGAAGTAGTAAATCCCAAATGCTCGTTTGCTAATTTGGCTGCAGTCAATGTGTATGTTAATACATGTTCGCAAAACCCGTAAATGTCCGTAGTAAAAACAATAAAGACAATTAAACAATCTTCAAATGACAGAAAACATCGAAGGCTGTTTTGTACTTTTGAGTAACGTTTGTATAAAATGGGTGTAAATGATTCTCTGTGTCACTCTAAGGTTAAGTTGGTAATCTTATAATAATGTGTCTAACGTTAGCGGTAGCTACATTACCTAACGACAGCTGTGGTTAAGGTTTTGTCATTTTCAGTTAATAGGTCAACTTAACGTTAAGTTGAACTAAGGGCAAATCAAGGTATGTGTAAGATTATAGAGCATTATAGAGCAGGTGAGGAGAGACATGGCTGACACTCTCCCAGCTCCATCATATTTGATCTTTCAGTAGATTATAATATATCTTTTAACAGCATAATCAACCAATGTTGACGATAACCAAAACTGCTAACTGCAACTTTTGGTATTTTCAGCGTTCTGGAATTCTAGCTTCTGATTCTAGCTTGCGTAGCTAAAGTGAAGAGTTGTCAGCAGTAGCAGGTTCAGTCAGTCCATATCAAAATATTGTCAGAACATGCAGTATGTTTAATGGAATGTAGACCAGAATTACAGAACATTTTCACATTTTTTTCATTCCTAAATGACAGTAGAGGGTTACTAATGTAACTAATGTAACCCTCTAAAGATATTGACAATGCCTAATTTAAAGTAGTTTTATTGCAGTCTGCTGTTTGGGCAGCCTTCTTTGTCTCGTTGTTGTTTATCCATCAGCTTGTTAATAATGAATCAAATGATTGTATGTACTAGTATGCACTAGTATTAGTGCAACGTTAAAGGGCATGCAATTAAGGATCCAAAAATAACACCTCTGCTTTGTTTTGTAGGGCCAAATCACATTACCACGATACTTTCAACAAAGATATCATCCTTCTTCCAAAATCATCGAGCAGTGCTGTCATCAGGCATTG
This sequence comes from Dicentrarchus labrax, assembly GCF_905237075.1. Taxonomy (NCBI): domain Eukaryota; kingdom Metazoa; phylum Chordata; class Actinopteri; family Moronidae; genus Dicentrarchus; species Dicentrarchus labrax. Next base: position 30,494,359 of record NW_026136721.1, read on the forward strand.
CACAAAGCAACAGTTACATAAACAGGGACAGAGCACTGTCACTGAACAAATAAGGGATGCCTTTGGAGAAAAACACTCTGATGTAAGGTAAGGACTAATATTTGTTTTTATTATTTCCAAACTGTGATTATAAATGACTAACTGAAACTGAGCAGTTCTTCTGGTCAGGTACTAGTATGTCCACTGGAGAGCTGCCCTTCCACCAGTCAGCCTTCTACCTCATCATTAAGAGGAATAACTACAGTTGATCCAACTCTGGTCCTGACTTGCGAAGATATCTCAACTTCACCCTACCAGAGCAGCATTCCAGCAAGTCATTGTTCTGCCTATACCTCAACACGCCATCAAACAGCAAACTGTGAGAACTACCTTTCAGTAATGGCTGACAATGAGGAATTTAACCTGGCGATAATATCAAGCCTGGAGAGTGAAAAGTTAGTACATGATGAGAGCCAACCCAACAATTAAGTTATTTCTGCTTACAAATACTGTACCTGTATAAAATAAATGTAAACTGTTATTATTTTGTGTTGTTAATGTTAATATTTTCAAAATATTATGCTTTTCTGTTTGACTTGAATGTTGAAATGGCCCTACTGTGTGGGGTCATGTGTAATGCAAAGAAAAATAAAGAACCCACCGCCTAACACAGGGATAGTATAGCATTACTTATATTTGTGTTTTAAGTTCATGGTTGCAGTTTTCTTCCATTTCTTGGATATTTATAGTGTAGGCAATACTCAGACTATTTTCAATGTGATTTCGTGTGGTTAAAGCACCACATTTACATTAAGCTCGGTTTCCTTACTTTAAAATGTTCAATGAAATTGTAATCAAACAAATAGTTAAATGTGTGAAACCTTTATTGAAGGTTTGAGTGAAGAACTCAATAAATTGTATTGAACTGTTACTTTTCTTTAACATGTCCTTTTTAAAATAAGATGACAAAACGCTAACATCAACATTCATGCAGCATCTGTGAGAATAGGATTTAGGAGATGCACAAGAAGCAACACAGAAGCAGTAGAACGACGACAAACAGGAAATAGTTTCACATTGCACATAAATTGACACACTGAAGGCTTTTCAACAATCAATCAATTTTACATATTGATTAAAAAACTGTTATCTGACCATTCAGACAAATCTAAACCACCTGTTTATTAGTTTTAGACCCTTTCCATAGGATTAGTGTAGAGCAATACTATGCTCAGCCAATTCAATGGAAATCAGCTCAGTGACATGTCCGCTTGACATAAGAGCAAAGCATTTGGATGCTTCAAAATAAAAGTTTCCCCAAGATATATAAAATCAATCATTTCATGACAATTTGGAAAAATATATTACTTGCTTTAAATCAGGGCCTTGATGTGGTGGGAAAAGAAAATCATAACAAATCATTCACTCTACTACACTTAAATAATATTTAACAATTGAACTTGCCTTTGTTTCAGTACAAGTATGCTAAAGGTGACCTCCTTAACTTATATAAGAGGAGTTGTCCTCTTATCTTGGACCAGGCAGGGAGTGGTGAACAACACTAAGCTCTTTAAATTCACAAGCAAACATCCTGGCTAAAATATAGAATATAGAAATAATTTTAAGCTTACTACACAATAATTCTCTACATTTAAAGTGTTTTTATTGCCTTCATAGAACTTTATTAAAATCTGAACTGTACTTAAGATATTAGCACCTTATTGTTTTAACAAAGATGCAACAAATGTGTATTTAGAATAATTCATGCTGAAATGCTGCTGCAGTTGGGAGATATACTGCTTTGGGAGGTCAAAGAAGAAGTTTGTGTAAATATCTCTCCACCCCCAAGTGATGAGGTAAATGGTTGAATTGCAGAAGCAGTTTGGTGGGGAGACAGTCATTGGACTGGTGAAGTTCTCTGAAGATGCATATGAGGGTCTATCTCGTGTTAGAGATGAGGAGCGTAGCTGCCTTGCTGAACCAGTGATTTCCTCACAATTGTTGTCGCCACTGCTACAGCCTGCAATATCATCCTTGGAAAGACATGAGAAACATATCAGCATATATTTCAGATATACTAAATGTCTACTGTAAACTGAATAGTACCTGGAAACACCAGATCTATATTTATTATATTTCTTAGAATGACTTTATATTGTTTGACATCATACACTAATGAAAATATACCAAAGGTCAGAGCTAACTGACCAGATTTGACCTTAATGCATGCATGTTTATGCACCACTTAATGGTTATTATTACAGTGGGTTTAATATTATTCTGCAATTTAATTCAATTATATAACATACCAGAATTGGCTTTGATGGTCTGATGTATAGGGCTTTTGATCTATATATTTTATGTGTGAGATTTGCATCCAACTTCTGTCCAGCACGCAGTTTGGGTGAAATCAGTCTGTTGCCACATGCCATCAGAAACTCCAAGCTGAAAAACAGCAGGTAAAATTGCAAAAGTTTTAAGAAAAAAAACAGGCCCAAACCAACCTTTTTGCACAAGACACAGTGAAACTGATCAGTCATGTTCCATTTCCTCTTTTGAGATGGACACAACAGAATTTATAATAAATAATTCATGCCAGAATAATTCATGCCACTGCTAATTTCAGTTAGTCATTTATAATCACAGTTTGGAAATAATAAAAACAAATATTAGTCCTTACCTTACATCAGAGTGTTTTTCTCCAAAGGCATCCCTTATTTGTTCAGTGACAGTGCTCTGTCCCTGTTTATGTAACTGTTGCTTTGTGCAATGCCTGATGACAGCACTGCTCGATGATTTTGGAAGAAGGATGATATCTTTGTTGAAAGTATCGTGGTAATGTGATTTGGCCCTACAAAACAAAGCAGAGGTGTTATTTTTGGATCCTTAATTGCATGCCCTTTAACGTTGCACTAATACTAGTGCATACTAGTACATACAATCATTTGATTCATTATTAACAAGCTGATGGATAAACAACAACGAGACAAAGAAGGCTGCCCAAACAGCAGACTGCAATAAAACTACTTTAAATTAGGCATTGTCAATATCTTTAGAGGGTTACATTAGTTACATTAGTAACCCTCTACTGTCATTTAGGAATGAAAAAAATGTGAAAATGTTCTGTAATTCTGGTCTACATTCCATTAAACATACTGCATGTTCTGACAATATTTTGATATGGACTGACTGAACCTGCTACTGCTGACAACTCTTCACTTTAGCTACGCAAGCTAGAATCAGAAGCTAGAATTCCAGAACGCTGAAAATACCAAAAGTTGCAGTTAGCAGTTTTGGTTATCGTCAACATTGGTTGATTATGCTGTTAAAAGATATATTATAATCTACTGAAAGATCAAATATGATGGAGCTGGGAGAGTGTCAGCCATGTCTCTCCTCACCTGCTCTATAATGCTCTATAATCTTACACATACCTTGATTTGCCCTTAGTTCAACTTAACGTTAAGTTGACCTATTAACTGAAAATGACAAAACCTTAACCACAGCTGTCGTTAGGTAATGTAGCTACCGCTAACGTTAGACACATTATTATAAGATTACCAACTTAACCTTAGAGTGACACAGAGAATCATTTACACCCATTTTATACAAACGTTACTCAAAAGTACAAAACAGCCTTCGATGTTTTCTGTCATTTGAAGATTGTTTAATTGTCTTTATTGTTTTTACTACGGACATTTACGGGTTTTGCGAACATGTATTAACATACACATTGACTGCAGCCAAATTAGCAAACGAGCATTTGGGATTTACTACTTCCAGTTAAGTTACCATGTAACGCTACGTTTTTCTTACCTTTTCCTTTTCCTTTTCCGGGAGCCCCAGTTGCCAAAGTGTAGCTGTGTCTCATATCGTAAAGACTGCGACAGTCCTCCAGGTCGTCCTTGTGTAGCGCTAACGTTAGCTGCTTGGGCTGCGGAAGCGACTTGGGAGTTTCAAGGTCTGAAAAGTTCTCTCGTCTCATTTTCCGCCGTGCTGTGAGTAACGTTAGGTCCTGATGAGCTTGTCCTCCGCTGCTCAAGGGACGAGGACAACGATGTGACCCTTTCAGATGATGATAAAATAGTTCTTAATACCCCAATGGCTTGCTGCAGTGCACGGGTCTCCTCTCTCCCTTCCATGTTAATCATGACCTGCACATGACCTCGCGCCAACTTATCAGCCAATCACAGCGCGATAAAATGGCCTGCCTTCCGTTTCCACTATTGTCCTTCCGTTTCATGTATACTTTGTCTCACACACGCATATATTCTTCTCACACATACATATATTCTTCTCACACACACATATATTTTCCTCTTACATACATATATAAAAATATATGAATGTGTGAGTGAAAATATATGAATGTGTGAGTGAAAATATATGAATGTGAGAGTAAAAATATATGAATGTGAGAGTAAAAATATATGAATGTGTATGTGAAAATATATGAATGTGTGAGTGAAAATATATGTATTTGAGAGGGAAAATATATGAATGTGAAAGAAGAATATATGTATGTGAGAGGGAATATATATGTATGTGAAAGAAGAATATATGTATGTGAGAGGGAATATATGTGTATGTGAAAGAAGAATATATGTATGTGAGAGGGAATATATATGTATGTGAAAGAAGAATATATGTATGTGAGAGGGAATATATGTGTATGTGAAAGAAGAATATATGTATGTGAGAGGGAATATATATGTATGTGAAAGAAGAATATATGTATGTGAGAGGGCCAGAATGAATAATGTCTTGTACGGCCCCTCATAGAAGGCCTTGCATTAGGTATGCACCAATAACAATATCACATACTTATAATTATAATGATAAAACTACTCCGTTATGTATCCTGTTGTTAGTTGAGCAGGTAGGCAGAGGAGAAGCAATGTCAGCATTTTAGAGAATTTAAGCACCTTTTACAGCAACATTAGCAACATTTAATTTGTTACAGTCATAAACATCTGATGAAAATAAAACGTGTTTTCAAATTGTGTTAATCAATTTAAACTACCCCTTTATATTAGAATAGAAACACAAGTATATTTTATAATTTGTATTTAGTTTGGCACAAAATAATGGCAATGGTTAAGATAATGTGTTGTTAGGGTTGTTAAGAAGAGAGCAGGTTTCAGAGTTCATCGGTTGTTTGGCTGCAAACAACAAAGATGGTATGAGATGATAATATAAAAACTGTATAGAAACTGCTGTTTGCATTTGCTTTCTTTTTAGTAGTAGTAGTTTGAGTTGGAGTCCCCTGCTTTAGACTAATCAATTGAAAATCTTCTACCCAAAGTTAAAACCTTTTTTGTACAAATATTCCTCTTTTTGTTACTGTCCTTGGACTGCAGCAGGAACACACTGTCCAGGAAAGCACAAAGATACTAAAGACACTTGGAAGATCCCCCCTTTATATGACTAACTCATCTAACTAGGTCTGTGGATTTGGTACCCCATAACTCACACTGGATGCACATTAGAAAGGGGATCTTTAAATGTTAATGTATGTATGAGCACCTTATTACCATTTTAAGGCTGACTTGTGAACCAGTTCCTTTAATATTTCTCCTCACATTAATTTTATCTCATCTTCTGTTTGTCCCCAGTGCCGCTCAGTGCCAGCCTCAGTGGTGCGATGTGTGTGGTAACGAGTACAGCTGCAGCCTGTCGTCACATCTCTCCTCCACTATACATCAGTTCAGTTTGCGGCGTCCTCCACCCACCCCGTACTACTGCCTCCCCCCCTCCAGCAACAGCTACAAGATGATGGTTCGCTGCGGCTGGAAACCGGGGTCGGGCCTGGGGCCGGAGGGAGAGGGGCCTCAACAGCCAGTGTCAACTGTGCTGAAAAGAGACCAGAAAGGCCTGGGGTATGGGCAGATGAAGAGAGCCAAAGTTACTCACTTCCAAGCTAGGGATGATGATGCAGTGAAACCTCCATCCAAGGACAAAGAGGAGAGAGGAGGAAAAGGACAGAGAAAGAAAGAAAGCAGGAGAAAGGAGCTAAAAGATAAGAACTGGGAAAGAGATTTTCGTGCCTCTTTTTATCTTTGACACCTGCTGACTACTCTTCCGTTCCTCTCTCCCAAACTCATCTGAAAGTATCCCTAAAACATTTAACAGATCTGCTACAAAGACAAGCTGCACCTTTTTTTTGTATTCAAGACTGTGAAGGTGTTTTACCACTGAGAACGATATCAATATACCTTTACCCTGCCTCAAAGCTAGTGTGTCAATTTATGGAAGCAGCTGTGGCACAACCTCATCTTTATCTCGATTGTCTGATTTAAATACGGAGTGTTTCCTGTTTACTCACTAAGACTAAGTTTCACTGACATACATGGATTTTATTTTAATTTATTATAAACACATACTGATCTAACAAACCTCACAGTGAACATGTTATGGTTCATAATCCAGGAAGAGAGACGTTTTTAAGGTCAAAGAGCTATGTTGATATGTTTTATATGGTAAAAGTATAAAACATTGGGACATTATTTGCAGTTGAACACAAACAGTTGAGCTCCTGCAGTCCTTCATTGTGGCCATGGGTCATGAATGTTATGCAACTACACAAACCAACAGTGAACTCTCCCTTTGTTCCAGCTCCAGGTGCCTTCTCACCTAACACGCCTGCACACTCGTGACTGGTGAGCCACATGTCGGCGCCTGCCATATCAGCATGTCACTCATGCTATCAAGTCCTCACATTTAGACGAGTAAAATTGCATCAGTCTAGATTTTCTCGTCTAGATATCTGGAGATCTGAAATCTTTTTACGTTCTTCTTTTTTTTCTCTGGTTACGTGTTTCAAAATAGTTCAGATCAAGCCAAATCAGATACCTGTAGTCCCCAATGACACAACATGTCGACTCAGGTCCTCAGCCAAGGTCCCTATTTATATTCCAAATTCCAGGCCGGGCTGTTGTCATCAGAGCTCCAAGACTTTCAGACAACTCCCCAGAGGGGCTTTGTCTTGCAGAGTTGGTATCATCTTTTAAATCACTGCTTTAAGCTTTTAACACTGAGTGAGCAGGAAAAAGTCTATTTTGTAATCCAATCAAACTGTCCTGTAATAAATGCTGTTTGTAAAATGTTTTATTTGATTTGTTCCTCCACATATTAGTAAAGCCACAAAACGCAATGACTTTTCTGTTCATAGGTTTCACTCTTCACTGTAGATCTGCTATTCACACTATAGACAGGAATAAGTAAATCTTATCACGAGGCTCTCTAGGTATACATGTTATCAAATACAGGTCCCCAGTCTGATGTGTATCAGTTTCAGCGGTCCTTGGCACCAAAAAAGGTTAAAAGAACCACTGACTTAGATGGCTTGAGAGTACTTATTCATCTGATATTGCATCGTATTGCATCACACATGTGTTTTTCTTGTTGTTAAGCATATAGGCAGGCTTTTATATGACATCTGTCACTTTTTAACTAGTGTTTTTACCTTCTGTTCCTCATGTCATAAACTTGGTGTGTCGAGGGACTTAGTAATTAGCGCTGTTATTTCACAGCTACAAGACTGTGGGGATGGTCCTACAAATGCCCCAATTTCCTCCTAAGTTTCGTAGACATACAAATCAGGAAAATTGTGTGGTGGACTAGTGATTACACGTGAAACAACTTTAAATAATAGGCTTCACAAAGTAGTATCTACTTGTTTTGCCTCTGGAAGTACCACCAGTTTGCAGTATTTTATTTTTTTTAACCACAGTTTATTGATTATGCCTAAATGTAATGTATGCAATCATTTTAACAATTTAGATATAACAGAAGAAATATTCATGAATGTTGTCCTTGTGTCTTCTGGCAATTAGATTAATCTAATTGTCAACAGATTGAGTAGATAACATATTTAGATCATTACCAGAAAGGTTATTTATGAGTGTTACATAAATTGCTATAATTCATGAACATAATACACATGTACTGTAAGTTCCAGTCAGGTTCTCCAAAACTCAACATGATCGATTGTCATCTGATCTGAATCAGAACAGACATAGTGATAAACTAATCATACAGACTGGAGACTGTAGTAGTCGACTTTAAGTAGCAATTTCAGTTACAGTTCAGTTTACAGGATAGTTCAGCCTTGAGGGACGCCTCTCTCTGGGTACTAGTTGCCTTTGATTGAACGCGTCACCAGCTTCAGTTTGATTGGGTTTAGGGGTCCAACAAGGCCTTCGGCATCCATCTTAAGAGGGATCTGGGGAATGGACAAATTCAGTGAATCAGAAATTCTTTCTTGATGCAGATTACATAAAAGCATGTTGGCCATGTTGACCTTTAAAGTTTGAAATTTAAATATAATCACCTCCGTCTCCGCACAGACTGAGAAGCTGTAGTTCTGCAAAACCTCTACCAAGGCCAGTTTAACCATCACCAGAGCAAATCTCATCCCTATACAGTTCCTTGGCCCAAACCCAAATGGCAGGTAAGTGTATGGGTTGATGTTCTGCTTGTTCTCCTTACTAAACCTTTTAAAACGACCATACAGTGACAAAGAAAATAGAATTTCAACATTTTAACACATAAAAATGTCTCTGTTAGAAATTACTCCCAAATGTCTTGTAGATTATAAAACATGCAAAGCTTGTTTGGATGACTAAAAAAAAAATATTTATACTAAAAAGTTGTGTGTGGCAGCTACCTTTCAGGTTTGAACTCTTCTGGCTCCGGCCACAGCTCGGGGTCGCGGTGCAGAGCGTAGACTGGAACCATAACAACCATGTCCTTTGGGATTGTGATTCTGTTGATCCTGACAGTTTCTTTGGCTGTTCGTTCCAGACGAGCAGCTGGAGGGTAAAGCCTATTGACAAAACAAGAATATTTACTATAATACTGTATGTCTTTATCAGAATATGTGTTCAATTCAAACCACCCAAAACTTATAAAATGAATTTTTCGAACACTGTTTAGCTTGGTAGAATTTGTGATTTTTGCTGTTGTTGGCTGAGTAGGTTTTAAACCCTTCTTGTACCGTGCTAATCTCTTTTTTTAGCAACTCCCAGTGGCATGGCTTTAGGAATAACAATCTTTTGCTCTAGATTACGGTAACTTGCAAAATATTGGATGGATTGTCATGAAAGGTAAAGGTAACGGTAAAGGCATTTGTGTCCCTCTCAGGATGAATTGTAATAACTTTGATCATCCCCTGACTTTTCTTTTGGAACAATCATCAAGTAAAAAACAATATGTCGGCCTTTGTTGCCTTTAATTGATAGTGATAGCTGAAGTATGACAGGAGAGGGAGAGAGAGGGGATGACACACAGCAAAGGACCACATTGTGCAGGTAGCTTACAGTTGGCTCGTTTGCAGTTGTTGGCTGGAAATAGCTGCCTATTTTCTATTAATCCCCCAGCTTTCTATGGGGGATTGAGTGAAGCAGTGAGGATTAACTACAGTAAATGCACAGCCAAAAAAGTCAATATGAGAAAAGCTGCATTGATTGGTGCTACTTATGAGCAGATATGGTACTACGAATTACTTTTTTTTTTTACATTATACAGACATTTGATTTAGTGTAGCACAAGGAAATGCTCATTACCTCAGACACTCACACAAAACACAGTCTAGGTACTCCATCTGCACGAGAGCTTCATATTCGATCGGACCCTATAGAGTTGTTACAAATCACAGTTTTATTAAACACATTTTCAGATTTTGAAAGCTGCGTTATCATTGATGGAATAAAATGAATACTTTTGCTCTACCTTATTAGGGAAAGTGGAGTCTATCTCCTCTTGGAGGCGTTTCATGACTTCAGGATTTCTTGCCAAATTGTAGGCCAAGAAAACTAGAGTGAGGGCACTCGTCTCATAACCAGCAAACGCAAGCATTGTTATCTGAGAGACAATCTCATGATCAGTAAGACCTGTTAGGACATGCAGGATGAATGAGGAGAATGAAAGAAGGCGTCAAAACCCTTGGAGTGAATAAATGTGAGTGTATGTTTGTATGTCTGTGATGTCACTGTGTGATTACCTTTGTTCTGCTTTTTGTTCTTGGGTTCATTGGTAGTCTGAGAGTTGATCATATGTTGAAGAATATCTCCTGAATTCTGAAAAAACAGTATGAGCATTGGATTTTTGAAGCATTGTGATTCACAGGATTTTTGTGTTTGCTCTAAACACAATGAAGTATACGAAGCCGAGAACAGTTATGACTTTTAATGTTGTTATCTCGAGATCACAAGTTCATTATTTCATTATCTCTAAATAACAAAGCATGTTATTTTTTTCTCGTGACAACAGGTTAATTAATCTTGTTATCTTGACAAATTAGATAATTTATCAACTTTTAACAACTTTTGTTTACGTGAACATTGCTGCTATCTTATTGCTGTTCTCGGTCTCAATAGAAGTACTTTTATTTGTAGTTAATTCACTGAACAAAAGTCATGAGCATCTTGCTACTTTCAGTCCATAATTGTTGTGTTTTAAAGTTTAAAGTTACCTTTAAAACAGCAGTTGACAAAACACTTTTAGATTTAGTACCTGGAGCTTTCGATCATATCACATGATCTAATAGCAAATAAAGTCAACTTCTCATGACAATGTTACAAAACTCATGTCATTGGCAAAAGTATTATTTTTTCTCTGTCTCACTCTTGACTCTGTTTCTCTCATTTGGATCAATCTTGACTTGGACTTATTTGGACTCTGTAGCGACTCAGTCTCGACTAGTCCTGGTCTTGAACTTGTCTTTGACTCGACCAAGAGTCTAAGAGTAGACATGCTGCCATAGAGGATTTTATCCATACTGCCCAATATTAGTTGTGTGTTTTGTCCAGACCTGCCGTGAGTTCCCATTGCGTCCTGCTCTCATCTTCTCCACAACCGTTTTAAAGAAAGCAGTAGAAGTCTTACGGAAGAAGGAGACACCCAACAGCTCCAAGAGAGGAAGAAAGAAGGGAAAACACCCTGAGAAGGCAAAGGGGGTTAATAATGATAATTTCACAGCTGTTTACAAACATATAAATAAATAAAAAAGATGTTGTGGAAAAGTGGTGATGTACCTTGGAAAATAAAAAGAGGCAAGGAGAATCTGAACAGCTTGGAGGCGTGGGTTATGAGGGGACATGAGGGGTTGCTGATTGTGTCCATATCCACACTGAATGCACAGCTCACCATCACATCCATACTGTAGGGTCCGAAGAAGCTGGAATACACAATATATGAATCATTGATCAGTGGTTGAAACCAGTTCCACAGGTATATCTCATCATGGTCCTCAGTTAGGGCCACGGCAAAAGATTGTTAGCTGGATTTAAAAATGCTTTCACGGTGATGTTATTGAGTGCATATGTTCATGTTTACCGAGAGAGATGGTAATTAAATTAACTAGCTAAATGTTAATACTCACTCTTTTATATTAACAACTTCACCATTGCGCACTTTGGACTGCAGGCAGGTTGTCAGTTTGTGGGAATGATGTTTCATGATGGTAAACATCTTAGACAAAGGAAATAGTGCAAGATGTGTGAAGATGACCATATATTTTCAAACTATCCAAATATGAATTGAAGAAATAAGTTAAATTGACGGTTTACCTCTTTTATACGGCCGGAGGTGAAGGAAGGAGAGAGGATGTTACGAATCCGTCTCCATTGATCATCCTCAGCAATAGACACGGCGTCATAGAGGTCCCCATTTAGACGTAAGTTCTGAAAGGACATAGTGGTCAGCACACTGGTGTTTGTGCATGTGTGGGTTTACTGTTGTACGTATATGTGGGGACAGCTGTTAATAGTGTACCATGGACACTGATTAGTGTACATTAATCAGTGAACAAACTGCCTGATGCATGCAGAGAAAGATCACGTGGTGTGTCAACAACATTGCTTTTTATTGTTTCTGAATGCCACAGAAGTTGGATAATATTGATTGATTGTTGACCATAAGCAAAATATAGAATAACACCAGTAAGTGAAGTATTTTTAAGTAACAAATAATAAATACCAAGGTCAGTAGGCTAGTTGTATGCATGTTGGAAGACAATCTATTTTGATTTGCCTTAGGCCAAACTTTATATAAGTACATGAATATTTATTTTTCTGAAAACTTTTACTTTACATTTTTACACAAATATCTGTACTTTCTACTCTTTATATTTACAAAATAGGCTTGATACTTTAGGTTTAATGCATTTGAGGGGAATTATACGTTACATTAATGGACTTTCTTTAGATTCTATCTTTGCACGTCATGTTTACAATGTTCATGAAAAGATGTAATTTGAACACTATTGTGGTAATCGCAATTTGTAAATTGGAAATTGAGCTCTGAGCTCAGAGTTCACAAATTGTGATGTATTTCTATTGATATTTAAAATGTAGGAGGTCATGAAAATTGCTATTTTTTAATTTTTTATTAACTCATCTTCTAGGTTTCTTCTTCCCAGCATGATCATTCACCAGTTTTAAAAAGGAAAATAGGTGACATTTATTTTTACTGCCTCTTACTTAAAAGCAATGACCGGCCAATTCTTGACTTCCCATCTTAAAAACATATTCTAACAAGTGCCATTTGATAACATTGAAGATTAGTCTGCTTTAATCGATGAACAAAGGACCTCGTATGACTTTACAGTGTGTTTTGTATTACACTCTCCTGTCCTTTGTTCTTTTCAGTGTTAATCGTGCATGTTCTCACCCTCCGGTTGGTAAAGTAAGTGAAGCACTCCTTGACCAGGATGGTTTTCAACATTTCAGGGTCCATCACAGCCAGCATGGGCAGCTTTAACTCATACATGCTGAATATTGACACAAACACACTTTTACATTTTATGCTACGTAGTTTAAAACTCTTACATATGTTATATATAGAGTCATTATTAACACTAGTGCAGACACATACATGAGAGGTTCAAGTGCCAAAGCCTATCAAACACACAGTTTCACAAAACAAAATTGCTTGGTGTTCTTATGGTACATTTACACTTCTGCAAAAAGTTTTGTAGACTCACCCCCATATCCTCCCATACTTTTGAGCACACTCGTTGTCAGCTAAGTAGTAAACCTTGTAAGAGAGAACACATTTTCATCATTAATTATGAAATTAGGATCCAACACAGTCTGTAATTTTACATTCAAGAGACAAAAATATTAAAATAAGTAATTTAAATTCAGAGCTTTACAAACAGGGTTTTGCCTGCCAAGTGTGCCCCAGTACATCACTGGCTTGGGACCAGGGATCCCCAACTTCTCAAATGTCCTGTAAGTCCAGTTGCCATACCTGTGCAGAACATCAAATCACATCTTTAAATAGTGTCAATGAACACTGTTTACTGTTAACGCAAAAGAAAAAGACCAAACCTAGAATCTCTGACTCTTACATAACAAATATGCAGATAAATGTGATCAGTAGAATCCATGTTTCTAGAGAGAAGAAAGGAAGGTAGCCCATGGCTCTCTCTTGCTCACGCAACTTGTGGTAATCTCAGTTTTGCACTGAACTCTGACAGCATTTTCAGGACGGGAGTGCTGTGCTGTGTTATGTAACCACTTTGGCCCTTCCTTCTTCCTGTGCAGCAACAGAAGCCTGAAGGACAAAAACAAAAGTCCAAAAGTTTCCGCAGCCCATTCATCCAAGAGTATGTCTGGACATGTCTGTGAGTCAGTGATAACAATTTTGTAGTTTCATTAGTTTTTAATTTTTATTTCATTTTTAATTTTTGATTTCATTTCAGTTAGTTTGTTTGTTTGTTTGTTTGTTTTTCAGGACGGGAGTGCTGTGCTGTGTTACCAAATAGTGATGGGAATTACAGCTCTTTTTAGAGAACCGGTTCCTTTGGCTCGGCTCACTAAAAAGAGCCGGCTCTTTCGGCTCCCAAGTGGCTCCTCAGATTTTTTGTTGCTTAAATTAATTTATTACCAAATTATGTGTAAAATGAATTACAAATGTAAATACATACATTATATCAACTGTTTATTATTTATATCGATTTATTAATATACTCAACATGGAACAGAGTGCTACAAAAATAAATTATAAAATACAAAAACAAAGACACATCTCAATTAGACAAAGAGCTGCTCGATATGAAATTTTTCACTTTGCACAGTCTACACTCTGCCTTTGAACTATCTATCACATTAAAATGTGTCCAAACTTTACTACGTTTCCTGTCACTCATTTTCCTCACCTTTCCAGTGTGTAGTCTCTGTCTATGTAGCGCCAAGTTCTCTCGCTCTCTCACGTCTCCCTCCCTCCTGTTCACGTGCTCATGGTGCTATCCATTTGTCTCGTAAACCCCCCGCCCGAGTTGCTCTGCCGCGAGAACGTGACGTAATTGCCTGGCTTGTACCACTTATAGCATTCCAGTTGTCTTTGGGCATTACGAGTCGGAAAGAAGTGCAGCAGCTGTCTTGTTATTGTTTGTGGCTCATCTAAACAAGCTCAATGTGAAATAATAACATGTTTTTCTACAGAAACACTAACATTTCAAGTAATTCCGTTATTGCAAGTCTTACATTTCAATAATATTTTGCCATTTTCGCCTATTTCAATTTCAACAAGTGCTGTGGCGTTTGTCTCGAGCTACCAGGGACCACCAGGGGCCACCAGGGGCCTCCAGGGGCCACCAGGGGCCACCAGGGGCCTCCAGGGGCCTCCAGGGGCAGTGGCAGGCTAGTGTTATTGTTAGCAACATTAGCCTATTTAGCAAACCAGCTTGAAAACAAAACTTTACATTGTATTGCACGCACAGCAACTTCCACTTCAAAGAGCTGGCTCTTAGAGCCGGATCGTTCGCGACCGACCCATCACTATTACACAACAACTTTGGTTCTTCCTTCTTCCTGTGCGGCAACAGAATTCTGAAGGACTGAAACAAAAGAGCACGAGTTTCCACAACCCACTCATCCCAGAGTATGTCTGGACATGTCTTTGAGTCAGTGATAACAATTTCGTAGTTTCATTAGTTTTTAATTAGGAACCGAGCCAGCGACCGCTGGAGGTCCATATTGTTTTTGCGCGATTTCTTCTTCTTACCTATTATTTTTAGCCCCCTGAACATATACGAAAACTCAATTTTACTAGGTGGCGCTCTTTTGGCATGATAAATCACTGTGACGTACAAAAAAGACTCTTGGACCCATACCCGAAACCCCACAGGAAGTCGGCTATTTTGATTTTGATTTTCACTTTCGGCGAACTTTTCGCGTTGTATTTGAACGAACTCCTCCTAGGGAATTTATCGGATCTGCTTAAAAATTTGTGAGTACAGTCAAAAATGGTGCTGATTAAAAGTTGCCTTAAACATGTCTACATGACAGCATTCAGACATAGTGATAGCGCCACCTACTGGCAACAGGAAGTAAGTGCTGCGTGGCGATTTTGAGCTGATTTACGTGAGATTTTCATGTTGTGGTCCGTACGTGTTACGACGGCACATGACGCGGCCGCAGCACGCCCCGAGTTGCGTGGAGTGCGAGGTCCCGCCCAACTCTGCTTGCAGCTTTAATTTTTATCTAACTTTTAATTTTTGATTTCATTTCAGTTTTAGTGTTAGTTAACTATAATAATCTTACTTGAGCAGAGAGAGGAAAAAATATGTAAAAACAAACAATTTAACAACCACACACCTGAGTATATATCCCTACAGACATTTTGAAAATATTTGTTTATTCTTTTTATTTTATTTATGACAGTATGTTAAAGCTGTTTTTTAAAGCGTCACAGATGGCAGAGCTAATGAAGCATGATAAATGTATATGCGGCTTTGTCAATGAGTCACCTTATAGTGCTGGACTGCCATTGGTTCAACTCTCACACACTTCCCCTTCTCACGCAACAGGTCTGTGCAGCAGGAGATAAAAGCCTCTGGCTGTGATTTGGGACTTTAGTGAGATTTGTGCTGCCGTTGTTAGAAGAGAAAAAACGCGCAGAGATGGGCTACTTCTTCTATTTTTCTGCCGAGACATGGACTCTCCTGGTTACTCTCATCACACTGTTCTTTGTGTAAGTGTCTATATATATATGTGTCTCAGGTATTTGTACTGTGTTGTAACTGTGTGTATGATAAAAAAAGATTATCTCTTCTACCTCTGATTGCTTGTTTTGCACAGGTATGTCTACTGGCCATATGGAACATTTAAGAAAATGGGAATCCCTGGTCCCAAACCAATCCCCTTTTTTGGCACTATGTTGGCATATAGAAAGGTTGGTAAATATAACTTTTAAGAGGCAATACGCCATATATTTATACCAGCAGGTATAGGCTTACCAAAGTAAATATTGGTGCAATGGAAATGGGAAAATAAAAGCTTTGTAACAAATATCTATAAAAGTGTGTTAGTAACATTACTGTGTCTGCTCTATGTGTAGTGTTCTTTGTAGAATTTAAAATATATCTTTTTATTGAGACATAATATTGAGCGAAGCTATTCTTTTCTGTTGGTATGTAAACTATGTTTGCTGACAAAGTTGAAGGCCCCAGTAGTCTTACATGGGGTTTTGGGAGATGTAGAGTTTAGCTGTCTGAACAAACAGCGCATAATGTTTTCACACAGGTTTTACAGCTTTTAACTGTGACAAATGACTTTTGAAATGTCCTGTGTATCCACTGACATTGCTAAGGATAGTTTTCAAAACCAAAAAAGGTCCCAGACAATGTATTTCCCAGGATTTAACTTCCTAGGAAATGGACGAACTAATAGCCTTAGTATGAAAGCAGAAGTATCTCAATTGTGTTATTACATTTTGAATGTGAAAGTTGAAAAGTGATCTCAAAACAATAATTATGACCTGTGTTGTGTTGTGTTTTTTTTGTTATATAATAGAAGAAAATATGTTAACCAACCATGTACCGACTCCAGTTGTAGTCCACATATCTTTCAGAATTTAACATTGTTATTGTTCATGATTTAAACATTTTATAATTGTTGGTGCCAGAAATATCCCCACCCTATTAAAGTGGACTGAATTAAGGAGTTCACTTTATAATCTGTACATTATTATTCTTGTCCGTAGGGATTCATGAACTTTGACTCAGAGTGCTTTCAGAAATATGGGAAAACATGGGGGTAAGTCTGCATATTGTACAGTATGTGATGATGATGATGATGATGATGATGATGATCCTTTATTATTAGATCCAGTCTGAGATTTTTATTGCATCTCAGCAGCTACAGTGTTGTATAATTGTTTTACAAAGGTAGATTTATATATGTATGCATAAACATTTCATTTGGTGTTTTATTATTTTTCTATTCATATTCCATTCTTTTCTTCTCATATTTAGCATTTATGATGGCCGTCAGCCTGTGCTGTGTATCACAGATGTTTCCATGATAAAAACTGTTCTGATAAAGGAGTGTTACTCCCTCTTCACCAATCGCAGAGTATGCACTCTTACCATATAGCACATTCACTCACGTATTATGGATGCTGCATTTTAGTTGACCTCTCCTCATCATTGGCTGATGTTTCCTAAATCTGTTTCAGAACTTCCGTCTGAACGGACCACTGTACGATGCCGTGTCCATTGCTGAGGATGACCAATGGAGGAGGATCCGCAGTGTTCTCTCTCCCTCCTTCACCTCAGGAAGACTGAAAGAGGTACAGCCCTCTCCTGCTCTGTACCTCCTGAATGCGTGTTAAACAGAATATTTTTCAGTGAAGGTCTGTGTTGTAACTTGACTAAATTCTCTCTAGAGCAGTGATTCCCAACCTTTATGGGGTCATGACCCCTTGAAATGCTTTTGAGCCCCCATCACAGGTTATGGTCTGTGTGGACATGCAAGTAAATATTAGAAAAAAGTCAGAAAAAGAAACATGATTATGTCTAACAGACATTTTATTTGTCTTCCTTTATCTGTTTATCATCTTGTGACCCTTCAGACTTATCCTGGAACTTTGGGTCTCGCCCCTGGGTGGGGAACTACTGATCTTGACACATCGTATTGTGTACTGTATTTTCCAGTATTGCAGTAAGCTTGTGCGTAACTGTTAATCTGTTTCTGTTTCTGTTTTAGATGTTTGGCATAATGAAGCAACACTCTGCTAACTTGATCAGCAGCATGAAAAAGAAGGCAGACAAGGATGAGCCCTTAGAGCTGAAGGAGTAAGAACACTTTATACTCTGATATATTCCATTCATTTAAAGTTATCTCAGAAAATGCATAAAGACAGCTCTCTGTTAGGCAGCACAGGACATTTCTGATGTGCTTGTATGCTCTTTAGGTTCTTTGGACCCTACAGTATGGATGTTGTAACCAGCACAGCCTTCAGTGTAGACCTAGACTCTCTTAACAACCCCTCAGACCCCTTTGTCACCAACATCAAGAAGATGCTGAAGTTTGACCTTTTCAGCCCTCTGTTCCTCATTGTTGGTACAGAATTCATTTTATTTCTGTAAAATGCAGCTATTTGTAATTGTGTCTTTCAACTCGCTGCCAAACAAAAAAATATCTGTGCTGGATAACGTATTGTGAATGTTAAGTCGATGCAGTCACTGTATTTCCTGTGCCCTGATAAATGTGTTGCTTTCTGCTTAATTCCAGCTTTCTTCCCCTTTATGGGTCCTGTTTTTGAGAAGATGGAGTTTTCGTTTTTCCCTACGTATGTCACAGACTTCTTTTACGCTGCACTGCAGAAGATCAAATCTAACCGAGAGACCAGCAAGCAAAAGGTTTGACTGTGTGTGCATGCGTGTATGTACGTGTATCGGCGGATTCAGAAATATAATTAAAGCTATTCTCATACAGTATGTCTACTTTTAGAGTCGTGTGGATTTCCTTCAGCTGATGATTGATTCCCAGAAAAACAATGACCTCAGTGGAGTAGAACAGGATAAAGGTGACACACAAATACACAACATAAATATCTACCACCCACCAAAGCACAACTATATATAATCTATATATGCTATTCTAAATCATATCTCTCTCTATCTCGCTATTCCCCCAGGTTTAAACGATCATGAGATCCTTTCTCAAGCAATGATTTTCATCTTTGCTGGCTACGAAACAAGCAGCAGCTCTCTCACTTTCTTGGCTTACAATCTGGCGACAAACCCTGCTGTGATGAAACGGCTGCAGCAGGAGATCGACTCCACCTTTCCTAACAAGGTACCTTGAGAGTGGACAACGTTTGAGATAGCAGGAAGGTCTCAAAAGAACTAATTTAAAGCTGCTTTCATTGATTTTTGGCCAGTTGGGGGCAGAGAAACTCCACATCAAATTGACAAATCCCATATATCTGATATATTATCACCTTATAAAGTGGCTAACATACTTATTTACACATCCGTACACAACCAAAACTTTGGTTTTGTATGGATTAAACAAACAAGTTATAAAGTGCTAATTAGTAAGCATTAAAGGAACTTTCAGGAAGATTTTGTTACCTTGGGCAGAGTCAAGCCAACTGTTTCCCCTGTGGTTCCAGTCTTAATGCAAAGCTAAGCTAAGCACCTGCTGATTGTAACCTTATATTTACCAGACAAACTAGGGAGTGGTATCAATCTTCTGATCTAACCAAGTGTGAACCCATCGTGACGTCACCCATCTGTTTGTGGAGTACCGTTTTGAAGCCTCGAGTTCAGTGTTTTGGCTGCTGGCGTGACAGTTAGACGGAGCCAGCGCAGGCGTACTGCGAGTTGAGCTGCTCATGTTGGCTGCGCAGTTTTGACTTGTCTGTATAAACAATAGCAGCTCACCTGGTTACACACCTGTCGTATTACAGCTAAAACAGTGCACTAAAATATGTTTCTGAAACGATTTTAGGTGAGAAATAGACAACGCAGTAACAGAATCTTGCTTCGTATTTGATCATCACTGCCTAGTTTAACATTTTGATCTGAGTTTCGTGTGCTGCGCTAGACAGACTCACTGTCAATCATAAGGTAGCCCCGTCCAAAAGTATACTCTGCTTTATCGTCTGTTTTACTCTAAATTAGACCATAATTTACGAAATAAACATCATAATGTCCATAAGAAGATGTGAAAGTAGTAATTAAGGCCATGAACTAGTTAGGAAACTGTTTCCTGAGCTCATAAATGAAGTGAGAAGTCCACTCATTCACCATTAGAGTGAACGGTATCAGTGTGCAGCCAATGGAGCTCATCCTACTGGTCTTTACATAGAACACAGGTTTTAAGACACTTCCACATTGTCCCTTATATATACTCTCAATTGATCTAACCCTCAAAAGAAAGAAAGCAAATAAGTATATTTCTTAAAATCAATTCTAAAAAATATTGATTAGTGGAGCTTGGACAAATGGTCTGCATATTAAAATCACACAAAACTACTTTTTGCTAAAACATTTACAGATTAAGGTATGGTGCAATTTGTCACACTAGTATAGTTGTTTTAAAGGGTATATCAGTAACAGTGTTTTCTAACCTCAGTTCCTCCATCAATCGTCACTGTATCCCTTCAGCACTTGTTGTAGCTCCTAGCCTTGTGTAGTAAGACAGAGTGGTGGTCTTCTCTTGAGTGGCATGAGTAAGAATTCAAAGCAAGTCATGTATATGTGTGTCTATGTGTTTGTGTAGGCTCCGATTGAGTACCAAGCTCTGATGCAGATGGAGTATCTAGACAGCGTCATCAACGAGTCTCTCCGACTGTACCCCATTGCTCCTCGTCTGGAGCGCGTGGCCAAGGCGACTGTTGAGCTCAATGGCATTGTGATTCCAAAAGATATGGTTGTCATGATACCCACATGGCCCCTGCACCGGGACCCCGATCTGTGGCCCGAGCCGGAGGAGTTCAAACCCGAGAGGTATAGAAAGGATTTTATATGTTTAGGTTGTGAGGGTTATTAACTCTAATTTCTTTTATAAATAAATGATTATGTGTTTGTGTGCATGCTCAGGTTCAGCAAGGAAAACAAGGAGACTATTGATCCGTACACATACATGCCTTTCGGGGCAGGACCGAGGAACTGCATAGGGATGAGATTTGCTCTGGTGATGATGAAACTAGCAATAGTGGAGGTCCTCCAGAGGTACAGCTTCTCTGTGTGTAAGGAGACTGAGGTGAGACCCCAGATGTTCATATTTACACTGGTTATTATTGATTTTTTTTAATTGCATAAGAGTAATTCTGTCCAAATGTTATTCATTTCCAGTTTGATATTTAGGGGTTATATAATGCTATAAAAGATTGCCAATCAGCAGTGTTATCAAGATATATCTGGTCAAAGATCAAAAGCCACTAGCTGAGACTTTGAACAAGAATATAATTGATACTGCTAAAATGTCATATCGCGCATTCAATAAGCTATCCGTTCTTTGTGTAAAGTTTCTGCCCTTTGTGATACTGCCAGCTGTAGATTTGAAATAACAAAGCTGAGTTTTATGCATTGTTGATTTTGTTCACGCTTCTTTTCTCTTCACTTGTAATTTCCTGCCAGGTGCCCTTTGAGATGGACATCCAGGGCCTGCTGATGCCAAAACGACCAATCAAACTGAAGCTGGAGCCAAGGTCTGAACCCTCAAGCTAAAGAACAACAAGATAAAGGATACTTATTTTAACTATGTTGAAGTAACACCATGTCCATTTGTTGTATGTACATTAGCTGATACTGTTTTTTTTTTTGCTCCTATCAAAGCTTTTATCAACACTCATCCTAACCTGAGTGACAAACGGATATATAGTTAAACACATATAGTTAAATCAACACTTCTCCAATATCAAAAGCTTTACCAAAGGAAGTATTGTTATTTGTTGCAGGCTGATTGCACAGGCTTTCATTATCTTTTGCAGGTGCTCGTGTTTTTCTTTCCACCCCGTGTAAAATATTAACTGAAAAAAAAATAGTAAGTAGTAGATAGAGGTAAATATTCAGATCCTTTATTAAGTTTTTAATCATTAATACCACACTATAAAACACTCTGTTATGTATACTGTAACTTATACTACTGTATACTGACTGTTATAATATTATATATTAGTGCTTGTGATGTCTGCAGGGGGAAAATAAGTCCATTGTCCATTCAAATGTCTGTGTTTTGTGAGGTTTCAAACGCAAAATCATGGTTTCTGTATGTCTGTCCTGCTCTATTAAAAAAATACCATCAGTCCACCCAGGTGCATGCTGGTCCTATCCTTGCCTTCCTACTTATAACTTCAGGTGCACAGTGTTACCCAAATGAAACAAAAACTAAATAAACCAAACTAAATATAGTAAACAAAATAATAATAATAATTAAACTAAACAAATAACTAGCAAAACAAAACTGAATATAAATAAAGCAAACATACTAAACAATACAACTTACTATTAATAAAACAACTAAATACTAACAACAAATAAATAGCTCCTACAATTAGATTATTACTCATGTATGTGTATGTTGGTCGAGGTGGACCTCATTTTAAACTATTTTGTATAGGACTACAACAAATTAAGAATTTTATTATGGATTAATCTGCTACGTATTTTCCATTAATTGATCCATACATATATATATAAATATTTCCCTTATTAATGTGCATCAATAAACTGCTGCCACAATTACCCAGAACCCAAAGTGACACATTCACAAGGCTTGTTTTGGCCAACCAACAGTCCAAAGCTCAAAATTATTAAAAGAAAATTAAAATGATTAAAAATAAAAGCAATAAAAAAAACTGAAACAATTATCAAAAAAAGCCAATTAATTTTCTGTCAATTGACTATTTCATTAATTAATTGATTGTTTTAACAGCACTTGTACTGTTGGACAGTTTCATTTATAACAAAATATATTTTATAAGGTCTTTGACAGTTTTGTATGCAAAAATGTTGATTTGTAAAGTAATTAGTAACTCCTTTGTCAAATAATTAAAGTAAAAAGGTACAATATTGCCCCATTGTAGTGGAGTAGAAGTATAAAATGGCACGAGAATAAACAATGTGTGCTTAAGTACAGTAGCTGAGTAAATGTACTTAGTTACATTCCAGGACTGAATTATATTTCTGATTTTTTGAGCAGATGTTTCAATAATAAAGTGCATTAAGAGGCTAAAACTGTCATTGTGTTTGTTTTCCTTTCTATAGCTCTCTGAATGTTTTATATCCCAACAGCGCCCTCCTGTGGACGGTGTGTGTTTCATGTTTTCTTCGGTTATTGTTTAGCTGCTCCCGCTCCCTTCACAGATCCACTATCCGACTTTTTTAACCATCTTGTTCTTTCCATGTTTATAAACAGAGGGTAGAGATAAAAAAAAAAAGGAGAGAAAAAAAAAAAACAAGGTGGCCAAACCAGCTACACTGCAGACACCACATGTTCTCTGGGAGGATTGAGAGGAAATGTGCAGCAGGTTACAGCTGAAATCTGTCATCTTACGACCAAAGCTGTCCATTTACTGCAGCATTTCCACTCATCACGAACAGATGCACAAACTGTAGCTCAAAGAATAACACACTGAACATTCCCCCATGGATGTGATTGTAGTGGCTGTTATTTGGGATTTTCTTTTTTAATTTATTTTCTTTTTTAATTCACATGTGCAAAGGAAAAAAATAAAATAAAAGACATGAAAGTGAAGGACTGTGATAAATGATCCGCTCTGAATAATACGACAGCACAAATCTCGAGATACTACTGGACTCAGCCTCGTTTCCTGGTGTGACGACATGTGCTGCAGCCTATAGACCGAGGTGCCCAGATGTGGCGTTCAGGGACGGAGAACCTGCAGCCAAAAAAAAAAAAAAAAAAAAAAGTTGTAGACTTTGGTGTTGTCGTTTTGTTATGTTTCTGTTTATAGTGAAAGTATTGCAGATTTTTTGAGTTGCCATTGCTCAACAAGGACTTTCTCAACTGTTTCTGTGCACCATTAAACACGCTTTCTCTTATAGACTTCTATTTCTGTTATTAAAGTTTAGGCACATTATTACTGCACTGTAACCGTACTATTCATCTTTTCTCTTTATTTGTGTCTAATTTAATTTAATTTTATATGGATTCCTCTTTTCTTTCTGTTTATTTGTGTTTGTTTTAAAATAAACTTCCATCGCATCGTTTCATAAAGTTGTGTCCAGCTCAAAAAATACTGAGTACAATTGGAATAAAACAAGCCTATAAATATAATATAATAAAATTAATATTTCTGACCCTGAACGGAAAGGGGGTAGATTTTGACTGTCCAGAAATCAGTCATGATGAATTATAATGGACGATCCTCTTATTTTAAATGCAAACAATATAGCAAGGAGAAAATATCCAAACAGTCAAAGCTCTGTTTCATTAATTGACTGATTGTTTTAAACGGCACGTGAACTGTTGGATAGTTTCATTTATAACAAAAATATATTTTATTTAGTTCTTTGACAGTTTTGTATGCAAACATGTTGATTTGTAAAGTAATTAGTAACTCCTTTGTCAAATAATTAAAGTAAAAAGGTACAATATTGCCCTACACACAGAGCTACTGCCGCCCTATGTATGCATCTGATTCTTTTCTCATGTGTTTATGTTACTTTAGTCCTAAAGTAATCCAAAAGTAACGTAAAGTAATCTTTTTAATAATAAAAAAAAAAAATCAGTAATGGTATCAAACTCAATTTTTAAAGTAACCCTCCCAAAACCCTGCAGCTTTACAAGGAGGCCCTGAACGCAGCACGAGTCCAGGTTCCTGCCTCAGACTCCGGTCCCGTTCTTCCGCCGCGCCCGGACTCCATGTTGTTCCGACAGCCACGGAGCGAACAAGTGCCCTGGCCGAAAACTCTCACGTTGCAACTCTGTGTGTGTGTGCGCGAAGTAAAGCGTGTGTGTGTGTGTATGTGCGTGTGTGTGTGTGTGAGTGTTGTTGACCCTCCGAAAAGAAGATGGCAGACTACCGGGACGACACCGGAGCTCGAGCCCTGCTCGCTCTACAGTCGGCACCGTGCAGTCCCGTCCGCGTCGCGGTGACCTCGCACGCCTATCACCCGCAGTCGCTCGCCCTCTTGGGTCCTCCGATGATGGAAGCCCGCGGCGACGCCGGGCTTCTCCCCGCGCGTCTCGCCTGTCCTCCCCCACAGGCCCTCGCCCGACTCGAGGGCCGGGACTTCGAGTATGTCATGCGCCAGAGGACGGTCACCATAGGCCGGAACTCGTCTCACGGCTCTGTGGATATCAACATGGGTCACTCGAGCTTCATTTCACGGCGACACCTGCAGCTCACGTACGACGAGGCGGGCGGTTTCTCCCTCCGGTGCCTGGGCAAGAACGGGGTGTTCGTCGACGGGGTGTTCCAGCGGAGAGGGGCTCCGCCGCTGCCGCTGCCCCGAGAGTGAGTGTTAGCATAGCCGCCAACGGTTACCCACAAAAGCTAATTATGGTAACACGGCGGTTGCCTGTTTAAAAAAGAGAGGAAAAAAAAAGAAAAAGAAAAAGCGACCTGAATTTATTTATTTTTAAAAATGCTTTTTTATTCTTTGTGTACAAGTATCCGTGCAGCCGGTGTTATGATCGATATTTATATATTTAATGGGCTGTTTTCTCTCTCTCCGTCCCCCAACGGTTGAATCAAACTCGTCTAAAAGTGTATAATTAAACACTTTAAAACGTTTCTAGTTGTTTTATTTATGTGTTGGGCGGGGATTAAACTAACTTTTGTGTACATTCACACGACCTCCGTGTTGAAAAGGCCAAAAGGAAGTTAACTATAATCCGAGTGGGGATACAAAGTTTGTCCGGACACCCCCCCCAATCAGTGCGGTGTGGATGTCTGCAGCTATAACACAAGAACCCCAACACGTCGCCACCTCAGCTGCGATATTAAACTTTATTATTTAATTATAATTTGTCTTAAAGGCCGCAGAGTGCCTTCACCCCACTTTATAAAGCGTTGAGCGAGGTTTAGCTGCTAGCAAAAGTTAGCTTTAATTTGGCCTACCGACAGGCCAGCTTGCTTAAATGTTTAAAAATTAAATAAAAATAAATAGAAGAGAAATGTTATTTCTCACAAAGGCGTGTTTTTATATTGTGGTAGAGCTGGCTTTGTAAAAATATAACAACTGCAAATATATATACATATTTATTTTTTGTCACGTGGAAAGTATTTTGAGTTTAAAAACAGTTTTCAGGGAGATAATGTTATTAGCTGTTAGTCAACGTGTCGCCATCATGTAAACACTAATGTAAACACTAATGTAAACACTAATGTAAACAAACGCACCCCCCCCCCTTGACTGCTCAGCTCACGAGTTTTATAGGAAGAGGTGTGTTTGGTTTGTGCTGAAACATAAAGGGGGTTTTGTTATGTATCAAGGGGAACCACCTGGTGTTTAAATGATTCACCTTTTTATTTATTTCACCACTGTGAAGGTTAAATATTTTGGCTTAAATCTGGGTTCTTTTAAGACAGTTCTTTAAAAAAAACAAAACAGAAAAAGGTTTTGACTTTGTGTGTCAATCAAAGGTTGTGTGTATGTATGTAGGGGGGTGTTTTATCTTCTCTGATTGGTTGTCAAGACTGTTTTGGGGGTGTGTCGGGCATTGAACAGGAAGTGCAGGCTGGAATGACATCCTCATTGCAGGAGCACATGGAGTAAACACAAGACTTACAAAGCTAGGCCATGTCCAAAACAGCCATGTTTGCATGTGTTGTTCTGGCTCTGCGGCTTGTTTTGGTATTCAAAAATTAACTGGAAAAACCTAAATGTACATGTTGCTCTTCAAATACGGGAGAGGGAAATTAATATATGGATTATTCTTTTAATCCTGGTACATTTTACAGTGTTTTTACTTTACTATTTTACTGCTATGAATCACGCTGGATTAATTAGGTGATTTTGCTGCTTATCAGAGAGACACGATATCAGCAAATCTCTACAGATGGATCTAATTTGAGAACAAATGCAGCACAGTGCACTACACAGAACAGTTGTTTGTATTCAACCCCTTCGAGTCAAACTTTAGAAGAGGCCACCTTTTGGCTAAAATTACAGTGTTGGATCTGTGAGCTTTAAGTCTGTATCAACTTGATTCATCTGGAGACCGCCAATTATTCCCAGATTTCTTCACAGAACTGCTCCAGCTCTGTCAGCTTTCACTGTAGCCCTGAGTGAGCAGCAATTTTCAAGTCCTGCATCATATTTCAGATTGGACTGGGGTCTGGACTCTGACTTGCTCCCGTCGGGACATTAACATTGTTTTTTTTTATTATTATTGGGGTCATTGTCTTGCTGTAAAATACATAATCTCCGACTCCCAAGTCATAGTTCTCTTTCAGGCTGCAGCAGATTTTCTTAATGTGTTTTTATTACATTTTATTAACCCTCTACTTTATCAAGCCGTCAGTGGTCTGCAGCAGTGAAACATGCAGACAGTAAAATGTTGGTCATGATGTGTTTTAGGTGCATCTGTATTATTCACTTGTCTCAGAGTCTCTCACGTGCCCTCCAGCAAACAGTATTCCTAACGTCATGTGAGTTCTTTGAACAGCGGCTTTCTCTTTGCATCTCCGGTCAACAGCTGCAACCGATGAAGGAAATAAGCGAAAAGCTTTATGCACGCTCCATCTCAGTTATGGAACCATGTCGTTCCTTCAGAGTTGCCACAGGCCTCTTTCCTCCCTCGCTGGTGCTCTTACTGCATGGACACTGAGTAGTTGAGGATGGCCTTCTCTAGCCAGAGACAGCTGTGAGCAGACTGTTCATGGATCCAGTATTGGATTGGCAGCTGCAACTTTTTCAGGAGACAAATTATAGAGAAAAGATGGAGCATTTCTTCCATATTTTTTTTATCATAGACTGCTCTCTGAAAACACATTTGTGGTCCTGCGTGGATGTATTTTTTCGTGTTTTTTTTCGTTTGTCTCCACAGGGAGGATGTGAATTAGTAGGGATTCAGTTTCTTGCTCAAAGAAAAACTCATCATATTTGGGCATATAGGTTGGTTGCCATCACAAAGACCTAACTACAGTGAATATACAGCCTTGCTGCCTGTACCTGCTAGGAAAAAATAAAGCTATTTACATTAGTCATTAAGTTCCCATTGTGAAACATTCACTCAATCCCTGACAAACACAGTTATCTTCACAGGTTTTGTTTAGGCTTGAACTAACTTGGGCCTGAAACGATCCTTGCTTTTGTTGAGACAGTTGTCCAGATCTGCTAAAAGAAGCAGTAATGAAGCCTAACAGGTGTCGTGTTAAGTCTACACCAGCCTATTTTTTTTGTCTACAAAAGGTGTTGACTAAAGATATTGTTTATATTATAAACACACCCCTATAGTTCAGGGGAAAGTGTCATTGCTTAAAGATATGATTTAATATTTCCAACTGGAACGTTGGTGTTAGCATTTAGTCACTTATGGCATTTGTTATCCACAATGTGTAACTTAAAACATAACTTTTTGAGTTCATTCTTGACCTTAAAAACAAGTTGACAAAACATTCTCCCCACAAGCTCCATTTTATAGATCTTCTTTTTTCAGCAGATGAAGCTTGCCCTGACTAGAAGTTTGTAAAAAAAAAAAAAAAAAAAAAAAAGAGGAAATTAAAACATCTACATGTATCCCTGGTGGCTCACCTGGTGGAGCTGGAAACGTATGTGCCAGGGCTGAGTCCTTGCTACGGCGGCCATGGGTTCGACTCCGACATGTGGTCCTTTTGCTATGTGCCCCCCCCCTTCCCCCTTTTTCTGTCACTCTTCAGCTGTCGCTATCAATTAAAGTTAATAAAGCCCCCCCCAAAAAAAAAACGTGGCAAACTCCAACTGCAAAGGAAGATCATGTAATATGACTTAAAAACCCCAGAACAGTCACTATAGCATAATCTGTTCTAATGCTTAGCTTTTGTATCGGACAGGAGGCACTAATCAAAACTGTTTCCTTTTTCTTTTGTGCTGTGACTTCCACCATCTCTCCCTCCTGCTGTCTTGCTCTCTAGGTGTGTGTTTCGTTTTCCCAGTACGGTAATCAAGATCCAGTTTATGTCACTCCTGGAGCCCGAGGAGCACAGAGAGAGGGAACAGCCCTCTATTCCTGCTCACCCGCTTATGCCCCACATTTCCCCCCTCAAAATCAGCATTCCCACAATGCAGCAGCATGAAGAGCACATCAGGGCATTTGGCTCTCCGCTGCCTTCGCCCACAGGCACCATCAGGTAAGGGGAGACCCACAGTCACACACAATGACATGAACCCCAACAAGTATACAGTTAAAAACAGAATGTAAAATATCAAGTGCAAGCAGATTGTGCCAGCACGACAGAAGGAGTTCTTGTAAACACATTTTCATTTCATTGTTGTGCCTTTTTAAACTCAGTGCTAAGCTTGCATTTGATTAATCTTCTGACAGAAAACACCAAACACTTAGCTCATTTTCACTGGCTGGAACTGTACTCACCAGCTTCTCTAGTGTTTTTTTGTCGAGATGGAAACCTGCACTCTAATTAGCTGTGATAGCACATGTTTGAAAATCACTGCTCTATAAATGTATACAGCATGTGCAACTGGCAAGTGTGGCAGTGCTGAGTGTGCCATCTGGTGGTCTGTGTTGGTTTTTACATCCTACAACCCCACCAATGTCAGCTTGTGAGTGCCTGCCTTATATGGAATGGCTGCAGCTTCGAGGTGCGTGATTGGCTACCGGGCAGATTGTTTTGCCTGTAGGCCGTTTTTCCGTCCATTCGTGGTTTCCTTTTTTCAGAGCCCCCTAACCCCTCCCTCTTAGCCCTCAGCTCCTGTTCTCTTGCACGTGGACACTCACACAACACACACACTGAGTGAAGACGCTTGCTCATACATTCTTCAACACTTTCACTGTGGCCTTTTTCGGGCAGATTGTTGTGCCACCTTCCTTAACAGTACCCACATACAGTACATACAATGGAAGAGTATTGTGTAAAAAACCACATGCTCACACTTAAAACACCAACAGTGTCTCTTCACAGGGTGGTAAGAGTCACATTTCCTGTTTGGCAACTTAAATGAATTGTGTATAATAACATTCTTCTGCCCCTACCAGCATTCACACGTGTACTGCTGGCCCATGTACACATGCAGAGTGGCTGAAATGGTTGTTGTAACAGTGTCAGAGTAAAGCAAAGACAACCCTTGCTCCCTCATGGAGGCACGCATAACTTTACTTTTAATGAAGTAGAAGTATGTAGAGTTACAGATAAAATACAGTTTTTATACTTAAATGTCCTTGAGCAACATTAGAAGTTTTTGTTCGTCTTCATTTATTTTTCAATGCTGAGCTTACAAAGCTGCTTTCAAAACAGAGCCTGCAGCCTAGTTTCCCCAGCCAAAAAATACAAACATATTCTCTCTCTTGCTCTGTGTGTGTGTGTGTGTGTGTGTGTGTGTGTGTGTGTGTGTGTGTGTGTGTGTGTGTGTGTGTGTGTGTGTGTGTGTGTGTGTGTGTGTGTGTAAATCTATCTGCGGCCACTGTTGCTAAAGGCAAATCAAAGCACACTGACTCTCCCAGAAACCAGTGTTTACTTTGCTAACAGAAGCAGGTGTGTGTTGTATAACTTATTGGGTTTTCACTGTGTTCTGTCTCTCAACAGGACCAGATAAAACCTAGTGAATGATTAACATGCGTTTCAGTATTTTGTTTTTGCCAATTCATTACTTTGTGTTTAGAACGACCTGGATCTGACCTGTAATAATTATTTCAAACTTAGAAAAAAAATCTTTTCAGTTAAATCTGAGCTCCTAGGGAAGCTGTTTAGTGACCACAGCAGCTACAAGTAGTATCATAGATTACTCATTTATTAAGAAGGGGATTAAATCTTTCTTACACTGGCAATTGTATAGCTTTCAAAAGTGACCTTAAACCATCACTTTAAGCCATTAACACAGACTCTTTCCTCCTTTTTTAGTGTTCCTAACTCCTGTCCGGCTAGTCCACGGGGAGCAGGGTCATCAGGGTATCGTTATGGACGCAACGTGACCTCTGACCTCCAGTTAGCAGCTGAATATGCTGCAAAGGCCGTTTCTGAGCAGAGACGAAGCATTGCTGAACAGAGAGGCGGGGGAAGTGAGCAGCGCGGGGAGTCGGCTGGTGGAGACAGCCCCAAGGTGAAGACCCAGTAACATCAAAAACAGTTAATTGCCCCAAAGAAAACATCATTTTCGACTTTTAAAAGTGGTTGCATGTACAATATGTGCTTGAGGATGTGTTGGTGTTAATTCTTGTGTCTTGTTCGTCTAGGATGAGTCCAAGCCACCATATTCCTATGCACAGTTGATTGTCCAGGCCATCTCGTCAGCCCCGGACAAACAGCTGACCCTCAGTGGCATCTATGCCCACATCACCAAACACTACCCCTACTATCGCACTGCAGACAAGGGCTGGCAGGTAAGGTTTCTCTGTCTTGAACAAGATGGTAATGGCTTTCCATGGGTTGCCATGACAATCAAAACTTCACAACCATACAGTATGATGCGGTCAGCTAAGTAACATTTAGAAGATTATGGTTGTCCTGAAATGTTTGTCCTGTCTAGGGTCATAGACCATAAAATTCAAGTCCTGTGATACTTTCTTTAAAATTCATATGTCTGTGTGTACTTGACTAAACACTTATTTTGCCTCCATGCAGAACTCAATCAGACACAACTTGTCTCTTAACCGCTACTTTCTGAAAGTGGCCCGCTCTCAGGATGAGCCCGGGAAAGGGAGTTTTTGGCGTGTGGATTCTGCTTCTGAGAGCAAGTTGGTGGAGCAAGCCTTCAGGAAAAGACGGCAAAGAGGGGTGGCTTGCTTTAGGACCCCATTTGGACCTCTCTCTTCTAGGTGAGTGTGTCACCTGTGGCTTTCAGCAGCCTTGGCGTGTGTGTGCACATACACACAAGAGACTGATTTGACCCCGTTAACCCTTTCTCCCTTCTCTCTGCTTCTGCTCCTGGCTATCATTTGATTGGATAGGACAAAGTAAGTCTAATGTCTAGGTTAATATATTAAACAGAAGGTACTGGCAGTGTAGGAGCTCTGCATGTTGCCATAAGTCTCTCGATGTGTTCATTGATTTTTTTGGTCTCTCTCTCTCTCTTCCCTTCATTCCTTATTTTTCAGGAGTGCCCCTGCATCCCCAACCCACCAGGGACTTCTTTCTCCTCCATCCAGCGGGCTGCAGACTCCTGAATGTCTGAGCAGGGAGGGCTCTCCTATCTCCCATGACCACCACGAACAGCTGGCTAACAAACTGGCATCTGTACCGGAGTATAGGTACTCTCAAAGTGCCCCAGGTGAGCCTGCACGCAGGTGTACATAAATACACACAAAATGTATTCAAAAATGAATGCATACATCGTGTCTCATCTTTCTGACATATACACTATAAAACAGGTGAAATATGTTGTTTGTGTCTCTGCATAGGCTCTCCAGTCAGTTCCCAGCATGTCATCATGGCTGCACCCCCCCACCCAACAATCCTGTCCTCAGGCCCGGGGAAAGCCCTTGCTTTAGTTCCAGGTGGTGGCGGCCAAGTCCAGCCCATCCATGTGCTCCAGAACGCCCCTCAGTCCTCTGTCACCATGGTGCGGGTGGTCACCAGCGGACCTCTAACTTCCAACCCTCCGAATGGGTATAGCGCCCCCTCTGTTGGAGGAGCAAAAGGAAACAGTGAGCTCAGAGGTACAGCCATGGGACTCTCTAGGAGAGCTTGTCTCCCACATATTTTATTGGAAGTGTGTTAGATGTGTGTTTTCGGCCTCTTGTGTTTTTCATCTTGTGATTGACCTCTGGACGGACCATAGCAAACTGACTGACCGGATGATGGTCAGTTTAGTAATTGTGACCCTTTGTATCATAACAATTCATAATGGATCTAAGCCGAAGCTTCCCAAATTTCTAGATCACTATGGACTGGACCGTGTATTACTGATTACATTATAGAGGGATATACCTCAGTGTTTATGAATGTTACTGGTGTGATGCCCACATACCTTTTTAACCACAAGTTGTCACTGTCAATGATTTGAGTTATCCCTTCTGCAGGAGCAAGGGATTGTTCTTGTTTGCAAGAATTCAAAGAAGAATGAACACATGCATTCATTCATTGTTCTGCAGTCCAGTTCAAAACCTGTGTGCTCATACCGTAACTCCTTTAGTGTCCAGGTTTATGGCACGAGTTGAGTTGTACCTGTATACTTACTTTTTAGGCCATCACCACTCAAATGGATAATGGCTTAATCTTTGGTACACACCATATTTTCTCATGAAAAAAAACAACACTGGAGAGTTTACAATGTAATGTAATATGTAAGAAGTGATGTTCATGTCTGACAAACATTTCCCCACTGCACTGGTGTTTTTTTGGTCCATGTGGGTTGGAAATTTGAATGTGCATTTCCTGCATTTATTATTCCATCAAATAATCCTTATCTTTGGGTCTTGACTGACTGATCATACATGTGCACTTGTAAACATTTTGGGAGTTTTGGTTTTACATGTTTTTAATAGTGTTTGTGTTTGTACCAGAAGCCCAGCTGAACAGAGAGCGAGTTATCCAGACTGTGGACAGTGCGGTGCAGGGCGGAGATGGGAGAAACCTCGCTCCAGGTTTACATCAGCTTCCGGTTCGTCCTGTTACCCAGAATGGCAAACACACCACTGCTGCTGTTGCCACAGCAACCAGCCTTGCTAATGCATCTGGTAAGATTTTTCATCAGTGACTGCCTAACTTGTGGCATGCATGTCTTCATACAAGTTTTTGTTTCACATACATTAAGGCATCTAGTTACTCATTCCAGCTGATTATTATTATTTATTATTCTTATAATTATTCTATTATTTATTCTCTTTATATTCATTTACAGGTCTGAGTAGTCCTCTCCAGATCTTGGCTGCCCAGGCCTCCAGCTCCCCTCCAGTGCTGGTGAGCAGACAGCCCAGTGCAGAAACTTTTGCTGAGCAGCAAGGTGAGCCCCAGGTCAAGCGGCCGAAGATGGAGGACGAAGGTGGGACCGAATCTGCTCAGCATCAAGTCACACCTTCCCAGCAGCCTGTCATCGTTGCCATGACATCACAAACCCACGACCCTAGGAAGTAAAACCCAGGGCTTCTTACCAGGTACCCAATGGACAGCCTCCCTATTGTCCCCTAACTGCTTCGCCTTTTATACTCATTTGATATGACTGCAGCCGACATGGCCAAAAAATGTACAGGCAGCCTCTCTCAACAGAAGGGAATTAAATTGTAAGGAACATATATTTTGGTCAAAATGGATGAAAACTTTCAAATACATTCTGAATGTAAAAAAGCAAGTAAATCTTTCAGGACTTTTTTCAGCTTTACACTCTTTTTAATGTAATCCACCATTCACTGACGAGACAAACAAGCAAGGACGTTAAGCTTATGAGAGCATTATGCATATTGAAATCATTTCAGCACTACTTTTACTATGTGAATGTTGGATAATATCTCAGATACAACCTTTTCTCCAGTTGATGGATCAGATGCATCAGTCACTCTCAGGCCAAAGAACTCACCTCTCCTGCACTTCTGATTAGAGTCACTGCTTGATTTTAAAACCAGGGAATGTGTGTTCGAAGATTTGAAATGGCCGGCATTTTCAGAAGAAACTGTGATTATCAGAGTTGATATATATTGTGTAGTTTCACACATTTGTGGACAGAAAGAGAGGACTTATCTGCATGTACCCAGATCAGGTTAATGGGGCACAGGAGACTGTTAAGAATATGATTGTCCTTTTATAAGGCAATCCTTACAATAAAAAACAGATATCTCTTCAAAAAAGAAAGACAGAAGACATAATATTAAGGCCTAGACCAGAATGTGAGGCATCTCTTTTCCCTGCCTTCTCTGCAAAGCACAAAAAGAAAACGGAATCTTTTTAGAAGATAAAATAGGAGGAAATAAACCATTACTTTGCGGTTTTTTGCTTCACGTAAGCTCAGTTTGGTTTATCAGTGTGAAGCTCCTCAGATTTAAGATGAATTGGGTGAGTTGGAGCAGAGAAGAGCAAAAAAGAGGCAACTATTTGGAGTTGATTGAAGTGGAGCTAACCTAATGTAGACAAACTGATTGTTGTTTTAATTATTTTTTTCTTGTTTCAGTAGTGGTATAAGGAGAAATGGAACAGCCTGTGCGTACAGTTTTGTTTGTCTTAGCACAGAAAAGCATTATTGTAATAATCCTTAAAGCCTTAAATATTTCTACATTTTTTTTTTGTCATTTTATTTTAACCTTTAGACAGCTTTATCTTTTTAGATCGTTAACACAGCGCTTCTTTAACAGTACATGATCGGCAACACTACAATGATGACAGTTATGTTGCATCAGTAGACTTGTATCAGTTTTATCAGGGGAAGGGCGGGACCAACACATGACCACAAATTTCAACTGCTCTCTCGTCGTTTTTCTTTCTTTCTGTATGGTACTTTTGACATCTTTTCTACTCTTCGCTCCCTACTCTAGCTTTCAGTTTCCCCTAAATGCACCCTCATTTTTTTTTTTTTAATCCTTTTTTCTTTCTCCCAATCTACCTCTCTCCCTCTCCTCAGTGAGCAGTCTCAATCTGTGCTGTCTCTACAGAGGCATCAAGCTGTTGGCAATTCCTGTCACAGACACTGCCTTAATTAGATATTCTTCAGCACTTTCTACCCCCCCATTCTCTCATTCTCACTCTGCCTTTAGCTTTTCCGAATGTCCTCGCACAGGCCTCATTTTTAGCTGGCAATCAGGCACAATTTGCGCAAGATTTCAGTGATTGTTGTTGCACATTAGAAAAAACAAAAAACAAAAAAAAGATGCGTAATGATTGTATGCTGCTCTATCTGCTAAATGACAAAGCTATTTAGAAGGTATTTTCTTATTTTGGAAAAAAGAAAAAATATTTTGCTATATGTAAAAACAGCTGTCATCAATACGTAAACATTCTGGAAAATAGAGAAGTATATGTATTTTTAAATGTTCCTGTTTTTGTGATTTGTTAAAATGTGTAGCACAAATTAAAATTCCTCATTGACTTAAGTATTTGATTGTCTTCTCTCATATGACCAGGTGTCGGCCATGTTGGGTAAGATTCCACACTGCTGCTGTTGTTGTGTACATTTGTTTTCTAAGCAGAAAAATGCAAGTATTCAACAATCTTTATTAAGTACCATCATATTAACATCATTAACAGTATAAATAATGAACAGAGAAGAATAGACATGCATGAGATCAATGTCATACAAACCTTGAAATGCACAAAAATAAAGTTTTACTGCAAAGAAATTAAAAGTGGAGAGTAAAACAAAGCTGATGGAAGAAAAAAAAATGTTCATACTGAAATTTGAACCATTCTGGAATAACAGGAAATTAAAATAACTGTAACAATAGCAGGAAAACACCAACAATTGTCAACATTAGTGCTGGAACAATAGTCAATTAGTCAACCGTTTTGGTCATTTATCCAGTAAAAACATTTACAAGCTCAACTGTCTCAAATACAGCATATGTAGGTTCATAGGTTTCTTTTTTTTAAATATACTTGTGAATTAATTTTTGAGGGTTTTGGATCTTTGGCCTGACAAAACAAGCGGGGCATTTTTCTAAAATATTCTGATATTTTACAATCTAAATGAGAACTGATTAATCAGTTATGTAAATAATTGTGGTTGCAGCCCTAGTAAACATTAAGAAGTGTTGCCCTGCAGTCCTTCAGTACCTTGTGTGACCAAGTCCTGGCTCCTTTTATTCAGGGAGCCAATGGACATCTCGATCTGTGGCTGTGCTACGTTTTCTTCTTTCTGCTGAGAGACCGATCACAGGCTGGCAGAGGGTCACTGCCCCTGTCCCAGGGGAGCTCTACGGAGCTGAGGTCAGAACTGACTGAGCATGGCTTTTTTTCTTGTAGTGACCCCAGGCTTTGAATTAAGAACTTTATAAAAGGTGACCTGTTATCTACCTTCTTTCAAAGGATAGGTACATCAAAACGACTTAAAAAAACATGTTCAGTCTCTTATCTAACCATGCAGATAGTTTTGATTTTACTCGTCTAGATTTTTAGATATGCCTCTGAGATGTCTGCCTCCATCCCCAATACAATGGATGTGAATGGATTTTTGTTGTTTCTTGCTCACAGTATTGAAAAGTCACTTTAAAAAAAAAAAACACCATCCACAGATACTACTACTTCCTATCAAATAGTCCTCTTAAAAACACTAGTGAGACCATCCAGAGCAACTTCCATGTCTGGAAAGACAACTACCGTTTTAAATGTGATTTGTCAATGCTGAACTAAGACCGTTCCATTCACCTCTGTTGTATTGGGTTGGAGGTTTAAATTATCTTAAAGCCTAACCAAAAAAACAACAACTGTCTGCTGTAGCTAGATACCACTTGATGTAAAACTGTTATTACAATTACAAATGTTTTTGTAATTTGGGTGTAGTTACTCAAAAGTTTAGGAAACGACCTGCGAACTGTCGCTATATGCAGTTCTAGAGTGAACAAGTTGTATTCCTATTCATAGGACGGAAAACAAATTACATTTAGGAAGAAAAAACAACCCACAGCTAAAATTTCTCTCATTCCAGAAAATACAGTTTCTTTTTTCCATCAGTATGTTTCAGTCTTTACTGACAATTATATTTCACAAAAAAGTTATATTGAGTAGTTCCCCAAATGCAGTTTCTCTTATGAATGTCCAAACAATATGTGACCATATGTTAAATATTTACAAATGACTATTTACACCTCTTAACCAGATGAATACAGCATATATTCACAACAAAAATGTGGTTTATACACATCAGGACTGTGCATCAGAAACTCTGGAGGGAAGCATGTCTTCTTGACGATCCGGTGATTAATAAACAACAGCTGCACATCCCCGGTGCATGTCGAGCCTCAAGAATTCATCCCTTTTCCAGTGGAGGCAAAGTCCATTGATGAGGGTCAATGCGAAATGGGAGAGCTCGGCTGTATGTCTTGACATTCTCCAGTTGGCTTCCTCTGCCTCTTTCACCTACTCTCCACTACAAAAGTCAACATTTATACACACTTGTTTAGTCTGTTGAGTAGACAGTGATGGTGCTTTGGGAGTTACTAACAAACAGGTTTATAAAAACATTCCACTCTAAAAGCACTGTGTAAGACATCCAGCATTCACTGAGGCTGCCTTCACGTTTGTTTGTCTGCTTTTGGAATTACATTTTCAGTCTGTGTCAGAGAGCTCGGTAGCTATTTTACCATGCTACTTAAAGTGTGAAATACTAATAAAAATTATTCTAAAAACGGGTGGAAAACGTCCAATGTGCGCACATGCACCGAGGGCTGGCGGGAGAGAAATTAAAACCCTACGATCTACTGTGCTTTAAACCACATCCAACTGCATATTGGCTGATTAGACCGCGCCCACCTCAAACGCTGATTAATTAGGCAACTTTCCCTCGCAGCGCATTCCTTTGATGTCGCGGTGGGTTACGGATTCTGTCTGTCACACAAACCCAGTAGGAGTCAGCGTGAGGGAAGCAGGTCTGGCAGCTGTGGGGTGGAGTCATGGAGGGTTATCTCCAGTTTGATTGCTTGGCTTTGTGCTGTGCTGACGCTAGGTTTCACATTCATATTTCATGCCGTGTATGTACGCATGGGTGTGTGTGTGTGTGTTTGTGTGTACCCTGTTCATTAGTGCACACATCTGTATCCCACCTCTCCAGTCCTGGGAAGTGTGTTGTGCGTGCTTGACCCGGAGCGGCGGTGGCTCGTGGTGGTCAGCAGGAGGAGGCACTGATCTTCTCTGAGACGTCGGGGTCGGACTTGGCTACCAGGAAACGTAGGCGACCTCCTCCC
The DNA here is from genome assembly GCF_905237075.1 of Dicentrarchus labrax. Lineage (NCBI taxonomy): Eukaryota > Metazoa > Chordata > Actinopteri > Moronidae > Dicentrarchus > Dicentrarchus labrax. The sequence continues at coordinate 30,533,028 of NW_026136721.1, forward strand.
AGACGAATCAGATCCACCGCGCTGCAAAGGAGCATTCGGGAGGAAGTAGGGAGAGGAAGAGAGTGTCTAGTTACGTGAAGCTCAGCAGAGACAGAGTAAGAACGAGGGAGCATCACTGTCTGGACTAATCAATCAAAGTAATCAATGGGCTTAAGAGGCTGACAGCCATGGGTATGGTTAACACTGTGGGAAGACTGTCACTGTGTCATCAATGTCAATATCACCCACTAGTATCATTAATCACCAGCCCATTGTAATGGTGGCAAACAGCACCACTGGAACATCGTCTGTACCTCTGGTAGTCTGCGCCGATCAGACTGGTGCCGTTCACAGCCAGGATGCGATCTCCAATCCTCAGTCTGCCGTCAGAGGCAGCAGGCCCGTCGGGTATCAGAGTCCGGATATAAATGCCTGGAGCGTTGAGAGGAGTGTGCTGCAGGAGGGAGAAGTATTAAAAGTACGTGTGTGTGTCCAATATTTAAGTGAACATCTGGTAGAACTTATTTACAAATAAATGTATATTGGCCACTGTTTTTGTTTCTTAATAGCTGGCAACATCAATTACTTGTATATCAGGACTCCTCATCATATATTTCCACTTAAACATCAGTACTGTGAAACGACATTGCTGTCCTCTAGGTTTAAAAAAGAACAATAAATGCCCCTTTTGTCCAAGTTATTGTTTCAGGAGGGTAACTTTAGATGGCAGAGGGGCAAATAAACTCCAATAATTAATGGTTTATAGCACAGTATAATGTAGTTTTAAGTGAATATTAGGTCTTTTTAAGTGCTTATTGATGTGTCAACATGTCCACAACTCCTGTCAAGTATCCATAACTAGATGACAATATAAGACACATTATGATCTTCTTGATTGTTATAATTGTAGAAAATACTGTACAATAATCACTTAAAATGTCCTTATAACAACTATATGTTTTATGTAGTGCTTATAAATAACACATAGTGGGGGTTAAAGTTACACAATATACTGTGGAAGTATATTCTGAAATTCTCTGCAATAGATATATGTACAGTTTCTCAATATTTATTAACATGTTGTGTTTAAGTACACTTGTGCATCTACATGAGATCATTAATAAATTGATAAGTTATAATTGCAAAAATAAATAAATACACATCCACATTTAAGTACTTTATTTTTGTGTGGTTTTTATATTTTAGGCACCAATGCACCAAGATAAATTCCTTGTATGTGTTAAAACTTACTTGGCAATAAACCTAATTCTGATTACTTTAATCATTTTCAGTAACAGTCATTCCCAAAATATATCAGTAATATAATCAGTATTATGATAAAATATATAATTTTCTCAATACGCAGCTCTACAATCTGGCCTCAATTTAAATTTTTACTTGATCTACTAGCAGAAGTAGTAAACCAACTGAATCACAAAGACAAAAAAAAAAGTGTCTACTCACCAGGCCGTCTATGAGTCCCATGCCCAGACCGTAGGGTCCCTTGTCCAGTTCCACTACAAACACCACACACAAGTCATCAGGAAGGGGAGGGGCGCCAGGGGAGGATACAGGGAAAGGAAACTCACACCCACTAATACACCCTGCAGAGGACACGGAAATGCACAAAAACACACTCACAAACACACACACGCACACAGGGTCTCGCTATGGGGTTGGACAAACATAAGAGGTCTTGCGGTGCAGAAGACACACACACAGATACTGAGACACGTGCAAGGATGCAGCTATGGAGCTAATCGGACACACAGACCATGTGCTTCTGACAAGAGCCTGCAGATGTCACACTCACTACACTGTAAAGACAGCACAGGAGGAGAGATACTGCCATCATATGTGAGGCACAGCTGACCAACCAGCGCCAGCATTTCAACTACAGAACTGCAGATTTAAAGATGCATTCATCGATTTCTGGCCTCTGAGGGGACGGAAGAACAATCAGAGGGAGGTGTGATACAGTATGATAAGCTTATAAATAGGAAGAACAAACACTTGACTTTTTACACATCCAGCAGACAGGGAGCAACTTTATCTCCAATTGAAATTGACGTGATGAATGTAAGTCTAATATAACTCTCGTCTGGTTAGCACAAGTTCAACGTTCTTCAATCCCGTATAGTATACTTTTTAAATTACTTGTAGCCATTGAATCCATTAATATAAACAATATTGATGAATGCAGCTTTAAATGAATTTAGAATGACCAGTATTGTGCAGTTGTTATTAACACAATGTTGTATTGTGTAAAGTATCTAAACACTTTTCACATTGGTCAGTTCCAGTGCGACTTTGATTGTGACATTAGCAACTTTATCTTCTGTGCTGCTTAAAGTGCAGCACGGGTTTATATGCAGTGTGTATGTTGTATATTGTATACTGATAATGTATGTGTGTAGAGATACACCGGTCCGAACCACTGTAACACAATTCATTAAGTGTGATCGATCAACATTGAACAGTCAACTAATTTCCCCCTGAGGATGATTAATAAAGATTTGATCTGATTTAATTTATGCTGTTATAAAATTCAGAGTTTCCACAGCAAACCCCAGCTTCAAATTACTTTAATTAAAAAGGATTCCAGTGAGTCCGAGCAGTGAGGTATACAGGTTTTAAATTAGGAGAAAAGGTATCTGAATCGGTACTGGGAGAGAAAACTGTTCGGATGGGTGAATCCCTAACATAATGTATAATGAACTGCAAGGTTTAACATTTAAACTGCACATTTGGGATGGACAAAATCACAGAAACACCATACAATATGTGATTTAGTACAATAAGAAGAATAAACAGAGAAAACATAAGACTCGTGTCAGAGGTGGTTATTTTTAAGTTTATATTTTTAGTGTTGTTTCTGTTTTTGGGTTCCATTATAGTGTGTTCCTGTTATTTTGTCCACCTCCTGTATGTTATTGAACCTACCCTCCAGTCCGTTGGTGATGAGTCCGTTGGTCTTTTTACATTCTGCCATAGTTCTGCTGGTGCAGCCATTAGTCTGGGTGTTGGGGCCTATGATCTGCCCTCCTCCTCCTCCTCCTCCTTCCGGGTACAGCGGGGTGTTGGGAGGGGTCAAGAGGCACGACGGGTCTGGATTTGCCGTTCGAGGGTGGTGGATGGTGCCGTTCCTTCTGAGGCTGTGTGTGTGTGATTGGCCTGAGGGTCTGTCTCGTGCTCTCTCCTCTCCTGTCTCTGCCATCACCTCTTCCCCAGGACCTCCAGAGCGGGGGCTGCTGTGGGCCGGAGGCAACAACTCCCTCTGTGTTGGGATTGAACAGGAAGACTTCAGAAGACAGTATAAAGTGTAAAGTTATCTTTTACCTACAAAAAAAGCTTCCTTGTTGCAGTACACAACAAGCTTTGTCCCTGGATAACAGTCCAATTAAAAAGGATTAACGAGATGCATGATTGTTTTATAGACAGATTTACCATTGGACATATTTGTGAATGTATATGTGTTTCTGTGTGTACGCCTGTATGTGTACATATGAGGGTGCAGTAACACTAGGGATTATGGTCTAGTCAGCCGTTCCCACTAATTAGACAGCCTAAAGACTAATCAGATTAACCGTGATTTAACCATGTCTAGGTTTCTGTGAGTGAGTATGTGTATGTGTGTGCGGCTTGGCTGGAGTAGAGGGTTTTTGTCTTTCATTTATGGGATTATGAGGAACTCCTCAACAACCACAGCTGCCGAGGCACATGGCCTGGATTACTGCTAGGTGTGTGTGTGTGTGTGTGTGTGTGTGTTGACAGTATGCAGTATGTGTGTGTATCCTTCTGACCTGAACGTCGGGCCAGTCAGCTGTGTTGGTTCCATTGGAGTGTGTGTGCACACTGGGAGTGTTGGTGTGCGTTTGCGTCTTGGTGCGTAGCCCCCACAGGTAGTGGCGGATGTAGAGCAGCTGTCTGTAGATGCTGTCTTCTATACACTCGCTGTCCAGGTCCACTCTGAAGCCGGCGCTGGGGAGCACTATGGGTGGGTGGTTCTCAAAGCTCTCCAGGAGGTCCACTGAACACACACAAGCTGATGTTAACTCATCTGTACACGTATACACCATTAAAAGCCTGATCCAAGATTGCTATACAACAGTTTATATGCACATTAGTATGGCTATAATCAGGTTTTGGAGAATCACTGTTGTATGTTTGTATGTGTGCACATCATATCCTGTTCCTGTTTCAGAAATCTAGAGAAGTTCTTCAAGGCTGTCCACACCAAGAACATGCGAACTATGCGAACATCAACACTGATGAATGTAAGAAGTTAGGACTTCAAAGACCAGAAATCAGTGCTATAGACTGTTTACAGTATGTCTCAAGGAGAAATTGTGTTTTTTAAGTGTGATTTGCAGCCTAAAATTACATCATATGAGTGACTGATAAGTTGTATACCACAAGATTGTTCATCAAATTGCTCTGAAAGTGACCCCAACAGTATTGTTCGCCACTGTCGTTATTGTTACCGTTAATTTATAACTACAGTTACTGTTCTTGGTGTGGACTGCCCTTAATCCAAGATCCAAGATACGGTGCATGTAAACACATCGATCCTGTAGAAGAGCTCTATTTATCACAAACAGTAAAATGTAAATGAATGTAGACACTGACTGAAGCAAATGTCTGTGTTCTCATTCATTTGTCATTTTCTTCCTCTACATCCTCCAGGAAGAACCATGATCAGTGACCTTTAGCTTAACGATCCTTTACACACATTTTAGGGCATTTAACAACACTCTGCTTTGAATAATAATTTGTGTCTGATAATAGGGTCCATAACAAAGTTCACAAAATATTTATATTACTCTTTGCTCCTTCTTCCTCATCGAAAAATCCAGAATTGTATGCAAATACTTCCCTTTTCAAAAGTTTAAAGGTCCAGTGTGTAACATTTAGGAGGATCTATTGGCAGTAATGGAATATAATATTTATAGGTATGTTTTCATTAGTGTATAATCACCTGAATAGAAGAACCAAGTCCAGTCCATCATGTTGAACCGCCATGTTTCAACAGTAGCCCAGAACGGACAAACCAAACACTGGCTATAAATAGGGCCTTTCGCATTTTTGGAGAGTTTTGCTTGTTCTCATTCCCAGGTTGTCAGATACAGACGCGAGCAGTGTTCAGTTGGTTGTAATCTACAGCTTAACCGCTAGATGCCACTAAATGCTACACACTGGTCCTTTAAGTGCTGGATAGAAGATGTTTCCTACTTCCAGGGCCGCCCCCATAATAGTCGACTTAATCATTAGTCGATATGTTTAGTTGACCCACTTTTCACATTAGTCGTAGTCCCAGAAAAACAACGTCAAACTCTATTCGGAAGCTGCACCTGGTCACCATCTATTACTTCATCAAAGTATTTGTTTTTGTGAAGTTAAAAGTTATTAATTCTGTGTTTTGAGCAACAGAACTTGTGTGATGTTATGTTGTGTTGAAATAAATGAACTAAATGTTCAGTCTCCTTGCTGGTTGTTCTGACGTGTTCAGATTTATTACCGTTTTTTTTGCAGGCGGCTGTTCACTAGGAAAATCTTTAGCGGCAGCCCTTCCTACTTCACTGAAAGGTCCACTCACAGTGTATGTGACTTGAAGGTGTCAAGTATAATGGACTATGATTGACTCACAAACTAGCTGTAATGTCATAAATCCTGCTTTAATTTAAAGTTTTAATGGGAAAAACAGCCTTCTAGTGTCAAACTATACACACACACACATTATTCTCCACAGTGAAGCTTAAATGTCACAGTGAAGTAATTATAAGCAAAACACATTTGAGTGGAGGGGACTTTAACTATGAACATATCACCTATGTCACTCCACACAACATGAGGGCCTTGTGTTGCCAGAATTACCTGTTCTGTATATATACGCCTCGTCCTCGCTGCTGGGTTGCCATGTTGGGACGGGGCCTATCTCTGCTGTGATCTGGTACTGGGTGAGAATCCTGTGCAGCTGGACAGGCTTCAGAGTCGGGTGCTCGCTGGACAAAGCTCGCCAACTCAACTGCTCACAGAGAAGAAACAAAAGGAGAAGAGGAGAAAATAATCAGAAGTCACAGGGAGGTCCTTTTATTTTTTTAAATACAACCAAGCAACTAAGGGAGGTGAGATGATGTGCGGGGGCAGTCACGAGCTGATCCTGGCTAAACCTTTTCAAAGACATTATCAATCAATAGCTGTAAGTGACTTGCCGTTACCTGTGTGAGCTGTTGTGGGGGAGTGGCCAGTATGGACACAGTACTGTTGAGTTTGGTGAAAAATTTGTCGGCCAGATGTCCCAGACCGGACCTGCTCGCCCACTCCATGACCATCCGCAAACACGCCTGAATCTGCAACACCTTGGAGCGCTGAAACCAACCCCGAGATGGACCTGCGCACACACACACACACACACACACACACACACACACACACACACACACACACACACACACACACACACACACACACACACACACACACATACACCAGTGAGTGTTTGGATATTTCATCAGACACGCTGCACTAGATTTCTATTCTAGGGCGTGTGCATGCCAGAGAGAAAGGGAGACCAAAATAGAGACTGTGTGTGTTCGTTGTACGACAATACAGAGATTAATTTTTAAATAAGTCGATATTGAAGTCAATGAAACAATAGCAACAGCCACAGGACGCCTGCTCCTCACAGAATACAAATCGACTGCTGCAGAGGGGCTCAGCTGACTGGGTTTGTGTTTTACTGCACAACAAAGCAGCGCACAGCCCGCATTCTTCACCCTGTAATCCTTTCTTTCTCCGTATCACATCAAAGAGCTGAAAGGAAGTTTTGTGGCAAGTTAAGCAGGCGATAACTTTAAATCTACATTTGTCAAGCTGGCATCCCATAGTTTGTCAATCTGTCGTTCCATTACCTCACTGCAGCTATAATTCCTATTTAAGCTTTCTGAAATACCCCCCAATGTGAGGGCAGGCCTCTGCTGGGGTTTCATACAAACAATGGCAAACAACTGGATCATTGAGATTTTTCCAGTGTTAATGATACTGGAGATGACAAAGAAATACTTTTTATTTTTTATTTAGTGTACATAAAAATGTATCTCACACACAGATGTACCAGATTTAGCTACTAGCCAATTTCCATCTGCACTCAGCAAGTACACAGCAAAAACAGCAAAACACATAATCAGGTTCACTATCACACGTCTTATGTGCAGCAAATCTTCTCATTTCAGAAGCTATAACGAGGGAATATTTGCTATTTTTGCTGAAAACTGCCTTAAATTAATCGTAATTTTGTGAAATCCATTACTTTGAGAAATATAATCTATTTTATGATATAATCAACACCAGAACACAAAATCTCTCCCTCTCGACATGTCAGGAGGCTCCAGGCAGACAATAAACTGGCACTGTTGCAGACAGAGCACACACGCACACACACACACACAAAACCCTCCGTATGTTTTGGATGTGTACACACACATAAGCACACACTCCCCTCTGTAATAGGCTTATGTCTAGGCATACAGTAATCTATGTGTAAGGCATCGCATACAGACGAGACATCACTTAAACTCTTAGCAAAAGGTGTCATAATGCTTCACAGCAGCTGGTTTATGAACACACACTCACCTTCGAACACAGAAAATCCATCGTACACCCTCAAAATAAACAAATCGAACAACAAAGAGCAATCCATTATAATCTGTTTGCAGGGGGGAGAGATGTCACGACACACTCATACAAACACACAATCATATGGATCTATGACAAAGTGGAGCGTCTGCACCATATTACATCAGGTTCAGGTTTTCTCCCTGTGTTGCCATCAAGCTAACATTGTGTGTGTGTGTGTGTCTGTGTGTGTGTCTGTGTGAGTTGCAGAGCGCCCGGTGCAAACGTCAGCGTTACCTGCTATAAACTCACTTCACTGTTACCATGGACACCATCAGTGGAGAAATATAAATGAGCGACAAAAAGGGGAGCAAGGGAGAGAAACAGAAAGCCAGACAGACGGATCGAGGGAGGTGACAGGGGAGTCTCTGCATGAATATAAAGGTATGTCTCCTTCTCCCTCTGCCAGACATGTGATCTCTCCTGTCTCCACCGGCTAATGAAGACATATGGCATGTGCGTGAGTGTGTGTCTATGTGTGGCTAAAGATACAAAGGGAGGGCGTGGAGAGGTTGGAAGTGAAAGGTAGACGGATAGATAGAATATATAGCTGGGGGGTAAATGACACTTTTCTGTATTTAGACAAGGTAATAGACTATTAGAAGGTTATCACAACAACTGAGCGACCTTCCTGCCTTTTACCCTTCACTCTGCCCTTTTCCCCTCTTCCCCTTACCCCTCCTCTATCTCCTCTCTCTCGCCTCCATCCTATCCCACCACTACTTTTCTTTGTCTCACCCCCCTGATGGCCAGATGGAAGGAGGGAAGGCAAGAAGGAGGAGGAGGAGGAGGAGGAGGAGGGGGAGAAAGAGAATGCAGATACGAGAAGGGCATAGAGGACAAATCTGGGTTAGTCACTGTCAAAATGCTGACAAGGACACTAGGACACAAGGACTCTCTCTCACACACTCACACACACACACACACACACAACTGTACAAACCCTGAGGGAGGTCTAATGGTAGAAACTGTGCATGCTTTTTGCCTACCTTTGTCCATTAGCTGGTTAAACAGTGACACATTGGCAAAGAAGAATAGGTAAGCGAACATCTGAGCCTGAATCTCCGAGTGGACCTGGTAGCCCTGCAAAAGCTCCTGGGCATTCTGAAATACCTGCGCGCACACACACACACACACACACACACACACACACACACACACACACACACACACACACACACACACACACACACACACACACACACACATCAAATACACTATCAAATACAAATAAAAAGTATATATATATTATTCTATATATATTCTGTATTAGCAGTTTGATATATAAGGTTTATGTTAAATATTCAAACCCAATACTTCGCTACATGTTTCCATCAAACGGAAATATTCATTCATTCAGTCATTTTTATATACAGTTCTTTAAAATTCGGCCTGATATATTTTGTGTCTTTGGAAACTTTGCAATCGCCATTGAATTTTTAAATTTAAAATAAAGTTTTGTAGTTTGTATTAATCAATGACCCATTGGTGGGTCAGTTAGAGAAAATAGAGAAAAAGTGGAAAGAGGTCTGGTCTGTTTTGACCTTTACAGATATTTTTCAGCTCATATGAGACAATTTTTCTTGCTGCAGGAAGCTAAATAAAGAAAGGTGCAACAAAGGGACCAGTGTATGTTTAGTGTGTTTGACACTAAGGATTATTTATAGACATGCTGCTGATAATTTGCCCTGTGACCCACATTGGTTTCACCCGTCCACAAGGTCATGATAAAATATTGATCTCAGAAATGTAAAAAGGCAGAATTCTTTAGTTTCCTGTAAGAATTCATGTAAAGATGAATCAATGAACTATAAATGCACGTCGGAAAACTTTAAAAATTACATTATTCCCCTTTTTTTTCCCCTGAATCTTTTTTCTTTATTTTTAAATAAATCCCCAAATGTTTTATGTCCCTAATGCTCTTCCATACTTACATACAGCGTTTGGTTTCTCCAATGCACATTCATTGACTTAACTTAACTGCAGGTGTACAGGAATAAACATTCCTGCTAATAGTTTCACCCTATCCCGATGATCTACAGGTGGCGATAATGTGCCAAGATAGGCAGCATTGCGTCATCAAAGGCAGTGAAGAATAAGTATGAGTAACCATGAAACAACGTAGGATTTAAAGTAGTTGAAAAATCGTCTTTGCAAATATTTTATAAGGGAGGAAACACATTCATCACATCTGTTGGAGCTCAGGGATAAACACACTTTAAATATGAGTTTAAGACGCGTTTGTATGAGCGGGACTTTGAATTAGGGCTGCATGATAAAATTTTAATATTGTGATTATTTTGACAGATATTGCAACTGTGGGAATGATCATGTTTTCATCACAATTCACCATTAAAATTATGATGAAAAATTGTGATTTCGATAATGTTTCGATTAATTGTGCAGCACTTTTTTCAATCCTGGTCGAGAAATGCAGCTCACACAAGTGTCATGTGGAAACTTGAAGCCTCCAGCGGACCAACACTGAGAACTGATTTTTCAGTGAAGAAGGAGACATCTTGTGTGTAGTAGTTACATTTTTTATGTTAACAATATTTGCATATTCATAGAAGTTGGATTTTTCAATGAGGAAATAGGAGTAGATGCAATTGTAAGAATTTTAGTTATTAGAATTAGTTTATTGAACTTAGGCACAAATGATTATTGCAAAGTTTTTTTAAAAAACATGCCTGGTGGGGATCTTTAAACAAGACATCATTTATCAAAATTTCTGGCATTTGATAATTAATAATCAATATGATTTTAATAATCCTGACGACCATAACTGCACTACAACACAATACACGTGCTTACCTGCAGGACCCTGCGTATAGGTTCAGGAAACCCGACACCTCCTTTCCAGCAGGGCTCAGAGCTGTCGACTGGGAATGGATTGCAGTCTAACAAACCTGGTAACACTACATAAAGAGCCTGGACACACACACACACACACACACACACACACACACACACACACACACACACGGTCTGTTATTATTCATCTACTCTAGTTTAAAAACAACATTATAAAAAATGTCTCACTCATTATGAAGATGGCACCGTTGCCAGGGTGACAGATTACCTTGGTGATATAGTAGACACATTGCTGGAAAGTGTACATGATCACTTCTTCCAAGATAGTCATTGCCTCCTCATTGGCTGATATGGTCGCCGATAGCAACGACTCCTTTGACCCTAGACACAGATGACGGAGATAGAAGCATAGTTAACAGATATATACTGAGAGGAGGGAGTGATGTAGCTGTATCACTATCTACTGTATGTCAGTGTGAGTAATGACTCTTCAGCAAAGTTGTTTCCACACTCATCATTCAGAATCTGTGTGTGTGTATACGTGTGTGTGTGTGTGTGTGTGTGTGTGTGTGCGTGCGTGTACCTTGCAGTGTCTCTATGCTGTGTGTGTATGCTGGTGCTCTTTGCTGTATAAAGTAGAGGATCTCGATAGAGTTGGACATCCAGAAGAAGATCGTCTGCAGGTCTGGGATCAAGTCTGAGATGCTGAGCAGAGACAGGGAGGCCGGGTCCTGGCTACATGGACACACACACACACACACACACACACACACACACACAAAGAGAGGATGGTTAAACACAGTTAGGTAGATATACTGACACACTGAACACACCAAAAAAACGGTACAGGAGCACACATGTTCTCTTTCTGTTGGAAAGCGATACTCACTGCTGAGCTTGCTTCTGAGCCAGCTCCTTTGTCCTCTCCTGCAAGGTGCACACACACACACACACACACACACACACACACACACACACACACACACACACACACACACACACACACACACACACACACACACACACACACACACACAGAGCAATTAAGTTCTCATTAAACTTTTAGGATGTGCGTAGGAGAACCACACTTCATGACGCTATCACTAACCTGCAGAAAGAAATACCACTATCATATTTACAAAACCTAACACAGTGACGCATGTTGATAATTACTGTGTGTCCCACTGAACTGAATATAAGCTTACTCTAATTAGAAGATTAGAAATATAGATAGAAATTTCACAACTTCTGAGACCTAAAGTGACGTCTCCAAAGCTCTTCGGAAAAGCAACAAACTCTCACATTTGAGAATTTTAAGCCAGCAAATACATCAAATTAATTGAATATCGTCACCAATAAACGTTCTGTCTATACTTATTTCAGCTTCATCTTTTCCTACAGTGGAACATTATATTGTGTGCGTAATACAGTACAAACATGTGATATCTGTTTAACTATTCACCTGACCTGACATGGCTTCTCTCCACATGAGGTCATCTTGAGCAGAGACCAAAGTACCACAGGGACAGACAGACAGACAGGCACAGAGAGACAGTCAGACACTGACCCATGCGATGGTCTGGATTCGTCGGACAATCTTGAGCAGCAGTTTTCCAAAGCTCCCAGGTGGGAAGCTTGAGGCAGAGTGTTGTATGCACAGACACAGCAGGTAGGCAGGTGTCAGCTTATGGTCATCTCCTGTGAGGCATTTTAAAAGGGTCAGTGAAAAAAAACACATTTTCTCATTGACCTCTAGTGGTGTCTATCTAATCATGCAGCTCACAGATCACAAAAATTGCTTCAAAGAACAAAAACTTCACGTGGAACTATTTTCGGCCTAGGAAACAGCTGACTGTAAGGTCTGTGGATTATGTGGAGTAACGGGGACACAGATTCTGGAAAGAGATGATGCTTTTCAGGGACATTTCTTACTATATATAAACCGTTTGACTGCAGAAGAGAGAAATACTGGATGAAATGAGACTGCATGTCTCAAGACAGTGTGGATCTTTTACCACTTTTTCCTTATTTTTACGGACAGACTGCACCTAATCCCTGTATAATAAACAGTACTTGTGTATTTGTCCATTGACAACCTCATTCTAGCATTCCTGTTGTTCTGTATGTGATTGTCCTTAAATTTTCAGAGACAGATTTCTTTAAACCTAGTCAAATAAACCAAAACTATCTACATGGCTTTTTTAAAAAATTTTGGTGAAATAAGATTTTAATTGTAAAACATCCACTGAGGTTAAAACTTGGTATGAGTGCAACGGCTATCTTATATTCACTGTTACATTATAAATCAAAGCACGGACCTCCAGGTTCTATGAGAGACACAATCCTGTTCAATAGCTGGTCTTCATGAGCCTGGTCAAACTCCAGCTGTAGCCTTCGTTTCTGACCTCCTCCTCCTCCTCCTCCTCCTCCTCCTCCTCCTCTTCCTCCTCCTCCTCCTCCTCCTCCTCCTCCTCCACCTTCCCCTCCTGACAAACTAAGGGGCCCTCCCGCTGCTGTCCCCCCGCTGCGGGGTTTTACCAGGTGAGGTTTGAAGCTCCGTCTAACTGCCGGAGCACTTGACACCTGCGCCGCTCTGTCCTTCAGCACAGAACCACACATCTTACACGTCTGAGCCCCGCCCTCTCCCTCCTCCACCCCTGCGTCGTAAAGCTGCCCCAGGGAGCGGAGGCGTGCCAAGGTCTGAGCAGGCAAAGGCTTAGCGCCCGTGGGGTCCTTGTACAGGAAGATGTAATGCGCTCCGAAGGAGAGGAGGTCACCGTGTCGCAGCGTGGTGGAGCGCTCGCAGCGGGAAAAGTTCACTAGGACTGTGGCGTGGAGCACCGGCTCAACGGCGACACAGGACCGCTGACTCTCCGCCAGCTCTTCTCCCTTGTTGTTGTTGGCATGGCGACGGGGTGCGGGTACTCGGCGCAGGCGGCAGTGGAGGGGGAGGATGTCAGGAGAGAAGAGGCAGATGTTGGGGCGAGCTGATGGAGTCTCCTGACCGACTGTGTGCTGCTCTCTGTTCAGCAGGTACACCAAACAGTCCTGCAACGCACAGCACAACAAATATCACATAAACAGATATACTGGAAGTTTCTAACACAACACATGGACTTCTTCCTTATCCTCACCTGCCGATTGTATCCCTGTAGCAGCAGCAGGTGTGGGGACTGGTAAAGCGAGTGTCTCACCCCTCCTCCTCCCTGACCTCCCTCCTCTTTCCTCCGGCTGCTGGAGGCCGCCTCCCGTTCTCGACCCCTTAAGGGCCCTGGCAGGGTGGAGTAATAACGCTTGGGCTCCTCTCCCACTCCCAACTGCGGACCCGTGCAAAGACACAAAACACACATGTACACATTTAGGATCTACAGTACCATGAATAATAACACAATCAATTATCATGACTAGGCTTCAGTGTGAGGCCCCACCTGGTTGAGGCTAGTCTCGCTGAGGCTGCGGCAAAAGGATGAGTTGCTGGACCGCGGCAGGGTCAGCGTCCCCTTTGCCCTGTTCCTCTGGAGCTTACGAGCCTGAGCATTAATATCTGCAGGGAGGCGGAGAGCAGGAGCAAGAGCCAGAACAAGGAGGGAGAGAGAAGGGCACAAGGGAAAACAGGTGGAGAATAATAAAAGGAGAAAAAGGAGAGAGGCAGAGCAGGGAGGGAGAGAAGTTGAGGGCACAGAAGAAAAGAAAGGTAAAGAGCGGAAAACGAGAAACGGCTTAAATGTAACATGTGCATTGTTAGCGTGTGTGTTTGACTCATGAGTGAAGCAACTTCTCAGGTTGTAGTGACACAAGTGCATAACAGTCATGTGTGAGCTGAGTGGAAACTAAGTGAAACAAAACCAGTCAGATGAAATCAATGGTGCTGGATGGAGCAGCACATGTGGCTGACAACAGTGAACCTGATGAGAGGTGAACTGAGTAGCTCCTCATGACTTGAATTTGAGGCCATGCGATGGCTGACACAGATTTACACACACACACACACACACATTGGTTGAATCACTGGCAATGGGGGTGGCACTGGTGACAACGCCGGTAGAGGTGGTATCCATGGCAATGACTGACAGCCACCCTACCTGAGGCCAGTCCCCACCTTTAGAGTTAGACTGAACCACTCGACCAGACCGCAGGGGGGAGCTCCTGTGTTTGCCCAGCCCAGACCGACCCATTAGAGCCGCCAGGAATTGGGATGTTTTGGGCCCTACAACGGGGTAGGAGGGGTTATAAAGGGTCGGGAGGCTGAGAAAACAACCCCTCACCAAAAACACCAATAACCCTTCCGTACACACACACACACACGCACAAATACCAACAACAAGACACGCATGCACTGTGGAGCAAAAAAGAGCGGTGCTTCTAGTGAGTCACATCAGCAGTTAGTAAAGAGAGATACACAGTTAAAAGGTATGAGGTGCAGGATTTCCCCTCCAATACATCACTGTCAAATTAGTATTGTATTCAAATTCAACAATCGCATATTTTTTATTACAAACTGTATAAATTATCGATGCAAACTGTGGCCTGCTTAGTAGGGGCGTAAATCACCAGTTTCATGACGATATTTTATTATACAGATTCTTTAGACAACAATATGATCATTTCCGAAATCAGAAAGTCTGCCACAATAGGATTTCGTTCAGCTTTTAATTAAGGGGTTATCGATATGAGACAATATCATATATGCCCATTAACACAGCCAGTTACATTTATATCAACTCACAAAAGTGACTGAATTCTTCCATTTATTTTATCTAGTAACAGCATTGTTTGCAAATGGCATGTGCCTCAGCTATATTTCCACACAAAATAAAAATGACAAT
The DNA here is from genome assembly GCF_905237075.1 of Dicentrarchus labrax. Classification (NCBI taxonomy): domain Eukaryota; kingdom Metazoa; phylum Chordata; class Actinopteri; family Moronidae; genus Dicentrarchus; species Dicentrarchus labrax. Next base: position 30,548,321 of record NW_026136721.1, read on the forward strand.
ATAAATCCATGTTTTCACTTTTGATATATTGGATTGTTGAACACTGATATTGATCCAGACGTATCATTACACTGCTACTGCTTGATGCTTTCATTTGGGTGTTTTTGTCTTTGATTTTTATAATAAATCCAATTTGCCAGTGAGTTTGCAGTTGAGAGTCAAACCAGCAGAATTGGGAATGCAGATTGTACCACTGAAGGTTGAACATACAATTTTCATTAATTGGCAGTGATGTGTTTCGTGTTAATAGAAATCCTACAGCACCCTTAAAATGCTATCTCACTGTAAAAATTGTGTGTAACAATACACAGAATTCACACATGTGCATGCACGCTCACACGTACACGAGGGGAGAAAACAGCAAGTGAAAGACAGAGAAGTAAAGAGGAAGATACTCCAGGGTTTGGGAGTTTTGTAAACACTATAACACAAAGAAGAAAAGGTTAGTGTGAAAGGGAAAATAATGTGTATTAATAAGTATTAGTTAGTAAACCAGAATGTGTTCTTTGCTGTGATCAGACATTATACAAAAGAGGCTCAAGTTGCAGTTGTGTAACTGTTAACTGAAATGTCTTGAAGCACAGTAAGGAAAGCTTTTACAAGGAGGAGGCTGGTGATAATCTTTGTTTCTTGTTGTAAACAAATCCAATGAACAGACCAAAACCAACAATAAATGTATCCGTCGAACCAATGCAGATACAGCTTATTCCCCTAGAGCTCCACTGTTGTCCACATATTGTTAAAAAGTAACATGTCCCTTAATTATTTTAAGTCAATCCACTATAAATAGTCCTACTGGAAATACTAGCACATAATGTGTATCAATCCGTGGTTACAAATAGTTGCCACCAAGTAGTGGGTAATACAAATTACAGTAACTAGCTGTTGTACAATATAACCAAGGCTTTGTTAAAAACCCACACATTGATTATGCTAAATATGTGTAAAAATACAGGCATTCAACGGCATGAAGAACAACTTTTTTAAAAACAAAACTACAGGCGGACTCTGGATACATGGATGATGGTTTACATGGATACTGTTTCTTTTTATGTGAAGATGAAACCTTATTATCATCACTATCTTGTTGCTGCTGTTTACATTCCCCAGACACTAAAGTTGCACTGTAGAATTATTTCCTGGGTGTAAACGTATGTATATAAATAACGGTATATATTGATTGATTTCATTTTGACTTTTATGTTCGTATTCTATTAATTTAAGTATCTTTTAGCTTTCTGTGTGTGTAGCATGAAGGAACTACAAACTTTTATTTCGTTATACAACCTTGTGTTATATAATGATGAATACATTTCCTTGATTCCTTGATACTGCGTTGGGAAGACAGAAAGTACTGAGACATGATTTAACACATTGTGGGTTTTGGTCTTTTCGTAGGATTTATTGATCATAAGAAAACTATAGAACCACCAAACTCATTCTTTTTTTCTACAGCTCCTACAGTACAGGTTGTGTGCTGTCCGAAACATCTACACAAAACAATATTAACCAACTGTACTGTGCAACAATAAATAAAAAAAAAAAAAAGATTGTTGACTGACTCGCTGGCTACCACAGAAGTTGACATAGCAACCAGTAAACCCTGGCATGCTTCATGAGAAATGTTAGTGTGGCTGCAAAGAGCAACGTGTGACTGTGAGGCTGAAAATAGTTGTTCCATGTCTCTGAACACCATTGTGCGCTAACTGGGTGTTCATAAGTGTCTTCAGTGTGTGCATGGGTGTGTAAATGGCAAACTTTTCATTAATCAATACACCAATCTACCTAAAGGTCACTTCATGGTTCCAAAACACACACACACACACACACACACACACACACACACACACACACACACACATAGATTCATATTACTGCATTGCAGATGTAACGTTAGTTTTAATTTGTTTTCACATTATCAATTGAAAATCTTCAAGGAGACTGTGCTTCACTTGAGTGTACACAGTTCAGGTGTGACCCAGTACAGTCTTGCGCAGGTACTTCAGTAGGAAAATGATATTGCCTCCCCGTTGTAGAAATGTGTCATTCATAAAAACACTAGAGTGCCCACACCCATGCACACCTCACAAAGGATTCAGCTTTCACTCAATCAATCGACCAGCTGTCCAGGCATTTCTACTGTGCTGTTTGTGTGTGTGTGTGTGCATTTGTGTGTGTGTTTCTTTAAGTGCTCCATTTGCACAATTAAGTATGTGTGTGTCTCTAAAAAAAAAATCCAAATGACACACTGTCTTCAAAGGACAGCTATTTTACATTTAAAACACTGGTATGGTATTCAGGAACAATATCTTCTCTACGGGTTAATAACGGTGACAAAAAGCTCTTGTTCTGCATTTATACACACACACACACACACACACACACACACACACACACACACACTGCAGAGGAGGTAACGAGCTGTGCTTTTTTGCTGAGTTTGACATGTCAAGAAAGGAAGGGAATTAGACCAGCTGCTGTGTGTGTATTTGTCTTTGTGTGTTTCCTCACCAGCAGTGATGGTATCCTTCTCTTTGGCATTGAATTCCTCCACCTCTGCTCTCCTGCGCAGCTCAAATCTGCGAGCGTGTCCTTCTCGGGGCTTCCACAGCTCCTGGAGCAACAGTGGCTTTTCGTTGTCTCCCAGCGCACGCAAGCATTCAGTTCGCCACCCCCCTCCTCCTATCCCACCTCCCCCCTCTAAGCGCCCGATCACGTCGCACAGGACGTAAGAGTGGGCGGCATTCTTGTTGAGAGAGTAACGCTCGAGTGCCTCTTTGACCAGTTCCTGCGCACTGGAGCGCGGCGTGGCCAGGACGCTCTTGTAGTTGGCACCAGCACAAATTTCATCTCCAAAAATCTTCAGGACCCCAGGGGCCGAGCTCTGCGTGGAGAGTTCAGCAGGGTCGTCCGCCGGTCGCTCTGGGGGTTCAGTCGTCGACCGCCGGTCCCCACGAGTGTTTGTTCCAGTTTCTACTGGGACACGGTCTCTGTAACTCAGAGTACGATACAGGACCTGGTGAACAGACAAACAATACTCGATGTACTGTAGGGCCACTTACACACACAAAGCATGCACAGCATATGTTTCTTGCATTATACATTAATGGTATTAAAGGGTCAGTTCACCAAAATCACAAAAAACATATGCCTCTAATGGTATCCAGCCATACAGATTGATTTGGTTTTATTTTACAAGGTTTAGAGATAGAGATGTTTTTCCTTTCCGATACCTAAACCTTGCAAACACACACATGTATATTATTTAAAAGCTGTATACTACTAACCCTGTATGACTGCTATGATTGTTGTTGAATGGCCTGGCTCAGGTTAAACATTTTGTTAAACATGAACAAATACATACAGAGAATTAACTATTTTATTATCTAGGTTGACAGTCAGCATTTCTGACATAGCTAGCTCTGGGTAACGTTACACTACCAGAAATCAACTCTACAGCACAATGCACATGACCCGTCCTACTCTGCCTGATTGGCTAGTACAGTATAGTACTCGTTGTCTTCGTTGGTTCAGGTTGGTTAGATTAGGGTGGGAATATAAGGGAAAGCCAATCAGAGTCAGGAGTAGGGCGGGTCATGACATCCTCATCCTGGGAAAGAAAGGCGAACAGGACGCAGCTGGGAAGTAGAATAAAATAACGTGGTGCTCAGATAGGTACAAGGCGATACTCAATTCCATATTTTAGGCAGTATCAGAGGCATTTCTGGTACTGGTATCGTAACAACTCTATTTAGAGATATACATCTTTGAGATTCCTGTCGCCATCCCAGTTTACGGGAAGGGAACAGAATTACAAAGTTACCATGCTGATGTTTTGCAGGAGTCATTTTTAACATGTTTGCCATCTTAGTTTGGTGTGTTAGAAGCTAATATTTGCTAATTATTACATGATTATGATGTTAGATCAAAGATAGTTTCGTGAAGTTCATCCTGAGAGGAACATGAATGTGTGTGTACCGGATTTTATAGAAATACATGCAATAATCATCAAAATGTCAACCTCATGGCGGCACTAAATTAATCCTATGGAGACCATGAATGTCTGTACAAAATACGATGCCAATAGACAATAGATCGACTGACCAGAATTTGTGGCTGTTGCATGGCTAAATATGGCAATATGGCAACAGTATCACTGTGTAATCAATTTCAATTAATCTGTAATTTTAAAAGTGCACAATATATGATACGATACGTTTAGGTATAGAGCACCGCCACTAAAAACTGTATTAATATTTGCTAGAGACAGTTTGTTTTCCTCATGTAATTTGACCTTTAACTAAGATAGTCTCTTGAGATTGAAAGAGTTTGGACCAAAATGGCAGACTGTGTGTACATTTGTGTGCGTACCTGTGTGAAGGTCCTGCTCTGTCGTTTCAGGCGGCTCTTGGATGGCAGGGACATACTGGCCCCGGAGGAAGAACCGTAGAACATGATGCTGCTGTTGGCTTCACAAACTCCACAACTGGTGAGCGAGGAAATTTTAGAAAACGCTTTATTTAAAGGATTTAAGGGTTTAAATATTTGCACACGCACTCATATGAAAAACTCCAGGCATTAAAAAGGTGATGATGAGCACACGGTTACATCTTACACTTACTTGTGGAACATTTGTAGATCTGGAAGGTAAAGAAAATCTAATCTAAAGTATCCATAAACAGACCATGATAAATAACAAATAACTGTGTGTGTGTGTGTGTGTGTGTGTGTGTGTGTGCGTGTGCTGGTACCTTGCTGCTGTTATGTATTGTCGCTCCTACGTGCCGCAGCACCAGATAAAGGTTTAAAGTTGAGGGACAGACGCTTTGCATTTCATTTCACGGTCACCTTTCACACTGAAAAAAAAAATTAAACATGATGATAACGTCAGTTGTTCAGGAGTTAACTTCACATCCTCTGGGAGTCAGATAATACTGCTGTGGCTTTTAGCTTTTTTTAATGATTTCTTGACAGAGGTAAGCTCTTTTCACACCAGAGTCGAAATTGCAAATCAACATTATCGGCTGCCAAAGACATCTTTTGACTTGTTCTGAGCTTAGACAGTGTACCGCTCCAATCAAGTCTAAACTGTGTTAGTGTGTGTGTGTGTGTCTGCAGCGGATACTGACACACACTGACCTTTGACTTTAGACTTTGAGTTCACTGGATGCATTTAAGCACAGGACTTCTATGTTGGTTGATTGTTACCAACAATGTGAAATATTCCATTTATACCCAGTATTTAATGTACACAACAAGACTGGCTCATTTTAAATTCCCTTAGAAAATATATTCCATTTTTTTTAAAAGGCACAAATTTGATTTTTCTTTCAGCAAAGTAACGACTTCTTTCTGTTTTATTTTTCTGACTAATCAATTTATTATTATGTTTGTAAAAAGGCAGAAAGTAGCTGCACATCAGAAGTCCCCAGAGCCCAAGGTGACTTATTCAGATTGTTTGTTTTTGTCTGATTAACAATTCAAAACTATCAAATTTTCCCCAATTATCACATTTTATGTTGATAAATGACTTTAATCATTAATTGCCTATTTAACGCCTGTCAATCCGCTAATTAATTACTCATTTAAGCTCTGATATTGGATATTTTTGTGTGTTTCTTTGTATACTAACACCAGCTTTGTTGTTAAAAATATAATACTTAAATTGATGCAACTGCTTCAATAAAGCATTAAATGAAAACCGATACAAACACTATGTCCCTGCCTGCATCCAGGTCATGCATTTTATCTCAATAAACAGGCCGTGTCCCTGCAGAAGGTGAGTCACGCTTCACTCTTTGGCTTTGGATGAACCCTTTTGACCGATGGAGACCTTTTCATGCAGGTTACATCCGGAACCAAGTGGACATTTTGCAGCCAGAGCAGCAGCAGCAGCAGCATCGGATCTGTCAGCAGATGAAAGCGCCTCATGCAGTTTCTTGTTTTGATTGCAACTTGTGCATTTATCCACTTACACACAGGATATAATGTCTTCTTTTTACAGCAAATATTTGGCAGGCGGCCTAAAAGGTGTTGTTGGAGCTGACTCTGCAGGCACTGGTGGGATAACGTGACTATTTTAAATGCCTGCTAATCCACAGTAATCTGGCTACTTGGCCGCAGTTAACTCAATCCTGGGGCCAACAAACCCCCCTTGCGTACACACACACACACACACACACACACACACACACACGAAGCAAGAGGCCTACATTTTGCATTTGGTAGGTTGTGTTTTGTGACCCAGGGAGGTAGTGTTACATTTGGTAGTCATGTCACACACACGGCAACTTCTCCAAGCACCTTTTTTTGAGTTGCTGTCTGTCCTTGTCAAGACAAGGAGAAGGTCAGCAATAAAAGACCGCGTTGAGGGAAAACTTGACACCCATAACAGACTGCATAATATCGGACATAACTTGTGACTGCGAATGGGAGGAGGAGGAGGAGGAGGAAGAGGAGGGGGTCTGCCCTTTATTTGGTGTCCGTCCGTCTGTTTACGACTTCGGGCTCAGTGGTCGTCAGTAGCAACCGCCGTAGCAACAAAAGGCAGGAGAAAATCCTCAGAAATTAATCCGCTGATGAGTCGTCAGGCGCGGCACTAAAAGCTGACAGCCCGGCCTCTAACGGTCCGCAGGTGTGTCTAATGACCGCACACACACACACACACATACACATAATCAATCAATTAGCGTAAACACTGTTCCGACACGTGAACAAACACTCAACAACAATGCAAATAAAATAGCATGTTTTTTTCTGTTTCTAACTACGAGGGTGGTGAAAGCTGTGGCGCGTCTTGCCCGTGAATAAAATAGATCCTGGAAAAGTTGAGGTGTGATTCCAGCAGTGACAAGCCCAGTCCCCCGAGGTCTCCTGGGTGTCTGTTGCGTTAGTACTCACGCTGCCTGCAATGCGTGGCTCCATAGTGCTGGGGAATCCTTCTTCTCCTCTCATTCCGTCTCCCTTACAAAATAGAAAATCCCCGGAAAAATATGGGGGGTGGGAAGAAAAGGAAAAAAAAACCCAGCTGCCCTGTTCCGAACGACACCCAGCCTGTCCGGGGTTCATACCCACATCACCCCCTCCAAAAAAAACCAGTCCCGTTAAGTTGGACGACAGCCAACCGCTGAGGGCTCCGGTTTCTGTGCGCACATCTCCGCCGAGTGTCCAGCAATGCCCGCTGCCTCCGGCAGCCGCATTCCCACATCCACAGCGGTTCAGTGCCGAGCCGCGACGGAAACACCCGAGCTGCCTCACCTCGGCGCACCTGCTCTGGCACCCGAGCGCACGGAGACGGCTCCGCCTGGCGGACACCGGCGGTACGAGCGCAACGTGGAGGCGGAGGCATGATGAGGATAAAGATGGTTCAATATTAAATACAAATTATTATATAAATAACCATGTGAATAAATACAATATATATTATAACCGGTAATGACATTGTGAAATAATCCAATCAGCTTCATTATTATAAAATGTTAATTCATCTTGCATATTGTCATAGCTGAGATTATTACAGGTTATTTTCATTTATTTATTTCAAAATAAATTCATAATAATGAATGAATGAACGAACTGAATTTTAAAAACGTATTGCATATTGCCTTTATAGCCTATATTATGTCAGTATTTATTCACATGATTGCTTTTTTATAATGTCTCATTTAAACATAAAATGTTGAACACTTTGAATCTCCATAGTGGTCGAGAAAAGTTTGGGGTCTCCAATTAGATTTCATGGATAAACCTAATCCGGTTGCTGAGTGTGTGGAAAGAAATGTTAAATAACTTGAAGTCTATTCCTTATTGTAGTCCCTTTGTTTGCTTATTATTTTGATTCTCATTATTTTAAACGAAAGAACATTTTCGAAAGTTTTCTGAAAAACAAAAGGGGGGAAAAAACAGCAACTTCTGATGTGTCCAGATCTCAGTATGTTTGTTTCATCAGTACTATGAAATTTCAACAATGAAATTTGCAAACTGCAGCAGAATATATAAATATTTTTCCTCTCTGTCAAGGAAGTCAACATAAATATCTGTGATGGATCCATCATGGACAGATGTAAAAAAAATAATAAAAAATAAATAAATCTGATTATTATAATTATTTTGAGGAAATAGTGTAATGTTATGAAGAAAAAAACTAAATTTTCTTAACTTTGTTGACATTATACTACGTCAAATGTTACATCGTCTCTCTTCACTGGGACGAAATTTGGTTCACAGGACAGAGCCTGTCTCTCTTTATAATTCATAATTAGCTTTTCATTTTGTTTATTGTTCATATTATTTTCAGTACTATTACTATTAGTACTAGTACTGTTGTTTACCTAACCCCTTCTCAAATGTGAGGTATGTGATCCTGTGAATAAACTATGAATAAAGTCTTTCTGCTTGATTTACTTCAGTATCTTTGACATGAAAGTTTAGTTAAATAAAAATAAGCTGAAAAACGGTTAAAACACTAATCTTAAATACAAAGCCAAAGTATAATACAGATACATCTGCAGATTGTACTGGATTATACAGTACATATAATAAAGTCCAAATATATCTTTATATTCCATTGTATAGCAAAAACTATATTACACACTGCTGCAGTTTTACCTTCAACAGCCACTGTAGACAAACAATTGTTTTTCCAAAGAGGTGAAATATTATAAAATGAGTCCAGGAATATACTGCATGAAAAAACTTTTTTTTATTACAAGAGAAATAGAAAAGATAAAAGCATTGTTGGCATCATATAGGCTTATCACAGCACAAAAGCACCACAGACACAATAACCCAATATGAAAACTAGAGAGAAAGAAATTATGAGACAATATAATCAGTCTCATACGACCAGAAAGAAAACACCAGCAGCACTGAGAACAGAGTCAGCAGCTCCACAATCACAGAGCGTCTATAAACAATGTACAGAGGGTCCATGAAGGCTTCATGGAGAGTTTATAAAACTCTATACAAAGTCAGGTGGGCACTGTATGTCTGAAGGAAACATATATTATAAACAAGACAAGACAGACACACGTCAAATTCTCAAATATTTCATCTTATCGTTGCCAAACCAGCCTGAGGAGCGAGTCAAAATACTGGCTATGATAGGCTATAATTACCCCCGAGTACTCCAAACCAGAGAACGCGCAATCATTTGGTGTTTCTCAGAGGTTCAAGTAAACACTTAAAGAGTACAAATACTAAAACATACTCTTAAATTTGAGAATATATCTGAATGAGAGTTTCATTCCACAAACTGAGATACCCACAGTGTGATAAATGCAATCCCCGGTCCCCTGTGACGATACATTTCCTTCCCTAATGACTAAAGAAAGAAAATGGTAAACGATGAAAAATAACAAATAAGATTTGTGTTAAATCCAGATGATTTTTTAACCCTGGTGTGTTTGTTGGTCAGAGGTCTCAAGTAATGAACACATTTGGTTGAGTTCTGGTGTTTTTTTTTGTCACTAGATGATTTTTTTTTAACCCTACAGTATAATGATGCATTCATGTGCTGGTTGGTAAGTTGTAAAGAATTTTTACTTACTGAGGACATGAAAGTGAATGCGAGACCCCTTGTTCAGGGCCTGTTAGGCTGCAAAGGAAACTACACAGCTGTGCCTTTGTTAAAATTGTGCAGCTCTGATCTGTAATAGTTGAATAACATTATTTGTCACCTCTACTGAAAATATTATGCTATCAGTCCCCTCTCTTCATCTCATTGTGTTTGTCTGCTTAGCAGGATATCTGTTGAAAAGAAGTGTAAAGTTGGAAGGAACAAGAGATTAATTTTTGGTGTGGATCCACTAATAACCTCCTAACATTGTAAGATAAAGAAAGTTTTGCCCTCCTCATTTTCTCTACAACTACTGAGCCTACTTGAATGAAAAAAACATTGGCACATTCATCTCATGAGTGTTTATCACAGTGTATTTTCATGCAAATCTAAATGCAAATTTTGTGGATTTTAAAGCAAAGGTATGCTTTCTAGTTCCTTTTTATAACCTAAACATATCTGCTGCTGTAATATCTATAGTGGCTGTATGCTTTAAAGCTTTCTCTTCTCCTGTTTGGTCACTGTATAAATATTACCCATATGTAAAGCTTGCAGAAAAACTGTTGGGACTACTGCCCTGCTTGGGGATGTGAGTAAGCAAGCTGTATGGAGTGGTGCCAGCATTAAAGAAAGCAGAGTCACAGCTATTTGATCATTTTTGTCGCTGCAGACAGCACCCAAACAACCAGAGCAGCTTTAGTGGTCCTTGAATGTGGCTTCATAGGCTTTTTAAGCCCAAATGATCCAAATCCTGAGACACAGACAGCAGTGAAAACAGGTTGAACAGGAGCAGATGTTTAAAAAATGTATCTTTTGCACCTATGAATACTAGCCAGTATGACCTGTTGCTCCTCATTTATCCTACTATACGAGCGTGTCCAATAAACTGTGTGCCACCACATACAGCTTAACACTAAGAGTACAGATATATTCCAAATATACTTTTTTTGTTGTGTTCAAGGTACATGCGTTCACGTGTAAACATAGACTCAGCCGATTAGAGGCTTTGGATTCATGGGAGTCAGATAGTATCGGAAACACAAACAAACACACACACAAGCATACATACACACACACACACAAGCATAAACACATACACACATGCACACACACACCTGAGATGCCTTAATATTGGGCCAGATTGTTCAACAATACTATAGCTTCAGTTTCCTTTCAAGTGTGAGATGTATATATGGTAGTAGTGTGCTATCAGTTACGGCAGTAAGTCTGGCAGTGCTGAATCAGACAGTGGTTTTCCCTTCTGAGGTTCAACCATGTAACTTTGACAAACTCCATCAAATGAGTCCCATTAATTAGGTTGTAGATGATGAAGATAATCAGCTGACACTGTAAGTACATTATTAGAAAATATAGATGAAATCAACATATACTGTACGTCATTGATAAATATATACTGTATAAATTGTACTGATGACATCTTTACTTACTAAACCTAATCAACAACAGTAAACTATTAGAATTCAGTACTTATGCTTGATAATCTACCGTGTAGAGCCTGGTAAATGTGGAAGCACACAAGTAAATTCTCCAAGACTAAAACCATCATTATCTGTATGTTCAACATAAAAAAATATCATCCTACAGTCATGCTTAATTTGTAAATCACAGTAAATCACTGACTGAAGCAACCGCTGTTAAACCATATAGTGTCCTACAGTGTAGATAGCACAACTAATAACAATAACAGTAATAATACTATCTAACGCTCTGAATTGGAATAGTAAATTACTGATGTTGCAACCTCCTAAATGTAATCAAACACCTTCTGTTAATGACGATAATAACACTTTAAATAATGTCCTTAAACTAATTATGATAGTCAAGTCAGCTAATTGTAAACATTGTCCTCCTCTTGACAATAAGACAATGCCTTCAATTCAGCTTCTGAACACTGAATCTGGTCGTGCACCACGTAGAGAGAGAAATCTCCGAGAATAGTAATTTAACCCCTGATCATTGGAATGAAACCAAAATTCCTGAAAAATAACATGAACTAAACTGGACTAGTAAAAAAAAAAAAACTGTGTCCCAATTCACAGGCTGCCTCCTTTGAACACTCAACAGGTCGATAGGTTGTACCAGTGCAAGGTCTCCTCCAAATGCAGATGTTTTTTACACCTTTTGGCAAAACACCGGTGTGTTATTTCTCGTATCCTCTACAGTTATCCTACAATCTACATTAATCGCTTAATGGTGTGTCCTCGTCGACTCATAAAGTCAGGAAATAAGTTAAGTATGAAGTTATATGGATACATTTACTGTTACTTTAGTACACTGTTTGCAGTTTGCAGTTTTCAGTTACTGTGTTTTTTATTTCCATGTGAGCAGCTGAGTGAAATATTTCAACGGTTTTTGTGTGGATTGCCATGAAATTCAGGTTAAGATACCCATGGTGGCCAGAGGATGAATCCTAATGACTTTGGTAATTCCCTGACTTTTCCTCTTGGGCCACCAAAGTTTTTACTTTTTGCACAAAACTCCACAACTACTGGATAGATTTCCATAAAATTAGGTCACTATAGACATTAATTTTCTCCTCAGGATGAATTGTAACTTTGATGATCCTCTGCTAGACTAATGATATTTCCATCACTTTTTGTGTTTAGTGCTAATCAACATTATACCATCTAAACATCAGCATGTTAGCATTTTCACTATGAGGAGGTGAGCATGCTGACATTAGCATTTAGCTCAGCCGATCACATATAAAAGATGGACGACATGATTGCTCCCCAAAAGTGAAGCCAAAACATCTGGCTTGCCCCTGGTGGCTGGTTGCAGTGTAGGTCATAGACCCCTCCATGTTAGCAGATGGGAGTACACGTCAAATAAATGTTTTTCCAAAGATGGTTTCTGTAATTTTAGGTAGTGATGTATGTTCATAAGTTTGGTTCTAATTCATTATTTGAAGCTATAAAAAAGGGGTTTCAAGTCATGATTGACAGCTGAGCCCTGCTTTCAGTGGAGTCAGCTGGCTTCATTTTTGTACAGAGGCAGGAAGTAGAGACTCAACATCCATCTTTTATATGTTGATGGTACTGCCTCATCAATCTGCTAGCATGACTGTGAACTCTTAGTCTTGTTACAACTTTGCCGGCCGATTGAGTGCAACTTCCCGGTGATGAACATGGATTTGTTTGACTTTACGGGTTAAGGAGGATCTCCTGAATGCACCACTGGTTTCTGTTTCTGTGAGGCTACAACATCTTATTTGGGGAAGAGGTTCAGCCTACAAAGGAGACAGCCCCTGAATTTGGACAGAGCTCACATCACCCCCTTGAAGTTGCTCAAACACAGGAGCTACTTCTTGTGAGGTCAGTGCTGATGTCATCTGGAGGTCTGGACCTGATTGGGTGGCTGGGCATAGAGGTACTTCCAGATGGCGTAGTAGTGTATGGCTGCTCCCATAGCTACAAACAGGTGCCAAATGGCATGCGCGAATGGTACAATGCCATCACTTTTGAAGAAGACCATCCCCAGACAGTAGCAGGCTCCGCCCACAAGCAGCTCACACAATCCTGACTGCTCCGGCTGGGAAGAAGCAGAAGTTTTCATCATGTTAAAGTTTTAATGACATTACTAGGAAGGAAATGACAAAACCTCAAAGACTAAAGGTGAGACTAAACGAGTGTGCTCACCATTGAGAGGATCACCAAGGCAGGAAAAACTCCCATGACCGTGTAGCAGATCAACTCCATGATCTTATACCTGATACAGAGGGGAACATGGAAGATTATTTTTTTAAACTTGGGACAAAATAATGTCACAACAAACAGTCCACAGTGATTTTTCTGAGTTTCCTTCCAGGGGAGACTCTCTAGAAGTTCTGACAGCCCAACCATATTGTTAGCTTTGTCCATCCTTGTTTAATGTTGAGGTCTGATGCCGCACTGCCAACTTTTTACACGTGTATCAGCGTGGATGCTGACCTCAGTGAGCAGAGTCAGCCAAATGCCACCGGGTCACATGAAATACAGTTTTAAGTTTGTGCACGTGATAAATTAACATGTGCAAACATACCACTGATACTTCACCACTTCTTGTATTTACTTCAAAATAAATGCATTTTAATGTGAAGGCAGTGAGCGGCCTTTACTGTGAAACTCTAAGTGTTAACAATGACTTTTGCAGGCAGCTACAACTACAAAGCGGGCTGTACAGCTGCTGGTCGAAGCTAAAAAAAAGGACACTGGTATTAGATCAGTACTAAGTATTGGCTATTTGACGGAGAAAAACTCGGACTAGTACATCTCTACACCTGAGCCAGCTCCATTCACCAACGTAGATCATGGGAGGCAGTTGTAAGTTTGGAAAAAGCTTGTAAGCGGACCTTTGAGTTGAGATTATTTTGTCACACTGGAGGAACAGATTAAAATGCACAAATGTAAGTAAATGAACTGACCTCTCATGGAAGAAGAACACGTAGGTGGTTCCAAAAGAGGCCATGACCCACACCAACCAGCGCATGTGACACGCCCAGGGACCCAGCTCCCGCAGGTTCAGCCTGGTGGAGTATGAACAGGAACAAATAACTACAAACACTGTATATACACACTCCTTATACATATATAGATACACACACACACACACACACACACACACACACACACACACACACACACACACACACACACACACACACACACACACAATAGCAGGCTAGTTTGTTTACCACGGGGCGTAGGAGGCAGCAATGAAGAAATAGATCACCATCCTGTCACACATGTGGAAACAGTGCTCCACAGACCTGAAGAGAGAGACCAAACAGCCTCAAGACAACTGAGTGACACTGTTTATACATGTAGCATCAGTGTGTTTTAGATCACAAAAACAAATCTGGAGTGTGGGGATACATACTATTTGTTCCAGTGTGAATGTGTGAGAGGACGTAAAAAGGGACCATGCAGTCTTCTTACATCCTTTAACCATATTCATCATCTGCAACGTTACAATCCAAATATTCTGTTGTGCCTGTGTGTTTGTGTTTGTGCGTACCGTAAGTGGCTCTTCTTCCAGGCCACAGTGTGGAATAGGGTGGAGATGATGAAGAGCGAGCTGAGCCCCGCCCCGTACACCCAGGCCGACAGTCGCTCCCATTGGTCCTCCGACTGGAAGTGCAACATTGAGCTGCCCAGCAGGCTGGGGATTATCCATAACTAAATGAATTCATAACATAAATGAAACATGAGATACACGCAGGCAAACATGCAGGATAAACTGAAATCTAGTGCAAGACGTAGGTGTAGTTTAAAAAAAAAAAAAAAAATGTGTAGGTGTCTTTCATTTATCCGTTATGTTACACTGCTGGATTTTTTTCCCCCAGTTTTCACTGAGTGTGTCATTTCATCTGTGTGTTGCTCATGTTATTGATCACTTTCTGTGGTCCGCGTGTGTGAGTGTGTGTGTGCATTCACCGCATGCGTGGCACAGTTGGCAGCATGCTCATATTCTGTGGGCTGGTATCTCTTGTTAGGAGGAACACGGTTGTTCATAAACCTGGAATAATCACAAATGAGCAGATTTAAATTTATATATATATTTCAATGAATTTTTTCTTATATAAACTAAAATCTGCAGTTAGTTTTGGCTCCATGCAACAATGAGACGTACTGTGCACACTAGGAGAGATGGAAATAATACAAATTAGAATAAAAAGCAACAGTATTATTGATTTCTCTCCTCGAAAGCAGCATTTGTGGGAATCATAAGCGTATTTTGTTTCGATTTTTAAAATATTTTTTCATCTTAATGTTCTAAAACCATGTGGAACATTTTCAATATTTGTATCCACTCGTATCTCAACGCTGCTCGTAAAATTTCACCCCATCCTGTCCCTTTGCTTAGCAACGCTGGATCATGCTTCAACTTGTTGCCATGACTGCTGTTGCCTGGCAACAGCGGGTAACCACGGACCGACTGAACCAGAGGTTTGTCCTGATGATCTCTTTCATAAACAATTCACATGTGCATATATGCCTGTATACTCACACACACACACACACACACACACACACACACACACACACACACACACACACACTTAAACTCAAATCTATGCTTTTGAACATTTTCACAGAAACACAAACAAACAGCTCAGGAGGTAGCACTCCATCAGTGATGTCACTGTCGTCATGGAAACCACCGAAGAGGGATTGTCTTCTTTTTTAATTTTTTTTCCACACCAGAAAACTCCTCGTTTTCTTTCATCTTTCTTTCCTCATCTCTTCCATCTCCCTCTCCTGCTCCGAGACCATGACTCCTCTCTGCATTTCCGATGATTAAATTAACATGCAGGAAAGCAAATGGACAAACACATCCATGTGAACACACAAAACACACACACACACACACACACACACACACACACACACACACACAAACCACAACCCCTCCCTGTTTATATACTGCATCTTGCAGAGCAAGATTTCATAAGAGACCTAGATTTAGTGATGTCTCTTTCTCTCACTCACACACACACACACACACACACACACACACACGCACATACGCACACACACAGACACACACACACACACGCACACACACACACACACACACACACACACACACACGCACACACACATTGTTCTAAGATTGGAAGGACTCAAAACCAGAAAGCGGCCGCCATCAAAGGGAATACCACTCAAATAAAAAATTCATATATATGAATTTTTGTGCATAGGACAATCAAGTCATTCTTTCAAACCTTAAGATGTTTCAGCCCAAAGGTAGAATCCAGTCAGATATATTGAGCTGTGCATTTATGTGTCATCTGCAAAGGGAACAAGAGAAGCCTACAGAACGTTTTCAGTCCAAGTGGAGTGATATTACCCTTAAAACTGTCCATCTTATATCACTGTGTTGTTGTGCAACAGTGTGCAACAGTAGAACATGATGTTTTCCTCCCACACGTCAGCTCATACCTTTTTAAATATGACACTCCTGATCCTTCTACAGAGATACTGAGGGGGATAAACCAAAGTAGCGGCAATAGAAGACTCAAAATCCACCTCATGTAATGACAATCACAGAAAAAATTAATCTTTAACAAACATGCCTCATCTTTTCTTTTCACTATCTCCTACACTGAGTGCCTGTTCCTTAAGCAGCTGTTTTTAGAGTGACACTCATTCAGAGTTATTAATACTAACTGACACAACCCAGAAACACACCGTCCTGTCCCATATAAAAAGACTTCCTCACCCTGTATCCAACTGGCCTTATCTCACTGACTCTCTCTGTGTGTGCGTGTGTGTGTGTGTGTGTGTGTGTGTCAGCGCCAGGCCCAGCAGGCTTGGCCGGGTCATTAATGACTTTATCAAGCTGGCTGATAATTACCAGGCCAGAGGCCAGGCAGAGAGACACACTAACTGGACAGAGCAGAGCTGTGGAAACATCATGATAACTCTTCTCATACGACAGCAGGACGGACAGAAGGAACGCTCTCTGCTTCGGCTGTCTCACTGAACCATGAAGACCACAACCTCTGTCCACTTAATGCTGAACATTAAATTAATATTAGGCTACAGCAAATATTTTTGGTCAATTAAGTGTTGCTCTTTGTGCAAATACATCAAGTATATACAGCAATAAAAGGAAGGAAATGTTTAAAAATGTGTTAAATAATTGATCTATTGATGGAAATTTAATCTGCAACAATTTTGATCATTTATCAAACAAGCATACCAAATCTTCTCTGGATCCAGCCTCTTAATCTCTTTGTTTTAACACTGTAAATTAAATATATTTGGGTTTTAGACAGTGGTTCAGACAAAACAAGCAAGCTGAAGATGTCACCTTGTGCTCTGGGACATTGTGGGCGGGTCATTTTTCCACTATCTGATCTTTTAAAGACTGAAAAATGAATTTATTAAAATCGATACTGAAAATGTAGTAGCCCAATATTCTAAAATGATAGGGCAGTAAAAATTATTATTATCATTATTGATTAATACGTAAATTATGTTGTTCGACTAATTGTTCCACATAACAAAGACAACTAAATATTCAATTTAAAATTATATAAAATACAAAAAAAGCAACAATTCTTAACATTTGAAAAGCTTGAACTGGAGAATATTTACAATTTGTCTTACAACTGTAATAATTAATCAATTATCAAAACAGTCCTCTGCCCAAACAAAGCAAGAATTTTCATATTTTGTAGAAAAATAATAAACAGATAAAATATGAATGCTTTGTTCTCACATCATATTCAATAAAACCTCAATGTGAAAATTTGCCTACAGCCTTAAAGCATCACGTTAAACACACATGAAAATCTGTTTTTATGTATAAGCTGAAGGTGATTTTGCTAATGGTGAACAGAAAACATTTGCGTTTGTAAAAATGTTGATAATTGATTGTTTCAGTGCTTTTTAAAGCAAAAATACCCAAATAATATGCTGGTTCCAGCCTCCCAGATATGGATTAACTGCTTTGCTCTGTTTTATATCAGTGCACATTAAATCTCTTTGGGCTTTTGGACTGTCGGAAAAACCTTTAAAGGGTGTCACCCTGAGCTCTGGGAACTTGTGACGGACATTACGTGCTAGTTTCTGACATTTTACAGAGCAGACGATCAGCACATAAACTGGCAATGAAAATAATTGTGAGTTTCAGCCCCAGTCTGCTCTGTTTGACCTCTTCCTGCTGTGAAACCATCCATACACCCCCTCCTCCACCAAGACAGCCTGGACCCAGACCCAGTGGGATTTCATGTGTAAATATAAGTCGAAAGGAGGATGTGTGTTTGTGTGGCCTATTGTGTGTTTCAAGAAAGACTGTGCACACAGAAAAGACAGCAAGATGATGTTGAAGAGGAGGAGGAGGAGGAGGAGGAGGAGGAAAAGGAAGTGGCAGGTGTGTGTTTTATTAATAATAATAATGCTTGTCAAGCAAACAACCACCTGGGTACAAGATTATAACATCATAAGATATGTTTAAATGTAAATGTTGACTTTTTTTTTTTTTTAACAGCTCATTCCCAAACCCTTCCATTATCCTCAGCATCCTCCTCCTCCTCCTCCTCATCATCATCATTAAAATCACTGTCAAAGCAGCAATATGGTAAATACTTGTAGTTTACGAGCTTTGTTTTCTTCTCCTAAACTGCATTATCACACGATATGGATTCACCTACCTTACAAGATTCATTTACAGTGGAAATAAGCAACAGTTGACAGCAGACAGACAGTATGGCTAAAGCCTGGATCCCCTCTTTGAGTGTTGAGCGCACAGCCGCCGCGATCTTGATCGGTTCTGCTCAGGTTGTAACGGGCTGGGTCTAATGTAACGTAGAGAGCATCGCCGTTTCACCGGGGAAGACGTCGTCGTCTTATCCTCATCTCAAGCAGCACCGGGAGACGGATGCATCCCGACACAGCTGCCTCCAGAGGCTCCAGTCCGGAAGTGTGGGCGTCGGGGATGGTCTCTGAGGGGGCAGCCGCTTTTCTTTTCCTGCACGGTGGTGATGGTGTTGATGTTGGTGGTCTCTCCCTCTCTCTCTCCCTCTCTCTCTCTCTCTCTCTCTCTCTCTCTGCTGGAGCTCCGGCCGCCGGTTCACCTCATCACGACTCGGTGAGGAGGGTTGTTTTTCATCACTGAAGGCTGCCACATCATTTTCTGAAGGACTGAATCATGGCTGTGGAAATGTGTGCCGATTGGTTCCTGTGTGTGCAGTTCCCTGGTGCTACCTGTAGGTGGAGCTGCATGCGTTGAGTTGGAGGCTGCTTGATGATATAATATACGCAGGGGCGGATCTAGAGAAATATTCATGGGGGGCAATAGGGTTGCATGGAGACTTTATGGGGTTTGATTTAATCGCAAACTACCATATATCAATATTTGCTTGGAAAACCCCCCAAATGAAGATATTTAACTAAAAAAAATTACATTCTTGTGGCACATTAGTCAAAGCATTGGATACACATATCAGCATCAGATCAATTAATTGTTATATTTTGAAATCTGAAGACATTTTTCCAAATATATTTTTTCACTGAATGTTACTTAAAGGTCCAGTGTGTAACATTCAGGAGGATCTACTGGCAGAAATTGAATATAGTATTTCTAGGTGTGTTTTCATTAGTGTATAATCAACTGGGGGAAAAAAAAAAAATTGACATTTTTATCTACAGACACCACATGTAGCCTTCTGTGGAGGCTGCCATGTTGCTCGGACAAACCAAACACTGGCTCTAGATAGGGTCGTGCATGTTTTATGGCCAGTGTAGTTCCTCTCTAGCGCTTGGAAAGGGAGGGTAAAGCAAGTTGAGTTGCTTGTTAAAAAATATAAAAAAAAATTCCTCATCTTGATAAAACCTCCAGATTTCCAAAAACAATAATATATGGCCTTTAGTGTATTTTACAAAACACACACACACACACACACAGAGCTGTACTGAACCAATCATTTATTAAATGCATATTATGACCAGCATAAGCTCTTTACAAATACTGTAGCCTTTCATCATGATTAATATAAAATTCCTGCTTTAAGCATTCAGGTCAGACTGAGCTCTCTGTGATTATACTAATCTAACTCATTAAGTACCATTTGCAGACCTGTGGTCAGTCCCTCTGTATACAGTGTTGAGTTTTAACAAGCTCAGCAAAGAGCTTCAGAGGGATTACAAACACCGTTTGACCCAAGTCTGATCGTTTAACTTGTATATAAAAAATACCTGATTAAAATAGAGCCAAGAAGCTTTGTGTAATAAGGCAGCAGTTTTCTTCAGAAGATCTCCAGAAGCTAATATACTTTGTGCAGGGTAATGTAAACTTCAGTTCAGACTATCTTCAGGTTCTTCATCTCAGACTCCAGAGTCTGAAAAAAAAAAAAAGAGTGTTAAATATTCAACAATCATGTCTGGGAAAACATCATGTGAACAGGATGTAACACAAATAAATATTTTGATCACATCAGTGTAGCTTGTTTAATCTGTGCAATGTGTGTGTGTGTGTGTGTGTGTGTGTACCTTGACATCCCAGATTCCCATTCCTCCATCCATGCCGGTGGTGCAGAACTTGGTGCACTGGTTTCTTCCTCCTTCCAGCACTGATATTTCACTGAAATATTGTTTGAGACAAGTCAAACTCTGTGCACAAGCATGTGATGTTGCAATAAAAAGATACCTGGTTTAACAGAGATTTAAACTTAGAAATATACAGCTAATTCAAAATACAACAGTGGTTAAAAGCTGATTTACAATCCAGACTGAAAACGTGTATTTGCTTCTTCTGACCTGATGCTGTTCTTGTGCAGGGTGTTCAGGTCCTTTTCGGTGCTCTGGGTCTCTGAGGCTCGACGATCCAGGTTCTGGAAACGTTCCCTGGCACTGATACCCTTCTGGGCCGTCTGCTTGGGAACGTCCAGCTTGCCACCAAATGTCAAGCTGGCTTTGGCGCCGTCATACACAAACAGCACCGGGTAACAGTCATGGCCCTGGAGAACAGAGACACATAAGGGTGCAGTCAGGAATATACTGTACATGAATATAATATCAATATGGTAAAATGTGACTAGATATCGGTTGCCGACGCAAACACGTGAAAGAATCTTTCAAATTATTTTCATGGCATATGTTTGTCCCATTTGTCACAATAGCTTTTTGTAATACTACTACTGGGAGGCACCAAAGTCAAAAAGTTAAAGCCATACACATAGTGGCTTTAAAGCGAGAATATGCATCTTTTAAAAGAGGAAATAACATATTCTTCCTTTTACAAATGACACATTTTATTAAATTCAAGTTTTAATTTATTGCTACTGGCTTACTTGGTCGGGTATGACCAGTAGCTTCTGGTGGTTTATATTAGCTAGACTTAGTGAGCTAACTTTACCACTTTGGTTACTGATACACTACATTTTAGCATGTAACAGATGCTTTAATGTGCCCTAATGATGATGAGTTTCAGCATTTTTGCCTTTATTTGATAGTATACAGTAAATTAGCTGACAGAAAATGAGGGGCAGAGCAACAAATGTCCCCAGATGGAGTCAATCCCAGTATATTGTGATTGCATGGACGGTGTCTTAAAGGTCCAGTGTGTAACATTTAGGAGGATCTGTTGGATGAAATGTAATATAATATTCATAGGTATGTTTTCATTAGTGTATAAACACCAGAAAATAAGAATTGTTGTCTAAAAGAATAAGTCTGAACATAGTTGAGTGAAATAAAAATGAATGTCTACCTTGCTTTCTTATTTTTTAGACCACATAACCCACCCACTCAATTATATTAAATATCAAACATTTTGTTGCATTAAAGATATGAGGACAGAAATATTGGGTTATATGATCTAGTCTGTAAAAAAAAAGATAACTTGGCAACACAAACTGATTTTCTGAATGAGTCAGGGTTTAGATGAAGGCTCGGTGCTGAAATGTGTTGGTTGCATAAAGAGCAGACTCCTCCAAATAGTCAGTTAGTATTGCAGTCTTTTTTAAAAAATCTGGCTCCCTTGTTGAGTGAATTTCAGTGAGTCAGACACACATACTAAGTAAACACAAATAAACAAAACTAGTTAATTAACAACTGAACTTCTTGAGATATGTATCGAATACTCACAGCTGCTACTAAGCTGTTCTCAGTGATGAAGGTGACACACAGCAGAGGAAGTGTTTCAGAGCTCAGACTGTTCACCCTGTGGAGTCATAACAAAGGTTAGAGTGCACACACACACACACTCACACACACAAAGGTATGCTGCCCCGCCCTCTCTTACGTGCCAGTCTTGCCTCCCTCTGCGACAGAGACAGTGGAGTCATGGGAGGTCCAGGCCAGGCGGTTGCCAGAGTGTGAGAAGCACACGCTGTGCACCCACCCACCGCCTCCAGCTGAAGCTGGACCTGCAGCTCCAGAGCCTCCGGACTCGAACAACATCTCCCCGAACGGCATCTTGCTGCCCCAGGGAGTCGGGCCGGGCTTCTCCTCCACCTCCTTAATATAGGCTGAGAACACCCTGGCGGCGAGAGGGGTCAGGATGTGAATGTGAAGACACAAGAGAGAAGGAGGCAAAGAGGACAACAACAACAGGCTGATTTGTACTGGGCGGTCCAGATACTTTTTTATTTATAATTCATGTCTTTATCCTGTGCTCTTGTTTTGTTCTTTAATCAGATAAATGCATGAACATTTTTATAGTATACTTTTCAGAACGTGGTCATTTTTAACTCTATATTTGAACCAGATGAAGGATTGCCTGGACCTAAAGTTATCAGAGAAACAAGCTACACATGTTTGACTCTTCACTGATTCACTGTTACCTGCATTTGAAGTCACAGGATCCAGCAGCCAGGAGGACATTGTTGGGATGCCAGTCCAGACTGAGGATGGTGGAGCGGATTGGCTTCTTGATGTGCTTGCACACCCACCTATTGGAAACAACACAGTGTGCTAAAATCTCCACATGTATGGTTCATAGCATCAGGGGTAGGAAGATATCCACTAAAACCTCACCAGTCATTTTCCTGCTCAAAGTAGCAGATGGAGATGAGGCGTGAGCCGCTGCCTACAGCAAACTTGTTCTCTCTTGGCGACCACTTCACACAGCGGGCAGCGCGGTTGATTCTGAGGATGACCAGGGTGGGTTTCCATGTGCCCTCTTTTAGGGTCCACACATAGGCGTTACGGTCCGCACCGCAAGTAACTATACGGTTACTGTCTGGAGCCCAGTCAATACCTGCAGGAGAAAGAAACTATTATTGAAATTTTTATCTGTGTGCACAATTTATAGACATGATATATTTAAAGGAATAGTACAACATTTTGGGAAATACACTTACTACGAGTAAATGAGAAGTTCATGAGAAGATTCATAAAACTCTTTACATTACATGGCATTTTTGTCCAAAGTGATTTAGAACAAGTTCATTCAACTCAACTCAGAGTCAGATGTCATCAAAAATTGGAAGTTCAAGCACAAACACACACATAAATACTGTGGCAGCTAAATTCACAGTCCAGTTCCAGCTTTAAACATTTTGAAGGTCAAAATAAAGCAACAGAAAGGCAAATGAGACATTCACCAATGGGACTGACACTTTTTAACATTTGAAGCTAACCAGCTGCTGTCTCCTGTTAGTCTATCGTACAGACGTCACAGCCAGTGGCATCGATATTCTCATCTAACTCGATAAAAAGACAAATAAATGTATTTCCCAAAATGTTGGACTATGCCTCTATCTATCCTCTGCTTTGTTTATTAGACACCTCTTGAAAAGGACAGCTAGAATCTTTAAAGACGTATAGATTTTGCGACCAGGAAATCAGCTGCCATCACCATAAATCACCGTGTCAGTGAGTGTGTGTCTATGTCTCACCTGTCACCTGCCCATTGTGCTCCTTCAGCTCATGGATCTTGGTCCACTTGGTCCCATCTTTCTTGTAGATGTGGACCTCATGGTTGTTGGGGCACAGGGCGATCTCTGAAGCACAAAAACCAATTAAAGGACACTGTGCATCAGCAGAGAAAGCACTGTAAGCAAATCAGGGAAACATATAAATGGGAAGTTTATCAGTGTGAGGACAAAGTACAGTGAGTGATTAACAGGAGAAGTTAATGGCGGGCTGGTCAGCGAAGTGGAACGCAGAGCAGCTGACCGGGTGCATGAGGACAGAGAAAACTAGAGATACACAGTATGTCTCTGACTGCAGGCAGCGCACAGACACATGGTATCTTTAAATAGACAATGTGCGAGAACTGCGACCTTCCTTCCCATAATGTAGCAAACCCTGTACATGTTTTAGTCAGCAGATGAGTCAGAAGCAGTGTTTGTCTGAGAGAAGCAGTGTGGGTGATTTAGTGTGCATTTTTGCTTTTTTTGTGAGTGTTGAGCCTGAAAGCTGAGCAAACTGAAGTGTTCAGCTTTAGAGAGAAGCAGAGAAACTACAACTCTATGACTCGACCACAGCTGCCTGTTACATCCGCTTTGCCCAGAAACCAAAGCGCAGATCGAAACAGCCAAATATGGCATTAGTTTCCTGCAGCTAACGGAGCACAAGAGCGTCTCAGAGAGGCCCACAAACGCCACCCTCACAGCCACAGGAAACAGGAAATACCTTCTCCCACCTGGGAGCCAATCACAAACCTCCGACTATTACACTACTTGTTCTTTGGCGCAGACTCTAGTTGAAGAAAGATGTTCCACGATGTCTGTGATTAAAATGGGGTTTTAGAGATGAGAAGTCACTAAAACGCAAGCCCTTAGTGACCAATCAGAGAAGGCGAACAGACTCACGGGTACGATCTTTATTCCAGGCATGACAGCTAATTGGCTCCAGCAGGAAGCTATGGTACGCCATGGCCAATCAGATGTTAGAAACAGACCAGGAAGTGGTGAGAGGAACCAGGGGCTGTTGAACTCTGAGATAACAGTCAAGTCTAGAGAAACAGAAGTTACAAGGAAGAGGCGGAAAAGGAGAGAAAACACGAAGTATAATTAAATTTACAGAACTAATTTGTCATGATTCAGTCAGAGCTGGTCCGCACTATATGAGGTACTTTGAGAAGTAAAACACACCATCAGCTGATTTTAACTTCCTGCACACAGAAAAACGCACAGATCTTATCTCACTCAGGTTGTGTTAATGAAATCCAGACTTTCAGAGGCATGAGAGGAATGAGAGGATGCAGGTCAAGAGTAACACACATCCCCCAAAACTCACAGCCAGAGCAGTCAGGACATAAAGACAAACACCTCCAGTCAGTTACTTCACATAATAACATATATGTTTCTGACTGAGTGTGGGTTAGAGTGCCTGTTGCACACTTTTAGCTTTTTCCTGAAAATGCATGTGTGTGTGTGTGTGTGTGTGTGTGTGTGTGTCACTGACATGTCAAAGCAAACTCAGTCAACTGTTAAATATTGTCTAGGCTACTTACCCTGAGGGCTGGACAGAGATGAATGGGTGAATAGCTGCAGAGATGGAAAGAGATAAATAGGGAGAGGCAGAGGAAGGTGGCGGATCAAATGAAGATGAGGGTGTTCAGCTCGCGGACTCTGGCCAGTCAACGCGAACGCCAACGACAGAGTGAGCTCAGGAAGAGAGAAGCTGAGCTGAAGAGGGAGGAGAGGTCAGAGGGGGAAGTGGAGGAGGGTACAGTGCAGCTCAGAAGGGGAGAAATACAGGAAGTTTATGCAGGCTTATGCTCAAGGCAGAAAAGATCATGGGTGTAACACTTCAAAAATGCGAGAGAATGGCAGCAAACTTTTCCTTTTGAACAGAAACAGAAAGGGGAAAGAGTTTGAAGTCTTTGCTTCTGTTAAAACCAGGAAGAGGGGGAGGAGCATGAACACAATACAACTGCAAAGAAAAAGGAGGAGGAAGAAACTGAGGGGGAGGCAAAAAAAAAGAAGTTATAAAGCATGAAAGACACGGAAAAGAAGGGGGAGGGACATGTGGTCACTTCTGCATAAAGAAAGAGGAACAAGGAAAGGGGGGGGGAAGAAAAGTAAACTGCAACAGGGAGGGTAGGGAGGGTAGAAAGGGTGGCACCAGGGGAAAAAACTACACTTCTGCTCCTGTTTTTCATGTATTTTGAGTTATGTTTACTTTGTTTAAGCAGTTCAGATATCCCAACTACCAAATTTTCATGCATTTCCTGAAAGATCTCACACTTTTCCCCTTGAAATTTAAAATCAGAAATGGATGTTGTCCTTGGTTAGACACCTTTCTGTCTGTGCTAGAGCAGATTTTTCCACACGTCTCATCATTTCCATTGGGGTTAAGACGAAGATTTTAGACCTCTATTTTTCCAGTATTAATTCAACACTTAACAATTTAATTTAATTTATTTTACTTACTTTACTCTTGGGCATCTACAGTGTGATCCTGCCAAAAATGTTACTAATTGACATGCACAATGTTTAAAAAACAAATATTAGGTTTTGTTTGTATAAGGAGACAGAGGCCTTAATGCCGTAAATATGTGAATTCTGTCAAATAACCTTTAACATTAAGTAAATTTAGCCTCATTACTGTATGTATGAACTGACGCCATATTCTGCTCTGTCACTTTATCTATTTATTTTGTTTTTAAACCAGATGCCAGATACCAAGACGGCAAACATTATTTATGCAAAACATCAGCATGTTGAACTTGTTTAGCATGAACAGCCTGATATAGCTGCTAGTACGGATGCTGACTCTTAAGTGTAATTTAAATGTATTTTCCCAATACACAAACAAAATAACCATCTGCCTCATTTGTGTTTTGTTTACTGCTAGTTATCAAATATTAGATTGCTTACACATTTCACTAAGATGCTAAACAGTATACCTGCTAATAGCATTTAGATTAAAACACAGCCTCACAAAGCTGCTCGCGAGTTTTTACTTCCTG
Source organism: Dicentrarchus labrax (assembly GCF_905237075.1). Taxonomy (NCBI): domain Eukaryota; kingdom Metazoa; phylum Chordata; class Actinopteri; family Moronidae; genus Dicentrarchus; species Dicentrarchus labrax. Next base: position 30,575,250 of record NW_026136721.1, read on the forward strand.
CCTAATAACTTATACTTGGGTACACAAATATGACTTGTGGATTCAAAACAAACACAAAACTAGTGCTGCACATCCACTACAGGTATCCAGTTACTATCCGCCCACTGCCTGTGAGAGACAAAAGGAAGAGAACAGTCGAGTGACTTGTGTACTGTAAATGTACTTCATCTTTATTTCATGTCTACCTCATGATCAGTTACATAGAAATCCTCCATCTCGTGTGGTTTTAGTGTAGTAGTTGCAGAGTCTAGTGCTGGACAGCCGCTTTCTCTCTCCACCATCAGATCCTGTACAGCTCTCTACAGCCAACCAGCAACATGAGCTCAGAATATCAATAACCCGGGTCCGAATCTAAACAATGACTTCACCTGCTGGAGAATGTTTACTACACTCCAGGAAGTAAAACATCACGTCCTCCGATCTACTAAACACTGATATTCGGAGATCATGTCAAAGGTTCGTCTGTGGTGAAATACAGTCTGACTTTTGGATAAAACACACCTTTTAGTGTTCGACTTTTGGTACAGGAGGTTAGAGAACATAAAAACACACATTTCACGTCACGTTTTAATACGTGTCAGAGGACCTTCCCACTTTGACACCTGGTTAACCTTCATTTAAAAACAAACAAAAAAAAATCAACAGTGATGTCACACGTCAGCTCAGTGTGTGTGTGTGTGTGTGTGTGTGTGTGTAGTGTGTGTGTGTGTGTGTGTGTGTAGTGTATATGTGTACTTTAGTGTGAGAGTGTTTGCACACACCCACAAGAGTGTGTTATGGTCTGATCAGTGCTTCAGCAGACACTCAATAAGGTGGTCAGTTATGCATGTTACTGGCTGCGTCGCAGGAGAGGAGGGGGGGTAAAGTGGAAGGGGGAGAGGAGGGAGGACTAAAGGGTGGGGCAAGGGGGAGAAGTGAGGCCGCAGCATCTCTTCATTCATTCAAAAGATTTCTTCACATGATGCGGAGACCCTGGATAGAAGCTTCTAGACTCTGAGGAGGCAAACACAGAGACACAGGAGAGTTAGAGCTGGGAGATCTGAGATAATAAATCCGTGCAGAGGATGGCCGATTTGTGTGTGTGTGTGTTTGTACCTTGAAGTCCCAAATGGTCATCGCTCCATCGATGCCTGTGGTGCAGAACTTGCGACAATCCCTTTTGTCTCCCTCAAAGATAGACAATTGGCTAAGGGCCAGACATGCAGATACATACAGAGAGTTTTAAAAGAAAAGGGGGGCAGAAGTTATAACACTGAAAACTATATTATTGGTTTTCACTATAATGCAATAACAAGAGAGTGATGGAAAATCGCTTTATTAGCAGAACAGAAAGTCAATGGACCCGTCCGAGAACTATTCCTGCACATGACCCGCCATAAAACCACAGCCTGTAAACAGTAGATGGATTTTATTGCATTTGGACAGAACCAGGTTAGCTATCTGCCCCTGCTTCAAGTCTTTGTGCTCCGCTAAGATAACAAACTGCTGCCGGTTGCTTCATATTTACAGACACACAGTCTATTTTGATCAATGCCATGCAGGAAACTCAATGGTTTCTTGTTTGAGGACAAGTTGGACAGAACTGATCTCATCAGTTCCTGAATTCAAATGAGCTCCAGCAGTAGATTATGGTTCTACACAGTACTGCAGCAATTTCAGGGCAAACATTCATTAGACTAAATATTAAATGAGTAAAACGTATTCTCCACTACGACAAAAAACCAAACTGTTTACACATATAAGATAATATAACAATATAATATAAGATATATATATCTTATATATTCCTTAAGAAGAACAGGAATAATAACACAATTAATAAACTGGATGCAGAGATGAGTCTCCTCTGAGCTTCCAATATTATCTATTCCAGCCAATACTTTTGTTACATAACGCAACATCTATTTTAAGGGTTAAAGTACCATTCGTTGCCAGTGTACAAGCTGCATCGAGCTAAAATGAATGCAGTATACTACAAGAGTCCTGCAATGAATCCCTAAGGTTGTTTTGTTCAGTTTTTGCTGAAACTGTCTTAAGAGAGGTGTTGATTCGACCTTTATAGTCATTTTCAAAGGCTGTGGTTGGAGGCCGTGCTTTGGAATAGTGTTGTATTATACTGAGATTATACTGTGATTATACTGTATTATACAAATATGTAGTCACCACTCATTAACAAAACATTTGACCATCTACAGCTGTCTAAACCTAAAATGAAAACAGATGAATTCCAGGCCCCGCCCTGCACTGATCCCAGTTAGTGAGACTTACGTGATGCTGTTCTGGTGCAGTGTGTCCAGGGCAGTGTTGCGGTCCTCGGTGGTGGCTCTCTTGTCCATGTTCCTGAAGCGCTCCATGGCAGAGATGTTCCTCTGGATACTCTGCTTGGGGATGTCGAGCTTTGACACAAATGTCAGCGTACCACCATCGTCGCAACGGAACAGCATGGGGCAACAGTCGTGGCCCTGAGGACGCAGACAACACATTACAATGGCGTTCCTTACTTACTGTATATTTGTGCTTGGAAATATTTAATAGAGTGTACGTTTTATTTTTTTCTTACCGCAGCTACTAGACTGTTCTCTGAAATAAAAATGACACTGAGGAGAGGAAGGAACTCCGTCTTCAGCTGTAAAGGACTGAACACAGAAACACACACAAATTCATTATAATCTCAAGATTCAACTGGTAGTATTGTTCCTTAAAAAGACTCAACAGGAAGCAAACTACAATTTCAAAATCTGAAGTCACAGAAGTCACATCAGGTTTGCTTTGATCGTTGCATTGTGTGCAGGTTTCCAGTCTGAACTTGTCTCAATCACCGCCCGCTCAATTCATGTCACCTGTAATTTGTTGACACCAGCATGTCATTATGTAAGTGTAGCGTTGCATCTGGTTCTACTAGTTTCTGATTGGCGCTGTGAGTAGATGGACAGATTACAAATACTCAAATATGTATTCTCATGTAGGGAAAGAAATAACACAAAATTAATTTAGTAAATGTTCTTGTGATGGATTGCTTTTTCAACCTGATGAATGCGTGGGAGGAAATTTAAATTTTATGAAAGGTTTTTTTTTTTTTTTACATTATTAAACCACTTGGGACTCCTTATCTACACTCATCTGTTCATTGAAAGGAGAAATCCCTCCATCCCATTCCCCCCTGTTTAGTTCAGAAGATAAAAATGTTCTCTTTTTCTGTTTTTAGATGCTGTGAAAACCAAAAAGGTTCCAGGTTCAGTTTTAAGTTATCCTCTTGTATTAGTAGCTGAAATTCTACAGTCATCACCTATGTCAATCCTACTGGATTATATTGTCTGTATTTCCAGCATCATGTCGTTCATTGCAACTGGCAAACTTCAGTCAGTGAGAGTACTGGCATTTGCACCTTAAAAAAAACCCAAAATATATATATAATTTTTAACCAGTCTATACTACTAATCCTGCATGATTGCTATTGTTGTATGGCCTGCTTCTGGCTTTGTCAGAGTAGGGCGAGTCATGACTTCACTATCAGGGGAAAATTTTGAAAAATGGAAAAAGTAGCAGGGTCCTGTTTCAAGGAAAATAAATTACGTGGTATCCGATATGTGCACAGACAAGCGTACTCGCCAATACCCAATACCATATTGTGGGCAGTATCGGAGGAATTTTCCGATACTGGTATCTGTACCAGACCAACACATGCACAAGCATCCACACACTGAGACATCTGCTGGTTACAACCACAAACAAGACTCCTCTATGTGTAGAAATGATTATACCTGGTAGTCTTAGAGCTGTCCACCACAGTGACAGTGCTGTCATGGCTGACCCAGGCCAGACGGTTACCAGAGGCTGAGAAAGAGACAGAGTGGACCCAACCCCCTCCACCTAACAGACACAAAGTGCATAAAAAAGAGACAGATCTGGTTTAGTTCAAAGGGTTACTACAAGTCATATGAAAGAGGGTTTTTATAATCACATATAAAAAGAGACAGATACGGACCCGCTCCTCCAAATTCTGCTAGCACAGCCCCAAATGGCATCTTGCTGCCCCAGGGTGTGGGACCTGGTTTCTCTTCCACCTCCTTAATGTAGGCTGAGAACACCCTGGAGGCCGGAGAGGGAGGGGACGGGGAGAGTAAAAGGAAAAATAAATAAATAAATAACAGAACAGAACAGAAAGCATTAGACGGAGAGAGGACGCTGGCAGGTTTGCACTCATTTAATGTTCCTCTCTTGTTGATTCACCGTTAACAACATTCACCTGCATTTGAAGTCGCAGGATCCAGCAGCCAGCAGGATGTTGTTGGGATGCCAGTCCAGACTGAGGATGGTTGAGCGGATTGGTTTCTTGATGTGCTTGCTCACCCACCTGAAACATTTGATAAAGCACAGAAATCTTTAATATAATAAAAAAAAAAATCTGCCTAATATCTAAGTATGAATTCAATGATCAAAAAATCTGATACATGTTATGTTGCAAATGGGAGCCAGTAACAATGTGTGTGGTTCCACACAACGTAAATGTTGTTGTCTGTTCTCAATTTAACACAATTAATAATAAAGGTGAGGAATTTGACGGTTGGAAAGATTTCTGACACACCTGAACAATTCATCAATGAGAAAAGGGAAACAGAACATATTAGCGTACTGCCGGAAAAGAAAATCTTTGGAGCCTTAAAGTGTATTTTTATCACTCATTTGGAAATACTGTACTTTGGTTTTAAACCAGATGACAACAGACAGGTACAGGTGGGGTTGTTGCTGTGTCCCAAAGTAATACATTAGTAGTTCTTGTGACTTTAATAAAAAGACACTAGACGTTAAAGTGGAAAAAACAACTAATTCATACTCCCCATCACATCATTTAACAAAAAATATCAATTTGGCCGTGTGTCTGTTGTTGTATTAAATTTCAGCTGATACATTCGGAAAATGTCACGACTGCACAAATAGTCTCACCAGTCATTCTCAGACTCAAAGTAGCAGACAGAGATGAGTCGAGCACCACTACCAACTGCAAACTTGTTCTCCAGTGGAGACCACTTGACGAAGGTGGCGGCTCGGTTGATCCTGAGGATGACCAGCGTGGGCTTCCACACCCCTTCCTTCTGAGACCACACGTAGGCATTACGGTCTGCTCCACACGTCACTATACGGTCACTTTTGGGAGCCCAGTCAATACCTACAACACACAACAAAGAGAGACTATGTAATTACTGACTGACTGCTGCAACAATCATTAAGTGAACTGTGATGGCAGCTGAATAAGCTTTTATAAAGATACATCATTCAGAATCTTACATGTGACAACTTGTGTTTTGTTTGTTTGTGGTTTAGTCAAATGAACGCAGAAGAGGAGTCAAATGTCACATAAATTAACTAAAAGCAGTCTGATTAAATACCTGTTATGTGTCCATTGTGCTCCTTCAGCTCATGGGTCTTAACCCACTGGTTGCCACTCTTCTTGTAGATATGGACTTCATGGTTGTTAGGACTGATGGCAATTTCTATGGGGGGTGGGAAAAACAAAAACAAACAAAATGTACAGGTTAACAGGCTGCGAGTACAGACAACAAACAAGTCTGACCAGTTTCTGCCGCCAGCCAAATAACAGGCCGGACAACTTAATGTAAGCATTCACAAATCCTCAAAACCAATAACTTAATTTCTGAGTGTGCAGGTTGGTGGTGGCACTGGAATTACAATAAGGGAGGATTATGTGATCCTTACGTGTCCTGTCGCGGTTCCACGCGTGGCAGGTGATGGGTTCCAACAGAAACTGATGAAGGGACATCTTGTCTGGGTGTGGTCCTTAAGTGGAAGTCTGCGAAGTCACACACACACACACACACACACACACAGAGAGAGAGAGAGCAAAACTTAAGTTTAGCGACAGAAGAAGTCCTGAGCGCTCAGCTGAACTGAACTTTGCCTCTGTCGACTGTAACTCTCCACACAGACGACAGCGTTTATAAAACAGTCTGTGTGACTGCTTCTCAAATAAATAAATAAACAAATAAATAAAAAAACAACTGAATTAACTGTTAACTGCAGATATCGTCGGAGTCCATCTGAGGGGCTAGCTGTGTGTTAGCTTGGACCCAATCAGTCCAAACACTGAATGTCTGATCCAACGAGCCAATGTTAAATGATGCTATCACCAGTCCTTGAATGCTAGTAAGTCAAATCCCTTGTGTGAATTGACTCTTACAGGCTAGCTACCGGAATATAACCATGACTCGGTGTTAAGTTTACCTCGCTCGGTAAATGGCTAGCAAACGCCGACAGTCCACCGGTGTTAAATAGGCCGGATTGATTTGTTATTTTAAACAAATATCCACACGCGTTTCCCTTTAGGCCTCCTCCCTCCCTCCCTTTTTTTTTTTTTTTCCTCCTATATTTTCTGATAGCTAGCCCCACCATTAGCCGTGCATTCCGCTAGCCCCCCTGTGCTAACTCACCTCGTCAGTCCGGTTCTCTCGTTAGCCGGCGGGCTAAGTTGCCGCTAGCCCCGGGGGGAAGGGAAAGGTTAGATTTAGGAATGGACCTGAATTCGCGGACTCTGGTCAGTCGACACGAATTCGTCCGGGAGTGTTGAGGGAATGTCAAGACGGCCAGTGGGATACGACCGGGAACATCCGGTAGCTCACTCGGCAGTTTAAAAAAAAAACCTCCCCCAGTGGATGCCTGGCTGACAGCTAGCTTAGCATCATCACGCTAGCTGTTACATTCAACTGAAAATCCTCGTTCACACATCGGAGTCTCTCTCACACACACACACAGAGAGAGAGAACAACGAGTATGAAAGAAAGAGCTCCTCTAGTGGCTCAAGTAGAAACATCTAAAGTGGATTAACCGGTTACCAAACACCACCATCTAGTGCCTATCTGGGACCGAAGCTACCGTAACGTTGGGAGCCGAGGATGCGTCACTATGGAAACCAATCTCCGCCAATGTTATTATTAATGTTTTTTTGACCTAGTTTGGTCCTAACAAAGATTTATTAACTCAAAATAAAAGTTTATTATCTCAAAAATAACAATTTAGTGTCTCAAGAGTTATAATAAAATATTCTGTGAGTCTTTATAATGAAAAATGTTCTCAATATAGTGACTTACCATCTCAATATAAAGACTTGGTATCTCAAAATAATGTACTTTACACTTTAATGTTATGTACACTAGTATCTCAAAGTCAAAATATTGAGATACTAATTCACAATATTGAGAACGTTTCTCATTATTTTGAGATACTAATTCAAAATATTGAGAAAGGTTTATTATTTTGAGATACTAAATCATTACATTGAGATGGTAAATCACTATTTTGAGAACATTTCTCATTATAATGACTTGCAGAATTTATTTATTTTCTTTCTAAAAATGGGCTTCCATAGATTACCAACCCGGCCACAGATTCCCAGGGCCCCTGAAAGCCACACATTACCACTTGGTTTATGGTAGTTTGACTGATTGTGATTTTGTTGATTACGCACTACTAAAAAGTAAAATCAGGATAAGGGCCATTAGATAGGACCTGCTGTCCTGTACATGTACATGGTGCTGTGGTACTGTTAACTTTGCTCCAACACACACATCTTAATTTTATAGTGTTTTTTGGCAACATGTAAACCTTTTAAAATCCAAAGAAGTCAATGGACACGCTATCAAGCTCCATTATTTCTGCAGTAAGTGAATGAAAGGTGGCTGTATAGTGCAAATTTTTTAAAAAATTACCTCCAAATCCCGTCTGCCTCATTTTAAAGCTCACCCTGCTATTGACTTGTGGGTAATAGATTCTGAAACCAATCACAGGAGGTTTTAATTAGTATCTCTCCATCGCAGCTGGTAGACCTACAGGTGAACTGCTCCTGGCTGCAAACATCATTCAGATCCTCACGCTCTGTTTTCTCTCTTTTACACCACCTAACTGTTATATGGAGCCATTAACAAAAGTGGACGAGCCATTTCCTACACCTCCACCGTATTTCTTACCAGGTAAAATAAACTCTCAACTTGCTGCTTTGTTCACTGGGACAGTTTTCACAGAAGCTTGTTGTATGTGTTTGTTCCTCCAGACTCTGGGCAAGATGCGAGGACCTACCATATTCACTCACCTTTCAGCCCTGCACCACCTCCTCCTTCCTTCTCCTTTTCTCCTGGACTTGGCTGCTCCACCCAAACTTACTCACCTCCAGGTACACGCTCACTTCACATCTGCCTCCATTTTGAACATGAACATCTGAATGTCACATTTTCTTTGTCATGTTCTTTCCTTAAGACATTACAGATTTTCTGGGGTATTTTTTATGTTGGGCCGTGTTGATTGTAGTCGCATTAATAGTGTTGTATTGTCCAAAATTATCAAAACAAATAGTTAATTATGAATGTTACATACTGGTAGTTTTAGAGGGAGTGGGTTAACATGCAATAATAGGAAAAAATATCATATTTAGAAACGTTTTTTCTTTGCAAAGTTCCAGGTAGAAATGGTAGTTTTGTATAATAAATGGAAATACTTTCCTCGTCCAACCTCTCAAACAACACTGGTCAGATAATGTTGAGGACTGTAAGAGAGAGAAATTGTAATTCTCTCCTCCCATGTCTTCTCTCTAGTGTCTGCTCTCCCTCCGCTTACTCCCAGGCCGAAGTTTGTGAGCTATGAACCGGAGCTGTATCGCTCTCCAGCTCTGACAACATGCCCTGCTTGTCAGACTCAGGTCACCACCCAGGTCACCTACCAAGTCGGGACTCACGCGTGGCTCATGTGTTTTGTGTTTGTGTTATGCGGGTGAGGAGAGACTCATTCAAAAAGCTAAATCTGGCTAATCTAAATACCAAAACATCAATCATCAGACATTCAAAAGGCAAAAACTGATGTGTAATTTCTGTCTCGCAGGTTGCTGCTTGGATGCTGCCTGATTCCACTATTTGTGAACTATTTCAAGGATGTCCATCACACTTGTCCTCGCTGTCGACATGTCCTCTACATACGCAAGAAGACATGCTGTGAATGAAAACACGCAAGCTTACAGCCGTAACACCATAACATAAGTTTAAACTGATTATTGCAGTACAATGTATCTATACCTGTCTCAAAGTTGGTCAGGATAACTTAAAATATATAGATGTATATGTTTAAATGTATAATAATATATAAGAGAAGATGTGTTAGTTTCTGTCATGTTGAATTTAGAGGGTTTTAACTACATTTTAATCAGATTTTGTAACAAATCTTATCAAATAAATGTTTTTTGTGACAATTTTTTTAATTTTCTGTCCTATCGAAGAAGAGCACACAACAGGAATATATTCTACATTTGGATATGAGCAGATTGTGCTCATCAGAAATTTATCGCAAACAAATAATGCAAACTCAATTAGCATTTAGTTGAACTTACTTAGCTTTTTTTATCCACAAATGAATACCATGAGATATAGTTGAAAGCTGTAGGAAAAGCTAGTAAGTGGACTTTGAGTTATGCTGTATGTCATCCCTTCTCTCTCTCCCTCTTTCCTGTCCCTCTCTCAAGCTGTCGGATCATACATAAAGGAATAAAAACCCCACTAAAACAATTACTTATTTGTGAACCAACTACATTCAAGTTCAAGAAGGATGTTTATTTTATGTTTTTAACATGTTTATTGATTTTGATTAAGAGTGAAGTGTCCTGCTTAAAGAGTGACTTGTGTTCACAGCTACTGACTCCCACCTTACTTTCTCTTTAGTCATTAATACAGCCTGTGCGGATTAAGCCTGCATGTGCACTTGCACTGTGTGTAGTAAACCTGCCCACACTGATGACACCAGAGGATTACAAGTGTGGGTTTATTTTAGATCTTTGAGCCTCCAGAGTAATGAGCATTTGAGTTGCAGCAAAACCCTTCATTCCCCTCCTCTGAGGTCACACTGAAGCCTTCCAGGCCACGCCCTCCTGCTGCACAGGTATAAGACGCTGTCGGGATGTCTGCCACTTCAGGGTAGATGAGCACTGGTGGATCCCAGCAGCAACACACGGCTCACCCCTGCATGGCCGAGGATGCATCGAAGTATCTCTCCTCCCTCAGTAAACCTGTTTCCACCTTAGTGCCCTATTTTTCTTTCATCCAGCATTTCAAACGCAAAACGGAACTCCTCTCCTATTTGATCCTGTGTGTTTCCAAAATGCCATTCATCCCACCTGTGTCGATTGCACGCTCTGTGTCAGGGCTGGCCGTGAAGGAGAGACCTATCAACAGCACTTCATCTACAACTACTCTGGCCAAGACGAAGGTCCAAAAAGATGACAAAGGCAGCTCAGTGAAGGAGCGATTGGCTTCGAACCTCAAGCAGCTGGGGAAAAAGAGCCAACCCAGGAGTCATCTGCCAACCGCCAAAGGAGTTTCAGGAGCAGAGCTGCATTCAAAGAGAAGGGACAGATTGTTGCCTTCATCACAAACGGACAGCTTCCCTGCCTCCAGCTCAGGCGAGTCCCTGTCCAAGACACAGCAGCACAGCCCTGTGAAGAGTGAACCAGAGGGGAAGACGAAGGCCATGCATCAGGAGGAGGCCCATTTCACACTGACTCTCACACCAGAGGCTGTTCTGTTGCTGCAGCGGAGGAGCAGTGAGAGACGTCAACATTCAGCATCCAGAAATGTTGGAAGCGGAGGTGGTGTTTCTGGAAACGCTTCAGATTCCAGACGCAGGAGGGAAAATGTCTCTAAAAGGCATCAACCAGCAACACAGAGACACAGCACTCTAAACAGCAGAGCCAATGCTAAAAACAACTGTGATACTGAACTCAGAGACATAAGCTCAATAGTGAAAATCTCTCTTCTGAACGAGCAACATAAGTATGATGATGTGGAGTATGAGGAAGAGGAGGACTATGGTGTGGATGAGCGTGTGGTGCTGAAATGTACAGAGTGGCTCCGTGGGTTGGAGAACACACCAGTGACAGTGGGAAACAGCCGGAATAAGAGTGCGAAAAGTGGTGTGAAAAGTTTCTGAAGGTTAAATTAAAAGCAGGTGTCGTCTTCCGACCTGAGAATGAACTGCAGCCTCTGTTTCTGTGTTTGCTATTTGAAGATGTGCTTACTGTGTGTTACTGGTGCTGTGGGTTTCTCTTGTGGATGCTTCAAGGATATGTAAAACAACTGTAGGATTTTACTGTTCCTGCTAAGATATTCATCCACTGTGACAGTGTTTTTATGAAACTGTTGTTCATGAAATGTTCTGTTCCTGCTGTTTTGTTGGATCCATCTTCTCCAAGTCCGTGGGGAAGTAAAACTTAAGACGCCTCATAAGGACAAATCATATTTTACCATTCGATCACATTTTTAAACCCTTTGTCACAGGGGAGATTCTTAAGTTTACAAAGACATATACTGAAGTTGGGGGAACTATGTATAAAACAATGCACAAGATATTTAGAATGTTTTCATTTAATGCAATGGTACCATCATAAAAATTATGGGTTTTCAATATTGCACCAAACAGCATAGATCTTCAACGAAGAGCTGGTATTAATAATATATATGTGATACTGTCAGACAGTGTAATAAAGTTATTTTCCAATCTTAAAGTTATAGTGAAATTAAAGAGTTGTTCACTGTTATTTAAAAAAAATTCAATTAAATTGAAAAATGTTTAATTTTTGAAAGCCTCTGTTATGTGTAACTGTTTTTCTCATCCCTGTAATAAAATTTTACAGCATGCACTTGAGACATACATATTTTATGTTAATAAGATTATTTTATCAGTATATTTTGTAAAACCTGCATAAAGTTTGTAACATAAAATAAAGTGACAATTCCTTCACTGGTGCTACAAGGCATTAATAAAAAATCTTTATGCATTGACTACAATTTCGTTTACATTAATTTAATATATATATATATTATTTATGAAAATGTTCCTTTTTAAGAACCCAAATAACCAAAACAAAGAAATAGACATGACAGAGTAGAATAAAATAACTACCATCACACAGAAAAAGTGCACATAATGTGCAGGTAAATCAGTATGATGAAATGACCACAAGTAGATTGAGGGTCAGAAACAGCCTCCATAAAACCAAGACCAGAGGAAGGCCCAAATGAAGGCCAGAAAACGGAAATCTCGGTGGATCAAAACACAATACAGCACAGTGTAATACAATTCGATACAATGCGCTCCCAGGTCGACACCTCTCCCTCCTAATATGTTCAATAAAGGATCCCCAGACAGTTAGAAGTTAAGAAACTTGGGATGGGCAGTGGACAGAGTATACCAGTTTCTTCAAGGTATAGACAAGAAACCATGTAATCTAGCTTTTCCTTTAAAGCCACTCTCTCAGGATAACCTTTTTTGCTATGACCAAATCAAACACGAGGGCTTGTTGTAATGCTGGAGGAAGAGTGGAAGCATCAGGGATTAGCTGATTGCTGAATATCTCGTTGTACAAAAAGGAAATGAGAGCAAATGAGACCAGAAGTCATACCTGACTATTTGTAAAATGTAGCTTCTGTACATCTTTTCTTTCCTGTAGCTAATGTCTCACTCGCTGTAAGTAGCTTTGTAAGCAGTTTAGTTTGGCTGTTGCTGTACATTGCCTCGTGCACAAACCAAGTGTGCTTAGTGGCAGCTTATCCACCTGAGAGTCAAATGTTACAACACGTGTGTTTATGTGTGAGAGCGTGAGTGAGTGACAGTAAGAGACAGAGATATTCCATGTGTAGTGTTCAACAAATACTTTGATTTTAAATAAAAATGTAAATAATCACATTGTATTTCATCTGCTGCACATAAGCTCCATCTGAAGCTTGTTAAATAAATATAAGAAAGGAGACAGTGGCTGATGGATACATAAGCAGATGGGCGGGCATTATTTCCAGCGGTTGATTCGTCGCAGCTGCACATAGGCCAGGAACATGCAGACCAATATGATTCCCAGCAGAGCCACCTGGTTCTGCCAGAAGCCCCACACAGAGTAGTCGATGTCCTGGCTTTTCAGGAACAGCTCCCCTGGGATACTGCAACACAGATGAGAGAGGCTCATTGTGTCTGTGTCTGAGTGTGTGTGTGTGTGTGTGTGTGTGTGTGTGTGTGGGTTATTGTATTTAAAGGAGTGGCTCAGTTATTGCTCAGCACTCACATGGTGGTGTTGCTGTAGAAGAACTGTCCTGTCATCTCGTTGATGAATGCAGCCTGAGAGAGACAAAGAGACTGTGCTGAACGACTTCCTCGCTACAGATAAAGACAGATTAAATTTAACCCCACTTATCTCATTCTCACAACCACACCCTTCTTTTCTTACTCAGCCTGCTTTCCATATCTTACATTCAATCCATATCTGAAGATACTGATCCATTTCAGCCAGGAGAGCCAGGTCAGCATGGAATTGAGATTGACAAGAAAACCACCGAAGACCTGAAACGGGAGGATGAAGAAGGGAGAAAGGGAATAATACACATGATAGATAAATCTTCAAGAGCAGTGTTGGGCAGTAAGGCATTTCTAGTACTACTTTTACAGAGTAATAGCATTATGATCTCTGTCGTCTATGTTTTTGTGTGTGAGTCTTGGCGTCTCACCATCATGAAGACGAAGGGTAGAGCAATGAGGATGTTAGCCATGGCAAATGAAGATACACTCGCTGAGACAAGGAAGGCCAGACCGACTCCTGCCAGACTGACCAGAGACATGGTCAGAGCAAAGCACAGGAAGGCCTCAAAGGCAGGCTTCAGCCCTGAAAGAGTGGAGGGTGCATGTGAAGAGAATGACAGAAAATTCTATATAAAACAAAAACAGCCATTTTAATATAATCCAGAGTGTTACTTTTAGTAGGTTCCCCTTGGTTGGATGAGACATGGCAGTAAGGTCAAATGGAAGAGCTCATGTATGCCCCTAAAATATTCTAAACTGGAATCTGTCATCTGGATTTTATTTCTAAAAACTTGAACCCCTTTGGGATGAAGTCAAGCCTGTGCAGAAATAATTATGGACTGTTTCCTTATTCACTACATAATTTGCTGCATTCACACTCTAAATCAACTGGGGAATATGATGAAGGCACTTCTTGATTTGGAAGTCTCTGCATGAGTCCTAAAGGAGATTAAAACAGGAACAATAGTCATTTCAAGGACATGAATAAAACAGCACCTGTTCTTCTCTACACTTGGTGACTGTCTGCAGTCTCATCTGGTGTGTGTTCTTGAATGTGTGCGTGTGTGCTTGTATGTAAGAGAATTACCCATCATATAGTAGGCGATGGCTGAAAAGATAAAGATGGGGATGATGCGGTTGGGGATGAGATCAGCAAAGATCTTGGACAGGAAGTAGACAGAAGTACGGTAATAGCCACTGGAGTTCTCGTGACTGCAACATCATTGACAAAGACTTTCATGAAACACATAAATACAACCACTGGGAGAGAGCTAGAAGCATGGGATTGTAAAGGATTTGTAGATTTAAAACTATAAAAAAAAACAAATCAAATTAATGTCACACTTTTGATCTACCACTGTAGATTAAAGGCTTGTTTCCATTTGCTAACAAATCTCAGGAAAAATACAAAACCAACATTGCGTTGTTGTTCAAACAAGCATTGTCTGTTTAGCCAAGACCTGAACGTGGACACTAGTTTAGTTGGACTCAATCCCACATACGCCTTCTTACTCCTGTGAATAGGCACTACAGCCCCAAATGTATATTAATCCGCAGCTCAAAATAGTTCCCAACAAATGCACTATTTACTCCTGTTTGAGTAAAGTTTGCACAAAAATCCAATCAGGAACTGTTTTAGGAAATTATTTATGAATTATTTATTTTTGAAAAATTAAGACAAAACTCTATGGACTGATTTTAAAGGGCTTGGGGCTGAATGCCGCAGACAGACAAGGGAATCCGGAAAGTGCTTAAAGTATTATTGAGACAATCTTATGAAACACGTTGTTGGTTTTGGTCTTTTCAAGGGAAAATAAGAAGAAATGGCCTAAAGAAAAATACAGAAAAAAACTGTCCTTATACTTTAAATAGCAATAAAAACAAAAGTGTGATCCACATAAATCTATCTAGGCACTTCTTCATGCACCGTCTGCATACATCAGCACGTACACACACAACTTTTATCTTTCACTCACATGAAAATCGCCCTTTCATTGATAAAGAGTTCAACAGCAGAGAGATTCCCAAACACCATGTTGATGATAAGGAAGAAGAACGCTCCACTCCTGTCACAGAGAGAGAGGGAGAGTAAGTTAGTTATCTAGTTAAATGTACTACAAGGAGTCTTTAAATGCTTACTCTCAATTTAAAGGACCAGTGTGTAGGATTTAGTGGCATCTAGTGGTGCGGCATACTGCTCACCTTCCAAGCCTGTAGGTGAAACTACGGTCGCAAAAAATACAAAAGGTGCTATCTAGACCCAGTGTTTGGTTTATAGAAACATGTTGGTTCAACGTGGCGGACTCTGTGGAAGAGAACCTGTTTCCTCTGTAGGTAAAATCGTCTCATTCTAAGATAATGAAAACACAGTGATTCTTATTTTGAGGTGATTTTACACTAATGACAACATAACCATGGAAAATATATTAAATTTCTGCCAATAGATCCTTCTAAATGTTTCAGAACAATAAAGAGAAACCTGTGATACTGAGATGGGCTGAGGATGGGCTTGAGATGGGCTGAGGAAAGGTGACACATTAATAGTAGGAAGAGTGTGCGCAGAGGTGACTATAGAGCAGATACACTGAGTTAAAACTAGGTTGGTTGTTATGCTGCTGGTTATCCGTACTGTACCTGTTCTGTAAAGCCTCGGGCAGTGTTAAGGGCATTTGGTAATAAATGAGTCCCACCAGAATTGCAAAAAAGATGTTGAGAGCCAATTGGGCATATGAGGTCTGAGGGTTCCTCAGACTGTTCAGCACCGTCCTGCCACACACCACACGCAACTGTCACAAACACAGACACACAGAAGGAAACAGTTTTTTTTATGGGCATGATGACAGTTATAAACAGGGTTCATTCAGCGGGCAGCCAAGGGCACTGTCCTAACAGCTGGCTGGTATAGTCATTAATCTCTACGACGTTACATCACAAATAACATAAACTCAATTTTGGTTAATGAGAAAATTAATAACTGAGATTTTAATTCTCTCAAATAGATCATTATTATTTTTTAATTATTATTATATATTATTTTAAGTTTTTTTTAATGTAAGAAACATGTTTCTGAACTGTAAAGATGGCTGACCTGATAGAGGAAAGAGGTAACGTAGTCGGCTGCCTCATCTTGACCTTTTACCCCTTCAGCAGTGCTCTTGTTCACATGGTCCAACTCCTCAAGCACATTCTGGCACAGTTGGGACTGACGGTACTTAGTTGCCAGTGGGTTTTTACACTCTACTGAGGAAAGAGAGAGAGGCCTTTATACATTGTCATGTTGTAGATAAGGACAGCATAATAAACCATTTTATAACAGTCATTAACTTTTCTCAGTTACACAATGTTTGGAGTTATTTTACTCATCCATATTCATTGTCTATATTTCAACATGTGGCAAGTTCTGTAATAGCTGTGTTACACTTCAAAGTATAGTTATTAAAACACCATTAAAAGAATGACTATATGTAACCTAGATGTCTAAAAACTTCCTAACCAATTTTTGACTTAGATCTAGAAGTATTCTTACCCACAAAACACCAAACTGTGCGTGTTTTGTGTAGACGTACCTGTACTAAGTGTTTCTAATGTTGATTTTGCTTCTCCATTAGTGATGTCCATAAAAAAATCAGCAGGGTTGTTGAAAGACTCAATTTGGTAGCCTGTACGAAAACATATACATCATATCCACAACACATGAAACACTGTAATAAGGACCTCTATAAAACACCCTGACATGGTACTTGAGAATTTACATAGAACATAGTTTCATACTAACGTAGTAAAATATTATTTATGAATATTAAAATATAAAGCAACAGCTAAATGGAGGTAGCTGTCAAGCATCAGGACTTCATATGACGATACAATATTTTTCCCTTTTTGATATAGAGATTTATCATATTGAATGTAATATTTAAAATTTTAACACATTCCTAATCAAGGGCTTATCATAATTAACACACACATACCGAGGTTTGTGAAGTACTCCAGTGCATGGTCTGCTGCTCCTGCATACACCACCTCGCCTTTGTGCATTAGAGTCAGGTGGTCAAACTGTCTGAAGATGGAGTAGCGTGGCTGGTGAATGGAGAAGATCACAGTCTTACCTCTTCTGGACAACCTGGATGCACATAAGGACATTTGTTTACATCCATATTGTTACAGGAGACACAAAGACAGCAGCAGCTTGTAAAGATGCGGGGCATCAGTGATGCCTGCTCTAACAAATGTTAATTAAAGCTGACAGTAAACAGCGCGTTGTCCACAGTGTGACCCCGCCATCTTCAGCATCTACTGTGTGCTTCAGTTGTAATTTGTATCGTATGTGTGAGTATGTGTTGCCTATCTTGAGAATAATGAGTAATTTTGTCGTACTTGTGCAGTAGACCGATGATACAGTTTGCTGTGTTAGAATCTAGTCCAGTGGTCGGTTCATCCAGAAACAGCAGAGAGGGGGAGGTGATGAGCTCCATCCCGATGCTGCACCTCTTTCTTTCACCTCCAGATACACCACGCAGAAACTCTGTCCCTATCTGTGCAGACACACGCATAAATACACAAAAAACACTGGGCTGCTAAGGGTGAAATATGCTGTTAATGTAACTTGGGGACTTGCTTTTGGGCTATTTTAATGTCAGTATTTTTTGCTTTTAATTGAGTAACTTTTCACTGAAGTAGTAGACTTTGCTGCAGTTGAAATACAGTACATCATTACAGAGTACAAAGAAACATATAGAGTTAACGTAGAGGAAAGGAATAACACGTTTTATTTTCCAATTCATTCACTTCATTATATAGTTTGAACACTTATCTCTCATGTGAGTAGGGTTAGGGAAGTGACAAAGACCAATTTTCTTTTACAAAATACCTCTAAGTGAGCTTCTTTCTACATTTACATTTTTACATTACATTACCTTAGAAAGATATTAGTAAAATAACAATCTTTAAGAATGAGAAAGACCTTGCAGTACTCTTTCCAATACTGCTGTATAGTGAGTGATATGCAACCATTAGCTTGTGTATATAGCACTGTACCTTAGTGTCTGCACAGTCGGTTAGGCCCAGGTCTTGTATGATGGCATCTACTCTTTGTTTTTTATCTGTAGAGGAGTGATGCTGAGGTTTGAGACGCAGGTTGGCACTGAACAGAAGGTTCTCCCTCACACTCAGAGTGCCCATCAGGATATCATCCTAGAAGCACATGGGTGATGTAAGCACAAACTAATCGGGGAGAGGAGAATGCATACGTATGTTTGTGTTTGTGTACCTGAACCACATAGGCAGAGCTGAGCCTGAGCTCTGACGTGACAACTCTGCCATCCACCAAGACTTTTCCTTGCTGCAGTCCAGCAGGGTCTTTTCTGCCTGCGATTACATCCAGAAGTCTGACAGAAAGAGAAAGAAACTAATATTCATGTTGCGCATGTGTGCGGGACAGTGCATGTGTGTTTGGATGTCCATGAACATGTTTCTTACGATGTTTTACCACTTCCAGTGGCACCCATGATAGCGTTCATCCCAGGTCTCATGATGCCACTGCAACAACCAATCAGAAAATCAAGTCAATTCTATTTAACTTAACTCGTTTTAAAATATTAAAACAATCAAGAATATGCTTTGTCCAATTACCATGATTTACTGTAGCTTTAAAATACAAAGATAAACCTTTACAATATAAACTGCAACATTATCACAAGTCAGGCAATCGCGGGTTACATTTAAAAAAAGCAATTTATTTGCTCAACTGTCTGACACCTTACAGTATGTTGTTCATGAAGCCATTATTGTTTGAATATTTCTTTATTATTTTTAATTAGGCGTTACCATAGGATAGGATAACCCTTCACTTATCATTTGATCTCTAGAAAACACTCCAGCCCACCACATCCATTAGTGTGCATCAGCGAATTCAGAAAAATATCGTCATTGCTCTATTGTGACAATAACTGTATAACAGGAAGTAAAGAACTAAAATCTCAAATTTTGTCGAATGTGGTGCCTTTTGAATGTCATTCATGCTTTGATTACTTGATTACTTTTCCTCATTACATGAAAAAATACTATATTTATAATGTGAAGGATGAGATTGCTGCCAGAACATCTTTGAAAAATACAACACGAGTGGCACATCATCATACAGGGGGCTCTAGCACGCTATCAGACAATCACCACCCAATGATAATGCTGTTAACCAGACAGAATGGTATGCACACACTGACAGTTAACTATCATATCCTACCTCACATCGTTGAGGATGTATTTTTCAGGACCTCTCTTGCAGCAGAATCTCCTCTCGTGAACACAATAGTGCAAGTTGCTGAATGTGACAGTTGGCCCTCGATCCTGGAAATACTCCTCAACGCCGCACACAGTCTGCTCCTTCTTAGACATCTTTACAAGCTTAAGATAGAGAGAGAGAGAGAAAAGGAGTCGGAAAGTAAAGGGTTGGTGACAGTATAGGTACAGGTACAGTCTGACACAGAGTCTACGATGTGACAGGGAGAGAGAGACAGACAGAGACAGAGCATGTAATCAGGGAGTTTCTGTTATAAACTAATCTGATCTTTGGACTCAGTCTCATAGAATTGTCCGTTCACAAAAAGATAGTGTGACATTGAACTTTCCCCCTAAATCTGCTGTAATTGTACCCAAGAAGCACCATGACCTTTATTATGTGATAATAGTTCATGATAATAGATGACAATATATATGCAAGTGTTATCAAACCATCGTCAGTACCTGTTCATGGTCAGGGGGGAGCTGAAATGGTGGGGTTAAGGTCAAGGTTCCTCCACACCAAACTGAGAAAAGCATGTGTGCTGTAGGATCAAGTTATCCCAGCTTAAAGCAACATTATGTAACTTTTGAAAGTAGAAATCATGAAGTATTCCTCTTACAAATTTAAAAAAAGGCAAATTAACACCCTTTCTCAGGGGTTTTCCTACTAAAGCCTTAACTGATCTGGTATGACCTCATAGTGGTTATGTCAGCTCACTTCAGTTAAATAGTGAATACGAGCAAAACTACACAAAAAGTATGCAACGCACGCAGACTCAGAATCACTTTTATTGGCCAGGAATGTGCACACATGCAAGGAACTTGACTCCGGTTTTCCGTTGCTCTCAATGTACAAACACAGACTAACAGCATTAATAAACAGAACAAGTTCAACAAAATAGAAATAGACTCATCCAATCCAATCCAACTTTATTTGTTAAGCACTTTAAAACAACCAAAGTTGACCAAAGTGCTGTACAGGAGAATAAATAAGACATCATAAATAAAAGACATAACAGCTCACATGAGGCGCAAAATAACATATAATACAACAATAAAATGAAAAGACATAAATAAAAATAATAACCATGCAATAACAAGCAATCAAAAAGTAAAAATAACAAATACAAAAAATAAATCAAGTAAATAAAGTCGACATCTTACTAGGTGTCAAAGGCCACAGAGAAGAGATGGGTTTTAAGACTGGTTTTAAAAACAGACAGAGAAGAGGCCTGTTTAATGTGCAGAGGCAGATCATTCCATAATTTACGAGCAGACACAGCAAAGGCACGTACTTATATGTACAGTTATACATATATATATATAAACAAATATAAATACAGCCTAGTAGTCCCTGTCTCCATGGTGCGGCTGCCCCCTGCCGTACAGTATGCTGTACGACCTGCTGGTGGAGAGGCTCCTCCTTCACATCAACGTTGTTTTTCTCTGACCTTTTTCTCTTATTTTGTAGTCGTCCAATCAGGCTTCGTGTTCGGCACAGAGAACCGCCCACAGAACCCCTGCAACCAATCGCGTTTCAGCACAGTGGGGGGGGGAAATGGGCGTGGCCAGTCCCCGAAATTCTTAGGTGTTGTCATCGCGTTCTTTAGTGTGGTGTGCTTTACACAGGGCGTGTGGGCGGAATTGAACCTGTCCACAATGCGACTCTAACAGGAATTGTTTGGGTTTTTTTTTTTTTTTCCCCCCACTGTAGCTTGTCAGGGTGGGGAGGTGTGTAACGTCTTTCTCATCTAGAATCCAGATCTGACACCGGCGGACACCAAACAATCCAACATTTCCAAAAAAAAAAAAAAAAGACTCGCTTGTAGGGCTGCTAGCTAACGCCTAACGCTAGCTATGGAGGAGAGGAAGGAGGAGCGAGAAGCGGAGATCCAGGAGCACGGCCCCGAACACTGGTTCTCCAAGTGGGAGCGGCAGTGCTTAGCAGAGGCCGAGCAGGGGGACCCAAACGAGGAGGAGACGGAACAAAGCCAACAGAAACTGTGGCACCTGTTTCAGAACTCGGCCACGGCGGTAGCGCAGCTGTACAAAGGTCGGTACCTACCGGGAGCTAATGCTAACGGGAGCTAATGCTAACGGGAGCTAATGCTAACGGGAGCTAATGCTAACGAGAGCTAATGCTAACGGGAGCTAATGCTAACGGGAGCTACTGCTAACGGGAGCTAATGCTACCGGGAGCTAATGCTAACGGGAGCTAATGCTAACGGGAGCTAATGCTAACGGGAGCTAATGCTAACGGGAGCTAATGCTAACGAGAGCTAATGCTAACGGGAGCTAATGCTAACGGGAGCTAATGCTACCGGGAGCTAATGCTAACGGGAGCTAATGCTAACGGGAGCTAACCCAGAGGGAGACACACAAAGGGCAACGGGCTAGGCTAACGGTGCTAGCCTTTACGTTTACGAACAGCGTCGTTTAATTAACGTGTGTGTGTTTCCATGGTTGCGTTGAGTGACACGAAACTGTGTATTTATTCAAAAATGCGCCTTTTTTAAATTAAAATAAATAAATAATAATAATAATAATAATCGGTGGTTCCGCGGTTCTCTCCTCGACATCGTGACCCCGACGGAAGCTAACTCGAGCCCGCTAGCAGCTGCTAGCAGCCGGTCACCGTGTCAGGATATGTGGGACAACAGGGGCTGGGGATCGGACTCACGGTGGCTTCAGTTGTCAGAGGTCTCCCCCTCCCTCCCTCCCTCTCTCCAGCGCCCCAAGGCCGAATGGCTCCCCTATAAAAACGCCGGTAGTTTAGCAAGCAGCGTGTGTTTTCACTCTCTGAATGTTTTGGCTCACAATTAAATGTTGTTGTGTTTTTTTTTTGTCCACCCGTTAACTGGTAACCCAGCTCGTCAAAATGGCGATACACAGGGAGGAGTTTGCCGACTGGGAACAACTCGTTTGTTGACGGTCAAACGCAGTGGTAGTTTAATTGTCGCAGTGGTGTGGTGGCTTTTAATAAGCAGCGACTCAAAGACGGTTTATTTAATTTTATTTCAACACACACCGAAGGTAGTCTGCTGAGGACTATTGTTGTAAACATCCAGAACAAAATGGCGAAAGGATTTTTTTTTTTTTTTTTTTAAAGTAAACTGTTGTTGTTTGAGGTCTCGTCCTGCCTGTTCTGGACATTACACTGAAATTGCGGTGCTTGGAAATTACTTGTCAGCTTCTGCTATTGGGACACACCGAAACGGGAAATGCATGTGGGCCCCATTTTAAAATGTCTGTATTAAATGGTGACATCATGGTTGGTTAGATATGACCACTTAAAGTTATTTCCTGGGGGTAAAAATAATGGCTAAGAATATAATTCTCACACCAAAACAGCCTTATTTTGACACTGCTAGTCAAGTGCAGTCATTATCCCTCTCTCACAGAGCCCCCCTCCTCTGTTTGTTCAGGCTGTAACACAGCTGCAATCTTCATAAAATGTAACACCAGTGAGTCATTCGTAGAGGAAACCATATGGACAGCCCCTGCAGATTAGATGCAAGGATTTGCAGTCTAATTGAACTTGCGAGAGGATGATTGGTAGTAGAGATGTTGCACAGGCCCGGAGCCTTTTGTGCTTGTACTTTTGCAGGAAAGGCAAACTACGGTCTTCACCTCTCTGTTATGTATCTCTAGTCTTCACACAGCAGTTGTTTTTGACCCTGGATGTATTAATAAGGCTTTGAACGTAGTCTGGAAGTCATTGCCTGTGATAACGCCACCCACTGGTTATTTTTCTCTTTGAGTGCGAGCCCATTTCAACTGTTAAGAAGAAATGTGAGCTTGAGGGGGGCAGTGGGGGGTTTATGCAGCATCGGTGACATTTGGGGAAAAAAAAAGTTATAACCACAATCTGACCAACTTTTTTTTTAATGTAATTTACAGATCGAGTATGTCAGCAGCAAGGCCTCTCTCTCTGGGTGCCCTTCCAGAATGCAGCCACAGCTGTCACTAACTTGTATAAAGGTAAGTAATAAGTGATTTTGACTGTCACCCATCTTGTGGTTCACTGTATGTTTTGGTTGTCCGGATTTACTAAAAAACATTTGTCCTTTTGTGTCATCAGAGAGTATCGAGGCCCGCCAACGGAGCTATGACCTGGGCATCCACTTAGGCTACCAGCGCAGGAATAAGGATGTGATCGCATGGGTTAAGAAACGCAGAAGAACCATCAGACGCGAAGACCTTATCAGCTTCCTGTGTGGCAAAGTCCCACCTCCACGGACAGCTCGTGCCCCGCCCAGAGTTGCCATGGTGTCTGCAAGCCGGCCATCACCCCCAGAGACGGGCAGCTCTGTGGAGACCGACCTGCAGCCTTTCAGAGAGGCCATTGCACTGCATGGTAGGTCAAACTGTGGTATTGTAAGAGTAAGACGCTAGAGTTTGTACAGTTTGCAGTTGCTTCATGTTTCCTTTTCTTCCTTCCAGGCCTTAGTGGTGCCATGGCAAGTATTTCTGTGCGTTCTGGTCCTCCTGGTTCCCCAACTCACCCCGCTCAGTCCCTCAGTCGTCGTAGGAATGGTCTCCATGACGTGGACCTCAACACCTTCATCGCTGAGGAGATGGCGCTCCATTTGGATTCCACAGCCAATCGTAAACGTGGCCCTGCCCCCTGTAGTGATGTCATCACAGACTCACCAACTCATAAACGTAACAGGATGCTCTGAACTTTTCCTACGCCACTAATCCCTCTTCTGTCCTCTCCTTGGTGGCCGACTGGACAGCTGATGAGGACTGATGCCTTGGCCAACCATTGAAATCTTCCTTCTTTTCATCTTAGTTGCAATGCTATAAATAAAGGAACCCAGCTATTACCAACCCCACATATTTCTCCCCTTTTATTTTTCCTTCATAACCCCCTTTATTGTCTCACGCACCCTCTTTGTAGTAGTGTTCTGTTCTTTAGAAAATGTTCTTTTCTGTTTGTTTGGTTGCCCTCTGTAGATCTGATACCTAAGCCAGCACATGTCACATTTGTCATACACAAATTCTTAAATTGCAGAATGTTGCGTTTTAGGCATTTATTTGGCTGTGCTTCACATCTGATAATCAAATGGATCGGGCTCTTGCTTACTGTTTGCAGTTCTCCTCCCCTCATTCTCACACATACTTCCTCCTCCTCCTACTCTGTGGAGTGCTGGCCAAACCAGAATGGACTGAAACCGGGGCTTCTCAGAGGCTGATCCACCTCCCCCCTCCCCCGTGTGGCTCGCCGCAAGACGCTCGTCAGTGTGTGTATCTCATTCTGCTGCTCCTCTGTGTGTTTGCGTATCTGACAGCAGAACTGCCACTTACTGTGTTGTACTTGTCTTTGCCTTTGAGAAAGCTGCTACAGTATCTCTGGTTGTTGTGCAACTGTGTGTGTGTGTTTGTTTGTGTGTGAGAGAGAGAGAGTGTGTGAGAGCGAGTGTGTGTGGATGTGGATGTGGATGCAGGGTTCTGGCAAATCCAGCACCCACTTGAACGAATTATTTTCCGTTTTACTTAAATTCATCCTATTTTTTTTTTTCATTAGTTGCTCTTTGCAGCCCATAGCAGGGTTTTATCACAAAGCAGGTCAGTCAGTGTACGCAGATAATGGTGACTATCATTACTGTCTGAGTTAGCTGACTCTTTGAGTAGTGGGGGTGACAAGAGATAGAAAAGCAAGATATGTTTTCAACAAAGATTTCTTTGCTTAAGTACTCTTGTTTGGCGTCATTTGCAATTTTCTAATCACACTATTACCCATAGGTATTTTAGTGTTTACAAATAATCCAAATATACACCGTTTCCCTTTCAGCGGCGAAATACAGTTGACTGAGTACTCGCAGTAACAGTGTTTCAAAGCTTGCGTTTTACCTACTTTATGTTTACATCAGGCCCATTTATAAGAACTTGAAGTGGTGCACTGTCATCATTTTATCTCTTTAAGAGTTGCAACATTCTCACACTTAAGATTTCAGCTTTAACCCTCGATAATTACATGGGGGCATTGTCTGTGAACTAGTAGGGGGGCTGTGATATTTTACTTTGTTCAGCCACTTCACGGACTATTGGGTGCGATGGTTCAGCAAGGCTTGGGACACTTGTTTTGCTAATTTTACACACTGCTTTGTGATACAATCTTGTGTAATGTGTGTAAATAACTTGTAGGTGCTGTTATATGTGGTACATATTGTAAAAAGAAGTGCAAATCCATCGGGATGTCCATGTACAATTCTGACATTAAAGAAAATACAAGCGTTTATCTGCATTGTCTTTGTGTTTTATCCCGGTTGGATTTGATGTTTTACTGACTTTTTGCATTACCGGCTTGACATGGTTTTATTTCAGTAAAGGAAAATACTTCCTCTCAAAGTGATGAAGAGTGCAATGAAGTGGAAAAACCTGAGATTTTTTAGCTATTATCAATTACAGTGCTGCTCAGTTAACAAATGCCTTGTTCCTCCTCAGGTACTTAATCATTCATCTCATTTATAAAGAGCTTGATATTCAGATACATTTACCAAGGACAGGAGAATAAAGCATGTACTGAAAGGCTGTAGTAGTTGTATATCTGTTTGTTATTGTAACTGTATAGCAGAGTTCTGTGAAGCAGGTTGTCAACAAACGGACACATTTTGAGATCACTGCACAGTTCAACTTTGCCAACACATGGGGGCGACATAGACTACTTTGTTCTGCTTTCTGTTTTTACTTTTTTTTAAAAAGGAGCTTGTGCTTAACAGGAACCTGAAATGCAACGTTAATTGACGGATAGCAAAATATTGAACATACAAACAAACTCTGTACCGTTCCATTAAAAACAATTAGCTGTGGAGTTTTTCTATCTATCTAGAGTTATGCTTCCAAAGAGATAATTGTAAGCAGTATTTACACACAGGGAGGCATTTTAAGGACAAATCAAAATTGTGAAACAAAATATCACAGGGTGAAATAGAACCGTTTGCAACAAATCATGATGACAAAATTATTCAAATTGCAGCATTTCAGATGACTCAGTGCATTAGTGTGCAGTTGTGTCACAATGATGAGCAATTAGAGGTAGTTATGTACTTCACCTAGGCAGCGGCATCTTTTAACACTTAAAAAACGAATGTGAATAGGACAGACCTGGAGCTGCCATGGATACCAGACAGTTAATAAAGCTTATGACCTCTGCCAAGAACGTTGTGCTTTCAGTCCTGTTTATGCATCGTTAGTTAGAAGGATATGTCAAAAAGTAGATAACTGACTTATAATTTGATATAATTTGCTTGTAATCAAGATAATGAGCCCAGGAGAGACTTTTTTTTTTTAAATGTTTGATTAAGTTTAGCACCAAAACCATCTAACCATAAGGCCTTGAAGCAAAAATGTGTCCAAATAGGCCACAACCATTTCCACCTACACACATATTTTCACACTTTTATTTTTTTTTTTTTACCACTCCTACAAATTTTATCCAATCTTTATCACATTTGCTGCGTAAAGCCTACAGGATCACTTTGAAAAAAATATTTGTTCAGACAATACATGCACATCTGTTCACAGCATACCTGCAAAACTTGATGGCATTTTCACAAGCCATTATTTAGCAGTCATGAGTCTGACTTGCTTGATTCATCCTTTGAGTTGGGAATCGTCTAAAAATCCAAAAGATAGTCTGTCATTATGTGTATTTTGATGCCGACCTGGATCCCGGTCTGTCTTTTAAATCTTAAAACAAGAGCAGTACGCAGTCATGGTAGACATATAAACCATCTTCTAGTATTATGGTCTTTGATGGAAAGCAATGCTTTATATTTATAACGGAGTGTATGAAAATCATTGGGGTGTGGAGGTGTGCTGAACGAGGGTCTCCTCAATATGTCAATAATATGACTGTGTACTTGTTTAATCATTATTTACTAAAAGAGGCACGGCATTAAAGAATTTAAAATGCTATACTAAACTTTTAACCTCAATATCTTAATGGAATGATAATACAGCCACCGATGTGCACAGGAGCAGTGAAATTTCAAATTGGGCTGAAAATTGAACTGAGCACGGGGTATAGAAATTAGGACCCTATCCTGCTCTCTGCAAAAATTGAGACTCCCTTCAGCCAAAAGAAAAATTACAATACCCATTCCCTTTTCTGACCCGTCCTCGCTCCCAATTAACTTTCTTACAGTCCCTAAAATAAGCCAAAAATCATGTTTCCCCTTGTATAGCAGAAGTCAGGTATTTGGTTCCATGTCTCTCTCTGATCTGACAGCCAGTTTGACCTCAGTGCCAGCACACACACAGCAGCTCTCACTAAGCTCCGCTGTCTATCTTCACTAAATCACTGCCAAAGAACCACCACACCTAAAGACAGTCGTAAAGGAGGTGCCACGGCCTTTGATGTGCTAGAGGAAAGCTACCAGGCTGACTGTACTTTGGGGTGAACTTTTTGGGTTCCCAAAAGTGAATGCTACTGTTTGATCTCCTGACTCTACCGGTCCATCACCACAGAGGAAGATACAGAACTGCATTGTTTATCCACCACATCCAGCGAGAATATCTGTTATTTCTTTCCTCTGCTAACACTGCACGGTTGTTTTTGTTTCATCATGTATCTGAAGGCTCTAAAGGCTGCTATTTGATGGAACCATAGAAGAGGAGCAGAGCTGACCGCAAGCTGTTTCACACTTCAAAAGAAGCACTGTGCGTGTGTGAGGGAGAGAGAGGGAGAGAAAGAGACATGACGAGAAGCAACAAGTGTCTGAATGTTCCAGAAAACCCCTCGAAGATGGCCATCTGGGCTGCGCTGGTATCAGCTCACACACATACACACACACACACTCATAAACACACACATATAGGTGTCTCCTAGGATGCCGTCTGGTCTGAAAGAGAGAGTTGGTGGTGTGTTTTGTGAACCAATACAGACACACACATACAAACGTCCATTCCGTCATAGCAACTGTGTGCATGTGTGGGCTTGACCATTAGGGAGTCTTCAATGGCAGACAGCTGGCGATCAATGATGCACTAGTTATCCCTCGTGTGCATGTGCGGATGTGCGCCGACGTACACAGCATAAGCACAATGGGTACTGGTAATTGCTGCACCAGGTTGCGCTAATTGATAGAGGACAGCATGCTTATGCACTCACATACACACAAACACATTAACACATTAGCACATGCACATAAACAGAAGCCAATCAGGCAGATTGAGAATGTGTCCCCAGAGAGATAGAGCAGCCGGAGAGCAGGGAGATGGAGAGGTGGTGGAGGAGACATGGAAGGAGGAGAGGAGGAGGAAGAGAGGTTAAACACTCCCCAGAGACGGCTGCTAGTCAGGGCTCTTAGTTTTGTGCACATAGGCTACGGTAGGTGAGCAGCGCGTGGCGTGCATGAAAACACAAGGTCTGAGAGATTGTCTCCTATTTTTGGGTCTGCTATGTTTTTGTGAATGTTCCTCCTCTTCAAAAGGAGCACCCCCCCCTTCCCCTCCCTCCCTCCTTTTCTCTCAAACATAAACATGCTTGCACACACACACACACACACACACACACACACACACACACACACACACACACACCAGATCTTCAGAGCTCCCTGCGCACCAGCATGTCCCTGTCTTCCACAAATGCCATGAAAAAAAAAAAAACCCATGAGCTGATCACCATAGCAACACGTTATATATCTTCCAGCAATATTTATCCAACCCAGAGAGGAGGGGTTGTGGTGGTGGTGGTGGTGGTGGAGGGTGGATGGAGAGGGGAGGTAGTGGTGGAGGTGGTGGTGGTGTGTGTGTGTGTGTGTGTGTGTGTGTGTGTGTGTGTGTGTGTGTGTGTGTGTGTGTGTGTGTGTGTGAGGGGGGCCGTGATGCAACTCCTCTAAAAATCAAACGGTCATTATAGAAGCAGGGTTGCGGTTCAGGCGGGTGGCCACAGGGCGGCAGCAGCGTCCAGCGCAGCAGGACCGTAGCATCACTTCAAGTCTAGTGGCTTTCAGTCATGTGCCACGCAGAGCTTACAGCCGTCAGGTTTTCATCCCAACCAAACAGTACACCAGCTTATTTCACTTTTTTAATAGAAGGTGTGCCGATGAGTGAAATTGGCTTTTGTGGTTTTAAACGGCGGTCTGCGTGCATCTCTCTGGCTCATGAGTGACAACCACTGGACTGGACAAGAAAGGTCCAAAAAGATGAATCAGTCCCTGTGCATCCTCACAAGCAGCACCTACCAGTGGGATGCTGGGCACGCATTAAAGGATGGAGAAAATGATTGAAGAAGAGAAGAGAAAACAAAATGAATGGTGGGCAGAAAGAGAGCAGGAATGATTGCAAGGTCCCCCTCCTCCCCAAGCATAAGGATTAGATGTTGTGCTTCTGGCTGCAGATGGGTTTGGGCTTGATTCTGTATGCGTGTGCACAGTGTGTAATGTGTCTGTGTGTGTGTGTGTGTGTGTGTGTGTGTGTGTGTGTGTGTGTGTGTGTGTGTGTGTGTGGGTTTATTTTTTGGGCTCAGGAAGCAGGTTAAGCAAGGAGGGGGTAGAGAGAGAGAAGAGAGAAGAAAAGGAGGGAGAGGGTAGTGAAGAGGAGGAGGAGGATGAGAGGAGGGAACAGGATGAAAGGATGTAGGTGAGTCTAGGAGGAGAGGAGGCCTAAATCCTCAGTGAGCTCCTGGGAGAGAGCAAGGAGAGACATGGAGAGACTAATGATGTGAGAAAGGGGGAAATGTAGAAAGACAGAAGAAAACAGGAAGAGACTGACAGAGTGTGTGTGTGTGTGTGTGTGTGTGTGTGTGTGTGTGTGTGTGTGTGGAGTGAGAGACATATAGACAGGAAGGGAGGGTAAAAAGTGTAAGTGTAGCGCAAGTCTCCTTGCTCACAGGTTTATATAGAAAAACCCAACAGGACCTGACAAGAGTCTGATAGGATCAACTCCTCTACGTGTTAACTCACTCATACACACCTACACACTTGCCCTCACACACACACTCACAGTCCCACTTGCCCTCTCTTCAGCATCGCTCCATTTTTCCAATATTCTGTGCTTGAAGTGATGTTTCGTTTTGGTACATTTTAAATATTTCAGCAGGCTTTACCTGGTGTGACTTAGTGAGCCATTAGCCTTCGACAGCGCCCAACCTGTACTGTACCTCTGTGGGTCGATCGCTCAGATTCAGACCCTCACCGGACTCTCTTCACCATTAACTTAAAAAAAAAAAGCGAGCCTGCAAAACAG
Organism: Dicentrarchus labrax; assembly: GCF_905237075.1. Classification (NCBI taxonomy): domain Eukaryota; kingdom Metazoa; phylum Chordata; class Actinopteri; family Moronidae; genus Dicentrarchus; species Dicentrarchus labrax. The sequence continues at coordinate 30,605,838 of NW_026136721.1, forward strand.
AAAATGTTGTTTTCAGCTCAGTGGTTTTAACCATCACCTTGTTGTGCTTTTCTCTCGGAGGTCAAGGACATGGAAATGTGTTGATGAGGACATTTGTCGGTGAGTGCTTGTGTTTAGTGCCACTATGAGTCAATCAATGGAAATGGACAAAATTTTGATAATGGATTAATTGTTGAAGTAAGGCAACACAGTGGTTCTTTATGGACTCATTTGACTTTTTGTTCAGTGTGTGATGTTGTGAGTTTGTGTTTTATTTTGTAAAATGAGAATAAAACTAATTTTCCATTTATAGCTTGTCAAATGTGATAAATTGCTGCTTCTCTCGGTTTTATGGCATTGTCTTATTTTACTAATTTTTGGCAAATGGGTATTTTTCGTCTATACTGGATAGCCAACAGTAGAGGGATGACAGGAAATGTGGGAGGAGAGAGATGGGGAAGTGTAGGCGTTGTGCCTAATGGTCAACGCCCCAGCCCCTGGACCCCTGGGACATGTTGTTCTATATCATTGTAAATCCAATATCTTTGTATATCTCTGTTTTTCAGTGTTCAAACCAGTGGTCAAACAAAAGACATCCCCTTGGGCTCTGGGAACTACTGATGGGCAATAAATAAAAAAACAAAACAATTACTAAGTGATAATGTAAATAATATGCTGTACAATGTCGGAGGGGTTGCCTGAAGTGGTACAATAATTATCATCAAACTCTGCATTTCCCATCAGCTCTACAGAGTCTTTTTGGCTCTTTCAGCTAATTGTTTTGGGTTTACCCTCACAACTTTACTGTTTTTATTCAGTCTCACCGCTCACAACAACATCATTTCGAGCAGCAGGAGCAGTCAGCTATTTTCAGCAAAAACAGCTCTAAGAAACCCATTGCAAACTACCTGCCCTGCACCAAACAGCAAACAGACAAAATTAGAGACTAACTGGTGAACACAGCGGGGCATTTACCTGCTAAAGAGCTGAATATTTCCCTCAGGAGTTGATGGAGACCAAAGCAGAACTTATTGAAATGGAATATTGAACATGACCCCTCGCTAAAGGGGTCAGTATGCAGGACTTGTGATTACATCTGAAGGCAAAAGTGGTTACAGCTGTTTTTACACAATCTTTCCTCAAGGGTATTCATACAAAGAGTCGCCCAATGAAGTGGCTGTGTTTGTCATATTGTTGGTTTCCAAAGGGAAACAAGGCCCTCAGTTCAGATGACAGACAGGTGTTTGGATTGAAGAATATTGACAATTAATTCTGGTTTGTTTCTGCAGGATTCTGTTTATCAACTTTATCAGGTGTTAATACGTCAGTGTTGAGTTTTTGGCCTGTTCCCCTGCTGTACCCAAGTGGCCAAAAAAAGCAACCCAAGAACCTGCTGCTGGACATGAAAGTTGAGTGAGGCTGTCCAGCTGAGAACGGAAGTCTTTTAAGCCCATTTGAAGATGAAGAGAATTCAACAGAAAGGTTGGGGATGAAAAGGTCCGGTGCAGGAGGAGATTACAGACGTGTATCAGGATGCGTCAGAGAAGTACAAAAAATCCTTTTGGTGACTCAGGATGAGGAGGCAGATCAGTGACCTGTCTGTGCTCTGCAGGTTAGAGACACACTGATCTTGAGTGAGATTACTGTCTGAAAGTGCGAGAATAATTTTCATGAACTCCTAAACCCGTGAGACATATAATTTGGGAGGAAGGACTCAAATATTCAAAAGGGCCTGAGTCAATTTCCTCAGTTGAGGTCAGTAAGAAAGCTTGTTAGTGGAAAAGGCATAATTTTCATTTCAGGGTTGGGGGAGAGAACTACTGGGAACTGCTCAAGCCACCACAATTATATTCTTCATTGACGAGAGCACTGTGCTCTTAATGGGATACTATTCATGTGAATAATATACTGCATATACTCTACGTCTGGCACTTAGCATGACATACTGACCCAAGCAGTGAACTGAGAAAGGGAGGGAAATGTTAGCTGTAATTCTGACTACAGTACAGCAGTGGGAAAGAAAAAGAAACAAAACATTTGTTTTCTGATGATTCAATAGGTCGTCCTTTCGGAATATACTAATATAATTTTTCATTCATTCTGTTTTGTATGGGTTGAACAAGCAATAAACAGAACATGCTGCTAATTAACTAATTAACTTGGCAGATGATTATATTCTTGGACAAAGCCAAGTAAGCCATTTTCTCCTGCTTCCAGTTAAAGGTCCAGTGTGTAACATTTAAGAGGATCTATGTTTTCATTAGTGTAGTAGTGTTTTTGTTACCTTAGAATGAGCCGTTATTATCTACAGACGTTGCTGGTCGCTGCCGTGTTGAACCGCTGGCTCTAAGGGAGGGTGAAGCGAGGGATTTACAATCTGCAACTACACCACTAGATGTCACTAAATCCTACACAATGGTCCTTTAAAGCGGATATATTTGAAATGAGAAAACTGTGACGATGTAAAAGGGGTCACTTGTAGTGATGGACCTCCAGAGAATTACCACCTGAATCTGTAACTCTTCTCAGCTTTACGGAGCAACGCAAAGAGTTTCTGCTATTTGTTGCTGTCTTTACTGTTTTGGTAATCTCCTTGATTTCTGCAGCAGGCAGAACCCACTGCTTGCTCAGCACCCAAACAGACACTTTTAGCGACTAGCTGGTGAACATAGTGGAACATTTAGCAGCTATAGAGTCAGATATTTCCCTCGGGTGTTGACGCAGCAGCAGCCAAAAACACAACTCAAAATTTATGATAATGTTCTGTAAAAGGTGGATGTGTACACAACTGTTTGCTAACAAGACTGCTATATCAGCTTAAAAGGAGGTGATATGTCAGTGGCTTTTTCCTGCTGCCACCAAGTGGCCAAACAAAACAGTTTTTTTACTTAATGTTTTAAAGTGTATTATGGCTAACAATCATGACACCAACTGCTGTTATGTTAGCTTAAGGCTATCCACTGTTATCTATCTATCAACCTTTATAGGTACCCACATTATCTATCTACTGTTATAACTGAAAGTGAAACTTTCTCTCTAATGAACTTACTGGTCTGCTGTGTGAGAACGACCATAATGTCTGAACCCCTGGCTGCAGTGTCTGTCTGCCTGTTTCTCTTTCTCTCATACGTTTGAGGAGAGGTGAGATTGTCATGGACACTCTATAGAGTTAATTGAGGGGGATAAATGATTTATATGAAATATTAGGTATGACAAGTCTCCTTGCCTCCTCATAAAATTACACCTGTGGTAAGTGGAAGGTGCGGGGGGAGGATGAGATCCATTCTGACATGCTGTTGTGCGTAAAGGATGAGTTATGAATTTTTCAAGGCTATCTTAACACAATACTCATATGCCTATAAGTTATTGGTCGCTGTAATCATTCCTCCTCTCCACGATGGCTGTGAAGAGACTGTGACTCCAATATAAGAAGGACGAAACCCACAGTCCCTATTCTAAGTAAAAATATACTGTGAAGTTTAACCAAAGCTAATAGCCCCCCAGAAGAAGAAAAAAAGCCAAATCAAGTTACAGCCTTTTTGTACAACATTCCCTCTCTGCATTTCCTGTGACATTGTTTCCTTGCTGAGCTGTAATAGAGGGGTTGTAACAGAAAGAGCCAATTTTGTACTAAAAAAAACCTGCAATTAGGTTTCCAGTATAACTGAAATTTACAATGCATTTGAGTGGATTTTATCCCCCATCTCTTATATTACAGTTGCACAAGGTTGCAATCACCTTCTCAGCAAGTGCGGATATAGGGTGGCTAGATCCCAACAAACCAAATGTGGGACAAAGAGCATGTTTGTGTGGGACAATGTAGGACACGTTACCAATGCTGTGAGGCAGTCTCAGTAAGTTTTGACATGTCTGTCTAACTTTCCTGTTCCCTGTTGGTTGTAACATCTCTATGCTTAGCCCTCTGGCTGATTCAGTATAGACTATGCAGGTTAGGCTGAAGGCTAGGCATGTGAAGGACTTCAATGCAACTTTACTAAGTGCCACATAAAAGGAAGATAAAGTTTCACAGTTCATATGGTCATATGTAATAGTCTGCGATAGTTGCCTTCCACCACCTGTACCCAATTATAGGCAGTTTCCCAATCGTTGTTGTAGCTACATGTCATTTTATTTGTGGTAGTTTCCATCCTATTCTGCCTAAGTATGCATAGTGTGTGATTGTGGTGACTCACTATTTTCCCTGTTGGGTGTAGCACAGCAAAGAAGGTGGCAGTTTAACCTGCACTTGACCCACATGTACACCAACTGACTGACATTAAACACAACCCCGTGATAACAGCCTTCCCTGCTTTCTTCACAACCATGGGACAAAAAAAAAATATTAGAAAAGCGTCTGTCAGCCAGTCGTTTGACTTTGGAAAACCAGTCTCCATCAAGATGTCAGACTAGTCTCATTATGTGTGGATGTGGGGACAATGGAACAAAAGTGGGACACCTGCTCACCCTATATGGACTATATGGAGGAATGATTACAATTTTCTCGATGTTTATAGAAATAATCTCTGCACACCTAAATGTGTGACAGGTGCGTTGGAGGCAGGTGCAATTTGAAAACAATGACAGCTCCAGCACAGGTCTATACCCAACAGTGTGATTGAAGTAATGCATTGTTTAGTCTGTGGAGGGCAGTAATGTGTGAAGAGTGTGGAGTTCTGTATATCTTATACCTGTGTACACCTGGATGAGTTAATTTATCCTTTACTGATCCCTGTTGGGAAATTAATTCTCTGCATTTGACAGATCCAAAGTACTAGCAGCAGTACGCAGCCACCATGCTTCGCTCCAGTCAAATGCAGTGACTGAAGATTTAACTTCCATGCATATTTTTGATGGTGAGGTGACAATGCTAACCACCGTTCTGCCTACAGAAACCACTACAAAAAGCAGCCGACTGTTAATTTTGGAAAGTTACAGAAATTGGGTGATGCAGAACCTCCTGTCCAAACATCTGAGGAGCTTTTAATCTCTTTCAGACAGCCAGAACATTTGCAGTACATTTTCGCCTTCAGCCTCCCTGGAACAGCATGAAAAGAAGAATACACTCAACTGTTGATGTTCAGACTCAGGAGGAACTACGTTCAATCTGTTCTGACCACAGAGAAGCGGACCAACAGTTTTTCCTCACACAGATAGCAGAGGAGTTGAGGAAATTTGATAATCCTGTGTAAATGTTTTTTTGTGGATTTAGAAACAGCTTATCCCTGTTCTCCCTGAGGTATCCTGTCAGAGGTGCTGCAGAAGTGAGAGGTGCCAGGGTCACTGCGATGAGCTTTCAGTCCTTTTACCCTCAGAGAAAGAAAGCTGTGCTCACTCTTCTGGCATCAAGTCAACCCTAAACCAAGGAATCCCACAGGAGCATGTAGAAGGAGTCAGAGGTGGATGTTGCTCGGAGGAAGTCATGTAGTCTGCTCTGACCCGGGTAAATCTACACATTTACCCGGAAGCGGATTGGATTCGAACCCCGGGCCGCTGCAGCAAGGACTCAACCTTGGTACATGCTGTGCCAGCTCTACCCGGCGAGCTATCCAGGCGCCCGCAAAATATTCTATTTTTCAAACTGTTTACTAAAAGACCTTGTATAGATGGGAAATACTTGCATGGATACAGTCATTTCTTGGCTGAAAAGCTTTCAGATTAGCTCTAAAACAATGTCTGAACCAGTGCTCTGTGTTGTTGGTCCACCTTTAATTGCTCAGCAGGGTTTGTCTCTAATGGTTAAACAAAGGCTTTTGTGCTGCAGCTTGAATAATAAATTCAGAATACATAAGCTAGTATCACAATGCAGCATTAGTGATAATCTCCTTATTTCTAGCTAATGTTTTTGACCTCAAAGCCCGTCCACTTCTCAGAAACAAACTCCTCTGAAAAAGGACAACTGCTCTTTGACTTTCACGCTCTGATAAAAGTGATCCATAAAGTAATGTACCACTTTAATATACTGTAAGTGTACGGAACTTATCTGTAATTCATGCATTAATAAGCGCAAGACTCAGCTTGAATTAATGCATGAATAAATGCATGGCATATGAACTCATGAAGGTCCGTGCTAATTAGAGAGTGTAATGTGATGACTCCATACATGGCACATAAAAATCTTACTTAAGATCATTAACTAACATGTGTAACTGATACATTAATTAGTCTGTTGGTTTAAATGAGCCCTGAGCATTACTTCATGGTGGCTTGAGTCCAAGTGAGGGCACTCATTATTTTGAGATCTGAGTCATCGTATTTGTGACTTGAGTCTTAAGTCTGACTTAACTATGTGCTGATTGATACGGACATGTACTTAAATTACAGCTGCGTGAATCTCCTCTGAGACCTCAGCTCTTCTTCTCAGTCATCTCACACATACTCCTCTCTGACTCCTCATCAGTCTTCTTCTGTCAAACTACTCTCTGGATCCACAGTTATGATGTCCAAAGATTTCATTATTTATAAATGGTAATGACATAATAATAGGGCTGCAAACAACTAATTATTTTCATTATCAGTTAATCATTTTGGTCTTTTTTTTTAATCAATTGATTTGAATTTGAATTTAGACTAGACGACTAGTCTAAAAGTAATTAAACGCTCTGAAAAAATGCAAAATTAAGCACAATTTAAAGACTTTGTAAACACACAAACTACACACACACAGCCAGGCTCCACAAGTTACTGTTATTTACATCAGTATCGTGTTATATGCATTTGATGCGGTCGCAGATGTTACATTATCGTATTTAAATGTCAGTAAATAAACACGTTGGGATACTACTGAAATTGGCAACATATGGACAACAACATTTGGGCAGATAACTCTGTGAATGATTAGAAAGAAAATGAATAAGCTGCTCATGTTATTATAGACGAGAGAGAGATTGATGGCTCATGGGTGATTGATCGTTGTGGAATAACTTAGTACACGATGCCTTTTTCTATTTTTTGTCACAACTGGCTGGATTCACTTTGTGAACGACAAAATGTAGAGATAATGGCATCGCCAATGGTGTGAAGTTACAGAAGATAATGTTACAGCTTTTAGGGAGCATGTAAGATAACGCTACGTTAGCTATCTAAACATGTCCTGTCAGTCTGCATATACAGCGAGGCTCTTAACCTACCATACTTTGGGTGTTTTCTTTTCAACTCCAGCTCCACCATTCTCTAACAGATTAGTTGTGTGAGGTTAGATGGTAGAGTGAAATCAGCTGCTAGAATCTCAAAGCATACCACAGTAACCAAATGTTATGACTATGACTTCTAAAGTGGGACAAAGAGGACTCTTAAAACCAGCGGTGGCATTTGGGCAGGGACGAGGGGCTGCCGCCTGCTGAGGCTGTATCTGTAAAGACACAATTAACCAGCGTTGTACAATAATAAATAAATCATTTGTTTAATCAACCAGTATTTCTAGTGTTGACTACTGAGATTAGTAATCATGTAACTGACTAGTCGACTAATTGTGCACACACACTTAGTAAGAATATACTGAATAGCTGTCGCAATTTACAAAAGCCTAAGGTGTTCCAGAGTCATCAGATTGCTTTTTTTTTTAGTACCAAACACCAAATTATTAATTTTACAATATTACAACAGAGAATAAAACAGAGGTTGGCACAAAATAATGTTTGGCATATTTAATTTCTAGTTGTTTTAGACCTAAATAATAATAATGATAATGGAAACAACATACAAAATTGCTTTCTTATTCAATTTTGTGGCACTAGCTTTTGAACTTAAAGAACAAGGCTGTCAGTAATCAATATCATATTGTCTGTGTAGCTTAAGTTTAAATGACTTATTCCCCTCAACATTTGCAAACAAATGTGTATTAATCCGCAGATAAAAATAGTTCCTCCCGTTTTAGTAACATTTGCTGGAACAGTGCCCTGCAGTTGTAGGAAACAATATTTTTTTTCTTCTTCTTTTTGTTAAAGATCTTTGTGACCTGTTTTGAAAGATTTACATCTTCAGTAAGAACATGCTTTGGGCTGAGTGCCACAGAAGGGAAGTCAGAAAGTATAGAGATACAGATTTACACATCATGGGACTTATTGAGAATAAGAAAATACAGAATGAGCCATATACTTTAAATTGAGCCTTTTTAAAATATATTTTCTGGGGCTTTTATTTCCTTTAATCGTGACAGCTGAAGAGTGACAGGAAAGGGGGGAGAGAGAGTCGGAGCCGAAACCCACGGCTGCTGCAGCAAGGACTCAGCCTTAGTGCATGGGGCGCCAGCTCTACCAGCTGAGCTACCAGGGCTCCCCAAATAATAACCGAATAATGTATGGAGAGAATCACAAATGTTCTGAAAATTTTATTCTAAAAAATTGAGAAAAGTGGACTGTTACAAAGCCTATTACAATGACGCTACTCACGTGTAGAGTAAATAATTAGAATTTTTTTTAAGTATCAACCTTATGAAAAACAATAAAATGTTACTAACAGTTTAGACGTTTTGAAAATAATGTGTCCAGAACTGGAGCTACATTTGGTCAGTTGTGCTGGTGAGAAAAGAGTTCATGAATTTTAAAAGATCTGGTCACCAAACACATTTTGTGTCAAAGCAAAAATGATTCACAGTTTAGACCACATAGACTGTTGTGGTGCTGACTGTGTGAAGAGTGAACTCAAAAAAAAAAAAGAGCTGTAATTCCTGCTGAGTCATGAATTTATTAGTATTAACATTCATTACTGATGATAAGTTATGTACACTTATAATAAGTGTTACCAAAAATCAAGTTACACCTGCTCCTCACGGTGTTTAATTTTCAAGTTTTCTCTCTTTTCCTCGACAAAAATCTGCTTTCATGACAAAATGTGCGTGTTTTCATAGTGATATCTGCTAATGTTACTTTCAGAGTGGGACAAGACTGTGCTGTCCAACTGTCAGCTTAAGTTAAAGCCTGAACTTCAGGCCAGTCTGTGTATGAATGTGTGTGTGTGTGTGCAGGTGCCAGGATGCTGATGCCGAGTTCACAGGGGCGCAAACACCATAAGGCTTTTTTAAGAACTGTCATATGCAGGCAAACAACACGTACACAGACACACACACAGTGCGAGTACACTTTCCGCAGGTACAGAACACTCTTAACACACTTAAAAAGCGTCTCCCTATCCATCTCCCTGCTGTAGATCCCTAAGATGGCGGTCATCACTGTCACTGACGTCAGCAGAGTGCCAGTCGGCTGATGTTTCTGCTGCTGTTACAAGTATGTGACTGAGTTCTCTGTGATGAAATAAAACCTGACAGATTAAAAAGGGAGGTGGACAGCTGGAGAGCCAAGGGGGCACTAATATCTTGTAGAAGTCAAATCTTTGTCCGTGCCGTCACACCTCTTCACAATTCTAATTTGACAGCTGCCACCATTCAACTATCCTTCGTACTTCCTACCTTTCCTTTCATTCTCTCCGTTCAGCAGCTTCTCTATCTCTTTCTTCTGCACTCTATATCTCTTTCTTTCTCTCTCCTCCTCCTACGCGCGCCCCCTCACCTCTTTTCTCTCGCCGTTTGATCAGCGGAGCAGCATCTCAGCAGGAGTATTTAAGGAAAGAGAAGGCTCCCCTGCTTTATTCTCTCTTTCTTACCCCTCCGTCTTACATCTCTCTCTGCTCTCGTGTGCCTCTCTCCCCTGTTTTCTTCTCACTTTAATATTCCTTCTTCACTTCTCTTTCACACACTTTCTTATCTTTTTCTTTCAAAAATCGTCACAATGTAGGATTTAACACAGCAACCAAAATACATCTGTGTGTGTGTGTGTGTGTGTGTGTGTGTGTGTGTGTGTGTCTTTAAGTGTCTGAACAGAGAGAGGGTACAGTAGTAGTGTTCAATTACACAGCAGGAGAGTTGCCTCTGAGTCACTCAAACTAATCTGGCCTGAAGGTGCAGCTCCAGAGACCTGCAGTGTGTGTGTGTGTGTGTGTGTGTGTGTGTGTGTGTGTGTGTGTGTGTGTGTGTGTGCTGTAACTTGTACTGTGTGTCTATTTCTGTATATGAGTTTAAGAAGTAAGTATGCATTAGTTAGCATTATTATCTTGTTTTTTCATATGGTAAGAGTTTTATATTCTTTATTCTTTTTGTCAACAAATCCTCCTAAAAGACTTTTTAAAACAACATCTGCTTCTGTAGCTAAAACCTGCCTTCTTAACCACGGTTGTTGTCCAAAAACAAAAAATTTAAATGACAAAAAGTAGCCAAAATGTTGCACTGGATGACATCTTTTATTACCATGAACATGAGCACAGTAGTTTATCTTAAATTCCACATCCACCTTCCTGCTGCAGTAAATACTCACTAGAGCACCAAATGTGTTTTCATACACCGGTGAACTTACTCCTGCTTGAGTCATTTTTGCTAAAAGCTTCACTGCCCTGCTATTTTAGGAAGTTGGAGTAATGAGGTAATTGGGTAAGTATTGAGAAACAAAAGAAGGAGTCAGTACACTCCGGCAGAACTGCTTGTTGGATGAGTGAATAGCTTGGTAAATCCCCTATTGGGGCTGTGTCCGACCATTTCTGCAACCTTCTGAAATCGACAATCCAAACATTCACACCACTTTCAGGCCCTAATGGGCAGCTGTGTGGAGGTGAGAAAAGCAGCTTTCTAGCTCACTTGTTTCAGAAATATGTTAATACAGAGTATACAGTATGATATTGTCAGACAGAGTGAAAAAGTTACTTTAAAAAGAAGCAAACTGGAAAATCTGAGCATTAAAGGGATGCCTCATACTCTGTACTGTGCTCATACTTTAAACAGTACAAAACAGTTTGTAATCATCCTAAAGTTGTGCACTGCGGTAGCTGGTAATGTGTGTATGTACAGTACAGTATATAAGCCAGTTGTTGGGAATTTGTACCTCAGGACTAAATCCCCACATTGGGGCTCAGGAGACGTTACACAAGACAAAATTGTTCATTAGATGCGACAACTACTCTCACCGAGCTGCAGAACGACGCCTGACAGCCTCACACACCTCATCAAGTATTTAATGCAAACTATGTTTCATGCATGGCTGTCTGTGTGTGCTGTACGTCAGTCTTTGTGTCTGTGTCTGTCTGTGTGTGTGTGTGTCTGTGTGTGTGTGAGAGAGAGAAAGAGAGAGAGTATGTGCAGTTGAACAACTCTTGATAAGAGCAATGCACTGGCAGAAGATAGAAATGCATCCTCTCACTCTCCCTGACACACACACACACACACAGATGAGGCCTCCAGAGTTCAGCTGGCTCTGCCCATTGCCGTGGGCAGTGAGCCTTTGTGGGACACTGCATTGTGGATATTGTTAGACACCAAAGCCGTATAGAGCGTGGAAGATGAGAATATAAGAGGCAAATATTGCGTGAGAGTGACTGACAGCACAGATGTAAAGAGACAGAAGAAATGTACTGACTGTAAACCAGAAGAAAAGCTGTGGTTGTTACAGTTACATTTTTCAGTTTGTTTTACTTAGGGAAGGGATAATGTTTTACGGTTGTGTTTGAAATGATTTCCTACCGTGTAAAGAAGAGAGAGAAAGAAAATACTCGAATCAAATTGGCTGTCTAGCGTCTGTTAGAACCAGCACTGACGGACTGCTGTTTCATCAAAGGACATCTCACATTACGCAGCAAAGTTATGTCCTGATTTCGGCCTGAGTGACAGTTTTGCTTGTTTGAGCGCTCACACTGAAGCACTGGCGAGTGCAGGAGCAGGAAGGTGGCAAAGCTCCATAATGACCTCAGTGCGTCCTGAATCATCCGGTGAGCGCGGGTCCTTAGAATTATGTTTGAAGACGGTTCAAAAAGAACAGACAGCCATTGTTAGAGGATACCTTGACTTGGCCTTGTATATACCTCATTACTGAACACAGAAATAGTTGTGGAGGACAAAAAGGGAATGGTAAAGTGAGTTAGGGACACAAGAAAAGTTGAAGTAGTAGCTAAGCAGTTAGGTAACAGCACACATTCACCAGCTAATGTTCTTGATAAACCCTTAATTCTATTTTTTGGAATTGTTGGTAAAATGATTTTAAAGGAGATTTTAAAAGAAAAAAACGCAACAATTTCTTAGAAAAGCCTCTTTTTGTTGGTATAATGCATTAAAAACATGTTCCAGTGAGAAAACAATAGTAGTTTGGTGATGTATGACTCAACGTTTTCCCCGGGGGACAGCTATCATAGGTGAAACCAGCGGGAAACTACAATGATTGATCGAATTGGCAAAAAGGTTGTGGTGGTTGGATAAAATTGCAAAGTCACACACACACACAGTTCTCAGGGATTGATTGAATTTAAGATTGTAACATTGCAACTTACTAGAGGGATAAACCTTAATTTATAAGTGACAGGTTTTTACATTTGTGTATTATTATGGAAGTATCAAAAAAGAAGTGTGTTGAACTTATCAAGAGCCAGTGATTGGTCTGTCTGTTCTGGGCTACTGTAGAAACGGCGGAGACAAAGGCCACGTTAATGTAAAACCCTGCATGGTTGCAGTCAATGGAAGCGGAATTCAATCACTAAAATTAGAGGTAAAATGTAGGATTGTCCATGGCACTGATGTCAATCAGGTGAAGAAGTGGAAGGGTGGTCAGCCATGTCACCTCTCCTGATTGCTGAAGAGGTCCCTGATTTGCATCGGCCATAATCAAGTCCTCTAGGTGGTCTTATAACTCACATGTCAGCAGCGTCTTTACGCCTTCAGCCATACCCTGGGAAAATGTATTCAGTGAGACCTACATGGTCTCTACTGCCACAGTGCAGTTACTTAAATAACAGTTCCTTTTTGTTGATATATGGCATTAAATCAAGTACCATTCTTCCATCCAGTCATTGGATTTGTATTCCTCGACAGTGGCTCACACCACAGCTGACCACACAGAGATAGCAAACAAAACACTGCATGTCTTGGAAAGGATTTAGATGCCTATGCCCTGAATGTTAGGTCACATTATACTTACATACCAAGAAAGCCAGGCAGAAATCTGCACTTTCCTTGTATCCCATTGGGATGTGGAGAGTGGCCTCTAGCTCTTGAGCCAACTGACTTGCGAACAGGGCCTGAGTAGCTGAAAGGAGAGGAAAAGGAGTAGCGCCTTTAAGAGGCTGACGTTTTTTGAAGTGTCTCAACAATTATTGGATTGATTGCTAAGACATTGGGTGTACACGTTCATGGAGAATAATTCCTCCAGGTTAAAATGATTTTTGTTTTGTTTTATAGCGCGACATAAAAAAAAGTGACATAGAAGATAAATAAGATAGACATAAGGGATAGACATACAGACAATAATATAAAGCAGTTACAATGATGCATGTGATGATATGATACCAGACCAGGAATAGAGTTTAGATTAGATTAAGAAGGGTGTGTGTGTGTGTGTGTGTGTGTGTGTGTGTGTGTGTGTGTGTGTGTGTGTGTGTGTGTGTGCATGTTTGGATGTCTGCAGGAGAGATAGTGATATGTATCCATGTCTGGAGTAATGAATACGGCATATAACAGTAATAACAGTGTTAAGATTATAGTTAGTAGTATATAGTAGGTTCGGGTCGGGTTTGGTCACGTCGTCTGGACGAGCCTACTTGAAATTCTTTTTGGGTGAAAATAAAGTGTAAAAAATAAATAAATAAATGATGGACCTACTGTCTGTGTTGGACTAATTCCAGTTCTGAGCTGGGGTTTGTTATTCATTCACATAGGCTATTTGAGGTAAATATTCATGTAGCCTTGCTAAGGATGGAGGACCAAATTTGTCAATGGGTAAGTTTGTAATGCATAAAACAATTCCTTCTGATGGTCATTTATAAGCTGCACTGCCCACAAATGTGTAATCAGGCAAGCTGTAACCATGGTAACAACAACTGCGTGACAACAAACTCATTGCTTTAGCTTACAATAACTGTGTCAGGTTCAGGTCTGGCTCTTTTACTACTTTCTCGGACTCTGGTCGGGTTCGGTGTGTTTGTGTGTTTGTGTGTGTATACAGGCTGATGTGTGTGTTGCAAAAGGCCTAAAATAAGTCTTTGTTTTATGACTGAAAAGCAATGACATTCCCCATCAGCCTGAGCTTTACTTTGTGTGTAGTGCTAGTAAGCAGTTGTTAGCATGCAAACACACTAAAAAAAGATGGTGACATGGTAAACCTTTTACCTGCTGAACACCAGCATGCTGATGTTACAATTTAACTCAAAGCTAAAAGCCTAAAGTCTTACAGAGCAGCTAGCGTGGGTGTAGACTGACTCTTACAGCCTGGACACGGCGCCCGCGTCTGCAGCGAGTGTGTGTTGTCTTGCTTTTTATTTCGGCGTCCACGTTAACAGAGGTTATTCCCCCCGAGCCGTGTGCGCTTCCAAACAGACAGTTCATAGTCATATCGACAATATATCTGCAACATACACACCTTTCACTACTGTTTCAATGTCTGATAACCTCCTGTGTCTGTTTCAGAATAAAACCTAAAAACCTTTCCGTTAACAAGGCTTTTAGTGAATCGTATTAGGCAAATTCAATGTAGAACGATAGGGTTGGCAGCAGCAGTACAGCAGCAGAAACACTCTTTGTGTGGACACCATAGGCGTGCAAGCAGCAGCAGCAAGGCAGCCATCAAGGACTGCTCACGTGGGCAGCATGTCCAAGGCTTTGGCAGTTTTCCTATACCCGTGCATTAAGAGGAATTTCAGTTTCAGTATCTTAGTCAAAGATTATTTGACATGTGGACAGGAGGATGTAGGGATTTAATCACCGACCCTGTGATTAACGGCCAACCTGCTCCGGCGCCTGATATACAGCCTCCCTGGGCAAGGACCAAAGGACAGGGAGAGGATTGATAGGGGTCAGAAAGTTTTACAAACCTTTTCATTTGTTGCCAAGAAAAAAATTAACTAGACCAGGCAACTGCTCAAAAACCATAGCACAGAACAACAGATTGACTGATTCTAAAATTGTACTATGGCAAAAGTAAGCTGTCACAGGAACAGAACAGATCAGCACGGACCGCGGTCAGGTCGATACACAAACAGGAACGTTGTCTGTCAGGGAAACATGTTTCATCTAACATCTGAGTCTCAGCGAGAATAAAGCTTCCCACCGTTTGTATATCCCGGCAGACAGGCGCAAATAATGTCTCAGTGATTAAGTAAGAAAGATCTGACACAGGCTGAGTACTTCCCACCAGCAGCAGACATTACAGTCAGCATGAAACTCTTCAAACACCATGGACAGCTCCTGCACTGCTGACTCTTTCACAATCAGAACATCGGATAGAGACACAGCAATACCACCTCTGTGCTGTCCACCAGTGCTTCTCAGACGTTTCCTATATAATGAGGCTGCACCATTAGTGTCTGATCTATTAGGAAAAACACTTAAACGCTTCATTTCAAATGTTTAGAATCCATTACCCATGGAAAACCAATTATTTTTTCATCCAATAACACTGAGACGGCACTGCGGTTGCACTGAACTGCATCTTTTTGTGAATTTAGTGAGAAACTTGTGCTTCACTGAAGATCTTTCTCATCCTCACTGTAGCGATTAAAGTCTTTTCCAGAGGTTTAACAGAAGGTGACAGCTTACAACAGTTAATCACTGCATTTAAAATACAAATACTGAATAACAAAAGTGGTTTATAGAATTTACATTTAAATTTTTTTTAAATTTACAGAATAATTATTTTAGGAATTATGCATGACTGATATTTTTTAAATGTCGCAGTACCCCAAAGTACCCCTGGGGATATGCGTACCCTAATTTAAGAAACACTGCTCTACACAGAGAAATAAAGTCAATGTCTGACCTCTTGTTGTTGTTTTATTTGCCAGAGTTGGAGGAATTCAAGCGTTAACCCATATCCAAAGTACGGAACCAGGAATCAGGCCGAGTGGTAAGTTTCCTTTTAAGAAAGAAGTTGGTTCAAGGACTCTTCCTATATTGTGGATTTACAGGCTTTTCTGTCCATGTGATGCCCTAAAAAAGCAGCAGGATTCACTTCAACTGCATAGATGACTCAATTTTTAAACATCTATGTGGTTACAACTAGATAATTTATGGCTCCAGTCAACAGGGCTGAAAGGTCAGTTTATGCAACTGAAAAACATGTTTGACACTGACGAGTACTTAAACAAATTGCTAACTCAATTTAATTTTCTAACTTTCAGAAAACACATGTGAGGTGCAGTTTCCCTACAAATCCTCAAAATAGTCAAAAGTCCAAATAGTTTGAGGTAGAGTCTGGAAACCCTTCAAACAACTCAGGTTGAAGAAAAAATCAGCGAAAATCAAAACGAGAAATATTTATATAGTTCTGAGAAAATATAAAACCAATGTTCCTGGATCGTGTGTTTTTATTTCCTTTAAATGGAGTGTGGTGATGACTGAGCACTTATCTGTACGATGTGATGAAGAAAAGTGGAGGGAATCGGTCCTTGTGACTGGTGAGACGCTCCTCTGCACAACCATTATGTGTCCTCTGCTCGTCTCTTTCTATCACAAATCATCAGGTGCACACACAAAACAATTAACCTGCAACATTTGGATCATCAAATCAAACCAACCAAATTAATGAATTTACAGTACCTTATAAATTACTATACATTCAATAGTCTAAGCTGCTGCACATTCAGGGTTGGGACGGTTACTTTAAAAATGTATTCCAGTATAATACTAAGTACTTGTTGTCAGTAACGTACTCCAAGTATCACAATATTGACTGATTACTTTCTGTTACTTCTGGATTATCTCAACATCAATAAGATGATGTATTCTATAAAACGACAGAGCAATGTAACTTGAAAAAAAAAGAAAATGGAAACCAAGATTTTTATCATTAAAATGTGTCTTCTGGGTGTATCTTTTTTTTTTTTAAAACTTGCTTTTAATGAAGCAAATTCAGACCATTTGCACAGCAGGAAGGCATAACTTGCACTTGTGATATGTTGTATTTTAAAATTTTTATTAAATGTAAATCTGATTACGATCTTTTTTTTTTAGCTCTAATGGATTACAGTTACCTTTTTATGTATCCTGATTACGTAACTCCATTACTTGTAATCCATTACTCCTCGAGCCTGTGCCGGTGTAAAACTACTAGCGAACAACACAACAACATGAACAGCATTTCATTTAATTCCTTCAATTTTTGCTTTAGTTAATTCAACTCAAGTTCTTCTCCAATAGTTTTTTAGTAAGTTGTAAAACAAAAACAAAAAACATCCAGTTAATTCTCACTTTTAGTGTCAGATACATTGAGTTAGCTATGTTAGCTAGAACCCTTGAACTAATTTTTTAAATCTTGTGTTAGTACATTTAACTCTGCGTAATTAAGTAACTGCAGCCACTGTTGTTGTTTCGCGCTCTGCAGCGCCACCACAGCCCTCTGGTGGACTAAAGGAGTATTGCAGAGGCAAGACACCCACAAAGTACTGGTTCCTTTATTTAATGTGGTGCCAGGAATAAATAATCTTTGCCAATTAATAATAAGTAGCCATCACAATTTTCATAGGTTTGAAGTGTGATTATTATTGTATTATTATTGGTTTTTTTAGGTCTAACAGGAGTATTTTATTGATGATAATATGTTTTTTTTATTGTGTTGTTTTGTTGGTTGTATGATGTCTATATCTTTACAAAGTGTGCAAACTTTACCATGGCTTTTTGGGGGAGCTCACTTTTTCTACTGCAGGCCATGCAGACTGATTGGGGCTAGATAAGTTTGTTTCATGTATATTTTCTGATCTGGAGTTAATGATATTGTTTCAATGGTGATAGAAATAGTAGCAGCATCTTTATTAAAGTGAATTAGTGATGACTTACCCTCATGCACAAATCATAAATCAATAGTAGCCCAGGTTTTAGGCATAATCCCTGAAGATGAAGATATAGAAAAATAGAAATGTATGGCAAAAATAGCTTTTTTTCACAAATCATGTTTGTGATGTTTGAGAGTCTCCTCTGGCTGCCCTGTAGTTCGTGCCCTGTCTTTACATCAAGAACCACAAAGAAAAAATATTTCTTGTACTTGTGATTTAATGCCAAATGAACTGAACTTTAAGTTTTTTGCCCTCATCTTCTCTTAGATGAGAACTTATTAAACTTAGATGAAAAGTGACAGAAAGATTTACGTCGTCTGGGCTGCAAATTATTCTCATACCTTTGACTTTACTCTTCAAGCAGTTGATGGAACACAAAACATTATTGTTGATGGTCACGCTGATCACTCACAAGGTCGGTAATGCTGTAAACAGTCTTTAAGGAGATGAATCTGCTGGTAATTTATAGTCAGAGCTCTAACAAATTAATGTTTCCAGGAACTAATGAGTAAAGCCACAAGATTTAAAATGAATGCCATCTTTTACACTGAGTAATGACTAATATATTACTTTTTAATGGATGTCAGAGTCAATACTTTTAATAACAAATACACCAAAAACAACAAAAACAAAGAATGCACTGAACCCTTTGAACATTGGACAACAGTTTTATAAATATCATCCATTTTAGTCACACACATACACAGGATGTCCTCTTTGTCTGTCGTGGGTCGTTATGGTTGGGGGGAAGTGGGTGATGCCGAGGGGACGATGCCCAGCAGCGAGCACATTTCCCCCAGGGGAGGGCTGAGTGCCTCTCGCTCTCTCCTGCCTGGAGCTTCATCATTTATAGAAGAGACAAAATAAAACAAACACAACAAAACGGCGTGAAGTCTAAGAGCTGCGGCTCTCACATTTACACACTCTCAAACATAGAGAGGGTAGCTGGAGATGCACACAGAGAAGAGTTTGACCAACTCCTTGTTCCTGCCTCCCAGAGTCCCTCAGCAAGCAAGTCAGGTGAAAACCCTTTATTAGAATAACAACAATGCTACACACTGTGTATGTGTGCGTCAGAGTGGATGTAACATTAATGGTGTGATTAGCCAGGTTATTAAAGCTAAATTTACTCTAAATGTTCTGCGTCTATTTCTGCACCTGGAAGTACCCTGATTAGCATACAGCTATTAGCATAAGCATAGCCTGGCAGAACTATTTATGTGTGTGTGAGAGAGAGAGAGAGAGAGAGAGAGAAAGAGAGGAGGTGAGGCAGGGACTAGTTGTCATCAGTCACGCATGACATCTCTCCACTGTGTGCTTATTTGAGATTTATAGTGTTCTACCAGGGAGGCCATGTTGCCTTTGTTGCTCAGACTGAGCTGACTGACAGAGACTGTGGTGTCAATCAAACATCAGCTGTCAGCGTTCACTAAAGCCAGCACAAAGTCCACCATCAGAGCAGTGGAAGGAGCCGTTTAGCCCGGTTATTAAAGGGGTACTCCGGTGATTTAGTATTTGAGGTTAACATTGAGAGTTTGACTTTTAGGACTTATTGTAAGAAGAGTTATGATCCAAACACCCTGTTTCCATAATGCAGCTCAGTGGACGCTCTCTGCATAGTAAATGTAGGGATTTAAACTCTAAACCCTGATGTCTTAACACAAGGGTTGGGTACAGAAATCTGTATTTTTAAGGGTACCGTTCAAATTTCCTCTGTAGTCTGTAATTTCAATTATTTTTTACAACTGAAATTACTTTTGTTATCACAGAGTCAAGTAATGCAGGCACCAGGTGTTAAAGTTAAAAAAGACAATATGTCCAGTTGTGCTCATCAGTTTTGATCCTTTTTTAACAATATTATTGGAGTGGTGGACAACTCCTCTCTTAAGTATACCTAGATAGATAGATAGATAGATAGATCTTTCTCAAGGACAGTGTGACATGCAGCAGGAGGAGCCGGGGATCAAACCACCAACCTTGTGATTTGTGGATGAACCAGTCTACCTCCTAAGCCACAATATGGGAATGGGAATTGTTGTCTTCACCACCATTGCTGTCATTGCAGTCTGCTTCTCCCAATTAGGATTCCTTCAGAGTTTATCATTCATTTATATGATGATATAAATGGATGATGATATTTTTTTTCTAAAATAAACAGACCCGGTGATTAAAAAAGGCAGTTTCACTATAAAAACCACTGTTTCTCAGATGCCGTTTGGCTGACAAACCTGGAGGAGCTGCTGCTAACGTTCCCTCAGCTTGTTCCTCTGATAAACTACGATCCAGATGTCCGATGACTAATATCCTTCATCTGGTTGAAATATGGAGTTAACAAGGGCTGATATCTAAAAAGTGTATCATTAAAATGTGGCTTAAAACTGAATGAAAAGCAGCAGACAACCACAACGCCGACACATGCACAAAGAGGATATGATGCAATTGACAGACGGCCGATGAAACGCAGCGTTACCTGAATAAAATGACTGATTCCTCTGGGTTGGAACATTATTGGAAACATTTGGTAACAGGATTATGTAACTCAACTATATATATCATAGTGTTTATAGACATTTT